>NW_026126645.1:2082500-2682500 GCF_943737965.1 Phodopus roborovskii
CCAAAATGGAGTGAGTGATAGCAGCCTGTTGCCTCCATCCTGGAAGAGCAAACCTGTCCTGTAGATGCAGCAGAAAGAGCAGATGGATATGTCCTGATGTGAACACTGGCTAGAATGTGGCTTTGGTTAGGTCTGCCCCTAACACTTTGCAGGGTCAAAGGCTGGACTGCAGATAGAGGGCCATCTGTCATGTATCCAAATATTTACAAGTTATAAATTGAGCTAACAAGCTGATAAAGGCAAGGGGTGGGGGGAAGGTGGTACACATATGTAACCCTGGCACCCAAGGATGCTGAGGCAGGAAGATGAGGAATTTGAGGACAGCCTGGACTACATAACAAGTTCCAGGTCAGCCAGTTCTTCATAGTGAGACCCTGCAAAGATCCCCCCAGTGCTGTTCGTGTTTGTTTGTTTGTTTTGAGATATGACCCGGCCTCAAACTCATAACTGCCTTGGCCTGGCTCTATTCTTTGTTTTTAAAGAAATGCTTTTATTGGGGAGCAGAGAAATACACACAAACAGCAAGGCACACAGGGAGAAAGACCTTCTGTAAAGCACAGAGGGAGACTCAGGAAGCCAAAGCTGCTATTCTGCTATTTCCTCTCAACAAATTCACCTTTGTGATGACCTGGGAGCCAGGTATGAATCAGAAGTCTCAGACACCCAGCAGTTCTTGGAGTTCTTGGGATGGGTTGGCAGAAGAGCTAGTCCCTGACCCACACCTTCCCTTCTGCCTTCAGTGGGCATGATGGTTTCCCCAGTCACAGATTCTGATCCTGGAACATAGAAACGTGCCACCTTACAGAGCCAGGTTGCAAATCATCTGACCTGGTCATGGAGAGATTATCCTTGGTACCGAGGTGAGCACAATGCCGCACCATGGAGATCCTTCCAAGAGAAAGAGGGAAGTGAAGCTCAGCTAAAAAGGATGTTGATACAGCTGGGCGTGGTGGTGCACACACCTTTAATCCCAGCACTCAGGAGGCAGAGGCAGGCAGATCTATGAGTTCCAGGCCAGCCTGGTCCACATTGTGAGTCAGGACAGCCAGGACTGTGTAGAGAGCCTGTTTCAAACAAAGCAAAATGGCACTGACACTTGAATCAAATCTCAGTAAGGCTTGCTTTGGATCTCTGACTTCCAGAAATAAAAAGTTATTAGGTTTTTAGTACTTTTAAAAGTACATTTACTTGCTGGACGCATGCCTTTACTCCCAGCACTCAAGAGGCAGAGGCAGGAGGATCTCTGTGAGTTCGAGGCCAGCCTGGTCTACAAGAGATAATTCCAAAGCCTCCAAAGCCAAAACAGTACATTTACTTGCCAGGCAGTGGTGGCACAAACCTTTAATCCCAGCACTTGGGAGGAAGAGGTGGGAGGATCTCTGTGAGTTCAAGACCAGCTTGGTCTACAAAGTAAGTTCCAGGACAGGCTCTGAAACCTTGTCTCGAAAAAGCAAAAAAGAAAAAGTACATTAATTTACCTATTTTTTATGTGTGTGAGTACACATGTACCAGAGAACACACTTGGTCACCAGGGAGTGGGACTGTTTGAAAAGATTACAGGGTGAGGAGGTGTGGCCTTGGTGAAGGGAGGTGTTGCTGGGGGTGGGCTTTGAGGGTTCAAAACCCCATGCCAGGTCCACCCAGTCTCTCTCTCTATCTCTCTCTCTCTGTCTCTCTCTCTCTCTCTCTCTCTCTCTCTCTCTCGTGTGTGTGTGTGTGTGTGTGTGTGTGTGTGTGTGTGTGTGTGTGTGTGCATCTTTGGATCTCCTGGTGACAGGTGCTTGAGAACATCCCAATATGGGTGCTGGAGACCAAACTCCAGTCGGATGCAAAGAGAGCAGAATCTTTAGGAGATGAATCATCTCTCCAGCCTCATTGGGGAAAAAAAAAAAAAAGAAATGTTTTTGAAACAGGGTCCCACTGTGTAGCCATGGCTAGCCTGGAACTCACTATGTAGACATGAATACTGGGTGTGGTGGTGCATGGCTTTGATCCCAGGACTCAGGAGGCAGAGACAGATGGCTCTCTTGACTGTAGGCCAGCCTGACCTACAGAGCAAGGACAACCAGGGCTACACAGAGAAATCCTGTCTAGAAAAACTAAACCAAAAGCAAACAAACAATAGAAACCTACATAAGTTCTGCTGTTGATTTGCTTTATGGCTACTGCCGTCAGTTTTGACTACTTGGTTTAAGGTGGTGTTACTGGTTGCATTTCCAGAACTTTCCAGCAGACAGGGCCAGGTACCACACACACTCAGATAACTTCTTTCCAGCTCTGATCTAGCAGCCCTGGGTACATTCTAGCATTCCCTCTTTACATAAGTTTTCCCTGGTTCTCAGCACCTACAAAATATTTACTTATACTCCATCCTAGGAGAGATACTTTTTCAGAGCTGCTGTTCAGACTCCTTCCCTACTCACTCCCCATTATTAAAACCACTTTTCCAGCCAGAGTACATTGTTTGTAGTTGGTGGCAGAGCTCAGGAACAGGATGTTTGCCCAAAGTTTATATACAGTTCTTCTTGTCTTCGGCCTTATAGTATGTAACCACATGCCATGATCCCAAGTTCCTTTAGATCGGACTCCTTCTGTCACCCCATCATACTCCCATTGTGTCCTAGCAATGTTCCTACCGCTGTGATTAAACACCAAGCAACCCGTGGAGGAAAGCGGCTCTTTGACTTACATATCTGGATCACAGCCATCACTGAGAGAAGTCAGCGGCAGGAACTCAAGGTAGCAACCGAAGTAGTGGTCACTGAGGAATACAGCTTACTGACTTGCTCATCTTGCTTTTTTATACAGTCCACGAACCATCTTCCTAGGAGTGGTGCTGCTGTCAATGGGCTGGGCTTTCCCACACCATATCAATTCAGTCATTAATCAAGAAAACACTCCACAAGCTAATCTAATGGAGGCATTTTCTCAAATGAGGGTCCCTCTTCCCAGATGACTCTAGCTTGTGTCAGGTTGACAAAAACTACTTTGGAAACACTGATACTGACCTATGAGGGAACTCTGCTTCAAAATGCACTTCAGGGCTGGAAAGATGGCTCAGAGGTCCTGAGTTCAATCCCAGCAACATGGTGGCTCACAATCATCTGCAATAACATCTGGTGCCCTCTTCTGGTGTGCAGGAATACATGCAGACAGAACAGTGTGTAAGTAATAAGTAAATAAAACCTTAAAAATATGCACTTCATAGATCTAATGAGGAAAACACCAGGCTAGCTCAAACTGGGGAAACTGAGTGGGCACATATTCAGTGAATGTGTGGAGGTCTGTCAAGGACAACTGTCACCCACATGAACATGCATAGATACACACACACACACACAATTTTTTTTGTTTGTTTGTTTCTTTGTATTGCTTTGGAGGCTGTCCTGCAACTAGCTCTTGTAGACCAGGCTGGCCTCGAAATCACAGAAATCCACCTGCCTCTGCTTCCTGAGTGCTGGGACTAAAGCACCCACCAACGACCAGCACACATACAATTCTTTAACAACAACAACAAAAAGGTAGTCCATCACTTGGGAGGCAGAGTTTGGCAGATCTCTGTGAATTTGAGGCCAGCCTGGTCTATATAATGAGTTCCAGGACTGTCAGCGCTCCAAAGAAAGACCTTGTCTTAAAACAAACAAAACAAAAATATTTTTTAAAAGTTTAAAGGGAGAAATCAAGAGACCATAAGCTGGAGAAGTTTCTCAGTGGTTAGAGCATTAGCTGTTCTTACAAAGGACCTGGGTTCAGTTCCCAGCACCACCACGGTAGCATACAACTTCCTGTAACTCCAGTTCCAGGGGATCCAATGCCTTCTTCTGGTTTCTTTAGGTTCCCAAATACACATGATTTAAACAAACTCACGTAGGCACATGCACATAAAAACATAATTCTTAAAATGAACTAAAAAATGAAAATATCGAGAGAG
Source organism: Phodopus roborovskii (assembly GCF_943737965.1). NCBI lineage: Eukaryota > Metazoa > Chordata > Mammalia > Rodentia > Cricetidae > Phodopus > Phodopus roborovskii. The sequence goes on from NW_026126645.1 coordinate 2,086,432, forward strand.
ATTATAGTGTGCAATGGTCGGGCATGCCTTTAATCCCAGCACTCAGAAGGCAGAGGCAGGTGGATCTCTATGAGTTTGAGGCCAGCCTGGTCTACATTGTGACTTCCAGGCAGCCAGGACTATACAGAGAAACTCTATCTCAAAAATAAATAAATAAATAAAATTTAAAAAAGGAAAGAGAAAAAAAAAAGGTCCCTTATGTTATGCCCAGCCATTTGAGTCTTAGTCAATTCCAGATGTGCTAAAGCTGACAACCAACAATATCTATCACATCTTTTAAAACTCTAAATGATCTTTTAAAAAGGGTCAGTGGGATGGCTCAGTGGCCTGAGTTTAATCTCTGGAACCTGCATGGAGGAAGAGGAGCTGACTCTGGCAGACTGTCCTCTGATCTATATATACACACACACACTATGGCACATGCATATGCATACATATACACAAAATGAATTAATATAGCACAATACAAAAATATGTCCTACACCAGTCTACAAATTATCCCCTCTCTTTGATGCTGGGGAATGACCTCAGCCCCTTGTATGCTAGGCATGTTTCTACTACTGAGCCTCACTGATCATTTTACTTATTTTTCTTCATCCCACTTAATCTGTGCTTGTCACTGTATTTTTAATTGTATTTATTTGTTGGGAAGGGTATGGATGCCTTATGGCACAAGTGTGGAGGTCAGAGGACAACTTCCACCACGTGGGTCTCAGGGATGGACTTGGGTCATTAGGCTTAGTGACAAATGCCATTTAACTACTTAACTATCTCACTGGTCATCGTCCATGAATGACATCATCCCCTCTGTCTCCACCATCTTCACCAGGAGCTGAATTCACAGAACACTGTCTCAGAGTATCTCAGCAAAATTATTATTATTGTTTTATTTATTTTTTGTTACTTGAGACAGGGTTTCTCTGTGTAGCCTTGGCTGTCCTGGAACTCACTCTGTAGCCAGTCTGGTTTTGAATACAGAGATCCACCTGCATCTGCCTCCCAAATGCGGGGGGGCATTAACAGTGGATGCCACCACCACCTGCTATCAACAAAATTATTAAAGTAAGTAAAATTTGCTATAAACTTTGGAGGTTGTTTGCCGCACCAGTACATCCAGCAATTAGCCCCAGATGCTGCCTAGTGTCTCTCCTTGATGTCCCTTGTCAAGCTGCCTCAGTTCAGGCCCTATCATCTCACTGGAGCAGGGTGTCCCTGTTGTTTCTGCCTTGGCCAAATTTACTATTTACTATTCCCTGAGCCCTCTGCTTGACTGAGAGTGTTCTCTCTCTCTCTCTCTCTCTCTCTCTCTCTCTCTCTCTCTCTCTCTCTCTGTGTGTGTGTGTGTGTGTATGTGTTTATGTGAGTTTATGCATTCCACATGCACACAGGATCCTGTGGAACAGAAGAGAACATTTGATACTGGAATTAGAGTTACAATTATGAGCAGTCATGTTGGTGCTGCGACTCTAACCCAGGTCTCTGAGGAAATAGTTCTTAGGCTGAGCTTTCTTTTTCTTTTTTTTTATTTCTTTTTCATTTATTTAGGTTTTTCGAGACAGCATTTCTCTGTGTAGTCTTGTCTGCCCTGGAACTCAAACTCTGCAAACCAGACTGACCTGGAACCCTCAGAGATTTGCCTGCCTCTAGACTGAGCTTTCTAGACACAAAGTTGACAGGTAATAGTCATGGCCATCTGGAGAGATCTCAGGTATTTCAATTACATCATTTTCACTTCTTGCAATAACCAAGTCAGGAAAGGGTGTCTATTCCTAGCTATCAAAGACAGGAGATTCAGAAAAATGAAAAATTCACCAAGATGCCAAGGTTAGTAGGAGCCAGAGCCAGCTCTCTGTCGCAGACCTCTCAGGCTCTGCAGATTGTGCCCTCCACTTCTGTGAGCCTTCCAGGTTGGCTCTGCTGTCTGTTTGCTCAAGCATAAAGCCTGTGAATGGGCCACATGTCCTGTCCCGGCCACAGCCTTCCAGACACAGTCTCTCTTTTCCTTCCTCCTGTTCTTTACTGTTTGAAACAGGCTCTCTTCAACTCCTGTTCCTTGTCTCGACTTCCCAGGACTGGAATTCCCAGTGTGTGTCACCTGAGCATTTGAGTTGAGGTGTGCACATATTAGTGCAGGTGTCAGAGGTGTGGGATCCCCTGGAGCTGGACTTAGAGGTGGTATGAGACACCTGGTGCAGGTTTTGGGAACCAAGCTGAAGTGTTCTGTAAGAGCCCTTTGTGTACGTAACTGCTGAGCCATCTCATCTCTACCTGAGATGCTTTTCCTCAAGTCTCCTCTTTGCCAGATTCACAGACAGCTAAAATTTAAGTTCCGTGAGTCTTTCTCATCATCTCCCCCATACTCTCCCAGAACTCACAGAACAACCCTGGGTGTGTCATCATCCATCATAGCCTTCTCATTGCCAAGCTGAAGTGAGGAGAGTATTATTGTGTCACAAATATCTGTTTGTTCTTGTGCCGGTTCACATGCCTGTGGGGGTGGGGGTGGGCAGAGGTTGATATCATGTGCCTTCCTTCCTCAATTGCTTTCCACCTTTTCACTTTTTTTGTTTGTTTTTAAATTTGTACTTATGAGTGCTTTGCCTGCACGTGTATCTGTGCACCATGGGCATGCAGGGCCCTCAGAGGCTGGATGGGGGTGTCAGATCCTCTGGAATAGGGTCCTCTAGTTGAGCATCAAGTGCTCTTAACTGCTGAGCCATCTCTCTAATCTATCTACCTTGTGTGTGTGTGTGTGTTTGTTTTGTTTTTCTTTTTCTTTTTAAGCAAGATCTCTCCTTGACCTATAGCTCATCAATTTGGCTAGCTGGCCAGCAAGCTCCGGGGATTCTACTGTGTCTGCTTCCAAAACCGGGATTATAGGAGCATGCTGCTGTGTCCCAGAGTTTTCTCTGGGTTCTGGGGATTCAACTAAGATCCTCATGTTTACAGGGCAAGCACAAGTGATTTTAGAGGGGCTTGATATTAACTAAAGTTGATTCACAGAGATTATTCTGGTTGTTTCTGTCTGATTGTGAGGAGGAAGAATCAGGATACTGACTCTTAGACCCACACCCTCTGCTGGGCCATGGAAGAGCTAACTGACTCCCTGGGCTTGCTTCTACAGAGGATTATACTAACGGGGTTGAGGAGGGATTACGTGGATTTATCATAGCTGCTTTAGTTGCTTTGTCCTGGTAAAGGCTCAGGAGCAGACCACTAACTGTTTCTTATTGCATTTTTCTACTAGAGTGTGTGGTGTGTGTGTGTGTCTGCTTAACCCTGGTTGTCCTTGGACTCAGATCTGCCTGCCTCTGCCTCCAGATTGCTGGGATTAAAGGTGTGTGGCACAGCCGCTTGGCAGAGAATAGCTATTTGATGTTTTTGTTTGGTTAGTTTTTGATTTTTGTTTTTTTAAGACAGGGTTTCTCAGTGTAACAGCTCTGGCTGTCCTGGAACTCACCTTGTAGACCAGGTTAGCCTCAAATTCATAGCGATCCTCCATGTGATGGGATAAAAGGTATATGCTACCACTACCTGCCCAGGCAGTCATAATTGCATTTATTAAATGTGCAAGAGACTAAACCTAGCCCTTGGTTTTTGAGATTGTGCCTGTGATTGAATTCTACCTTATACATGGCAGAATAGGGTTAAAAAAAAAAGCAGTGTGGATTTAAATGTTTAGTGGGTCAGAATAAGCCTGGAGGAGGGACAGACCAAAACTAACAAAATGTATCACCCATAGTATAGGCATCTTATGAAACTTCAGAGTGCATGTACATTCCTGTAGATGTAGTAAATGGTGACATCTGTCTTTTGGGAGAGTATGGGTGTAGCTCAGTGGTAGTGAATGTTTAGTATGCCTGAGGTCCTGGGTCTAAATTTAGCACTTAAATACCTCTGAAACAAACAAACAAAAATATGGGCTGTTGAAAAGGCTCATTGGGTAAAAGTACTTGTCATGCAAGCCTGACAGTATGAGTCCAATTCCCAGAACCCACATAAATAAAAGCAGTGGTTCATGGCCAGGTGGTGGTGACACACACCTTTAATTCCAGTACTCGGGAGGCAGAGGCCAGAGGATCTCTACAAGTTTGAGGTTAGCCTGGTCTCCAGAGCGAGTTCCAGGACAGGCTCCAAAGCTACAGAGAAATCCTGTCTTGAAAAAACCAAAGCCAAACAAAAACAAACAAAAAATAAAAGCAGTGTTTCATATCTGTAATTCCAGCACTCCTAAGGCAGGATAAAAAGGATGTAAGATGGGAGAATCATTCTCCCCTGGAGCTGGAATTATAGGTGGTTGTGAGCCACCTGGCATGGGTGCTAGAAACAAACTCAGGTCCTCTGCAAGAGGAGTGTGTGTCCTTAACCACCGAACCATCTCTCCTGGTAGGGTTTTGTTTGTTTGTTTTGTTTTGTTTGAGACAGGGTTTCTCTGTATTGCTTTGGAGCCTATTCTGGCACTCACTCTATAGCCCAGGCTGGCCTTGAACTCACAAAGATCCGCCTGCCTCTGCCTCCCAAGTGCAGGGATTAAGGGCGTGTGCATCTGTGTGTGGGCACCCTTGTGCCACAATGTACAGGGGGAGGTCAGAGGACAACCTGCAGGGATTCTCCTTTTCTACTTTGTAGGTCCTGGGAATTGAAGTCAGGTCTCCAGGTGAAGAGGAGGTAGGTTGATTCCTCCATTCAAGGCTCCAGTCATCATCACAAAGCTGTCTGTAAGTGTAACATCTGGCACAAACTAGGTGCTCTAGTCCAGCTGTTGGTTTTACAGATGAGGCTCAGAGAGGTGACCTCTGACTCTTACAGGACTTGGTTTCTCCTCTCACCACATAGGTCCTGGGAAGCAAACTCAGCTCATCAGGTTTAGCAGCAGATGTCTCTACTTCCAGACCATCTCATCAGCTCCAAATATAAATGTATTAACTTTTGCTGAGGGTGGAGATGTGCGTCTTTAATCCCAGCACTCCAGAGACAGATATATCTATGACTTCCAGGCCAGCCACGACAAATAGTAAGACCCTTGTCTCAATGAAGTTTTTATGTGTTTTAAGGGGCTGAAGGACACAAGCCACAGGGCACATGTGGGAACCAGAGAGCAACTTTGTGGAGGCAGTTTTCTTTCTTCCATCCTTTAGTTTTCTTCTCTCTTCCATCTTTTCGTGGGCTCTGGGTTGGGGCTTGCATGGCAGTGCATTCACTGGCTGAGCTGTCTTACTGGCATTTAGGCTCTTGTTATTTTTTTAATTGTTTGTTTTGTTTTTTAGACAGGGCTTGTCTGTGTGTCCCTGGCTGTCCTGGAACTCACTCTGTAGGCCAGGCTGGCATCAAACTCACAGAGATCTGCTCAGAGCTGGAATTAGAGACATGTGCCACCACTGGCTTTTTTAAATGTACATAATAAATATTTTTAATGTACATAATAAACAATTCTCTTTTTCTTCAGTGTGTATAGGTGTTTTGTATGCATGTTGTGTCTCTGCAGAGCCAGAAGGCAGGCATCAGATCCCCTGGAATTGAAGTTAGAGATGGTTGTGAGCTGCCACATGGGTGCTGGGAATTAAGCAGGGAGAGCCATCTTCAGCCCCATTTATCTTTTCATTTTGTATGTGCATGTGTGCTGTGTGTTCACATGATGGAGTGCACGCCTGTCACAGCTGGGTGTGGTGGTCAGGGGGGAATCTGCAGGGGCCAGTTCTGGAGATTGAACTGTGGTGGTCACACTTGTTTCCCACGAACATCTCACTAGGCAGATTTCTAACCTTACAGTGGTGAGAATTGTTCTTTAAAGTTTGACTTTTTCCTAAGCAGTCTGCAGTATGGAAGTCCTTGTAAGTCCTTCGTAGTGCTGGAGTGCTGGGATAGCAACAGCTATGTCCCATTAGTCTTCCAGATGTGAGGGCAAACATTGAACCTGGCAGCCTTTGTGGCTATGATTTCTGCAGGTACTGAAGAGTGCTTTCAAATTAGGGCATTTCCAACTTGCAGTTTGCAGGACGCAAACCTGGAGTGATTTATTTATTTATTATGTATACAGAGTTCTGACTGCATGTATGCCTGCACACCAGAAGAGGGCATCCGATCTCATTACAGAGATTACCTGTAAGAAAGGTGTTGAATCCATTTTACCCAAGACTGGGACTTAAAGAGGCTAGTTGACGGACATACGGCCTGTTTGTGTCCAATCTGAGTTAAGTCAGATTCAGGGACAACACAGAAGGAACAGGCAGTGCCTGATGTTAGTTAGGGGTTTGTTTTATGAATTTTTTTTTCTTTTCATTTTCAGAGTCCTGTCCTGAGGCTTAGGCTTGTTTCAAACTCATGATCCCCCTGCCTCAGTCTTACGTGTGTCGACTACAGGCATGAGCCACCATGCCTGCCATGCTGTACACTTTTTCATTTTTATTTTTAAAGCTTTGCTTATTTTACAGTGTTCTGCTAGCATGTATGCCTGCATGTCAGAAGAGGGCACCAGATCTCATTATTGATGGTTGTGAGTCATCATGTGGTTGCTGGGAATTGAACTCAGAACCTCTGGAAGAGTAACCTGTGCTCTTAACCTCTGAGCCATCTCTCCAGCTCTTCATTTTTAATCTTTTTAAGACAGTTTAGCTGTGTGATGGTGAACATGCCTTTAATCCCAGCACTTGGGAGGCAGAGGTAGGTGGATCTCTGTGAGTTCAAGGCCAGCCTGGTCTACAGAGGGAGTTCTAGGACAGCTGGGATGTTACACAGAGAAACCCTGTCTTGAAAACAAACAAAAACAAAGACAGACCAGGTTGGCCTCAAACTCAGAGAGATCCACCTCTGCCCTCTGAATGCTGGAGGAGGGTTGGGGGGGGGGAGTAGTGGTGCATGCCTTCAATCCCAGCACTCAGGAGGCAAATGCAGGCAGATCTCGGTAAGTTCAAGATCAGCCTGGTCTACAGAGCTAGTTCCAGGATAATCAAGGCTACACACACACACACACACACTCACGAGAATCCCAACCATCACCAGATGTGTGCTCTCCTCTGGAAGGACCATCAGAGCAGAGACCATTCTGGGCACATTCACACACAAACTCCTAGATTTACTTATATGGTCACCCTAAGGTTAGCAATTACATTTCCTTCTGGTAACATTGTTTCCTTTTGGTAACATTGAATAAGCCTATGGTATGTGTCAGGGACATGATGGGTTTTCACTCACATGTCAGGAGCTCCAGATGTTTAAACTTGCAGGACATACCATGTCATACCATGTGGTATACCATGAGCAGAATTAAGATTTAAAGAAACAAAACCCCTGCAAAAACAACATAAACACCACCCATTCCTAGGAAGGGGTGGGGTGCTAGTCTGTATCCACAACACTGGGAGGCTGATGATGCGGATCATTTGAGTTTCTGGCCAGCCTGCACCATATAGTGAGACTTTTGATGGTGGTCACCATGGTATTCAAAGGGTCAGTTATGCTATCAAAGCACTATTCTGGCAGACAAGGGAGAAGGGACATCCTCCATGGTTAAGCTGTTGAATGCCTTTGGCTTTCCAGCTTCTTTCAGGCTTCTGATTTTATCAAGTACAATAGTTACACAAGGGCATCCTTCCACACTTTTAACTTCAAGAGTCAAGTTCAGTCCTCCTGGTGCCCCAGGCACCTTGGGCTGGATTCCCCTCTGACAACCACTCTATGGTTTCCATAACAAGTGCTCTCCAAGTAGATCTGCACCCCCAGGCACCACCAGGTCTCCAGTGGCTGGCAGCTTAAAACTGTTTGCAGGTGGCTTCGGGGCCCTTAACTCTTTAGGACTCAGGCCCCTTTGGCAGTTAACTTTGAATCTTCACCCACTAGGTTACAACAAGTTAGGATGAACCCATAGTTACAGAAAAAAGCCAAGCCCTCTGTAGTGGGTCAGAGAGGATTTCCTGAAGCCCCCCCCTAGCAGGAGCACGGTCAGAGACAGGAAAAGTTGCCCTGCTTCTGTTCTTCCCACTGGATCACACCATCTAATGGCTGAGACAGGCTTTCCGGCATCTCTCCCCAAAGTGGGTAGACGCAATACTATGTAGCTACTTAGGGGGAAAACTCACCTATTCCTCATTCTCTCAACTATGCTTAAAATCAAACCCAAAACACTGTTACCAAAAATTCCTGAATAGCAGTTGTGTACAGCACCAAAGATCAGGAGCTACACCAGCAATACCTTGTTTTTTAGTATCTCCACTGGGGAAAGAAACCTTACCTGTCCCTTAGTGCCTTGATTATTATAGGCTAGTACAACAAATCATATTTCTAGCCGTGTAAACCAGTATTTCCATAGAGACATCTGGACAGCGCCAGCAATGGCTCAGTGGGTAAAAGTGCTTGTTACAGCAAGCCTGATTTGAGTTCCACTCCTGGAACCCACTTAAAAGTGAGACCAGACTCCAGGTGCCCTCTGACTACCAGATGTACTGCGGAATATCCCTCCCCTACCTCTTACTGTAAGTCAAAGATCCCTTGACAGCTAGCTTACATTAACTCTCTTGCCTTTCAGTCTTCCTGCTGGATATATTAAGTACCAATGGCACAATACAGCTTTTGAAGCAGTCAGAGCTGTCTAACTCCCCATAATCTCATCCTGGCTTCAACTCTCCTGTATTGCTGGTATGTCCCATCATATGACACTTCCCCCTTAAAACTGCAATCCATAGGATACATGAGATTACCCTTGGTGGCAGTGTTTGACATCAAAAAATTTTGGGAATGTAGCAAATTGATTACAAATCAGTCCTAGAGGTTGGAATGCAGCTCAGCTGCAAAGCATTGGTAGTTTCACATGCTGGTCCCTGCAGGATGACCTAGATTCTCAGCCTAAATAGTGCTGTCCTGGAGGGTCTCTGAAGGACTGTAACCCTCAGCAAAGGAGCTCAGAATTTCTGGGCCTGCCCTGGGACAAGATGCCCACTATCTTAACCCAAAGATGAACAGGGCTCAACTGCCAAAACATTCATAAAAGGTGAAGAAAATAACCACACCAGAAAATCATGAAGCTAAGTTTATTAGCCAAATGTCCAGACACTTCCTCCCCACATCATTCTGGCATCCATAAACTTCAGTCTGCATACAAACCACTTTCTTTGCAGGCCTAAGGGGGTAACCTAGAGTTGTCAGCAGACTGCCAAGTGATCCTGTCTATCCATTTGCTGATGCACACAATTAGGGACAGTAGGGTAACATCCCTAATTGTCCCACTTCCCTAGATGCTCCATGCCCTCAATATCGCACTGCTAGTTAAGAGCCAGGACTAAAATCCACCTTCACCCCTTAACTCTAACACTGCCTCCACTGAGCCAAAAACCTGTTTTACTATTTCAGTAAAGTCAACTTCAGGCTGGAGTCAGCTCAACAGTTATGAGGATCAATTCCAGTGCCTGTAAAAACCAGCTCCAAGAGGGTGGGGCACCTGTCTTCTGCAGAAAGGTTAACTAAAATCAACAAATGACAACGGGTGTTGGCACACACCTTTAATACCAGCACTCAAAAGCATTGAGGCCAGCCTGGTCTACAGAGCTAGTTCCAGAACAGCCAGGGCTACACAGAGAAACCCTCAAATAACAAAACGCTAAGCCATCCCAACTATAGACAACATAGCTGGACCTAATGCAGGGAGGTGCATCAAGGGTTAATATATTGAATACAGGATCTAAAGATGACAGCACATACAAATGTGAACATGGAAGAGCATGGGCAAAGCTTAACAGCAGTGTAGGAAACATTACAGTAAACTGCAGCGTCAGGCAATGGTGGCACATGCCTTTGGTCCCAGTACTCGGAGGCAGAGGCAGGCAGATCTGAGTTGGAGACCAGCCTACAGAGCTCCAGTCCAGCCAAGAGCTACATAGTAGCACCCTCAAAACCCAAAATCAAAAGCCATCATTATATACACCAATCCTCCCTTAGATACAAACACCAAGGAAACAGATGCTGAGCAAAAGGCTAATGGTATAGTGGGTCTTACACTTCCTAGCTACTGGAATAGTTAAAACTTACCCATCTCTACAATATAGGCTCTGGTGGCAGTTTATCACCAATCTAACGGTTTCCATGTGTTTATAAAGAGTAGCTGTGACTGACAAGAGGGCTTGCCTGGCATACACATAGCCCTGGTACTGTGTAAACTGGGTGTGATGGCACACTTAAATCTCAGCACTCAGGGAGTGAAGGTCATAGTCTCACAGCAGGTTCCACGCCACTCTGGTAGACAGGAGACCCTAGCCTTTTGGGCTAGGTCTACAGAGGGCTTCTCTGCTTCTCAGTACTGTGTGAGTTTAAGGACAGCTAAGTTTAATACAGAAAAACCAAAATTAAATCAAGGAATTTGAAGATAGGGTATGGTGGTGTATGCCGTTAGTCCCTTCCCAGCAGAGGCAGGTGAATGATTCCTTTGAGTTTGAAGACCACTTGGCCTAAGTTCCAGAAAGCCAGGCCTACATAGACAACCCATCTGGAAAAACAAAAATTTAAGACACAAATGGAAAATTTACTCACTGGGATTTGGTACTCCCCATTAAGTTAGCTGGCCGAAGCTACTGGCATCTGCCTGGCATTTATGTGAGTAATGGGCATTGAACTTAGGCCCTTACACTCAACTGTGCCATCTCCCCAATTCCTACAATAGCCTTTTTGATCACCATATCAATGATTGGGGGAGGGGGGATCACTGGTTAGAGTTAACACCAAAAAGGAGCCAACTTTTAAAATTTCATGAACAAAGCACACATAAAAACCTTTTTGTACTTATGTGCCTAGTAATGCTTTTAGGATTACTGTTTCCACATGAGGAAACAGACAAGACTCGCTCCAGGAACTACAGCTAAAGGGAGGATGGGAATCAAATCAATTGGCCTGTGACACTTGCCTACAGTCAGCCTCCCGACCTCATTTCAACTCTTTAGCACCACACCAGAAGCTGTAGTCCCTTCACCACACACCAAGTCTCAAAACAAGGGACACTCAATGGGATGGGGCACTACATCCAGCCCTTAATTACAACTAAATCCAAACCCTAACCCCAATACCTCTCAAAATCCATTTAAACTGGGACCACTGCACCACAGCCCCTCCACAGGGCACGCAAGCACAATGCTCGACTCTGAGATGCATGCAGGGAAACACTGGAGTCCAGGACGCAGGCTGCCACCAGCAATCTCATCGAGGCTTTGAGGTCCCAGGATCTGAATGTGGCTGGACTCCTTTCACAAATACACAACAGTAACATGCATTTCTGAGAAAATTTTTTATTGGCCTTTTGGATAAAATTTATTTGCCGGGAAGGATGATCCCATCATACTGAAAGAGAAGAGATTGTATTTTTCAGAACACGAGGCAACAGCAAGAACTGCAACAAAAACTAATGTTTGAAAATTCTGACTTCAGCTACCTACACTCAGACCTGGGCCTTCCTCTCAACCACCAACCCTGGGAGCCATTTCACAAATTGGCCAAATAGTCTATCTTTAAACAAGCTACCCACCAAATAGCACTCTATTTCATAGCTTCCAATCCCAGTAACAGTCACCAACACCACCAGTTCACTTTCCATAATTCAGTTTTACCTTCTGCTGGAACCAGCGCATGGCCTCCTCTTTGCTGATTCTGTGTTTGGCCCCAATGCAGCCTGTCCTGCGCTTCTTGTCTGCGATGCTGAAACCTGGCCTACCCAGAACCTGTGCCAGGAATAACCAACAGTCATCTAGCCAGCTTAGGATCGAGAGTAGATGGACAAGACACACACTGGAGACTCATCTTCAAGTCATCTAGAAACTTAACAGACTCTAATATCCTCAAGCTGGCAGAACTGTCATTAGCTTCCCAGACAACACACCACAGTACACACATATGCTCTGCAGGCTAGAACCTTACCACCCATTTCCAAGCAGGTTGAGGATCCACCCACACTGCTCCCAAACCTTCTAACTCCTGTCTCTAGAGGGTTCTGATTCCCCTTCCCTTTTTGGTCTCCACAGCACCAAGCACATACATGGTGAAGACATAAATACAGGTAGAAGCATCCATACACATAAAAACAGGATTTGGTGTGCATGGGGGTCAGGACAACACACTCAGCAGTTAACACACAGGAAATTCAGGCAGGGAGTTCAAGACCTGCTTGGGCTACAAAGGACCCTGCCTCAAAACAAAAACCAAAAACATGTGCAATGTGGAAAATTTAACTTCTAAAAAACACAAAGAAACACATTTACCCACCTTTGCTCAAAACACTTCCCAATGCCCTGCTGCCCTAGCCCCGATCCCATCCCTAGGTGTCTAGGAGTCTGAATCTTAGGGGTTAAGATTTCTCACTTTACTCCTGCCTCTTTAGTCTTAGGAAAGAAAAACATGGTCATTTCCACATGAAAACCCCTATCTGATTCTATGTCTACTACATGGAGCAACAAGCCTAAGAGAAAGGGTGGAGACCGGCCAGGGCAACCAGGTCAGTGCAGTACCACGACCCAGGAAGCTTCACAATGGCGGGAACCAGTCTATACTATGTGTGCTGCCACGAACAAGGCCCCTCCTCCCAACGAACACACGAGCAGACATGACACAAGGCTCCAAGGCAGCACACTAACATCCCAACACATAACACGTGACCAACAGAGAGGAGCAGCAGGCAGCCCTTCTCACAGGCAGTGTGCGAAAGGGTAAAGAGCCATACCACATAGAAGTCCAGGCCGTAGATCCCAATGCTTGGGTCATATTTGATGCCCAGATCAATGTGTTCTTGAATTCCAAAGCCAAAGTTTCCAGTATCTGAGAAGTTATTTTTCCGTAATTCATACTCCCGCACCTGAGGAAAAAAATGATGCAGCAGTCAGGCTACTTGCCATGTTCAAGTGCCACAATGAGTACTCAAAACACCCAGCAGGGCCCGACCAAAACCAAAAGTCTGTGCAACCTGGTCTTTCAACAAAACCACCCCCACCTACAGAGTCCATCAAATAATCCCAACTTCCAAAGGGCAGAGAAAAATGCAAGCAAAGAACAGGAACCCAAGAACATCACCCCAAACAACGCTCAGCATTGCTGAGCGAGAACCCCACCTGTCTACACAGGGGCCAGCCTCACCTTCAGGCCTTTCTCCAGAATTTCTTCTGCCTTGGCTCCACGGACAGTGCAGTGAACAGCAATCTTTTCGTTTCTTCTGATGCCAAAGGACCTGACAGTGTATCTAGCTGCAGATAGAGGCCAGACTCAGGTAATGTAAACTCACACTGCTGTCGCTTCTCCCCAAAGAGCAGCTCTACTCACATTCTCTCACACAGAAAACATACCTTTCAATTTCTAGTTTACCCAGCCACACACTAGGACTAAGAACCTGAAACATTAAAGCCTCCAGAGTTCATGACCTTAGTCAGAGGCACAAGAACTGTTATGTTCAGAGAATCTCAAATGCAGCCCAGGCTGGCCTTTAACCAGCAGGAATCCTGTGTAATGGAGTTATAGGCGTGAGCTACCACACCCATCTGACCGTGGTACTCAAGAAAACATGGCTTTAACGCACAGGAACCTGGGTTTAATATAGGGCATGGGAAGAGACAACCAGATGGCTGCCTAAGGAAAACACTTGATAAAAACTGTTGTTTTCTTTTCTTTTTTTCTCCTTGAGACAGGGTTTCTCTGTGTAGTTTTGGCAGCCGTCCTGGAACTCGCTCTGTAGACCAGGATGGCTTTGAACTCACAGAGATCTGCCTGACTCTGCCTCCAGAGTGCTGGGATCAAATGCCTGAGCCACCAACACCCAGCCAAAGCTGTAGTTTTCTAAAAGCATATTGGACTCCATCACCACTGCACAGATGTTCTGAGGTGAGCTTGCCCAAGCTCACTGGAGGTAGCAGGTATCCAAACCCACATCACAGACCTCATGTAACCCACTTGCAACAGGAACCCATGCTTCACTTATGCTCAACCTCAAATGCCACAAAACGAGGGAATCACAACTTTTTTTCTGTAAAAATATGGAAGTGAAGTAGAGCCCAAAGAGGTAATAAGAATGGAAAAAGTACCTGCCAATCAAGGTCATGCCAGTGTTTTGGTTAGATGAACCAAGGCCCTCTGCCCACCCTTCCCAGCCAGCCCACCGTCTCTCACCTTTGGAAAACACAGGTGTCTGGCCTGTGAGCTGCTCCAACACCTTGGCTGCCCGGGTCAGTCTGTCTCCGCTCTCCCCAACACAGATGTTGAGGCAGAGCTTGCGGATGCGCAGTTCCCGCATGGGGTTCTCCTTTTCGCCTTGATCTTGCTGCAAGACAGGGACACAGCAGTCAACACCCTCACGGCCCGACAAAGCCAGTGTCATCTCCGCGGGCATGTCTTATTTATTTCCCTCGTCCCAAATCCTACGAACGCCCTCAGGAAAAGTTCTCAACCTATTTGCTTAGGAAGCAGGAAGGAAGGTCAGTTCGGGGCTACGTCTGGCTGCACGCGCAGGGTGGACGAATGCTGAGAGTAAGCCTGAACTGTAAGTGTGTATGCTAACAGAGACTACGGTTTATAGAAAGTTAGTCAGACAAGAGAGAATAATACAATGCAACCCCACCCCAAAAAAACACAGAAAACCGCAGGACACACGCGCCCATGAGACATCCCCTCCCCCCTTCCGGAGCTGTCTGCGGCTTTGGCCCAACACTAGCACCGGCACTGAGTGTGGGAGCCGGCAGAAGCTGCCCAGCACCAACAAGCTTGCAGGCCCCTGGACTGAGAACGACACCGAGCTCGGCACGTTCCGCTCGCACTCACGGCAGCCCCAGACCCCGCGTCTGGGTCCCCGGGGCCGCTGACCTGAACGCCTTCCTAGAATGGGAGGCGATGTGACAGGCGAGCCGAGCCCTGCGCCCGCACAGCCCTGCCGGCCTCAGTGCCACCAGCATCGCGGGCTCCGTCCTCCTCCGGCAAGAAAGCCCTGGTGGGCTCCGCCGGCCTAGGATGGAGATGGATGAAAAGGAGGCAAAGCCAGCTCTCGCTTACTCACCGACATGATGGGGAACAGGAAGAGAGGGCAGAACTTCCGGCCCCGTGGCCTTATGGGCCAGGAGGCGGGCTTTTTAGCTGGACTAACAAACGAGAAGAGAGTGAGGAGAAGAACGACTGTCTTGGTGCAGCGCCTGCTAGTGGATTTTACTGGGAACTGCAATCATCTCTGGAGGAAGACCAGGTCTGGACATCATATCCTTGAGTCCATAACTATGAACAGTATCAGGACCTGGCGGTTCTTGAGAAATAACACTGCTCAAGGTTCGTTAAACCACTTGTCCAATGATCTAGGGAGAAGGCTCAACAGATAAGAACATTGCTGTTCTTGCAGAGGACTTTGGTTTGGTTCCCAGCATTTACAAGAGCATCTCAAAACATCTGTTCCAGGACAGATGCCTCTTCTGAGACCTACAGGCACCAGGCACACAAATGGTGCATACACAAACATGCAGGCAAAACACACATATGCATAAAAATAAGCAAAAATTTAAAATAAGTAAATTGTACAGATTACAGTAAATTTATAATGTAACTATGTTAACAGAAGTCACACAAATCAGAGTAATGACATAAGAGTCCTGAGTTGAGCCAGGCAGTGGTGAAGCCCTTAATTCCAGCACTCGGGAGGCAGAGGCAAGCAGATCTATGGATTCAAGGCCAGCATAGTCTACAAAGCTACACAGAGAAACCTTGCCTTGGGCGGGGGGAATCCTGAGCTGATCACTAGTGATGGAACATGCCTTTAATCCCTGCAGTTGGGAAGCAGAGGTAGGCAGATCTCTGTGAATTTGAGGTCAGCTTAGTCTACAGAGCAAGTTCCAGAACAGTCACAACTATACACAGAGACCCTTTCTCAAAAAGTAAAAAACAAAACAAGAGTTCTGTGCTGAAGAGATGGCTCAGATTATTTGTTCTTCACATGGAGGACCTGGGTTTGATTCCCAGAAACCATATGGAGATTCACACATCTGTATCAATAGTTCCAGTGGACCTGATGTCCTCTTCCTCCTTCCAAGGACATTGGGTACACACACAGTGCAAGGACACAGGTGTAAGAAAAACACAGTATACCTAAACTAAATAATAAATAAAACTTAAAAGTAGAGTCCTGAGCTGTGAACACAGGCTGGTGTGTGTGGTTTGTTTCAACCAGCTAATTGCTAATTAAAAAAAATCAGCCCGTTTTCCCCTTGTGTAAAATAGGTACCTCTGTGTTATAGGTTACTGTGAAAAGTTAGTGAATTGTATAAGATAGTAGGTAATACAAACATACTATCTCAGAGAGAGAGAGAGGACATCTTGCAAGATGACTTGCAGATGCATCTGAGACCAGAGCATCAGTTGCAGAAGGTAGGACCCTGCCCCCTGGCCCCACACCATTGGGGAGAGGGGGATTCACATGAATGGAAGGATAAGGACGACCAGGATCCACAGCCCAGGCTGAAGCTGGCTTTGAGTCAACCAGTTCCTCTAACAGGAATGCATGGGCAAATGTATCTTGTATCTTGAAAAAGGCAAATGTCTCCTTCTGCTGCCACAATCCCCGTTTTTAACCTACACAGGGGAGACAGATGCCCCCAGCCTTTCCATGTTCTGTGAAGTGGGGAAGAGGTCTTTTCTGGGAAGCTGGGCGATGACAGAGAGCAAAGAGAACAGGTTTTCCTCTGAACCTCTGCCACTGAGTGCTGATGGTCAGATCAGAATAGTCCCATCAGTTAGACAAGATGACTCAGCAGGAAAAGTCCTCACCATGCAAGCCTGATGACCCGAGTTCAATCCCCAGAACCCATGCAAAGGTGGGAAGAAAGAACCAACCTTACAAAATTGTCTTGTAACCGTCACACACCTGTCATGGCACATGCAACCTATACATACATGGTTAATTATAACTAATTAACAATTGTTTAAAGAATTTCATACACGATCGAGACCATCTTGGTCTGCAAGACCTAGTTCCAGGACAGCCTCCAAAGCCACAGAGAAACCCTGTCTGGAAGAAATACATGAGCACTGTATTTATATAATCTCCGTTCCTGCCCATTCTCCACGACTCATCCTACGTCCCTCTACTTCCTTTCTTTTTTATTTTTTCCCAACAAAGAGCCAAACATAGTTTGACTGCATGACATTTGCATAAGAAAAAGTAGTCTTGGAAACGGTAAGGCATTATGCAGTCACTGATAAGCGGATTTTAACTGTACACAAGATAGGCGGACCATCTAAAATTGAAAAACTGTTCCCAACAAGTATATAAAAGCTTTTAAATATGGTTTATATTTGTAGTTTTACATTGTTAAAAATTGTTTCAAGTGTACCGCTGGGAAGCTGATCTTTATAAACAATGACAGGGTCAATGTGGGGCTGTAAACTGTAAAAACTATTCTGTATGAAATTAGAAAGCTAACATTGCGATATTCAAATTTAAATCAGTTCGCAATTCCCACTCAGGTAAATATATTAATAATAATAAAAAAAAACCACTTATTCTGAAACCAACAAAAGTCTATTGAATTCAAGCTATGCATGTTGGGGGATGGATCTCCGAGGCCTGGATGTGAGTGGGCAGGACGGCCGCTAACCGATGTACTGCGCCATCCATCAGAAACCTTGTCCATAGCCTTGCCTTTTCAGCACACTGCACATGAATGCTGCCAGAGGCCTGGCATTCAGCTCCTTCGGTGACACACTAACCTTTCCTGTTGTCTGCCCACATGAGCCAAACATCTCTTGTAACCTCTCTTCACTGATGGCTTCAGGTCTGTCAGTCTTATTTCCAAGAATTAATATAGGCACATTGGCAATGGTTTCATCTGTCAGTAGTGAACGAAGTTCTTCTTTTGTTTCTAACAGCCTTTCACGGTCTGCACAATCCACAATACAATGCCATTGATAGCAGGAAGGCAATTTTCCCTTCTCTTCGGGTTTGGATGTGCCCACCCAGATCAAAAGCTGTAAAAGTCATGCCAGCAATAGTGAGTTCTTCTGAAGTGGGATGTAGTGTTGGGATGTGCTGGCCAAGCCTGTCATCTTTCAGCATGTGTAGCAACATTGTTTTCTCCGTATTATCCAATCTAAGGATAATCAGTTCATCAGTTTTTTTTTTTTATACAGTCCTAGAAACTATAGCACACTGCTGAAACCACTATAAATCCAGTCAAATATGAAGGACATGTCCGGATCTCACAGGGTCTCCTAAGCATTTCTGCAAAGAAGAAAAGAGCCCTCTACCTCCTAAACCTGTGACCTCCTCTTCAATTATTATTGCTGTGTGTGTGTGTGTGTGTGTGTGTGTTTAGCACACTGAGCCCATTTAGTGTTGCTCATATGTACATGAGCTTAGGGCTGATCACTTGAAACTGGATAACTTACCAATGAGACTGCACTGAAGAAACTGAATTTGAGCCCCAGAGCTCACATTGTGGGAGGAGAGAACTGACTCCTACAGTACCTTCTGGCTTCCACAAGCATGCTATGAAGCCTACATATGCCACATCAATTCAAACTTTAAAAAAAAAAATGGTTGAGGATGTAGCTCATTTAGCAGAGCACTTGCCTAGCACATACAAAGCTCTAAGTTCCACTCCGTTCTATGTTCATCCTGTTGCTGTGATCAAACACTCTGACCAAAAGCAACTTAGAGTAGGAAAGGGTTTACTTAATTTCATCTAATATGTTACAGAATGTCATCAAGGGAAACTAAGTCAGGGACTCAAGGCAAGAGCCTGAAATAGAATCCATGGAGGAATGCTGCCTACTGGTTCTCGCTCAGGATCATGCTCAGCTAGCTTTATTATGTAGCCCAGCACCACCTGCCTAGGGAATGAAGCCACCCACAATGCAATGGACCATCTTATGCCAGTTAACAATTAAGATAACCCTCCAACACATGCCCACAGGCCAGCTGGATTTAGGTAATTTCCTCAATGGAGGCTTCTCTCACTAAAGTGACTCATAGGCTGTCTCAAGTTGATAATTAAGGCAGACCAGGGCACATCCCCAGAACCATGAAGAGTGAGTGTGATGGCACATGCCGGTAATCACAGTGCTTGGGAAGTAAAGGCAGGAATGTCAGAAGTTCAAGGTCACCCTCAGCTACAGACTATGAGACACAATCTCAAAAAATAAATAAAAACTCAGACTTTAAGAAAAAGAGTATATCCTCCTCATCCATGAAGGAACAGTTGAGGATCAGAAGTATGTGGTAATAAGTTGTGATCTAACAAATAAAGCTTGCCTGAGGATCAGAGTGCAAAGCTAGCCACAGTAGTTAGCCATAGAGGCCAGGCAGTGGAGATACATACCTAATAGTATTATACAGTAATATATGGCGCCACAACGTGGCTAATAAGAACTTCCATTTGGAACTTAACAGAACCTTAAAAAAGGGTTTTAGAAACCAAAAACACAGAGAAAAGCAAGGCTTCTTCGTAGCAGCATTTTTCTTGGTTGGGCTCTGTTTTGCTAGATTCAAGCAGAGATTTGCATGGCTCCTTTAAGGGAGGTTTCCTGACTCAGCATAAGCAGCAAAAAACCACACGGCTTTTAAGAAACTCTGCTAACAATTTATTGGTGTGTATCAGAGCTGCCAATGGCAGTAACCACATCTCCAAGCCGGCAACATGCTGCTGGGTGCAGCGTAGACCAAGGCAGTGAGCACAGCTCTCAGTTCTGGCAGTAAAAGTACCTGCGCCATCTTGGATAGACCGTGGCTAACCCAGCTATGACTTTCATTTTAGCAGTGTTGTTGTTTACCTGATAAAAGACTCATGGCCACAAAAAGATAAAGATTTACAGTAAAGACAGATTCACATTAAGAAAAACCTCTAAAAGTTTACAGTGTATTTTAAAATATATGTAGGCTTGGGAGAGAAAAAGAATAAAATGGTTTAAAAAAGACAGAGAGGAGCTGAGTGTGGTGGCACACGCCTTTAATCCCAGCACTCGGGAGACAGAGGCAAGAAGATCTCTGTGATTGCAAAGTAAACCTGGTATGCAGAGTAAATTCCAGGACGGATAAAAGTTACACAGAGAAACCCTGTCTCAAAAAATGAAAAAATAAAAAGTAAAAAAGCCACGTAAAGATGGAAAGCACAGAAAAACTATATGCTATATGCTATTTTGTTGTCTTTAAATTGTTTGATTTCTGAAGAAATAACAACAACTGATAAAAAATGCTGCTGGATTAATTCAATTTATATATTTTAAAAATGCTTTGACCTCAAAATTTAAATCCAAGGACACATTACTGGGGAAAAGGATTTCTATTTTTGTTTCCACAGAAAATGAAAAGCTGTGGATTCCTTCCAGACTAATGTGGTTTGATCAAGCCAGAGCCCCTGAAACAGAGTTCCTGGTGATCCAACATTCAAAACATTTGGGATAAGGCAGCCTTGCAGACTACAGCCAGGATTTCTGCGTCTTCTTAGGAGCCCCATGATAGTGCCCCCTACCAGCAGGAAGCAGTTTGGAAAGAATGACGCCCAATTCCCAAATATTGTCTATAAATGTTTGTTTTCATTTAAATGGGGTTGGTTTAAATGGTTAATGACCACAACCAATCTCTTTAAAGGTAAAAAGGGGATTATGGTATAGATATGAATACTTTGTTTTGGAATGGATTTTCATTTATTGATACAACTTAAGGTCAATTTTGTGATATGGATATTTCTACTTTTGTTTAGGTATTGTGTTTATATAGCTCATTTAGAAATGTAATGTATAATTCAATATAGATTATAGATAGTACCTATGATAGTCAGATCTTATAGTTAAGTTAGTTAAGATTTCTAGATATACAGACATGTATTTGAGATAAATAGGCATTCTTCAAACCTTTCAAAGACCAACAGAATATGGCATTTAAAATGGTTTAGGGTTTTTCTTGACAGTGAGACATAAATGCTCCTGGCAACACCACCTGTGTCAGAAAGGAAGATGGACATCAAAGAGTTTGCTTCCAATATGGCAAGACTAGCCATTTGAGCAAGATACTGCTCTTGGCTGGACTGTTTGACTTTATGCTGTATAAACTTGACATGCAGGACCCACAGAAAAGTGGCTGCTGATACAAGATGGACATTGCTACAGTGTTCCTGCTTCATGGAAGAGTCTGCCAGAGAGTCTGCAGGACACAGAGAAAAATGACTGACAAACTGCCAATACAGATGGGCAGTTCAAAGTTTCCTGCTTTACTGAGGAGTCTGCCAGACACACTATGGCCTATAGGTTAAAGATGAAAAGTTACAGAAGAACTTCAGGTGACTGACCAGACAGTGAGTTGCCTCTGACATTTCTAGAATTTATATACTATCCTTTTGTGGTCTTTGAAGGAGTTGAAGACAGACAGTTATGGTTATAGTTTTCCTTAGTTAAGATTAAAGATAAGTTACATATAGGACTTTAGACTCACAAAGATAGGATAGTTGATGAAATATTTTCTTTAAATCTTGCTAAATGTTAATGGACTAAATATTGTTAACTGTGATTCTTATTTGATAACTGTTGTGTGATATATTTTGCTATGTTAAGGTTAAAACCCTTCTTTTTATTTTAGACAGAAAAGAGATGATGGGAGATGTCATTCTGTAAATATGTTTCTCATACTGGTTAATGAATAAAGCACTGTTAGCCAATAGGAAAACAAGATAGGTGGGACTAGGAGGATTCGAGGAAGTAGTAGAGAGGAGTCAGCATGTAGAGATCTAAGAGAACAGAGGTCTTGACCCTCTCCCCGGTAAGATGAGACCACGTGGAAATACTTAGATTAATAAAAATGGGTTAATAATTAAGACAGCTAGCCGATAAGAAACTAGTATCTGCCAACAGCATTATATTTAATACAGATTCTCTGTGTGTTATTTGGGGCTGGTGCCGCAGTGAGACCAGGCTGGCAGAAAAACCTTACTCCTTACACATACCTTTAATGCCAGTACTTGGAAGACAGAAACAGACAGATCTCTGTGAGTTCAAGGCTACCCTGAGCTTCATGAGATTGATCCAGGCTAAAAGAGAAACAGCTCACACAAAGTGATCCCAGCACTTGTGATCCCCCACCTTTAATCCCAGAACTAGGAAGGTGGAGACAGTAGTGATATGGCTGGGCAGAGAGAGGAATATAAGGTAGGAGGAGACAGGAGCTCACAGGCAGTCTGAGGTTTGGTGAAGATGCAGTCTGGAGATGCAATCTGAGGACGGGATCCACCCCTTCGGTCTGAGCATTGGTAAAGGTAAGAACTTTATAATGGTTGGCTGCTTTGCTTCTTCAGCATTAACCCCAATATTTGACTCTGGGTTTTATTACTAAGAACAATTAGAATTCGTGCTACAGAAGTAGATTTTTCACCAACCAGTGTATGGCTAAGGACCAAGTCAGAAGATGATAACCTCAGCTTTCCCCCAGTTCTCCATGCCAATGGATTGGAGACTGGCTCTTCAACTGGACTTGAAAACTCACTTGTTTCTCTGCTACTTCATAGATCCACACTAGCTTAGTAGGTCAGCATCATTTCCATCTTAAAGATGGATAAATGTGGTCTCCAATATCTCCCCGACTTCTTTGAAGTTAGGCATAAATCCTGACATTGAGTACAATGACCACAAGCTAATGTGTTATTTTAGCCTCTAGAATTTAATAAATACCTAATAACTGTTCGTATATGAGAACAGGCCCTCCCCCCTGCTTTTTTGAGACTGGGTTTCATGCATCCCAGACTTGTCTTGAATTTCCTATGTAATCAAAGATGACCTTCAACTTCTGACCCTCTTGCCTTTACCTCCTGAGTACTGGGACTACAGTAATGCACCACTATGATTCATGCAGTGTGGTAGTTCAAACCCAGGGCCTTGCTCACGCAAGGTGAGCACGCTACCAACTGAGATACCTCCCTTTCCAAAAGCCCACTTAGTAGCTGGGAGTAGTGATGCCCATCTTTAATCCTAGCAATCAGGAGGCAGAGGTAGAGTGTTGTGGAAACTGAACTCAGGACCTGTGGGAAAACATCTGAGCCATCTCTCCAGTCCCAGCTGGGATTCGAACCCAGGATCTCCTGGCTGCTCTTCCAGAGGTCCTGAATTCAGTTCCCACGACAATAGGGTGTTTCTGTGAGTTATTTAGCCTTGCAGGGGTGGGAAGGCTCCCTGCAGGCTTTATGGTTGGCAGGAAAGCATTTGGGTGATAGAAGAATGAAACTCGGTTCAGTTTCACTTAGAAACTGTTACTGGTTCAAACTTCAAGAGTCCAATACCAGTTGTTTTATTTTAGCCAATTTAAGCATAGCACAATCGTGGGAAAAGTGTTCTGATAATTAACTCACTCCCAAATGCACAACAAATTTAAGACATGTTTACATTAAAATTCCTTACAAAGTACATCTGGTTTCTCTCATAAAGATGGGCACTGTTGACTCAGAGATAGTGCCCAAGATTCAGGATCTAGGGAAAACGACTGAGGTAAACAAAAGGCCTGTGGTTGTCAGGATTGGCCAGCCCTAAGATAGCAGAGAAATTGTTGTACAGCACAAGTGACATCACTCATAAGGATGGGTTTTATGGCAATGATCAAGATTTAGGTGGAAAGGGGCTGAGATAAGTAAGTATAAATTCTGGGGGATAAAACAGAGCCTGGCTCAACAGAGAGCAAGGGATCACCAGGCTGAAAATGGCATCCATTGCCATCCTGAGAGGAAGACAGGTAAACATCTCCTTCCTTTGAAGCATGCCTGCATGTTTAGCTTCCCTGGTTTCCCCAGTGCTTATCTGTGTGTACAAGGACTGTTTGCCCTCTACAAGTCTGGTCTAAGTCCCAGGACAACCAGAGCTACATAGATCCTGTCTCAGAAAAAAACAGAAGAAACAAACAAAAATCACTGAATGATAACACTCAGGCTATGGGGCAACAGGTAGCAAAGCTGAGTTTTTGTTGCAATGTTGTCTTAGAGCTTCTCTTCAGTGCCTGCTATAAAGTAACTCCTGTAACCCTTTGCTATAGTCTATGGGAGGCTATTGGTTTTGACTGAGATCCTTGGGCACTGGATCAAATAGATCAAATCAAACTCTACAACGAATGTGTAGTTAAGTAGATTGGAAAAGCCCAGTGTAGTGACTCATGCCTTTAATCTAAGCACTAAGCTTAGCACTAAGAAGGAAGAGGCAGGCAGATCTCTGTGAGTTCAAGGCCAGCCTGATCTACATGGTGAGTTCTGGGAAAGCCAGAGCTACATAGTGAGACACAGTCTGGAAAACAAACAAAAAGATAGATTGGGAACTGGGTTGGTGGCTTATGTTTGTAATTCCAACCCCCTGAAAGACTGAAGTAGGAGCATTGTGCATTCAAGGCAAGCCTGGTCAACATAGCAAGAGTGTCTCAAAAATGAATATAAAAAGGGAGGGCTGGAGACATGATTCAGTGGTTATGAGTGCTTACTACTCTCTCAGAGGACATGGGCTCAATTCTCAGCACTCACATAGCAGCTCACAACTATCTCTGGGAGATGTAATGTCTTGGGCATACAAATAGTACACAGACATACATGCAGGCAAAACACTCAAACACATAAAGAAAAATAGAAAAAAATTAATATACACACACATACACACGTGTAGTGTGGGGATATAGTTCAGTGGTAGAGAGTTTGCCTAGCATGTACAAGGTTTTAGGTTGAATCCCCAATATACACAGAACCAAACACTAGGTGAGTCCTTTTATTTGTCTGAGACAGGATCTTACACTGTAGCTCAAGCTGGCCTTGAACTTAAGCCAACCCTCCTGCCTCAGCCTTCCAGAGAACTGGAAACCCAGAATGAGTCACCAGGTCCAACTCTGGGTTAGCCATATCTAGGTTACTTTCCTTATAAATTAACACAGGATTGACTTCTCCATTATGACAGGTAAATCTAAGTCAGCAATTTCCAACCTTCCTAATGCCCTTACCCTTTAACACAGTTCCTCATGATGTGGTGACATCCCAACCAAAAAATTATTTCATTGTTACTTCTTTGAGCAGGGTGGGAGGGGTGTTTCAAAACAGGGTTTCTCTGTGTAACAGTCATAGCTATCCTGGAGCTAGCTCTATAAACCAGGGTGGCCCCAAACTCACAGAAATCCACCTACATCTGTCTCAAAAGTACTGGGATTAAAGGTATGCACCACCAACAGCCAGTTTCATAGTTACTTTTTAACTGTAATTTTACTACTTTTTTAAAGATTTATTTATTTATTATGTGTACAGTGTTCTATCTGCATTTATTTCTGTCCACAAAAGAGGGCACCGGATCTCATTATAGATGGTTGTGAGCCACCATGTGGTTGCTGGGAGCTGAACTCAGGACCCCTGGAAGAGCAGCCAATGCTCTTAACCTCTGAGCCATCTCTCCAGCCCCTAATTTTGCTACTGTTTTGAGTCACATTGTAAATATCTGATATGTGGAATCTAAGTTGTTTAGTAATTTTCTTGTCTCTCTCCCTTCCCTCCTGCCTGCTCTCCCTCTTTCCTGATTTCTTAGATGGCCAGGCAGACAATGAACTCAAAAGACCCCACTCAACTTTCCGGCCTGTTTCTGCTTTCTTCACCCTTTTCTAGCTATAGAGTCCCCGGCTCCGCACAAAAGGACTCTCGTCCTGATTAACAAGTGAGGTGTTTGCTCTGTTCCAGAATTGCCCGTGAGAACCAGTTAAGACTGCTGAGCCATCCTTGTTGTGGTTTTGTCTACTGACACTTTTTTAGAATCTTCTCACAGTCAGTCACACTAGCCCGATCTCTAAGTGAGGCTGTGGGCGACACTCAGCACCAAGGACAGTGCTCAGCTCAAGGTTCAGATTCTCCAGCTGTGACTGCACAAACTTGCTATTGGTTGCTGTTCTAGATCCTCCCCAGGGGCTCTGGACACAGTGCATCAGAAAACTCAAAAAATAATTGTCTCGTTGGGAATTTATTCCAATTAAGTGATCCTGGATACATTCGAAGATTTGTCAACCAAGATGATTAGAACAGTTTTTAGTAAAATTAAAAATAAGGAGTCATAGATTTTTGTTGAAACACAAGCTTGGGCTGGGCGGTTGCTGGGAGGTGGGGGCGCACTCCTTTAATCCCAGCGCTTGGGAGGCAGAGGCAGGTGGGTCTCTGAGTTCGAGGCTAGCCTGGTCTACAGAGTGAGTTCAAGGACAGCACAGAGCTACACAGAGAAACACTATTTGGAAAAATCAATTAATAATAATGATGATGATAATAACAATAAAGCCAAAAGAACAGGGATTGGAACAAGTCAACTGTAGAATGTTCATGCATAGCTCTATCTCATGGTGAATTACTAGCTGAAGAAATTAAGAAGGAGCAGGGGATGCCTACAGCCCCAACCCATTCATCTCTGGGGTCCCAGCACCCAGGGCTGGGCTGTGGAGGCAACAGGACATGGGGGTGGAAGGTGAACTGGAGTGGTCTGCTCCCTTCCTGAAGGAAGGCTTGCCTGCAGGGTTCAGAGTCGCAGCCCCTGCCACAGTCTAAAGGTGTTCTCTGTAACAAGCCACACAGTCAGTTCCTAAGGACTAGGTGGTGTGCCTACAAACAAGCCTGGTTTGGGGAAAGTTGGCCAATGAGTAAAAAGCAGGTCTGATGAAATTAGAGTTCTGGGTTTGTCCTGACCTTCAATAGGTCCCTTACTCCAAGGAACCTTGTCTTCGTTAAGTACCTATCATGACAATAAAACACCATGACCAAAAGCAGCATGGGGAGAAAAGGGTCTATTTTACCCTACAGTTCTCAGGCCACACTCCATCACTGAGGGCAGTCAGGGCAAGAACTCAAGGCAGGAACCCAGAGGCAGGAGCTGAAGCAGAAGCCACGGGGGAGTGCTGCTTGCTGGTTTCCCAGCCTTTCTTTTCTTTTAATTTATTTCCTTGTATTTTACGTACATTGATGTTTTTCTGCATGTATGTCTGTGTGAAGGTGTCAGATCCTGTAGCATGAATAATAAAAAACCAGAGACAGATATTGGGGTTCAAGCTGAAGAACAGAAAAGCAAAGCAGCCAGTCACTAGAGAGTACTTACCTCTACTAAGGCTAAGGAGATCCTGTCCTCACCATGGCTAGAGACTAAAATGCCAGAATAAGAGATCCTGCTCCTGTCTTATATATCTCTCTAGTGCTGGGATTAAAGGTGTGAACTCTATTGGTCTTAAACTCACAGACATCCATCTGCTTCTGTCTCTTGAGTCCTTGGATTAAAGGTGTGTGCCACCATTGGCCAGTTTCTATAGCTAACTAGCTTGGCTGGCTTTGCATTCTGATCCCTAGGCAAGCATTAGATCATAAACAATATCTCACCATAAGATCCACTGGAACCAGAGTTACAGACAGTTGTGAGCTATCATGTGGGTGCTGGGAATTGAACGCTGGTCCTCTGGAAGAGCATCCAGTGCTCTTAATCGCTGAGCCATCTCTCCAGCCCCCTCCGCCTTTCATACAGAACCTAGGACCACTTGCCCCAAGGCAGCCCCTACTATGTCAACCAAGAAAATGTTCACAAGGCTGCCCAGAGACCAATCTGGAAGGGGCATTTTCTCAATAGAGGTCGCCTTTTCCAAAATGACTCTAGATTGTGTCAAGTTGACATAAAACTAGCCAGCATAACCCTATTCCTACTTATCTGTCAGTATAGCTGAGGTCCGGGGTTCCTCTTCCCCTTTTTTAAACCTGATGATGCTGGCAATATTTCCTTTAAAATATCTATGACAAGGTAGAAACACATGGGGGCGCTCTCATCACAAAAGAGGAAAATGTAAAAATTTCTCTCTCTCTCTCTCTCTTTTTTTTTTTTTTGGTTTTTCATAGATAGGGTCTCTCTGTGGCTTTGGAGGCTGTCCTGGAACTAGCAGGCTGGTCTCGAACTCACAGAGATCTGCCTGCCTCTACCTCCTGAGTGCTGGGATTAAAGGGATGTGCCACCACCTCCCAGCAGAGGAAAATATTTTTACAACTAGGAAAATTGGTAAGTGGGGATGTCTTGGGAGGGGCTGTTATAACAATATTCTTTATTATTTTCCTTTTTTGACAAGGTCTCATGT
Organism: Phodopus roborovskii; assembly: GCF_943737965.1. Taxonomy (NCBI): domain Eukaryota; kingdom Metazoa; phylum Chordata; class Mammalia; order Rodentia; family Cricetidae; genus Phodopus; species Phodopus roborovskii. Next base: position 2,114,492 of record NW_026126645.1, read on the forward strand.
AGCCCAGGCTAAGCTTACTTGCTAGATAGCCCAGGGTGATCTTGACCTCCACTTCCAGAGTGCTGAGATGACAAGTAGGCACGGTGGCACATACTTGGCTTATGTGACTCTAGGGATCGAACCCAGGACCTTCTTCATGGTAGGCAAGCACGAACTCTGCCCCCAGCTCCTCCTATTGGCCTTTTTTTCTCTGCAGCTCCGGTTCTTCTACATCATACCTCCCAGAGAAGCCAGTTCCTCCTGGGAGCCCTCTCCTGGGCCCAGCTTGGAGATACTCCAGCAGAGCTGAGGGCAATCCTGGGGCTCCCTCATTTGCCTTCTTACCTCAGTCACTGTCCTGCAAGCTGAAGTCTGCCATCAGAAAGCCTTCATGTCATGTGCCTCCCCATGCTTTTCTGCTGTGTCAATCAGAAGAGCGCATCTGGCTCCCGTCACTCGGTCTCAGGCTGGAAGCAGAAGCAGCACACAGAGATTTCTTTTTCCCTCTTTCCTCCTTCCTTCTTTATGTTCTTTTTTGTGTGTACATGTTCGTGTGTGCCCAGATGTTTATGGAGGCTTGAGATCAATGCCAGAGGTCTTCCTCGATTGCTCTCCATCTTACTTTCAGAGTTAGGGGCTCACAAACTAACTAGGTAGTGTAACACGCTCCAGGGATCCCTGTCTGTCTTCCCAGGGCTAGAATCAGTTACAGGCACATGTCCAGCTTCTCACATGGGTACTGCGGGATTCTGAACTCAGATCCTTGAGCCTGCATGGCAGAGCCAATTACCTGAGTCTGTTTGACAGGTGTGGTGGTACACACCCTTCATCTCAGCACTCTGTGTAACAGCCCAGGCTGGCCTCAAACTCACAGAAATTCACCTGCCTCTGTCTCCCAAGTGCTGGCATTAAAGGTGTGGGCCACTACCACCCAGCATGACAATTCTGTTCTTAGGACCGTCTTAGTCCATTTGAACTTCTATTACAAAGATCCCACAAACTGAGGGGGGCATGAACAAGAGAGGCTTACCCTTCACAGTTCTGGTAGAGGGGGTGTCTGGTGAGAACCTACTTCCTGGCTCCTAAGTGACTTTCTCACTGTGTTCTCACATGGGGAGAGGGACAAGGGGCCCCCTGGGGTCACTCTCACAAGCACAAACCCCAGGACTCTCATGACCTCATCACTTTTCAAAGGCCACATCTCGGTTGGGCAGGGAGGTGTTATCTTTCGTCCCAGAATTTAAGAGGCTAAGACAAAAACTTGAGGCCAGCCTGAGCTACACAGTATATTTTAGACTACAGTGTGAGACTTGTCTCTCTCTCACACACACACACACACACACACACACACCCTATAACTCACAAAAGTCCCAGATTCATGTATAATTTTATTTAAAAAATATGTCTTCTGAATCAGAAATCAGATGTACTCTCTGCTGTTTAAGTTGGCATCAAAGCTGGTATTTGGAAATTGCAAACTCACTCACTGTCACAGCTGGCTCATGTGCCTACAGTCAGTTTAACTTTCCTGTCACTCTGTAGTGTGCCTTACCCTAGGTTTCTCCAGGTCACCTGTATTAACCATACCTACACTAATAGCTCCTTGGAGCCACAGGGGCTGGCATCTTGAAACTCTGGCGTCCTGTCATGGACATGGGAGAAACTGCATTGGTGATGTTGGTGATACCCCCAAAGAAAAGAATGGGAACAAATCAATTCTCTGTAGTCATGTCTGGAGCCACATGGAAGAAAGGAGATTGGTGGCATCCCTACGGTCCATTGCCTGGGCCGCTAAGGGTTTGTCACAGTTGAGTTGTCCTTTGGGGAAATGTTAGGAGAGTTGCAAGAGTCAGATTTTCATTCATGTTTTTGCCACAAACCTAGTCTTCAAAAAAGACCCTGTGCAAGGCTGAGCAAGGCGGGGTGGAGGCCGGGCATGGGCTCCTCTCTGGTTGGTTGCCTCCTCCGATCCCACATCCCAGTGTTCTTGGCTTCTGGAGACCAGAAAATAAAGAGTCTATATTCTTACATCCAGATAGGCTCTACACATGGATTAAAAATAAGAAATAAAAAGCCACCCACCTAGTTAGTAAAATGAAAGGACATACCTCTAACAAAGACTTTATAGTCTCAATAAATACACAGAAGACAAACAGAACAACCTATAGCCTCACTAGTACCCAGGGAAACAGAAAGCCAATACACTTTCACTCATTAGATTGGAAATTTTTCAAAAGATTGGTAACATGGAATTCTGGTATTTCAATTGGGTGTGGTTAGTGCATGCCATGACTGTAATCCCAGCACTTTGGGAGGTGGGGGCAGGAAGATCAGAAATTTAAATTTGGCCTTGGTTACCAACAAAATCAAACAAGCAAAGAGGTGCTGGGGAGATGGGTTAGCAGTAAAATACTTACTCTGCAAGCATGAGGACCAGTGGTGTATGCTTATAATTTCAGGGCTGCGGAGACGGATATCTGGGGCTCGTTGAATGGCCAGCCAAATTAGAGAACACCAGGTTCAATGACACACCCTGTCTCATAAAAATAAGAGGGGCTTTTCTTTTTTAATGTAATTTTTATTTATTCATTCATCTAATTTTTATGTATTTGGCTGGCATGTATGTTTGTGTGAGAGAGTCAGGTCTACCGGAACTGGAGTTACAGACAGTTGTGAGCTGTCATGTGGGTGCTGGGAATTGAACCCAAGTCTCTTGGGAATAGCAGCCAGTGCTCTTACCCACCAAGTCGTTGCTCCAGCCCAAGAGGGGTTTTCTTCTTTCTTTTCTTTTCTTTTTTTTTTTTTTGAGACTGTTCTGGAAGTCACTCTATAGACCAGGCTGACCTGGAACTCACAAAGATCCTCCTATCTCTGCCTCCCAAGTGCTGGGATTAAAGGTGTGTGCTATCATCGCCCAGCAGATGAACTTTTCTTAAACTGCTGGAAAGATGGAGGTCATTTAGACCAAGTGTGTTCACCCAGAGCAGCCCATAGTCGGTCTTCCTTCCTTCTTTCTTTCCTTCCTTCCTTTCTTTTTCTGGTTTTTCAAGACAGGGTTTCTCTGTGTTGTCCTGGCTGTCCTGGAACTCCCTCTGTGGACCAGGCTGGCCACAAACTCAGAGATCCACCTGCCCCTGCCTCCTGAGTGCACTTACAACCATCTCTAACTCCAGTTCCTGGAGGCTTCTTTGTCCTCTTTTGGCCTCCTCAGGCCCCAGCCTGACAGGCTCTTCCCAGACTGTCCTGGAACTCAATATCCTCCTGCCTCAGCCTCCCAAGTGCTGGGATTGCAGGTATTTGCCTGTAACTATACTTTACCAGTAACTATACTTCCACACTGAACACAACAGGTGCAGGATGTGTTCAGCCTCACAGAGAGTCCTGTCTGGCTAGTTAGGGAAATTAGTCTGGAGGCTTGAGCCTGGAAGAGAAGCTAGGACCTATCCTGAAATGGCTGGGAATCCCAGGACAAGTCTCACATCCCTGGATCTCATTCCTTCCATGAAGCATGGCGGGTAAAGACCGGGTGATATGTGAGTGAGCATCCTTGAGGCTCTGGCCTTCAGGGGTCAACTCTGTGAATACCTCACTTAATTTCCAGTTACCTCTCCTTAGTCTCTTCCAGAATTCAACCTTCCCAGCTGTCCATTTGCTGTCCCATACCCGCACAAAGGAACTTGCAAGGGGTCTCATAGTGGCTTACTGTAGGTGTCTGCCATGTCTGCCTGGACCTACTCTATCTGCAACACCCACATCTCTCTCATTAGAGCTTGGATTGGGGATTTGGGGTTGGTTAGTAAATCAAGACAGGAAGTGGGAGGAGGGACCGTTGGTGACTTGATCCAATCAGAAACTGAGTAGAGTGGAGAGCTGGTCCTCAAGGGGGAGTGAAGAAGGAAGGTGTGAGGGACAGAGACAGCATGCCAGGAGAGAGAGGCAATGAGAAGACCCCCCCCCCAGCTTTTGTATGTCACATGGTATGAGTGTGCAGGTCAGAGGACAACTTATGGGACTCAGTTTTCTCCCTCCACATAGGTCCAGGGGATGGAACTCCGGCCACCAGGCCTGGTGGGAAGTATCTTTCCTGACTCAACCATCTTGCCAGTCCCTTATCATTATCTTCTATTGATTATCTTCTGCTGACCTTTTGAAATTTCCCTTTTATGTTTATTTGTGTAGTATGTATATATATGTCTCTGGGTACATGTGTACTGTACATACATGCAGAGGTCAGAAAACAATTTGGGGGAGTGGGTTTTCTCTTTCCATGATTTAGGTCCAAGGAATGGAACCTAATAGTCAGGCTTGGTGGAAAGTAGCTTTCCCTGCCGAGCTGTCTGTCCAGACCCTCCATTGATTTTCTTATTATTTCTTATTACCATTTAATTTTTGCTTGCCACTAATGGTTCCTAACTCACATACTTACTCATTACTTTTGTTGTTGTTGCTAGAGATGGAATGTAGGTCCTTGCACATGATGAGCAAGTGAGTTATCACCCAGCCACACCCCAAAGTACTCACAGTGGTTAAAGCAAATCGTTTGGGTTTTGTTTTCAGTTGGGAAAAAGGCAAATGCTGAATACACACACACACACACACACACACACACAGAGAGAGAGAGAGAGAGAGAGAGAGAGAGAGAGAGAGAGAGAGAAAGGAATGAATATGAGAGGGGCCACTGGCCTGCCAACATAATAACAAGCCTCTGTACAAGCAAACAAATTGCCCAGAGAGGGGTTGGCTCCAAGCTGCACAGATGGGTGGACTTTGAGAAGTCTCTTGATCTCCGTGTTGCACAGATGAAGCAACTATTCCTGACTACAAGCCCCTGGGAGATGCTGGCAGAAACCATTGGAAGGGAAGAGACTACCAGGGGAGGCCACATCTAGAAGGCAGATTTTCCCTTGAAAGGCCAGCAGATGGCGCTAGCGAAGCGCCGAAGAGTGGGTCGCACCGAATCCTGAGCAAGATCTCTGCCCTTTGGTGTAGAAGGGAAATCTGTGAGCCCGGACTCCGGAGCAGACAACCTTGGACTATTATAACTCTCTCTCTCTCTGCTTCTACCTTTTAATGCCTGGGTAACCTGCGTGACCCCTCTGAGCCTCAGTTTCCCGTCTGGAAAGTGAGACTGGCCTTCTTCCTGGGATGGAGATATTTACCCCAGAAAGCACAAGCAAGGGTCAGCTGATGCAGAGACTCCCAAGAGCCCAACTGTGAGGTCAGACCCTCCAGCCAAGTGTCTGATGTCTCTCTCACCCTCCACAAGGAATATTCTCCCTTCTGGGATTCATAGCCTCTAGAAAAATGGAGACTTCATGTTTCCTCATCCCCAGTTGTGTGTGTGTGTGTGTGTGTTTTTTTATTACTTTAAATTATGTATATGTGTGGGGAAGAGAAAATGTGCCCATGAGAGCTAGCATCCCTCAGAAGTCAGAAGAGGGTGTGGGATCCCATAGAGCTGAAGTTCAGGAGGTTGTGAGACACTGGCCATGGGTGCTGGGAACCGAACTGGGGTCCTCTCCATGAGTAGAGAGCATTCATCAGCCACTGAGCCTTCTCCAGCCACTAGCCTTCTTTCTCTTCAGCCTCCCCAGGTATATTTTAAAACCCTAACAAGGTAAAATTTATAGAACACAACATTTGTTCACTTTAAACATGCAATTGCATGATTTTCAGTAAGTTTACCAAGTTGGCCCGAGACTTGGTTTACAAAACCCTGTATTTCAGGCTTGGTGTAGTGGTGCACACCTGTAATCCCAGCACTGTGGAGGTGGAGGCAGGAGGATCAGGAGTTCAAGGTCAGCCTAGGCTACATAGGGAGTTTGAGGCTGTCACAGATTCATCCAACTGCTCCTAGGATGTTAGTGCTTGGCCACTCTCCATCACTGGCCTCCATCACTAACGGTCACTACTGTCCCTCCTCCCTCTCCCCACTTTCTGGCCTCTCCCTGATATAGTCCCTCCTTTTCCTCTGTGTTCTCACCACGGTTTGCTGAGTGAGTGAGTGAATGAATGAAAACTAACATCATCCTATTACTCAAGTTGGATCCATCATTCATTCATGGCACCCCACCTGCCAGCCACCTATAAAATCTAGCTGGGGACTGGCTAGCACTCTGCTCTGCTCTCATCCTGCCTTTGGCCTTGGCTGTGACCTGGCCCCCAACACATGCACATCATGATCTCTGGATTTTTCTTCCCCTTGATTTCCTCTCAGAAAACCACCTCACCCTGTCCTAAGAACAAGCTCCCCACTCAGTTGTAATGAGGATGAGGCCCACCCCACAGCTGAGACCAGAGAGTCTTAGGATTCAGTCCCTGCCAATTAACTTAGCCAGCCTCTAGTACCCAACCAAAGGAGGAGCTGACACTATCTGAGTGCCAGTTTTCTGGCCTGTAGAATGAGCGTGCCAGCAGCAATGAGTATAGGGTTAACGGTTTGAGCATTAAATAAGACGGTGAAGGCACAAGCCTCTGGCAAGGCAGGGCTCAAGCTTTGCATCCCATTTTATGACACTACCCCAAAATGGGCAAGCTGTCATTTCGTTTCTCTCCACCAGGGGAGCTGTGACCCACATCCAGGGAAATGGCCCTATGGGGAGGGACTGCTTAGTTTCTTCTGATTCCCTGCCTTCTCTTCTTATCGCTCTTCCTGCCTCTGGATCAATGGCCTGGGCAGGAGAGGGTGAGGGGTGGGTTTGATGGATCTCGGCCTGCCTGATTCCTTTGAATGCTGCCTGAGAGCAGAGGCTGAGAGTGTCCCGTTCTTCTGTACCATGTGGCCGGGTGGTGCCAAGCATGGCTATTTCCTTCTGTCTCTCTCATCCTTCTCTTTCTTGCCAGGTCCCCAAGGCCTTGATCCAGGTCTGTGTTCAAAGACTGAATTCTACTCCATTTGGCCTGGAACTTCATCAGAGCCACCATTCTGCATAGATGAGTGCTTACATTTGTTTTCCTGATATCCTCAAAGTTGATGTTTTATATCTTTCTGTGGACAGTCTGATGCTCTGTGATAAAAATGATTAACAATAGTCAGGTGGTGGTGGCACACACCTTTAATCCCAGCACTTGGGAGGCAGAGTCAGGCAGATCTCTGTGAGTTCGAGGCCAGCCTGGTCCACAGAAGGAGTTCCAGGACAGTCAGGACTGTTACACTGAGAAACCCTGTCTTGAGGGGAACAAAAAAAAAAAAAATTAACAGTGGTACAGCCAGGTACTACTACAGTCCCAGCACTCAGGTGCTGGAGGGAGGAGGGTTAAGAGTTCAGGGTCTTTCTTGACTACACAGAGGCTGAGATCAGCTTGGACTACATGAATACAACAGTAAGAGAGGCTGGAGAGTACTGTCCGCACTTCCAGTGGACTAGGACTCCGTTCCCTGCACCCACAGAGCAGTTCACAGATGTCTGTAACTCAGTTCCAGGAGATCTGATGCCTTCTTCTGTCCTTTGTGGGTACCAGGTACGTGGTATACAAACATACATGCAGGCAAAACACACACGCATAAAACAGCGGAATAAACAAGCCTCAGAAAATTAAAAAGAGCTGTTGGTGAGGGCACACTCCTTTAATCTCAGCAGTTGGGAGGCAGGTGGATCTCTGACTAGGCCAGCCTGGTCTACAAAACAAGTTCCAGGACAACTAGGGCTACACAGACAAACTCTGTCTTGAAACCCCTCTCCTCAAATTAAATGAATAAAAAGAATATTTAAAAATTAACAATAACAGGAGACAGGTGTGATGGCATACATCTTTAATCCAGCCACTCAAAAGGCAGAGGCAGGAAATCTCAGTGAGTTTGAGTCTAGCCTGGCCTACATAGTAAGTTTCAGGATAGCCAGGGCTACAAAGAGAACCTGTTTAAACAAAACAAAACAAACAAACAAAAAAAAAAAAAAATAGGGCTGGGAAGATGGCTCAGTAAAGTAAAGGGTTTGCCTTGCAAGAATGAGGACCTGAATTTGAGCCCTGATCTGAGGAGACAGAGGCAGGAGGACCCGTGGGGCTCACTAGCTCAGCAAGCTTGGAAACTGGAGTTCAAATCCTAACATCTACATAAAAACTAAAGTGTAGCCATATGCACACATATGAGTTCCAGGACAGCCAGCGCTGCACAGAGAAACCCTGTCTCAAAACAAAAACAAAAACAAAAACAAAAAAACCCAAATCCTTTCAGGTACCAGCAAGCAGCTTTACTTGCTAGGACCAGGAAGTGTTTTGCTATGACCAGGAAGTGTTCTGCTAGGACCAGAAAGTGTTCTGCTATGACCAGGAAATGTTGTGGATAAGAGAGAACAAGGTAAAAATCAGCTCTGTCCTTACAGTGCTGACATTCCACTGGGGGTCGTCAGTTGAATGGGAGTTGGATAAACACATGGGTGAGAAAACGCACAGGATGTTACTCAGTGGTGATAGGAAAGTGAGAACCACATAACAGGAGAGGGGCTGGGGGCAGAAGTGGGAGAGGAGGGGGCTGTTTCATGCCCTGTGCTGGTTGGTAAGCACAAGTGAGCCCTGGAGACTCAAGGATATAGCTTAGATGTAGTGTGCATGTGAGACCTTGGGTTCAGCATCCAGCACTGGTTGTCGCTACATGGAGAATAAACACGGAGAGGGGTTGGGTCATAATGGTAGGCAAAAATTGGGCAGTGGAAGAGACGGAGGCCAGATGATGCTATCTTTGGGAAAGAGAGCTTGTGCCTGGGATGACCAGATGTGAAGTTTGGGGGAGGAGTCCTGGACTCCTGAGTAGTGCCTTTATTTCTTTCCTTGCTGCTTAAGGGGGGGGGGATACCCTGTGTTTAGGTAGGGGTCAATTTAGGGAGGGCTTATTTCAGTTCATCGTTCAAGGGTTTCGTTCTTCCGGGCAGAGAGCCAAGGCAGAAGATATGTGGAGCACCTGTTCCATCCACAGGAAGCAGAGGGGTGAACGCTTATGCACAGTTCTTGGTCTCCTTTTTATATAGTCCAGCATCCCACCAGGGAACTGTGCTGCCCGCAGTGAGCACCTACTGTGTAACAGGAACTCTAACAGGAAGATAAACAACCCCAAACAGCTTCAGGAAGTCCCTGAAATCAACCAGATGTACTAGGTCCCTCCCTGCCAGAGTAAGCAATAAAGGGAGATGAGCTGTAAAAACTTTCAGAGGAAGACAGACCAGCCGCCTGGAAGAATCAGAAACCAGCGAGCCCCCTGGAAAGGACACTCCAGCCTGTGGAGCTGCCTGCAGGCTGTGCACTGTGCTCCAGGTTCCCAGCTTTGTCAGCTGTCACCACGCTGGGGTGGACCTTGGTGATGCAGCTGTCTTTGAGTCATTTCTGCTTCTGTAAGTGACCCCAGTAAAACTCACCAGTTTACCAAGCTGGACTTCGTGTCTTTACTTCAGTCTGTTGTAGGTTTCCTATCTGGGGTGAGTAGATGTGTGTGTTTCATCTCCCCAGGAAAAGTCCTCACACAGTACCATTTTGATTACCCTAATTAAGACAGTCCCCTACTGGGATGCCCAGAAGCCCATCTTCCAGGTGGGCCTACATCCCACAGCTGAGACTAAGTAGGGAAGGAAAGATGGAGGTGATTTTGCTGAGAAGGCAGAAGGCGGCAGGTGGGGGCAGGGGTAAATGGAAAAAGCCCACTAGAGGGCGTAGCATGTGTGGGTTCATGTTGAACAGGGCAGTGGAGAAGATACTGAAGTAAAATCTGAGCTGAGACAGACTGCTGGTCATCTACAGGTAAAACTATTCAGAGCCTCAGAAGTGAAAACTCCTTGGAAATTGAGCATGGCATGGTCTCAGACCACACTGCTGTAAGTGAAGAAACTTTGGTTGGAGAATTATGGCAGGTATCCCAACCCCCAGCTCCCACCCCAACCCCCACAATTCCCACCCCAACCCCCACAATTCCCACCCCAACCCCAACTCCCACCCCAACCCCCACAATTCCCACCCCAACCCCCACAATTCCCACCCCAACCCCCAGCTCCCACCCCAACCCCCACAATTCCCACCCCAACCCCAACTCCCACCCCAACCCCCACAATTCCCACCCCAACCCCAACTCCCACCCCAACCCCCACAATTCCCACCCCAACCCCCAGCTCCCACCCCAACCCCCAGCTCCCACCCCAACCCCCACAATTCCCACCCCAACCCCCCACAATTCCCACCCCAACCCCAGCTCCCACCCCAACCCCCACAATTCCCACCCCAACCCCAGCTCCCACCCCAACCCCCACAATTCCCACCCCAACCCCCAGCTCCCACCCCAACCCCCAGCTCCCACCCCAACCCCCACAATTCCCACCCCAACCCCCACAATTCCCACCCCAACCCCAGCTCCCACCCCAACCCCCACAATTCCCACCCCAACCCCAGCTCCCACCCCAACCCCTGCCAGAGCATATGACTCCAGTGTAGACTGCCTGTAGTCTGTATGTTCATTCAGATATCTGACACTTTGGTGCCCTCCTGCGTAGGGTGTAGCCAGTGTTGTTTTGTTTGTTTTTTCTGTACCACAACACTGGCTCTCAGCACTTGTCAGAAAGTTGTGACAAAATGACAGGGAGAGAGTAAGCCAGGTCCAAAGGAGAAAAAACAGGCCTAGAGAATTCTAGAATCAGACTGGGCAGACTCTCAAGGCATCCTTTATTTAAGGGGCCTTAGAGATGAGAGGCGGGGTCTCCTCCACCTGTATCAGCATCATCTTCGTCACCTTACTATGCCTGTTTTAGCCACCCCCAGATGCCAGGCAGTACCCCCTTTATTACCTCATCAACTGTTAGGGGGCTGCTTTCCTTATTTCATTATACTTATTATTTTGATATTTTGGCATAGGCTCTCCAAGCTGGCCTTGGATTCATGGCAATCCTCCTGACTCAGCCTCTGAAGTGTTAGGATTACAGTCCAGAGCCATCATGCTCTTTGGTTTTTAGGTGAAGAGATGGCCTTGTTATGTATCTCAGTCTGGCCTCAAACGCGAGATCCCCTTGCCTCAGCCTTCAGATTCTGGGATGACAGGTGTGTACCACCACAGCTTCAGGTATTTCGTGTGCAGGTAGGAAGGCATCCTGGGAGCAGGTGAGATGGACCTGGGGCCCCCAGCTCTCCCTCCCCTCCCTTCCCCTCCACTCTACATCCTTGACTGGAAGGCTCTCATTGCCTCGGTAACCCTCGGCTACAAGGCAGAAGGGGGCTCCCCTTAAAACCCCAAAGCAGTAAATTTATGACCAATAAAGGGAAGTTTGGCTTTGCAGAGAGTGGGCACTGGCTAAAAATACTAGTGGCTTCTTGAAGCACAAAGATGAATTCGTAGATAGTTGACCTCCATATGCAGCTGGACAGAAACCAGATCATGACACCCCACTATCTAAAACCACCCACTGCTCCCCGGTTAGAATGCAGACCTCGATGCTGACTCTTCAGGTCTCTTCTCTCCGAATCGCCCAGTTGGCTCTGGCCATGCTGATCTCTGCAGCCCTTGGAATGTGATTCCTGCCTCAGGGCCTTTGCACGTGTTCTTCCTGCTGCCTGGATGCCATCTGCCCTGGAGGCAGCCTCATCTTCCATGCCTCAGCTAACATGTTACCTCTTCCAGGATGGACGCTCTTTGAGTGAAGGGGCCTGTCTGTCCTCGGCTGCTCAGTGCTCAGTGTGGGCTAGTTTTCCAGCACCTGCTGTGGGATGAATGCTGAGCAAGGCTCCCTTGTGTCACTCCCCCCCCCCCCATCCTCCAATAACAGGCTGTGAGGGGCTTCTGCCCCTTTACAGAGAAGGCATGGAGACATAGATGCGATAGGGACCCAAGGACACAGCCAGGGAGGCGGGGAAGAAACTAAGATCTAGGGACAAGGGCTGTGTCTCCTCTCCCAGTAGAGTTTGTCCCTCTGTGAAACTGATTGAAGCAGGGCCGTGCTGGCCCATGCCGTTAATCCCAGCACTCAGGAGGCAGAGGCAGAGGCAGGCGGATCTCTGTGATTTCCAGACCAGCCTGGTCTACGGAGTGAGTTCTAGGACAGCCTCCAAAGCTACACAGAGAAACCCTGTCTCAAAAAACAAAACAAACAAACAAAAACAAAATCCCCCAACCCAAACAAATAAAAACAACTGAAAGGCGAGAGACTGGAGAGGCCGCTCAATGAATGAAGAATGGACTGCTCTTAGATAGGGCCCAAATTCGGTGGCCGCACCCACATTGGGTGGCTCCCAGCTGTAGGTATCTGAGGCTGTCTTCTGCCTTAAACACCTGTGCACCTACCCACTCCCACAGGCAAGCACACAGAGTTAAAAATAAAGCAAATCTGTTTGAAAAAGCAAAAGTGAAACAAACTAACAACAAAAATCAAGCCAAGAAAAAAACAACACACAACTTTTACTGAGAATGTCTCAAATCCAAAAGAATAAAAGGAAATCTCTCTCTCTCTCTCTCTCTCTCTCTCTCTCTCTCTCTCTCACACACACACACACACACACACACACACACACACACACACACACACGGGAGGGGGTGTGGGGGGGAAGAGACAGATTGAGAGAGGGAACAGCTGGGCAGAATGCTTGAACAGGCGATTCACTAAAAGGAATCTCAGCTGAAAAGTCAACAGTGAAAAGGAGAAATGTGCCTCGGAAGGCTGTGAGGAGCAGGGGGACACACAAGGACAGGCTGGGACACGGACTCTAGGCTATGGCTTGCAAGCCCAGCACTCAGGAAGTTAGGAAGGGGGATGGAGCGCTGTGTATCGGAGGCTAACCTGGGTCACAGAGGGCGAGACTGCCTTAAGACACAGACAGAAAGACAGACACATCAGTCAGTCTGGCTAGGTATGGCAGCTCTTCCTGTCATCCAGGTGGAGTCATACATTCAAGGCCATCAGGGGTACATGGTGACTTCAGGGCTAGCTAACCTGGGCACTAACCTTGTGTTAAATAACAACAAAAAGCAAGCAAACAAACAAGCAAGCAAAAACCCACCTGAGTACATATATTCACGATGACCTCACATCTGCATTCTTTGTGTTGCCAGACAGGGTTTCTCTGTATGTGTAGCCTTGGCTGTCCTGGCACCTGCTTTGTAGACCAGGCTGGCCTTGAACTCACAGAGAACCACCTGCCTCCGCCTCCCCAGTGCTGGGATTAAAGGCGTGCACTGAGACAGTGGAGTTGAAGATGGCAGAGAAAAATGAAAGAACAGCAGCTAAAGTGCAAAATGGTGTGTTTGCGTTTTAGGAAGAGCAGTGCACAAAATCAATCAATCAATCAAGGAAAAGGACCTGGGGAGGTGGTTTGTGGGGAAAGTACCTGCTGTGCAAGCAAGAGACTGCGTTCGGATCCCCTAGCACCCATGGGTGTGGGGGCATCTGTAACCCCAGTGTTTTGGGGTGGAGACCGGTGGGGGTCTCTGAAGCTCAGTGACCTGTCAGCCAAGCTGAGCTGATGAGCTCCAGGTTCACTAAGAGACCCTGATGCAAAAAAAAAAAAAAAAAAAAAAAAAAAAAAAAGATGGAGAGCAATCTAGGAGGGCAGCTGACATCAACCTCTGGCTTCCACATGTACATACATACATGCAGACACCACACACACACACAGAGAGAGAGAGAGAGAGAGAGCAAAGAATGCAAGCGTAGAATATTGTTTAGTTAAAGGCTAAAAAGCAAATGATTCATTGAAGATAGGGTATGACTGAAGAGGCATAGCTAAATGGTTGACGAGATTTGAGTTCCCCAGGTAGGAATTTCTGATTTGCTAAGTTTAATCTTTACAAATAAGATTCCATACTATGTGTTTCGTTTTTTAAATCCACCAAATATCACACAATAGGATTCTTTTAAAAATCTGTTTGTAGCTCCCTGGGCTGTTACAATAATTAAATGGGAGTGCAGGAAGAAATGTCCATCCCTTCATTCATTCACTCACCAAGCACCTGTCACAGGCCAAGCATCCTCCCAAATATCAGAAAAGATACAAACCCAAGGGGATCCTGACCCAGGTAAGAGGAGGAGGTGACCCAATAGCAGCACTGCTCAGAGCCAGGTTCAGGAGCCAGGAAGACCTAGGTGCTGCTATTGGGAGGCAGGAGATCAGGGGTTAAAGGTCATTCTCATGTACATAATGAATTTGAGGGTAGCCTGGGCTACATGAGCCAAAACTCAATTAAACTAATAAAGATCTGAGCCTAGCTATGTGTGATGATTGCATATCTGTAATTTCGACACACAGCTGGCAGAAGGGTCACAGCAAGTTTGAAACCAGCCTGGTCTACATTTCAAGTTCTAGGCCACCAAGGGCTACATAGCAAGACCCTATCTCAAAACAAACAACAAATGAAATCCAAGAGAAATAATAATTAATCCAGGTGAGAGATTAAGCAGTCTGCCCCGGGGAGACCGATGGGTGGGGAAGATGGGGGCAGATTCAAGGGCTACTAGAAAGTACTAGAAAGAAAAGAAAACAACAGATGAGAATAGGAGACCATGGGTGAGGGAGCCCAGGGACAACACTCCCTGGCATGGCCATCATGTGTAATTTTCTCATGTGTCCACAACCTGCCATTTGAACCAGAGGACTCGGGGGTGCCCTGTTCCAAATGAGCTCAGGGTAGAACTCAGCTTGGGGGAAATTGCTGCCTGGGTATGGGCTTGTCTAAGAGGGTGTGGGCATGCAGAGTAGGCCAGGGTGTCCAGGACGGGGGTGGGGGATTGGATGGGGTGGGGATGTGAGGATAGGAGCTGACCAATCTGAGGGAGCTGGGATGGGAACAGCCCTGGAAGCTGAGAGTTTGGAGGAAGGTGTGGCCACGTGTCATAGATGGGTGAAAAGAAGCCACCAGGGTTAGTGCCCAGACAGAACCACTATCTGGGCCCAGTGGGTGGTGAAGGGCCTTTTTCAACATGCATAGAGTGAATGGTGGCTGCTTCCATCACTCTGGTCCCTGTGACCCCTGGCCATAGTGGTGCACTGTGTCTCTGGTCCCAGATGGCCCATATATAAGAGACATTTCTCATTGCTGTAAAAAAATTCCCTGACATGCAAAGCAGATCTCTGTGAGTTCTAGGCTAGCCTAGGCTATAAGTGACACCCTTTCTTGAAAAACAAAACAAAACAACAACAACAAAATGAAATAAATACATGAAATTCATGCCAGAACCCCAGCCCATGGAATGGTGCTGCCTACATCCAGGGTAGTTTTTCGCACATCGGTTAAGGCTATCCAAGCTCCAGCACAGGCAAACTCTGAGCCTGTTCGCCTAGGTAGAAGCTGTCAAGCTGGGTATCAATGTAAGCCACCACAGCTCTGCAAGTGGCCACTACCAAGCATTCTGGGTACTGTGTTTTTTGCATCCACTGCAGTGTAAATCAGTAAATTGATACTGCGAAGTCAGGGACTTGCCCAAGGAATGCGGGTCGGTTCCACTTCTGACTCCTAGGTGGCAGTCTGGAGGAAAACACCCACAACACCTGAACTTGGTGGATCTCCAACATCCCTTCTACAAGTGAATCCCGTTTTATATGGATGTAGACTCTGGAGGCCTAAACTGCAGGAATTCTAACCCAGCAGGTGTAGGCAGTGTCTGAGGACCTGTATTGTTAACCATCATCTAGGTGATTGCCAGCCAGGTGAGGAGGGCCACCCTCGGAGCCTACCCTAATCCCACCCTGTGCTTCGCAGGCAGTGGGGGCAGGCTTCCAGGGGTCTGTACCGGAGAGCTACCAGTTTGGGGCGATCAGTTAGAGCTGGGGCTGCAGCTGGGAGCGGACCGGGCTGGGGGAGGCACAGGGCGGTAATAAGAAACAACAGGATGTTCTTCTTTTATTAGCCCTGGGGCTGCGCAGCTGCAGGTGAGTAATCAGATTTCTGCGGCGTCCTGTTTTCTCCGCTGCCTGGCGGTTCCTCGACACCCACTCACCTGCCACCAGCCACTGGAGGGAGGGCAAGCAGGAGGGAGGATGGGCGTGGGGACCGCCTGGGTCCCTCGCCCACGCCCACGCTAGCACACCCGCGGAGAACGGTGCACCTGCTGAGCTCTCTGCGGGACGCTCAGCTTTCACTGTGGCTGTAGGGAGGGGTCGCCCACTCGCAGACAGGCCCCCCTGGCTTCAAGCAGGAGATGAGGATCACAAGGTGCCACCCGCAACCTATGTGGTTGGCTTCTGAGCCTTAGTTGTGTCCTCTAGAACAGGACATCTCCCAATGTCAGGTTGGTGATGATGTCCCAGTAACGCAGGAGTCAGGAGGAAAAGGCACGTCTCTAAACTATACTGTGCCTCAGTTTCTCAAAATGAGAGCAAGCAACCCTTCTTCAGAGCACAGGATGCTCTGTGCCCGGTGCTTCAGGACCATCACTCAGGGGGCTGAAGCAGGAGTATGGCGACTTTCAGCCTGGGCTACATGTTGAGTCCCTATTTTGATAACAGAAGTAAAAACCTAAGAGGCTGCAGATGTAGCTCATTTGGTAGAGCACTTAGTATGCACGAGGCCCGGGGTTCATCCTAGCACTTCAGTAACCAGGCATGGCAGGGAACACCTGTAGCCTCAGCATCTGAAAGGTAGAGACCTTTGTTCCTTCAAGGTCAACTACAGGTATACAGGGAGAACTTATTTCAAAAGGGCATGGGGCCCAAAGACATGTATGTCTCAGCTATTCAGAGCACTGGCTGCTCTTGCAGAGGGCCTGGGTTTGATTCCTGCCACCCACGTGGCAGCCCACAGTCATACAGTTCCAGGGGATTTGATGCTGCCCTGTTTGGACACCAGGCACACACGTGGTGCACAAACATAACCTGCAGGCAAAGCATTCAACATTCATACCCATCAAATAAATAAATCTAGAAAATGAGGAAGAGGACAATGAGTTGGGTGTGGTGGTGCACACCTGTGACCACAGCGCTTGGGAGACAGAGGCAGGGACATCAGTTCAGGGTCATTCTTAGCTACCCAGTTATCTAGATTCACGAGACAATGACACTTGTCTCATAAAATGTAGGAGATAAACTAGGTGGACGCTGGGCATTTGGCGAGCCTTGTGGCAGCAGAACAGTCACTTAGCTATGGCTACAGTGCCTTCATCCTTGCGCCTTTGGCCCTGCTTGGCATTCCTTCTGGGTTTCTTTCGTCCTCACCTCATCTGGGAGCTGGAAGGTATAGGTCAGAAACAAGTTTTGAGACAAAGATTTTTATCTGTGAAATTGGTTACTGACTCCATCCCCGACAGCAAAGAGCTCTAAAGACCAACGAGAAAACACACCCAGCACTCTATAAACTGTAATTATTCTTTTGGATGGAGTCCAGAATCCTACAAGGTCAAGGATTTATTATGAGTCAAGCTGGGGTGGGGGGGGTGCTGAGGAAGTGGTTCAGAAAGCTGGCCTCACATGCACAAGATTCTATGGGCGACAGAAGGTCAAGGCATGGGAGAATGGTGGGGACAACACTAACTGGTTTGTTAAACAGGAAGGGGACAAAGAGAGGTGGCCTTTGAGACTGCTAGGTGTGCATTACTTACACTACAGTAACTGCCTGTGTCAGACGGCATGATCACAGAGCAGACAGACGAGAGAGAATACCCGTGTTAATCAAGAATCTTGGTTTTGTTGGAAACTGGCTTCAGACTATTTAAGGAAAACAAAAACAAAAAAACAAAAACAAAAAAAAAAAAAACAAACAAAAAAAAATGAGAGGAAAGTTAAAAGTTAAGTGGCCCCCTTTATCTTGGAGTTTCAAGTGTGAGTCAAGGAATGGCTGGGTCTAATGATGTCGTTGAGTTGTCTCCTTTTGTGAAACTGTCCTTCCAGCAAAGAAATCATTACCATTTTTTTCTTCTTCTTCTCTTTCTCATTTCTTTTTAAACAGAGTCTTGCTATGTAGACCAGTCTGGCCTTAAACTCAGATGTCTGCCTGCCTCTGCCTCCATAATGCAGGTATTGAAGGTGTGTGTTGTTATGCTTGTACAGGCATTACCATCTTAATCAGAGCAGCTGTGTCTATCTCTCCCCCCACAAGATTGGGTCTGTTGGTCATTAGACCCTCCCGCTGTACCCACCTCCCAGCTATAGTTAATTCTATCCAAGCTGCAGGTGGTCTCTGGTGGGACCACAGACTCAGATTGTAAATAGTTAACTGAAAGGGGGCAGGGAACATCATCTATGCAGCTATGAGAGGTGTCTCCCCATGCTTGGGTGGGAACTTTTAGCGCCTTGGCTGTTTGGGGTCACCCACATTCCTGTAGGTAATTCTTCCCCTATGCTGCTGTAAATAAACCCAATACATTGTGGACATTGTGGACGCTGGTGTGGAGACAGGAGGAACATTTGCAGGAGGGGTTTCTCTCCTTCTGGGGATTGAACTCAGGTGAGCAGGCTTGGTGGCAGAGCCTTGACTCAGACCCATCTCTCTGAACCTGGCTTTCCCAGCAGGCCTTGTGTTCCCCCAGTCCCAGGAAGGGGCACATTAGTCCACAGTGTACTTGCTCACATTTCAGGAGATACACACCTCCCCCACTATCTCCTGCCAAAATTTCAGAGAGGACTCTGATTGGCCTAACTTGTATCACATGCCTA
The DNA here is from genome assembly GCF_943737965.1 of Phodopus roborovskii. Classification (NCBI taxonomy): domain Eukaryota; kingdom Metazoa; phylum Chordata; class Mammalia; order Rodentia; family Cricetidae; genus Phodopus; species Phodopus roborovskii. Next base: position 2,133,017 of record NW_026126645.1, read on the forward strand.
GACCCAAGCCAATTATTGTGTGAAGGAAAATGAAGTTCTGCGATTGGCTTGTATGTATGCTCTAACCAATGGGTGAGGCTCAGGAGTGATACCAGCCCAGCCCACCCCAAAGACAGGAATTGAGAGGCTGGGGAAACCTGCCAGGTAAAAGGATTAAATCCTTGCCCCAGATGTGGTGGTACATGCTTGTAACCCCAGAGAGTGCACACCTGTGAGGCCAGCCTGGGGCCACATAGCCTGTCTTGAAACAAAGAGAAAAACAGCAAGTATGGGCTGGAGAGATGCTCAGGGTCAGGCGTTCACAAGTAGGGTCACCAGGTTGAGATACCATCTGCTGGGAAAAGCAGAGACAGCATGCCAGGCCTGGGGAGGGACTAGCCAGGGTTCTCATGATGAGACAGGGACAGCAGGACAGGGCAGGGGAAGAGTCATGACCTCCAGTAAGTCCCATGCCTCCTGGAACTGTAGTCGCCTCATCTGGAGTGTGGGAGTGAGAGCATATCTTATCTTCAGGCCCATTTTACAGGCAAGGACTAGGTAGATCCGGGCCTGGACTTGAGCTGCAAGGAACAGCTGAGTCGTGAACACTTGCTTCAAGTCCTCCTGTCCATCCCAGGAACTGGGTCTTAGAAGATCACCCAGAGTAGGGGGCAGGGTACCTGGGCATGCATTCGGAAGCCCCTGTGGGTCTCCTGGCCTCCTTTCTAGAAATTCAATTTCTAATAACCAAAAAAAAAAATAATAATAATTTTACTCACAAGTGTGTTGATGTATCCAATTTGCAATTGGAAAGCCCAGGAAGGGACAAGTGACTGAGTCACAAGTGATCTGGTGTGGTTATCATCTAGAATATGGGGCATTATACGGCTCTAGCCTTTTCTCCGTTCCGAATATCTACTTCTCATAAAAGTCCTGTCCCCTTGTCCCTGGGGTGGCAGTGTCTGTGGCCTGTCCCCTTGTCCCTGGGGTGGCAGTGTCTGTGGGTCCTGAGTGTTCCATGTGGCACCTCACTTCCCTCCGTCTCTGGTGTTTAAGCCACATTGTGGTGTGGAATCAAGGGCAGCCAGCCACAAGCTCTGGAAATAGACAGTGTGGCTAATGGCAGCACACTTAAAAACAAACATGTAGAACAATTGGGGCCAGCCAGATGGCTCAGTGGATAAAGGTGCTTACCTCCAAGCGTGAGGATCAGAGTTTACCATATGGTAAAAGGAGAGGGCCGATCCCCACAAATTTTCCTCTGACCTTAAAAAGAATCTTTCTTTTTTCAGACAGGGTCTCTCTGGCTGGGCTGAAACTTACTGTGTAGGGTAGGCTAGCCTCAGACTCACAGATTTTGCCTGCCTCTGCCTTTCCAGTGCATCGCTATGCCTGCTTTTCCTTTCTTCCTTTCTTTTTTTTTTTTTTTAAGCTGAGCATGGTGGCACAAGGTTGTAATCCCAGTGCGCCAACAGACAGACAGATCCCTGCAGTTCCCTGGCCAGCCAATCTAGTGTACTTGGTGAGTTCCAGGTTAGTGAAAGACTCAAAGACCAAGGTAGGATTGGTGGGTTGGCTCAGGGGTCAGAAGCACTTGTTACTCAAGCCTGGTGACCTTGGGGCCCTCATGTTGGAAGTTGAGAACCGACTCCTGCGTGTGGTCCTCTGGCCTCCACAGGAATGCTGTGGCATGCACCTGTACATGCCCATGCCCACCCTGTCTCATTCACACAATAACAGTACAAAATAAAACAAAATAAAAAAAATTAAAGCCAAGGTGGATAGCACCTGAGGATTATTGTCTGGGCTCTACACATGTGTCTACACATATGCATACATACCTACACACGTGTGTCCTTGCACATACGGGGACATTCAAATATGTACACATACAGGACAAAGTGTGGCACATGGTATCAAAGATGACTTGTAATGAGGGGATGAATGGGGGAGGCATCCATTCATCCCCTCATTCATTCTTTATTTCATTCCTTCATCCATCCATCCATCCATCCATCACTTCATCCATACATGCAGTTTGTCAGTATACTGGCCTCTTTTTTTTTTTTTAAATCTTATTTATTTTATGTGCATTGGTGTTTTGCCATGAGTGTCAGGTCCCCTGGAACTGTAGTTACAGACAGTTGTGAGCTGTCATGTGGGTGCTGGGAACCGAACCAGGATCCTCTGGAAGAGCTGTCAGTGCTCTTGACCTCTGAGCCATTTCTGAAGTCTTGACCTCTCTCGTGTGGCACTTTTCACTGACTGACTTCAGTGCCCATCAGCACTACTGTGAACACTTCCAAGTCTGAGAGTTGGCGCCTGGCCTCTGCCCCTGGCTGGCAAGATGGTCTGAACTTAGAGGGAGAGTTGAGTGAGCTTTGCTAAGTTGAAGCCTTGAACCTCCCACACAATGCCCAGGCCCCTCTGTGTCTCAGTTAGGAACTCTTCCTGTCCTGCAGTGCGGACCGGCTGCTGCAGGAACTTCTTGCTGGGCTTCTGGGCCTGCCTCCCTTGTCTCAGCTAATACTGCATGTGCTGGCTGAATGAAGTGCTGTGTCAAATGCCCGAAGGCTGGTGGCTTCTTTTTTTTTTTTTTTGCAGGTTGGGGGGAGGGTCTTTTCTGTTGTTGCTGTGTTTTGAGACAGGGTTTCTCTGAGTAGCCCTGGCTGTCCTTGTTCTATAGACCAGATTGGCCTCCAACTCAGAAATCTGCCTGCCTCTGCCTCCCAGAGAGCTGGGATTAAAGACGTGCCCCACCAGCCACCACAGAGGTGGCTGCTTAAATAACCCCAGCCAGTGATGATGCTTCCCTCCACTGTGACTTCACCTCCCCAGTGTTTCGTTGCCTTTCGTTTTCACAGGTGAGTAAGCAAGCAGACAGGATCAGAGAGGTGGCAAGACCTGCCAGGGTGACAGATCTCAGGAGCCAAATGCACCATAAGTACCCCTGCTCACTACTGACTTCCTCCCCATGCGTGAAGTCCCCTGGCCCACTCACTCCCTGGCAGCTGAAGCTGGACTCAGTCCATGCCTCGGGCAAGGAGCAGGTACATCCAAATGATTCCTGTCACCTGGAGGTGGCCTGTGACATCCCTGTCAAGGACGAAGCCTCAGATCCAGCTGGGTTGGGGCTCTGTCCTCTTGCGCTTCCTCTTGAGCCCTTGTCACCGGAGGCCCTGGCCCAGGTGGGGTGGGGGCCAACGGGTGACAATGACCGATTTAGAAAGTAAAGCTGCTCCTCAAACAAATAAGAACGAAGAGGAAAGAAAGCATGGCCTGCCCGCTTCCTGCCCCACTCTCTCTCCTGCACCTGGGCCCCAGCTGTGGGACCTCCAGGCTTGTTTGCGCATCCTGCCTGGGAGCCTCTTCTTCTAGTCCCAGGCCCCTCCCCTGGGCTGGGATGATTGTGGAAATAAACCCCTCTGTGATTGTTGTATTGTCATGGTCTGTAGCATTGTGTGGGACAATACCAGTAATCACCACACCAGGGGCTTCCTGCGTTGCTAGGACCAGAGCCTGTCACCAGCCAGCCCCCACTGGGGAGCAAGCCTGCCAAACTTTTGCAGGGCTGAGGTTTGAGGGCCTGAGCGGCTGGCTGCTTCCCTCAGCCCCAGTTTCCTTGTCTGCAAAATAGGGCTGGACATAGAAAGTGCAGTTCAGAGCCCTGATGGTGGCTGCTTAGCCCAGGGAGCCAGGGTCACATTGGGGGCCTCCTGGGAAATGGACACTAACCCTGTACCCTCGTTTCTACCCACTGGTTCTTTTGACACATGGTCTCATGTAGCCAGCACTGGCCTTGAACCTCCTATGTAGTCAAGGGTGACCTTAAACTTCTGATCCTCCTGCCTCCACCTCTACCTCCTGCGCACTGCCACAGCCATTTATGCGATGCCAGGGGTTGAACTCAGGGCTCTGTGTGTGCTAGACAAATACCGCTAACTGAGCTACACCCAGCTTTGCTATTTACTCTATTAGGCACATCATGTTCATCATTGGTTTCTCTGTACTGGAAGCAAATGAAGTAGATGCTGTCATCCCTATTTTACAGCCGAGCACACTAAGACACAGGAAGTGACCAGTTTGATCCAGTTCAGTTGGCAGGCAAGCTCAGTGGGTGTTTAGAACTGCCTGGGTCAGGACCTAGCACTGAGGTTCTGTGGCCACAGACAAGTCATGTGTTTTCTGAGCCTCGGCTCTTTACAGCTACAAAAGCAAGCATCCCATAATACCCATCTGCAGATACTGTACAATTCTGAGGGGCCATGAAAGCCAGATCAGCGACAGTGGGAAGGAAGGCCCTGTGACTCTCCCAGGGACTTGGCTGCCAGCACCAAGGGATGATGGTTCTGATTCGTGGTAAAGTCACAGCCAGGAGAGGGAGAGGATGCTGGGGGCCCTGCCCAGTTCTCAAGACCTAGATCCTGTGGTTGTGGCTGGCCAGCGATTCCTGGAGGCACCTGGTGAGATATGGCTCCACCCTCTGGGGCTAAAAAAAAAAATCCCTGAGGCTGCCACCCTGCAAGCTGCATGTCACCTGCTCCAGTTAATGGCAAGCTGCAGTCCTGCTTCCGGCCTCACCCCACCCCAACAGCTCTGTAGCCCTGGAGGAGCCATTTGACCCTCGGAGATGGGAAAGGACATTCATTTTGCAGAGGGTTTTGGAACTGGGAGTGATGCTGAACATCATACAGTTGCAGGAAGGTCACAAGACCTGGATTTGGGTTCACCTGAGTTCTGCTCCTGGTCTGGCCATATCCTGCTGTGTGTGACTGTCGACAACTCCCTTAGTCTCTCTGATCCTCAGTTTCCACCACTGGGGAATGGATAACACTGCTTCTAAGACAGTATGTGCTCAGAGGTGATGGTTATGGTTGTTCTAAACTATTTCTGCCCCCCAAGAAGGACACTCAGAGGTCCTGGGGACATAATATGGCACTTGCTTCGAAGCCTCTGAACCTAGGTTGGATTCCTAGAGTCCACGTGCTAAGAGGGAAAGTCTGGATCCCACAACTGTCCTCTGACTCCAAACACACACCATGGTGTGTGCATGCCTGCACGTAGACAAAATAATGTTAAAGGAACCAAAAAAAAAAAAAAAAAAAAAAAAAAAAAAAAGAAAGAAAGAAAGAAAGAAAAAAAAAAAGAAAAAAGAAAGAAAGAAAAGGTCTTGGAACACTGTTCTCTCCACATGCCTACCCACCAAATGCTATCCTGAACCTAGTCTATTCCTTGGCAATTAACCTCTGTGGGGGATGCCAATGCCCTTTATGCTCTGGCGCCTGGTGAGGCAGGAAGACAGAGAGCAGTTCACACCCCCCCACTGCTTCCCACAGGGTTGGCACAGGCTGGCTGTGTCCTCCCATGCTGCTTCAGGGTGGCCCTGGGCATGTCTTGAGCCTGGGTCCAAGTAGCTCTGCCTCTTATCCCTCTAGGCCTTAAGCCATAGCTCCCAGGATGCCAGGCTTCATTACTCTTCCATTGCTCAAACTAGAAAATGTGTCAGCTGTCTCCGGCTTAGGCCTCATATTCATCTTGGCCTTCGGGGATGGGAGAGCATACACCCACATTCATGTCCTTCATGTTTATTTACTTATTTAGTTTTATATGCCATCATAGTGCTAGACCTCTTAGAGATAGCCACAGCCTTCTTTTTGTTTGTTTGATTTTTTTCTTATTTTTTAACATTTGTTCATTTTATTTTACATGTATGATTATTTTGCCTGCATGTATGTATGTGGTACACATGCCTGCATGCATTACCAATAGAAGTCAGAAGATGGTGTTAGATCCCCTAGAACTGGAGTTACACATGGTTGTAAGCCACTATGTGAGTGCTGGGAATTGAACCTCAGTCCTCTGAAAGAGCAGAAAGTGTTGTAAGCTACTGAGCTTTCTCCCCAGTCTGTTTGATTTTTCTGAGATAGGGACTTGCTGTGCATTCCTGACTGGCCTATATAGATCAGGCTGGCCTCAAACTCATGCCTCGCCCCAGTGCTGGGATTAAGGGCGTGCACCACCAGGAATGTACCGCATGAGTATGCAGTGACTTTGGAGGCCAGAAGAGGGTTCCCCTGGAGTTGGAGTTATAGGTCGCAGTAAATTGTCTGACTTTGGGGCTGGGAACAGCTTAACTGTTGCGCCATCTCTCCAGCCCCTGTTTATTAATTGCCACAGTGACCGTGTGAGGTTAGAGGACAACTTTAAGAAGTTGTTTTTTTGTTTTTTTATTTGTATTTGTTTTATTTGTATTCTTTATTTTTCGAGACAGGGTTTCTCTGTGTATTCTTGATGTGATGGGACCCATTCTGTAGACCAGGCTGGCCTCGAACTCACAGAGATCCACCTGCCTCTGCCTCCCAGGTGCTGGGATTAAAGGCATATGCCACCACTGCCTGGCTTGTATTCTTTATTTGTATTTTATTTTTATTTTATGTTTATGGTTGTTTTGCCTGTGTGGTCTGTGCAGCATATACATACTGGTACTCTTGAGGGGAGTTACTGATGGTTGTGAGCCACTGTGTGGATGCTGGGAGTTGAACCGGGGTCCTCTGGACGAGCACCAAGTGCTCTTAACCCCAGAGCCATCTCTCCAGAAGCTTTGAGTCTCTTGCTGAGGCAGGGTCTCTCCTGTTTCTGCTGCTGTGCTTCATGGGCTTCATGGGCGATCTGCCCAACCAGCTCCCAGCTCTGTCTGTGCCCCCATCTCCTGGTGCAGGCAATCTCTGAATCCAGCTTTTTTATGTGGGTTCTGAACTCTACTTTGGGTCATCATATTTGCTTTTACCCATTGGGCCAACCCACTGATCTCCTCCCAGCCCTAGCTCCCGTACATTTCTTTATTCCTTGAGTTGACTTCTGTGTGTCTGTATGGACTAGGAGATCAAGGGGCATTTGCCTTCCTTAAGGAGCTGCTTGGTGAGAAGGGGAGACAGACACCTAGACAGCTGAACACTCCTGAGACCAGTACCCTTCTCCATCCTCTCCCCTTCCCTCCTGTCTCTTCCCTTTCCCCCTTCTCTCTCTCTCTCATTATTTCTTCCTTCCTTATATATTGTTGAGGGTGGTCTCAAACTAGATATTCTCCTGCCTCAGTCACCCCAGTGCTGAATTACTGGCATATGTATGCTTCATATTACCATTTTTCCCCTACTTAAATATCAAGTGTGGAGCTGGGGATGTGGCTCAGTTGGTAGAATGCTTGCCTTGCCCAAAGTACTGTGTTTCAATTCATCTCTAGTCCCATTTAAACAACACAGGGTGGTGGCACAACCTAGAATCCCAGCACTTGGGAGGCAGAGGCAAAATGATCAGAAATTCAAGTCCATCCTCAGCTGTTGTGGAATATTACCTTAACTATATAAAAATGGGTTGCATTTGTTTAATTATGTAAAGATGTGTTGCTGTTTTTTGCCTTGCCTACCTAAGGTACCTGATTGGTTTAATAAAAAACTAGCTGGCCAATAGCTAGGCAGAAGAGGATAGGCAGGACTGGAAGGCAGAAAGAATAAGTAGGAGGAGGAATCTAGGCTTGGGAAAAAGAGAGGGAGAAAAGAACAAGGGAGGGAAAGAGGGAAAGCCTGGGGTTAGCCAGGCAGCAGCTGCCAGCCAAACAGACACAGAGTAGGACATACAGAATGAAAGAAAGGTAAAAAGTCCCAAGGCAAAAAAAGATGAAGAGAAACAGGTTAAATTATCAGAGCTAGTGAGACAAGCATACACTAAGGCTGAGCATTCATAACTAGTATTAAATCTCTGTGTCTTTATTTGGGAGCTTGATGGTGGCCCAAAAGAAAGAGTGATACATTTGGCATTCCAACATGAGGTTCATATTTCCATATGGGCCCTGAGAAAGCAAAAACAAAACAAAACGAAACAAACAAACAAGAAAAAACCCTGAAATCAAAACCAACCAACCAAACAAACAAACAAAAAGAAAAAACCCACCTGAATAGGGCTCCTTTAAGCGACTCTGTCATAGAGTGAGCGCTTGTGTAGTCAGAAACACAAGCTAAGTAAAAACACCTGCCACAGTGCAGACACCAGCTTTCTAACACTGGAGCTGTTAAATGCAGCTCCTGTTTACACTTAAATGGGCTTAAACTTGGTTTTGTCATAGCCAGTTATCAGAGCTACCGTGGAGGGCCTGTCACTTAGCAGTTTAGGTTTGGCTCATGTGCTCAGAAAAGGCTAGAGACACACAGTAAAGACAGATCTCGATTGGAAAAAAACAAAACAAAAAACAAAAAAACCTCTAAAAAGGTTACAACGTGTTAAAAAAAAAAATAGTTGTATAGACAGTTACAGAAAAAAGTCCATAGTAAAGTCTTTAAAGAAAGAATAAACTGATATAAAAAGAGTAAGCCACATAAAGAAGGGAACTACACAGGGAGTCTAGATCCTGTATGGTGGTGTGTTGAGTTTGAATTTTTTTGAATCCTGATGAGCGGATCACAGCTCTGAGAAACATGTGATTGTAAATGGGACTGCTGAATTAAACCAGCCTAGATACCTCAGGGATGCCTTAACTTTAAAATGGAATTCAGAAAATGTATTGCATTGGGGAAGAAGTTATGCTTTTGTTTCCACAGGAAATGAAAGGCTGTGGATTTTTTCAAGGTTAATAGAAATCAGATTTGATTGGTGGAGACTTCCTGAAAATCTTGGCTACAGACATAAAGAAACCAAGAAAAACTGTAACACAAGTAATGTAACACAACTGATCCCTCTGCATGGGAACAGTTCTGAGACAACAAATGTTACAGTTATTTTTCCCAGGACTTGACCATTATCTCAATTTCCTCAGGGTTCCCCAAAGATGCTGTCACCCTCAGACAACAGCAAGCAGCTAAAGAACAGGATACCCATGTTTCCAAGAGGCAGAATGGGTGGTTTGTGGTCATGTGGTGGGTTATGGATGTTTGGTATTATTTAATGGGGGTATAGGACTATAGGATAAAAAGACGACTATTCATCTCAAATATTTTATATTGGTATGGACTTTGGTATATTGGTACAAATTTAAAGTTATTTTTGTTATACTGTATGTATGTTAATACTCTTGTTTGGGGTGTTGTGTTTATGCAGCTCATTTTAAAAATATAATGTATAACTTAGACATTTAGGTATTTCTTAGAAATACAATTAGGTATAATTTAGGTTAGTAGTCCTCTATATTAATCAAACTTGTATTTGTGTTTTCAAGGTTAAGCAAATATATTTTAGATAGATGCTCTTCTAATGCTTCAAAGACTTACAGAATATGGTATTTAAGATGTTTAATAGCCTAAGTCTTTTCATGAGAGTGAGACACATCTGCTCCTGGCAGCAACAATCTACTTCATAAGAGAATGATGAGCATCAAAGAACCTCCATATGGAGTTTGCTTTTATTGTGAAAAAGCTGGCCATTTGGGCAAGAATCTGCTCTTGCCTTGACTGCTGATAGTATGCTGTCTAAACTGGACAGATAGGACACAAAAGAAATAGATTGCTAAACTTTGCCAAGATAAAGTAGGACAGTCCTTCAAAATTCCTGTTTCAGAGAAAAGTCTACCAGAAATTCTAGACATGTAGGCTGAAGATGGATGCCCTCCAATGTTGCAGAGGAATTTCAGGCAGCCATATATTTGTCATTTCTATAGTTTTGGAAGTGGCTTGCATTGCATTTTCTGTCTACTTAGGTATATTATATACTTCTGGGGTCTTTGATGGAGTTAAAGACTAGATAGTTATACTTGCAGTTTTCCTTAGTTATGATAGAAATTAAATTAGGTACAAAATAAGATGATAGAATATGGGAGAGAAAGAGGGAGACATTTAGGGTCAGGTAGGCAGATACCAGCCAGCCAGACACAGAAGAAGCAGGAAAGTAGGACATACAGAAGGAAAGAGAGAGCCAAGCGTTGGTGGCACATGCCTTTAGTCCAAGCATTCAGGAGGCAGAGGCAGGCAGATCTCTGTGAGTTTGAGGCCAGACTGATCTACAGGGCTAGTTCCAGGACAGGCTCCAAAGCAATACAGAGAAACCCTGTCTTGAGAAAAAAACAAACAAACAAACAAAAGAGCCATAAAAAGCTCTGAGGCAAAACATAGATGAAGAGAAACAGGTTATATTAAGTTATAGGAGCTAGTAGGACAAGCATAAGATAAGGCTAAGCATTCATAATTAATAGTAAATCTCCTTATCATGATTTGGGGGCTGGCAGTTTGAGAAAGCCTGTTACACTCAGGTAGCAAGTTCAATGCCCACTTGGGATAAAGAGACCTTGTTTCAAATGAAATAAAAGTAAAAAGCTATGATACAAAAAGTGGTAGCATATGCCTTTAATTCCAGGACTCGCTTTGTGAGTTCAAGGTCAGCCTGGTCTACAAAGTGAATTCCAGAACAGTCAGGGCTGTGTAGAGAGTCTCAAAACAAAAACAAACAAACATCCCTATATTTACCTAATATGTGCAAACATGAGATCCTCAGGAATGCAAAATAAGCTTTAAAATAATACATTTACTTCACTGTTTCAATTATCAATATACAGTATTGTCTGGAAGGATGGCCAGGAGACAGGAGGCACTGGCTCCCTGCATGGGGAGACAATGGTGGCAGTGAGCTTGGGCCAAGAGAGTAGCTGCCATCTTGACTCTCATCATCACCATCAATTTCTTCTGAACCCAAACACCCAGAAACCTTTGCTCCCTGAGCCAAAGGGGATACACTGAGTGTCTACATGGGAGCCTGGGAAATTATAAAGGAACAGTAGAATAGGATTCTCCAATGGGCAGTTTACCTCAGGGCCTCATGGGCAGAATCAGGAAGGATCCTCATACTCACATCCATCCTCTGGAGCTGGAGAATGGAATGATACAAGCAGGGAGGGGAGGGGTTGCCTGGCAACCCCAATGGGTGTGGGACTCCAGGGAAGTTGCAATGTGTTCAAAAGCAATGGTCAGTTGCTGATTTTGCTCCATCATTCATTAGCTAGTCATCTGCCCCATGGAGTGACCCATCCCTATCCCTCCATGCCCATTTGTCTCCAGTCCATTCTTGTATCCATCCACCCGCCCATTCATCTACCTACCCACCTCCTTACCCAGAAGGAGGAAAAGGGGGGGGGGAGAGGGGCAGGAGAGGGAGGAAGAATCCTGCCTGATGAGATGGGCAGTGACTTGGACTGACAGGGAGTCAAAGAACCTGGAACAGAAGCCGGTGGGAGGAAATCAAAGGGGATTGGCCTTGGCCTAGATGCAAGATTCCATCTCTGCCTTCAGGACTGACTTAGAAACAGACTCCACTTGGAAGTCTGCCCGAGACAGACTTGCTTTCTCTCAGCAAAGTGGCCAGGACTTTCAGACCTGAGGAGCATTGAGAGGGGGCCCATTATTGTAGATCAGAGGCAGTGAGTCCTCAAGAGGAGGGACATGCTTATGTCACCCAGAGAGGCAGCCAAACCCCGATGTCTAACTCCTAGGCTCGTGTACTAAAGTATACCTCTCACTTCCTACCCCACCGATATAAACAGACTCACTGATCACCCCTCAGCACCTGACACAGCACTGGGCCCAGAGAAGGGAACCTTCTCTACTTCTACAAGCTCCTGCTCTGTCCCCAAATGTTACCAACTGTGACATGAATTCTTTTCTGGCACAGGAGCCCACTTACCCCAGACAAGGCAGCCATGACAGCAGGGCTCCGGCCTGCTCCCTTGGTGTCCCACTGTCCTCTCTCCACCCCAGGACAGTCCTAGGGACTGTTCACAGATGAGAAAAGGGAGGCAGGGGCTTACCCTCAGTCCCACAGCTCAGAGGTGGCACATCCCTGCTTCTACTCCCCTTCACTGATCTGAGACATGTGACAAGTGTAGCCTCTGGTGTTCTGGCCCCCAGGTGGCCTTATACCATCGAGATCAGGGGCCGTGCATAGATAGAGGCTGCAAAGACAGGAGGCCTGTAGGGGTGCCGAGGGCTGGGCAGGGGTAGACACCTTGAGAGCTGTTTTCACCTGCCACCTGCTCAGCCCCACCTAGCCATGGAAAATGTGAGTCAGAGGAAGCTGGTGTCTGGGGACAAGGTGGTGTGCGTGGGTGACGGCGTGTGGGGGGCTCCATGGGAGGGTGGAAGCTGGATCTGGGGTGAGGCTGGGGTGCTGGCTTGAGGCTTAGCGTTCTGCTTAGTCCCTCTGAGAACTTTCTAGAAGGATGGGAAAACTGGCCTATAAAAGATGTCCCCAAGCCCCCACGGCCATTGCTAGTTCTTTGCTCAACAGTTCAACCAACAAGCATTCTTCCAGTGGGAACATCCAGAAGCCCAAGTGAGGAAACAGGACCTGTTTCCTAGAGCTTCACCAGTAGGCTTTCAGGGGTTCTGCCCTTTAATGGCATGTTTGTGTCTTCCCACGCTCCAGTGACCCAGGCAGAGGACCTATCGTGTCTTCCCATTTCACAAGGTAGGAAATGGAGCTGCTGACATTCACCTGTCCAGTTGTTCCCTGGATGCTAGGGAATGGCAGTCGGGTCTGAAACCAGCCGTCTGGACTGGGGATGTAGCCTGATAGAATGGTTGACTAGCATTCCGGAGGCCCTAAGTTTAATCCCCAGCACCGAAAACAAAACAAAACAAAACAGATAACTACATACACACAAGGACACCGGGCTATCTGCTCTCAGCTGCTCCATTGAGGAGGGGAGGGGAAGTATTGGGGCAGGAAGGAGTAGGCAACCACGGGAGAAGAGACCAAAGAGGGGCCAGTGAGAGGAGCTGAGCCAGGAGGGCACAAGAGAAGGGCTGGGACAAGAGCAGCCAGACTCCGGCAAGAGCACTACCCTGACCCTGGGAACTCTACGGAACTTCTGTGTGTCCTGGAAGACCCTTGGATGTGACGACGAGTTGGGAGCCAGATGGGACACAAGTAACATGTGATTTAATGTTGATGTTGTATTGGTTTCCTGGGCTATTAAGACCACAGATGGGTGCCGAATAGCTAGAGTTTGTTTTTTAAAAACAAGCAAGCAAGGAGGCAAACCAACGTGGCCGGGCATAGTCGTGCACACCTTTAGTCCCAGCACTTAGGAGGCAGAGGCAGGCAGATCTCTAAGTTTGAGTCCAGCCTGGTTTATAGAGTGGGTTCCAGAACAGCCAGAGCTACATAGAGAAACAAAAATAAAAAATAAAAATAAATCAAAACAAAATATATTATAGTTATTTACTTCTCCCCCCACCCCCGTTCCTCCATGTAGAACATGGGGATTGAACTCAGGGACTCAGGCTTGGCAGCAGGTGTCTTTACCTGATGGGCCATCTGGTTGGTCCAAAGCTGAACTTTCTTCCCTCCCAGCTCTGAGGACTCAGCTTAAACTGAGGATGCCTTCAGGGAACATTGCTTCCTGCTTTTATGGGCAGCCTGGGTATCTCTCAGTCTTCAGCTACCTCCTGTTTGCCTTTAGCTGTCCAATCCAATGTTTGTCTCTGTCAAAACAAGTCCTTCATCCTGAGTGTCTTTTCCCTTTATGGAATAAGGAAAGCCATATTGGGTTAAGGCACAACCACCCCCCCCCCTTTTTTTTTTTTTTTTTTTTTTTGATTAAGATAGGGTCTTGCTGGGCAGTAGTAGTGCATGCCTTTAATCCCAGCACTTGGGAGGCAAAGGCAGAGGGATCTATGTGAGTTCAAGGCCAGCCTGGTCTACAGAGCAAGGACAGGCTCCAAAACTACACAGAGAAACCCTATCTGGAAAAAGAAAAAAAAAAAAAAAGAAAGAAAGAAAGAAAAAAGATAGGGTCTTATGTAGCCATGGCTGACCTTGAACTCTTGATTCTCCTGCCTCCTCTCTAGTACTGGGATTACAGGTGTGTCCCACCACAGCCTTTATGCAGTGCCAGGGGTTGAACCCAGGACTTCATGCAAGGTGAGTACTCTGCCAGCTGAGCTACATCCCAGCCGGATGTCACCTTAACTAGCTATATCTGCATCAACCTTTCTTCCAAATAAGGCCAGCAGCGTCTGAGGTACTGGGGGACGGGCAGGACCCTGCGTATCTGCTGGAGGGCACAGCTCAATCCAGAAGCCAGGTTGTTAAAAGGACTTTTATACAAATAAACCTTGAGTCTGAAAAAATCTTGTGTGACTCATGTGTCCCAGTTTGAGTCAGAAAACATGGCCTTGAAGCATTTATGCGGCTCAATCCCAGCACCCAGCGAAAACACGGTCTTGATAATGTTTTATCCCCTGCATGGGTACTTTGCCCTACTGGGTACTAAATAAATTGTTTGAGAAATCCTTGACTGGCAGTTCCCTAAGGCCCTCAGATCTTTCTGTAACAAGTCAGAAGAATAGATTAAAGGGCCCTGGAGATCTAGGTCCAGATGCCTCTGCCCTGGATTCCAGGTTGGCTATTGCAAAGATGACCATAGCATTCATGTCTACTCCGGCACTAGCCTGAGGACAGGGGGACAGAAAGGATAAGCCTTGGTTCCTCTCCCCACTGGATGAAGGCGACCCCACGGAGCTCAGGCCCCACTTTGACTCTCTGACCACACAGGTTCCGACTGCATCATTCAGGGCTGCACCCGGCATGCCCACCTTCACTGTGGGACTCATGGTCAAGTTGCCCAGCCGACTTCCTTGACACTGCCAGGGTTATCCTAAACATCAATCCAGTCCTTTCTTTCTATGGTTTCCTATTGCCTTCAGAATAAAGTTTACACACACTCTCTCTCAACCTAATTAATTTTTTTAATTATTGAATTTAATCAATTTATTTTTACATGTGTTGGGCCTGCATATATGAGTATTACCACACGTATGTTTGGCACCTGTGGAGGTCAGAAGAGGGTATCAGATCCCCTGGAAGTGGAGTTACAGACCGTTGTGAGCCACCATGTGGGGGGTAGTTGAACCCAGGTCCTCTGGAAGAGCAGTCAGTGATCTTAACCTCTGACCCTCCTCTTCAGCCCCAAGTTCACATTCTTAAAATTGCCATTTCTCTGTATGGATTTGCCTCTAGCTGTCTAGCCAGGGTTGTTTTTCACTGTTTCCCACAGGTGCCCTGTCCTCCAGGCAGGGAAAGAGACAGGGGTGGCCCAGTTGTAAAGAGAGGAGGCGAGGCATGCTGAGGCAGGGCCGGCAGTGGTCTTCGATGCCTTATAAGGCAACCTGCAAGTGGACTGGACTTTCCTTTTCTACCCCCATCTTCACACGGGCCGTTCACGCTGTATGGAATGCCCTTCCACTCTCCACCATCTCCCCCGAAAGACACCTATCCCTGTTCTAATAGAGCTTACTCCAGCATGCTCCCTGACTAGACAATTTGATGACTTCTCTCTTCCAGCAAGGTGCCAGCCCCAGGCTTGAACAGCAGGGAGAACAGATAAGAAAAGGGAAATGCTAGAAACCTGCCTACAAATGGCTTCACTGTGTGACCTTGAGCAAGCTGCTTTGCCTCTCTGTGCCTGTTTCCCCTCTATGGAGCGGAGTAGGGAGCAGTAGTTAAACGTAGGAACACCTGAACTAAGTTTATCCCCCTGTGCACAAACTTTTTAGTGTCCTTTGTAGTTTGCATAGATTTGCATATGCACTATAAGAGATGCCAGCTAGATTTCATTCATAGAAAGAAATAGATTCCCAGGATTGGAAAGGACTCAACATCTCATAGTTCCATGCAAATCTTAGCTGTCTGAGGCTTTTGAGTCAGTGACAGTTCAACCCCCAGCTTTTACATATGGGTGACAGAAGCTCAGAGAGGGAAAGTGACAAAACAAGGGTCGCACAGCAAGTGAAGAACAAAGAGCTTCGCCCAGCTTCCCACTTCTGCCAGTGTCTAGTACTGCATCTCCCGTTTCTCATGTCGGGTAAAAGGGGGGGCTTGCTTCTTTTCTTGAGGTCTTTCTCTACACCCCAGAGCAGCAGAGCTGGCCAGGATGGCAGCCTCCACAACCACAGGAAACCAGGTTGTGGTAGAAGATAGACAGGAGTGGAAAATCCTCTGAGAGAGGCCAGGGTGCTTTCTTTTCATCTGCCTATAAATAACCCGCCTCGTTCGAGATCTACAGATGACGTGGTCAGCCACAGGTCATTCCACTAAGTCTGGGGAGAGAGCGCGGGGTTCTGCCAGGTGACGGTGGGGAACTGCAGGTACTCCATGGCGGGCTGGGCTGGAGCCAAGCTCAGGGTCCAGCGGTGCTGGAAAGCCAGGAGGACACAGCCAGTTCCCAGGCAGGAGTGGTGGCCTGGACTGGGATGTGTAAGAACCAACGGAAACAAAGAAAGCTTCCGAGCTTGTTCCTAGAAATAAAACCACAGGAGCTGCAGGTGTATTGATTGGATTGAGCACCAGGGTTTCCTGAGCACCTGTGACAGGAGCGCCAAGCCTGAGGCGAGAGAATCTTCCTTGGGTCCTTACCGCCAAGTATTTGCTCAGTACTCACTCGGTGCCCTCTCAGTACTGGTCAAGTATACACTCAGTACCCAGGCAGTGCCATGCCCAGTCCCATATAGTATGGACCCAGTACACTCAGTACCTATGATGATTCATCTCAGTTGTCAGTTCAGGGAAACTTGGGAAATGGCCTCTGGGCATCCCTGTGGAGGATTATTGTCTTGATTAGTTAATTAGGTACTGTTCTCTGGGCTGGGATCCTGGAGTGTGTACAAAGGAGAAAGTGAATGCAACAACACCTTACATTCATTGCTGGCTTCCTTTCTCCTCCTCCTCCTCCTCCTCCTCCTTCTCCTCCTCCTCCCTGAGACAAGGTCTCACTACACAGCCCTTGGCTGGCCTGGAACTCACATTGTAGACCAGGTTGGCCTCCAACTCATAAAAATCTGCCCATCTCTTCCTCCCAGGTGCTGGGATTAAAGGTGTGCGACACTATGCAGGCCTGCTTGTCTTCTGTAGACACACTGTATTTTGACTTCTTTGCTGTAATTTTTTTTGCTGTTGTTTTCGAGACAGAGTTTCTCTGTGAAACAGTCCTGGCTGTCCTGGAACTCACTCTTTCGACCAGGCTGGCCTCAAACTCACAGAAGTCTGCCTGCCTCTGCTGTGATTAAAGGCGTGTGCCACCACCTCCTGGCTCTCCCTTCCTTCCTTAAGTCATATGTCATGATATTTTATCACAGAACGTGAAAAGTCATCATGAATTACCCTCTAGTACCAACCTAGTACCTGATCTGTACCCTCCCAATACCTGCCCAGTACCCACCTAGTATCCTCTTAGTACCCATCCAGTGCCTACTGACTCTGCTGCAGTCCCGAAGATTCCAGCAGGACCTGTCTGTCTGAGTAAGCAGAGAGCTGGCTCTCTTTGGCCCCATCACCCAGTCCCAAGGGTGAACTCAGGGACTCAGGAAACAACATGGTTGTTTTGTTTTTTGTATCCCTTGCCTGTGATATTATAACCTGTAACCAGAGAAGATTTTTGAAGTGAAAGCTAGGCTTATAGACACAGGTAACAGGAAAAAGCCTGAGAGATTTATTTAATGCAGCCATATTGGGAAGAGAGGTCCCTGTCAGGACTCTGGCATGAGGTTTAAATTTAAGTAGGGGATGGCCCAGCTTGGTGGCACATGCACTTAATCCTAGCACTGGAGTAGACAGAGGCATGTAATCTCTGTGAGTTCCAGGCCAGCCTGGTCTACATAGCAAGTTCCAAGCCAGCTCTGGAAGATAATCTCTCTGTGGGGGAGTTGAAGGGAGCATCATCTCCTGTTCCTAGACCAGAAGGTGACTTCAGTTCTGGGACAATGACTTATATCTCTGCCTTCAGCCCTAAAAGGGTCTGATAGGTCCAGGGATTCTCAATCTTCCTGATGCTGCCACCCTTTAATACAGTTCCTCATGTTGTTGTGACCCCTAAGCATAAAATTGTTTCGTTGCTACTTCGTAACTATAATTTTGCTACTGTTATGAATCATAATGTAAATATTTGACGTGCAGGATATCTGATGTGTGGCCCCCATTGGAGATTGAGACCCACAGGTTGAGAACCACTGGGTTAGATGGGCACTTCTTGACTAATAGTTTGGCTGTGTCAAGCAAAGACCAGGTGTACTCATTTTCATGGATAGAGGAGAGTCAAGACTTCCCAGCAGCCACCCCTTCCTGAGGCTGTTTCAGTGGGTGCCCATTAGTGGCTGCTGGAGGGCTGATGTGGATCCTAGACTCCCTTTCCAAAACCAGCACTGACTCTTTCAGCTGCTGTGTGATTAGGGATAACATCCAATCAGACTCCCACGGCACTTCTCCAAAAGGGTTCCTATTCCTCCCATCTCAGCATAAGACTTCAGTCCTTAGCTGGGCTGCCTGCCTTCTGGCTGCTATCCCCTGTGAAGCCTCAGGCAAAAAGGCAAGAACTCTTTTCTAGTATGCTACTACCCAGGACGCTGAAGAACCAGCCTGCCTCCGTTTTAGGCTTAAAAGCCATCTTAGAGTAAAGACAAATTAGGCTCATCCCTGTTTATGATTAAACCTCTCTTTCTCAAGGGTTGGGCTATGCCCCACTTGTAACCTAAAGTACAAGAGGTTCTGTACTGCCTGTTACAGGAATGGCAATCATGTCTTTATTTCCAAAAGTTGTTTATAATCATCTTGCAACTCTACCTTTGTTTCAAAGTGTTGTTATGGCTACCTTGTTACAACTATCTGTTGTTACACCAGCTTGCAATCATATCTTTGTTTCTGGAAAGTTGTCATGACTAACTTGTTATACTCTTGTAACACTGCCTGTTTTGCCTGCCACATCCCTCTTTTGGGACCACCCTCACCTCACCCCTGAGATATAAAAATTTTGCTTTCCTCACATCCAATGCTGACCTCCCAAACCCAACCTTAGGGGGAGGCAGCCCATGTACACAAATAAAAAAGCTTGCTTTAATTAATTTGGCCATGATGATTTGGGTTGATGGTCTTTCTCCTTCTATCTTTGGGATTAACAACACCACAGCCACCCCAAGGTAACAACACTACCTAGGCCTTCCTGTCCTTCCACCCACCACCCCCTTAGTGTATCCTGAGAAAACTCAGTGTCTGCTCTGGGCCCCACCCTCTAAAACCTTCCCACAGGCCTCCGGGTTGTGCCCCAAATTGCTGCTGGCCACGAAGGCCTCTGATAGGCAAAGGTCCCCTCATCCCATTCCCTGCAGCATGGGAGGCTCTCTGGTTTCTATGACTTAGCACAAGTTCTGTCCCCTGTCAGGAGTCATTTCAACAGGAAGCTGCCAGCTCATTTACATCATTGAAGATTTCAGTCCTCAGAAAGTGGCCCCCATTGCAATTTCAGCCAGGCCTCCTCTCCACTCACCATAGTGACATCATCAGCATCTATAGCAATAACTTTGTATGTAACAGGTGATCATAAAGTCTTCACATCCCCAAGCAAGTTCATCACAGCAGCAGGAACTTGGAGCAGCTGGTCACGAGGCATCCATGTCAGGGAGCAGAGAGTAGTAGTAGTCAGTGCTTCTCATGCTCTGTCTGTAAGATTTTTTTTATTGTATGCTTGGTTGGTTTTTGTTTTGTTTCATTTGTTTGTTTGGTTTGGGTTTTGGTTTTTTGAGACAGGGCTTCCTTGTGTAGCTTTGGAGCCTGTCCTGGAACTCATTCTGTAGACCAGGCTGGCCTCAAACTTACAGAGATCCACTTGCCTCTGCCTCCCCAGAGCTAGGATTCAAAGCATGCACTGCCACAGCCCAGCTACCAGGTTAGTCTTAAATTCACAGAGATCGGCCTGCCTTTGCCTCCTAAGTGCTGGAACTAAAGATGTGTGACTCCAGGCCTGGCCCACATTTCTTTGGTTTACATGTGTGTGGGCACAGGCATGCCACAGCACACAAGCATAAAGCTTCAGGGGTTGGTTCTCTCCTTCAACTCAGAGACCAAACTCAGGTTGTCAGGGTTGCTGACAAGTGCCCTTACCCGCTCAGACCTCTCACCAGCCTGGGGAAAGTTTTTTCCTGGACCGTATTCTGTAGGCCTCAATCCTATTCATTTGGGTAGGGCAGTGATGACACCCATCCAGCACTCGGGTGGCAGAGGCAGGTTTGAGGCCAGCCTTGTCTACAGAGTGAGTTCCAGGACAGCCAAGGCTACACAGAGAAACCCTGTCTCAAAAACAAAAACAAACAAACAAACAAACAAAAGAAGGTCACATTCATTTCCACAACTCTGCTGCGTGTCAGGTCACCTGTCAAATGATCCAGGAGAGGCTAAGGAACTGGCCTGAATCATTGGCTGACAGTTGGAGATAGCATGCAAGCTCCTTCCACATGCCATCAACCAGGACAGGAAAGATGTTGAACCCAGATGAGGCCCTGTGCGTTAAGGGTCATTCATCACTGTCTCCCTCAACGTGGGGTGCCTTTGGGACAGGCCCCATCGCCTTCTTCTGGGATCTAATACCTCTTTGGGACAGGAAACTCTTCCTTGTCACAAAGTTCCAGCCCCCTCCCCCCAGGCCACTCCCCTCCCTGCTCCCTGGAGTGTACCGGTGAAAGCGTGGGCCTGTCAAGAGTGAGCCCGCAGGGTCCGGCCAGCAGCTGGAGATGGAGAGGCAGGAAGCAGGGACAATGGATGAAAGACCCTCTGTGCCCAGGTGGGTGGGGGAGGGACAGGCAGGAAGCCTGGTCTATGGAAGCTGGTCCAGCACAAGCTGAAGGAAGGCAGCATGGGATGCCGGAACCTGTGGGGTTTGTTTGGATTCCCCAGGGATCCAAGCTGGGGAACCATTTGCAAGCCTCAGTTGAGCTCTTCTCCATAGGGTGCCAGGCCTTGGGGGCCTGAGTGACAAGAATGTCACTTTCATTCATCACTGTTTGTCCCCAGGGCCTGGGAGCCAGGCTGCCTGCACAGTAGGGGCCTGACCTGTTGAATGCAGAAATTAATAGGGCACCACTAATAACTGAAGGATTACATATGGATTTGCTTGTTGGAGAAAACAAGGCTTGCGGGTGGGCACCCCCCAGCTGATGCCCTAGCTCGTCCCGCCGCACCTGCAAGGTCACCTCAGCCTCCAGTTCCAGATGAAGTGAAGCTCTTCCATAAAGAGCACAGAATGGGAGGGCTGGCTGCCTTGACCCCAGCTAAGGGATAGCTCCATCTCCTTCTGCCTCTAGTCCAGAATATTTTGGGGTTGGGGATAGAACTTGGGGTGCTAAGAACTTGGGGTACTTTGCCATTGAACTACACCGCAGCCACCCTTCTCTTTTCCCTTCCCTCCCTCCTCCAATTTTCCTTAGGCTCTGTAACCAAGCCAGGCTCAAGATGGCCTGCCTCTGCCTTCCGAGCGAGCGCTGGGACTAAAGGCATGCACCAACATGCCTGGCTTGTTCACTCATTTAATATATATGCTGAGCATGCATTCTGTGACTACAAGGCTTTATGAACTGAAATATAGTAATAGCCAAAAGCTCAGGGGCTCAAAGAAATGAAGTAAAAGACTACAGGTTGAGACACTTTGGTGACCTCTAGAGCAGGCCTGGGCTTTGCCCAAGGTTGGGAGCCAGGCATGGGGAAAGAAAAGGAGGGAGGAGAGGGGAAGGAAGGAGAAAGGGGAGGAGGGGAGAATGTGTTAGGGCTGGAGAGAGACAATTCAAAATGGAGGCAGGATAAGGCTGGTGGCAATGACTGGGAGTGGCCAGTGTGGCTGACATGATGGTCTGGGCCTGCTACTCTTAGCCTGGTGGGAGTCTTATCCAGGAATTACGTGCCTCCAAGTGAGGTAGTGTGTCTCAGCAGCATGGGGTGTAGTGATTAGAGAAAGCCAAAGCCACTGGCTCCCTGAGGAAGTTTGTATGAATGCCCGCCCACTTTGTGCCAGGCTCTGTGCTCCCTCGATGCAAGGGTCACTAACCACAGCGAAGGAGTTGTGCTGCTGTAACAAAATACAGTGATTGGGTAATTTATAAGCCAAAGAAGTTAGTTTTATCCCAGCTGTGGAGGCTGGGCCCTGGCAGGCACATCTGGTGAGGTTCTGGTCTCTGCTTTCAGGGTGGAACCTCCTCTGTGTGTGTGCTCTGGAGCTGCAAACCAAGTATCCTCATAGAGTCGGAAGAGGCCAACTGGCAAAAAGGGCCAAATGGTTCTCTCTCACAATCTTACTTATTTTTAAAATACGTGTGTGTGCACGCACACATGTGTTGGTATGTTTGCAGGAGCGTGTGTGTGCAGAAGTATGTAGAAGTATGCTTAGGTGTTATCCCCAGGAATGCCATCTACATTTCATGCATGAGACAGGGTGTCTGTCCCACAGGCTATCTTGCTTTGTTATAAAGTCATCTGTGCAGGTGACCGAAACACCTTGTGGCCTAATCACCTCCTACAGGCCCTGCCTCTTTATATTGTTATTTAGAGGGTTACATTTCACTGCAAATTTTGAAGAGTCACAAATATTCTAACCACCACAGGATCATGACCCTAAAAGTTCTCGGTACTGATGGCAACAGCACATGGCAGCCTCCAGTCCTAGCCGCCTTGAGTCGTTAGGGATTGGTAAGGAAATCTGCTAGCAGTAGCTTCCTGGTCCCCACTCCCCTTTGTTCCTTCAAGTTCTGTTCATCCACAGGGACAGGCAGGACATGTCCAGTTCCCTGTAGTTCAAGTCTGGGAGCTGCCCTACTCTCCATGGCTCTCTTTCTAACTCACTCTGCTTTGTATGGCTCATGCAAGCACTACATCTCCCATCTTTAAATGTTCCCCTGGTGCTTGGCCTGCTTGCTTACTCTCCTGCATAGCAAGGCTTAGATGGCAGCCTCTTCGGGACTGCTAACCCCCTAGAATGTCCCCTTGCTGTCTGTCTCCAGAAGGAATGAGCTGCAGGTCTATCAAGCTTGGGGCATTTGACACTTGCTTTTTAAAAAAAAAAAAAAAAAAAAAAACGTTTATATATAAGGATGTTCTATCTGCATGTATGTCTGGAATTAGAGACAGATAGGAGCCACTATGTTAGGTCCTGGGAATTGAACCTGAGTCCTCTGGAAGAACAGCCAAGGCTCTTACCTGCTGAGCCATCTCTCCAGCCCTCACACCAGCATTGTAATGAAGCATTTCTGCCGGAGCACCCTTCTCTAAACTGCACCCCACTCCATCACCTTTTAATCCTGCCTTGTTTTTCTCCAGAGAAATTCATAGTCTGTTCTCTTTTCCAGAAAAAGTTTCATTTTTTCAATTTATTATTTTAAATTGTAAGTGTGTGTGTGTGTGTGCCTATGGAGGACAGAGGTGTTGATCCCCTGGGACTGGAGTTACTGGTGGTTGTGAGCCCTCTGCTTTGGGTGATGGGAGTCAAACTTGGGTCTTCCACAAGAGCCCTAACTCTTAACCACTGAGCCATTTGTCCAGACCTTGATCTATTTGCTTATTTATTTTCCATCGAGGACAAGGATGTTGTTTTATTTATCTGTCTAGTCCCCTGGTGCCCTGGAACAAATAGAGGCAACTCTGGGCAGTGCTAGCATACCAGGAGGCAGAGGCAGGGGATCTCTGGGTTCAAGTCTGGCCTGATCTACAGAGTGAGTTCCAGTACAGCCAGGGCTGCACAGAGAAACCCTGTCTCAAAAACCAAAACCAAAAGAGAAGGAGAAGAAGAAGGGAAGGGAGGGAAGAAAGGAGAAAGAAAGGAAGAAAGAAAAAAGAACTGAGTGTAGAGGCTCAGACCTATAATTCTAGCACTCAAGAAGCTCAGGCAGGAGGATCACCCTGAGTTCAAAACCAGTGTGGGCTATATAATGTGTTCCAGGTCAACTTGGACAACAGAGAGAAATCTTGTCTAGAGAGAAAATGGAAGAGAAGGGAAGCCACAGGTGGTCAGAACCTTTCCAGGAAATTCAATTAGAACTGGGGTGCAGGATAGCCCAGAAGAGTTGGGTAGCAGCAAGGGCCCAGAGCAGATCTAGAGTGGTGCCATTCAGGTAGAAAGGGCCTTCCTGGGGGTTCCCAGGTGCAGCAGGACTGACCTGGAGCCAGGAGAGCAAAGGCCAAGTCTCGCCTCTGTTTGGCAGCTGTGATTGCTCCTAAGCCATAGATAGAAGTAGCTAGGCAGAAAAGCCCAGTTCTTTGAGGGCCATGCAAATAGATAGCTCATATCCATAAAATACATAAATAAACAGTCTTTTCTGGTCAGGTCACTGGGGACATTGATGGACCTCAACTTCCTGGGTCTACTTAGACATACTCCTTCAGGACAATCAAACTGTTCAGCACATTAGTCGTCTGATGTCTGTCCACAAGCAGGGAAAAAGTCGAAGGAGGGTTTATACCTTCTGACATCATCTGATGGTCACCAGATGTTCTGGTTCTGAAATAGGAAGAGGTTATTTAGCTGTCAGCCCCTTAGATATATATACTTCTTTTAGCATTTAGAATTGCTAACATTTAATAATAGAACGTAACTATTTATTATTTAATAATATATAATAATAGCAAATATAATGCATAATATTATTAATAATAGATTTCTACTTACTATTAGAATTTAATAATAGATTAAAGGCTTGGTGGCAAATAACTTTAATCCCAGCACTCAGGAGGCAGAGGTAGGCAGATCTCTTTTCTCTTTGACTTTGGAGGCTGTCCTAGAACTAACTGTTGTAGACCAGGCTGGTCTCGAACTCACAGAGATCTGCCTGCCTCTGGCTCTGTCTCCTGAGTGCTGGGATTAAAGATGTGCCCCAGCACCACCCGGCCTGTCTGCCCCTCTTACCTCTTTCCTGCTGTCCTAGAGGCCAGTCATCCCCTTCCCCTTTCCCCTGTTTGTGATCCCTAATAAAAAAATCCTTTGCTTGAACCCTGTCACATGGCATCTTTCTCTGAGTGAGCGCTGCTTTTCTTAAGTTACAACACCCTGTCCCAAAAAACAAAACAAACAAACGAACAAAACTGGGCCAACAGATACCAAGTGCCCTTGCCAAAGGTAACCCAGGAGGGAATGATCATGGCTACATGTACATGTGAAGCTGCCTTCAGCATCATGGGCTGTCTGCACACACTAGGAGGTAGGATGAACTTCATAGTATTTCTCAGGGCCCTGAAGGCACACCAGGTTGACAGGTGTATATGTGGCCATGTGTGACGGCCTAGGGAGAGCAGGGGACTGAAACTTCCTGCTGCCTCCTCAGCTGTGTGCCTTTGGCATTTCCTCTTTGCCTGCAGAGGCCCCAGGTTCAGCCTGAGGCTGGCTACTAAGGTGCTGGCAAGCTCACACTGAACTGCATCCACTGACTGGGGTTCATCCAGTCATCTCAGGATGCCCACCGAGAAGCCATGGTCACAGTTCAGGGGAGGGTGAGCTAGGAGGATGGGCTAGCCACCGAGTCCAAGTCCTTGAGTTCACAGATGGGAAGCTGAGCCCAGAGATGTTGGAGGACTTCTCCAAGGACAAACGGCCAGGTGGCTGCAAAGTCAGTTCCAGAGCCCAGGTTTCTTCATTTGGTCCGGAAACTTTGTCCCACCTGTCTCTGAGGCTTGGTCCTCAGCCTGGATTTTTGTGCTGTTGCATGTAGCTGCCTCTGTGTCCAGATTCTTCGAGGGTTGCCTTGCACACAACTCCTTTAATCCTCACCATGCTTTCCACCATCATCACTCTTGTGTTGCTAAACTGAAATTTAGAGAGAATGAGTGTTTTACCCGAGGTCACACAGCAAGTAAGTGCAGGCATAGAATGAATGTGTATTAATTTTTTTCCAGGCAGGGTCTTATGTATTCCAGGCTGGCCCCAAACTCACTAGGTAGTCAGGAATGACCTTGGGCTTGTGACCACCCCCCTTATCCAGTGTCCCAGTGCTGGGATCACAGGTGTAGGCCATGGTGCTTGGTTTATAGGACTTGGGGATTGAATCCAGGGCTTTGTGAGTGCTAGACAAGCACTCTACCAACTGAGCTACATCCCTGGAAGATTCAAGTACTTGACCACTGTCTCAGAAGCCTCCACATGGCTGTGGCCTTGCCCTCCGGGGTGCTGGGTAGGAACAGGCAACAAGGTCAGACAGGATAACACCGATTATGATGCTGCTTTATTTGGTCCCCTGCAGTGGTCCTCTATGGATAGAATCTCGGATCTCAGAGTTGTTAAGGTGTCCCCTGCCACCTTCAGTGACAACAAACTAAAGTTCAAAGAGGCCAAGTCCCCTGCCCAGAGTCACATAAACTCTGCCTAACTATCCCTAAGCCTATACTCTGTACATATGATCAGCCACTCTGTACAAATACTGGTTCATTGGTCCAATGCACTTTATTCCTGCCCTACTATGTATCAAACCCTGTCAGAGTCCTACTGGACGTAGAAACAGCACGTGGCTCTTGCCCCATCCACAGACAGCAGCAGAGGTGGATTTGGGGACTTTGAAGGACTCTGTTCCCATGCCCTCTTGGTGACACTGATGGGGACCCGTTGGCACTGGCCCAGTCCTCCCCCAAAGAATGCGCACTTGGAAAAGGCTAAGGAGGGAGGCTGTGATGGCATCAGGCCCCCAGGCCTAGTCCTCTCAGCTTGGTTCTGACTCATCGCCCACACCTGCATTGGCCTCCGGCAGACAAGCTGGAAATAGCTGGGGAGGGACTAGGGGCAGCACCTGCACCCTGGGCTGCTGCCCCCCCCCTTGCCAGGAAGCAGAGATGCTTCTCAGAGTGCAGCCCACCTGAGTCTGCTGGCCTTCTGGTGGCTAAGGGAGAAGAGGCCCCAGGCCACTAGAAGCAGTCCTAGCAGCAACGGGGACCACAGTAAAAATCACTTCCCATGATGCTGGAGAGGGTGGGTACTTGCTGGCTGCTTGGCCCTGGCCCAATGTCATTGCTTATTGTGCTAAGCTCAGAAATTAGGCTGTGAATAAACCCATTTCACAGATGAGGAACTAGAGACTCAGAGAACCAGAGAAGCTCACCTAAGGTCACATGTGGGCCTCCCCAAGCTTCCTGGCTCCTCACCCCATCCAGTTTGATCAGCTCATCCTGGGCCCCTGATCCCAGCATTGTCCCCATCGTCCACACCCTCTTTATCCAGGTAAGATCTCCCTTCTGAATACCCAGGAAGACAGAAATTGAACAATACCCTTCTCTTGCCCTCCCTGTCTAAGACTGATCATGTTATCTCTCCATCTAAAACCTTCAGTGACTCCCTATTGTCTTCGGGGCCCTTCGTGCAGTGCACTGGGTCCTGCCCACTCCTCCAGCCTCATCACTCAGCACCTGGCCTAGTCAGGACCCCTCCCAGGTCTCTCTTTGTGAATGGGGACCTTAGGACCTCATGCTGATGAGGCTGAGGAGGCTCCTGTACATACTCTGCCCAGCAGGACTCTTGTTTTCAGAGATATGGTGTGGGTACAGTCTCTGCAGGCAGCCAGGTGATGGATGGGCCGGGTCAGCCTGGCTGAAATCCACTTAGAAATCTGAAAAGCCAGGCAAGTATAATAGGGGCATACTTGTAACCCCAGCACCACGGCCACTGGAGCAAGCTACACATCAGGAGGAGACCCTATCAGGAAGAGAGGAAAGGGAAGAAAGAAAGAGATGGGCAGGGGGAGGGAGTAGAGAAAGATGGAGCTGGAGAGATGCACAGTGCTTAAGAGCGATCACTATTCTTCCAAAGGACCCAAGTTCAAGTCCCAGCACTCACATTGAATGACTCATCATCATCTCTAACTCTAGCTCCAAGGACTCTGATGCCTCTGGCTTCCTTGGGCACCTGTACTCACATGCACAGGCACACAGATACACATAATTAAACATAATAAAAATCATTGAGATGGAGGAAGAGAGAAAGGGGAAAGCAGGCGAGAGAAGGAAAAGGGGGTGAAGGGAGAATGAGAGGGAGGGAGGCTTCAGACGAGTCAAGCAGCAGCATCCGGAACTCTGGGACGAAGGAAGGGCAGTCAGAATTCACTTGGAGTCATTTTCTCATTCTTTTTTGTATTTGTATTTGTTTTTGTTTTTTGAGACAGGGTTTCTCTGTGTAGCCCTGACTGTCTTTGAACTTTTTCTGAAGACCAGGCTGGCCTCAAACTGATCCACCTGTCTCTATCTTCTGAGTGCTTGGATTTAATGGCTGGCAACTCACGGGTCAGGCTGTAATCTTTCGCCTTAACTAAACTGGCATGTAAACCAATGCATCCATTGTAGAGAAGGAAAACTGAGGCCAGGGGAATAGATGTCCATCTATGGTATTAGAACCAGGACCAGCCTAGGAGCGTGGTCAGATTCCAAGGTCCGTCCTCTCCCTTCCTTTACCTAGTGTCCCCAGGCTTGGAAGATGGAGAGTCCTTACTTGGAGAGAAGGCATGGAGTGGGATACAAAAGCACAGGACAAGAGGGACAGGTGGTCCCAGAGCTGCAAGCAGATGTGAGTGGGGCCTGCGGCCCAGAGTAGCTGAGTGAGGTCATCTAGGATGAGCAGACACACCTGGTGTGGTCCCTGGACCAACCCATCCAAACCCTGCCTACCACACCCCCACATCACTGGCCACCATCATGTGAGAGCCGCCTATGCTGGAAGAAGTCTGAGGGGAGGAGCCAGGGTGGGTAGCTTCCTGGCAGTCCTGGGCACCAGCCTCACTTTCATCTCAGCCTCTCTGCCACAGCGGGGGCGGAGCTCTGGGCTCTGGACCTTGCAGCTGTGACGTCAGAGCCTCCCCTCGCCCCCAGCATCTGGTTAAAAGGCCACCTATTTTAAACTTGTTCTCACCCTGCCCTGACACCCTTCCCCGCCTCCACCCCACAGAGGCAATGGGTGTTTCTGACCTGTGTTAAAGTTCTCTCACTATCCAAACAGCTTCATCTTCTGTTGCCTCCAGTGCCAGGCGCACCATACACCCCAAGGCTGCAGGAGCCCCAGCTTCTAATTTAGTAAACGCTCTGAGCAGTGGTTACACTCTGAACTCCAGACATATTCCTGCCTACAACTCTTCCGTGCTGGGCTCTGCCAGACATAGCTCTGGGGGCGAACACTACGATGACTCTGCTGCTAAAGTGCTTGTGACAGAAACATGAGGGCCTGAGTGCAAATGTAAAAACCTAGGTATATATTCCCAGCCCTGGGGGTTGGAGAGATGCAGATCCCAGGGGCCCTGGGCAGCCAGTGTGGCCTAAGCACTTAGCTGATAGTCAGTGAGAAACCCTGTCCTAAAAGAAAGAAAGGAAGGAAGGAAGGAAGGAAGGAAGAAAGGAAGGAAGAAAGAAAGAAGAGGGGTTAGAGAGCTGCTCAGTGGTTAAGAGCACTGGCTGCTCTTTCAGAGGACCCAGGTTCAATTCCCAGCACGTACATAGCAGCTTACAAGGACATGTAGTTCCAGCTTCAGGGGACCTGACACCCTCATCTGGCCTCCATGGGAACAGTACACACATGATGCAGAGGCATATATGCAGGTAATACACCCAAATATATAAATTTATTTTTAAAATAATAGGAGAGAACAACTGTAAAGGACACCTGATGTCAACCTCTAAGCTCCACACACAAGTGTACATATATGTACATGCACCTGCACACACATGTGAATTACACACATATACCATATAAGCTCCAAGAGCTTGGTGACTCATGCCTGTAATCCCAGCACTTGGGAAGTTGGAGCAGGAGCATTGCTATGAGTTTAAGGTCAGCCAGGACTATATGGTAGAATCGTCTCTCAAAAACAAAACAAAACAATAAAATAATACATACAAAAATTTGCCGGGTGATGGTGGCACACACCTTTAATCCCAGCACTGGGAAGGCAGAGGCAGGTGAATCTCTGTGAGTTCAAGGCCAGCCTGGTCTACAGAGTGAGTTCCAGGACAGCCAGGGCTACACAGATAAACCCTGTCTGAAAAACCAATATATAAACCGGGCATTGGTGGCACATGCCTTTAGTCCCAGCACTCAAGAGGCGAGGCTAAGGCAGGCAGATCTCTGTGAGTTCAAGACCAGCCTGGTCTACAGAGCAAGTTCCAGGACAGGCTCCAAAGCAATACAGAGAAACCCTGTCTCGAAAAACAAATAAACAAACAAACAAATACCAATATACATAGACATATATTTATACATACATACATATATATATATATATGTATATATATATATACTCTGCATAGATAGGTAATCTTCAAAGACCTACAAAATATGGCATTTAAATGTTTTAGTAATTTAGAATTGTATATTAAATAGTAAATTATAAATTATTGCACATATACATATATATGTATCAGTCTGGTCTGGAGCTGTGGGTATAGTTCAGTGTAGGAGCATCTACAGGCATACAAGGCCCCCTTTTTAATCTCCAGTACAGAAAAAGAGGGATGGAGCTGGATAGCAATGGCTCAGCAGCCAAGACTGTCTTCTGCTCCCCACCCCTTTGGAGACAGGGACTCTCTATGTGGTCCTGCAGCTCACTATGTAGACAGGCTGGCTTTGAACTCACAAAGATCTGACTACCTCTGCCTCCTGAGTGCTGGGATTAAAGGCATGTGTCACCACAACTGCTCTTTGCTGGAAACTGACCCAGTTTTGGTTCCCAGCACCTACATGGGACAGCTTTCAACCATGTATAACTCCAGCTCCAGGGAATTCAATATTCTTTCTGGCCTTTGAAGGCACAGGCACACAACATATACATATGAACATTTAAGAAATAAATTAAGCCAGGTATGGTGGTGCATGCCTTAAATCCCAGCACTCAGGACACCAACACAGGTGGAACTTGAGGTCAGCTTGGGCTCCACGAATACATAGAGTGCCCCTTTCCAAAAAAAAAAAAAAAAAAAAAAAAAAAAAAAGCAATATTAAAAAATAATAATAAATAAGTAAACAGACAAAACCTTGGGGTTAGAAAGGTTAGAAAGTTGACTCAACAGTTGGAACTTGCTGCTCTCACAAAGGAGTTACCACTTACATGTTGGTTTACAACCATCTATAATTCCAAGGGATCTGATACCTCTTTTGACCTCTGTGGGCTCCTACACGTACATGGCCCACATACATACTTTCAGGCAAACGCACACACACATAAGATTAAATAAATAAATATTTTACAACAAACAAACCCATGTGCTTAGGGAGAACCACCAGGGTTTTTACCTCCTGAACCATCTCAACAGTGCCAACCATTAGATTGTAATCTTTTTCTTTCCCTCTTGCTCTCTCTTGAGGAAAGGTCTCATGTAGCCCAGGCTGACCCTAAATTCACTGTGTATCCTCTTGTCCTAACCTTCCAAGTGTTGGGATTCTAAGTGTACATTACCACATACTCCTGTGTGTGCGTGCCCCTGTGTGTTGCACAAAATCACAAATAGATATACAGAAATGTAAGGTCAGTTTTGAGAATCTTTTTTCCACTAGTGACTGGTAGCATGTAGATAAGATCATTTTAAAAACACTACCTCTGCATCATCTGTAACCAGACACAAAGACCTGCCTGAGCAGATGTAACCCCATCTTGGAATTCCTTAGTGAGTCTCAGGACCCAAGGATGCACCGGGAGCCCAGTGTGGTGATTACATGCCTGTAATCCCAGCACTCAGGAGGCAGTAGCTGGGAGACTGCCAGTTCCAAGCCAGCCTGGGCTACACAAGGAGACCGTCTCAAAATGAAACAAAAGCAACCAGAAAGCAACAGAATAAGGGCTACAGAAATCCACCTCTTTTGTTTGTTTGTTTTATTTTGTATGCATTTGTGATTTGCCTGCGGGACAGTGTTAAATCCCCTGGAACAAGAGCAGATTTGTAGCTGTTGGTTATTGAACCCAGGTCCTCTGGAAGACCAGTCAGTACTCTTAACCACTGAGCCATCTCTCCAGGGGGAGAAACCCACCTCTTATACTGATTGTTTCCTAGATATTCCCTGAGTGTATTAATCATCCTAATCATGTTTTTTCTCTTTCCTTTCTCTTTTAAATTACTATTATTTAGGGTTTTTGTTTGTTTTGTTTTGTTTTTTGAGTTTTTTTTTTTTTTTTTTTTTTTTGAAACAAGGTTTTTCTGTGTAGCCCTGGCTGTCCTAGAACCTAGAGCTATAGACTAGGCTGGCCTTGAATTCACAGGAACCACCTGCCTCTGCCTCCCAAGTGCTGGGATTAAAGGTGTGTGCCACCATGCCAGGATCTATTTTCTTTGACATCTGGGTATCTGCTAACCCAGGAGAGGCTACTGCTCCAAAGGCTAGCTAATGGACACAAATGGTGAATGACTTACTTCTGAACATTCTCCACATCTTAACCTGAGAGCCACAGCCTTCTCCAGCCAGGTTCTCTGTTCCACCTTCCCCTACCAACTCAGCATCTGCCTTGCCCTAAGGCCCCACCCCCCACCCCCTGTGGGCCCGGCCAGCTATTGAGCACCTGGAGGCCCGCCTACAGGATTCAAAAGATGGTTATCTGGCCCTAACCTTGTTCACACTCCCCTTCAATCCTGTGTTCCTTCCCACAGAAACCACATTCAAGGCTCTGAGCCACACTCTCCTCTCCTTGTACTGATGACCTGCCCTGCTGTTCCCCATGGAGTGCAGCCATCCCAGGGGCTGTGAGTAAAAAACATCTCCCTGGCACCGACCTCTGTAAATTAAATCTCAGGCACAATTAAATTACTGAATAGTAGAGCTGGAGGAAGAGCTATCACATGCAGGACCCTGGAATTGACCTTCAACATCCCCCCCCCCCAATAAAACCAGTAACAATAACAATAGCACAGAGAATGTTGGTCATTTCAAGGTTTTCCATGTTTCACTGTTATTACAAGCAGAACCAACCATCTTTGTATGTGTGTGAATAGTATTCTATTTTTTCTAGGCAGGGGAAGGGTAGTATTAGTTAGTTATTAGTTTTGAATAGAGTCTCAGGTATCCTGGTCTAGCCTCAGATTCACTATGTAGCCAGGGATGATCTTGAACTTCTGGTTTTCCTGTCTCCATCTCACGAGTGCTGGGATTAGAAGCATGCATCATCGTGCCTGGGTTTTATGTTGCACTAGAGAGCAAACCCCAGGCTTTGTGCATGCTAAGTGAGCATTCTACCAATTGAGCCACATCTCTAACCCACAAGTCTTACCTAGAATAAGAACTGTTAAATATGGCTGGAGAGATGGCTCAGGGCAAGAGCACTGGCTGCTCTGCTAGAGGTCCTGAGTTCAATTCTTAGTGCCCATATGATGGCTCATAACCACCTGTAATTCCAGGTCCAGAGAATCCAATACTCTCTTCTGGCCTCTGTGATACAGAAACATACCAGCAGGCAAAACACCCACACACATAAAATAAACAAAATTTAAACATTAAAAAAGAATAGCCAGGTAATAATTACTTCTCCATCTTCAAGAGACAATAGCCCTTTCCAAGCTGACCTGCTACTATTGCCAGGGATGTTAGCTAACGCAAAGAGCCCATTTCCCTTTCCAGGTTTATCCACCCTCAAAGCTGCCAGAAGGAGGTCCCTGGACTCAGGACGAACCCATCCTGGGAAACATCTCCAGAGCTGTGTGATGAAATCAGTCGGGATGAAGAGTCTGGAAGAGAAATCGAGGAGCTGCCTGCCCCAGCTAAACCCAACAGGGAGCATTTCTTCTGCCCCACCCCACCTGAACTTTGTAGGAGTGAGGTCTCACCTGCCCAACCTGCTCTCCACAGCCCAGGTGTCCAGTCTGTGACCCTCACTTGTGGTAGTAAATCCATCCAAGACAAACCTGCCCACCAAATGCTAAGAGACATTAGGGTCTTATTAGGGAACAGTAATAATAATAGTCAGACCCCAAGTACTTGCTGTGTGTTGAACACTACTAGAATTTTCATCCATTCTTCAAAACTTTTAAGGGCCTGCATGATGGTTACAATTGAGTCTCGGTTTGATACAATCTAGAATCATTTAGGAGTTGTAGATCTGTGCATGTTTGTGAGTGAGTTTCCAGGTTTGATTAATGAAGATGAGAAGGCCCACACTAACTGTAGGCAGCACCATTCTGTGGACAGTGTGGAGGGGTCCCCAGCAGAATGGGAAAAATGCACAGTGTGCCTGGGCATGCTCCGCTCCCTGACTGTGGTCACAATGTGACCCGCAGCCTCAGCCCTTCTGTGAGCCAAAATGAACCAGTCTTCCCTTAAGCTGCTCTTGTCAGGTATTTACAGCCAGGGGGGAACTAACTAATACAGTCTTCTGTATGGGCTACCTTTCTGGGTCCAGGATACAACCCTGAATGAAGCAGACAAGGACGCTGCCCTCGCAGAGCTGATGCCCCCACCACCTTCCCCGGGAGGTGGGCATCAGCCCCCACCCACTTCTCCCATTTATTTGTTTTGAATTTTGTTTTTCTTTGAAGCAGGGTCTCCCTATGTAGCTCAGGTTGGTCTGGAACTAGATAGTTCCCTAGCTGCAGACCTTAAGTGCTGAGATGACAGGCAATAATCATCATGCTGGCCTCTGACTAGATAAGGATGCTGAGGAAGACTAGAAAGGGCACCAAAGGCACCACCAGCTGAGTGCTGAGACTTGACTTGAGTCCAGACCTTCTAGGCTTCTCAGCAGGAGCATCAGCTCAAGGAACTACAGGAGGTGAAAAGAGCCACCAGAGGGGAGGGGTGCCAGGTTCCATCTGCATCCCAGATGCTGGCAGTGATCGAGGAGTGGAGTCAGGGGCTGAGGTGGCCACAGCTGTGGAAGGATACTCTCTGAAGGCAGGCTAGGTTCTCCATTGTCCTTGTTTGGAATTCCCTTCTTGACGTAAAAGTTGTGAGTCACGGTCTCAGCACTTGTCTCGATTGCACAACCACAGAGATGATTGCAGACTCTGTCATGCCTCATGCCAGCACAGTTTCAACAGTCACTATTCCCTTTCTCTGCCTGGGATGGGAGGGATTTCATTTGGGAGGCTCGAGAGAACAGTTCAGGAAAAAGTGAGCCTAAGACCCCATGTGTCCCTCAAGGGGCTGTCATACTAAGACTCTGGAATGGCTTGAACAGCCCAGTCAGCACTCCTGTGAAGCAAGCAGACATCATTTCCCTAGCACCCTCGATGAGCTGACAGCCTTCTAAGTCAGCAGTGCTTAAATGTACGGCTTCTGGATCAACACGACGTAAGGTCACGTCACACTCTGCTGCTTTATCTCAGGAAAGACAACATACCTCTCTGAGCCTCCCTCACTTTATCTGTAACTTGATGAATAGCGATAGAAAAAGAAAAAGAATTCAGCCTCCTCAAAGGTATCCTTTGACCTCTCCTTGTTGACTTATCTGATCGCTTATTTGTTGGTGCCCCACAAATGTCAATTTCCATGAGGGTAGGAGCCTGACAGCACAGTTCCCAAAGCCTGGTGGACTCAGATTTGTCTGTTGGTTGGTTTTTTGTTTGTTTTTCTTGCTTTTTTTTTTTTTTTTTTTTTTTTTTTTTTTTGGTTATTTTTTCTTCTTTCTTTGTTTTTTCAAGACAGGGTTTATCTGTGTAGATATGGCTGTCTCGGAATTCTCTCTGGAGACCAGACAGGTTTCACACTCATAAAGATCCCCCTGTCTTTGCCTCCCGAGTACTGGGATAAAAGGCATGCACCACCATTGTCCTGCCCCAGTTGTTTTAAGGAATAACCACTCAGGTGACCACCAGGATCCTTTTTCTTGTCCTTCTTGGTCGCACAGATTGTGCCTTGAGATCACAGTGGTAGTCTTTGCCTGGCAAATCTTGATGAAGGTAGTTAGGGGTCATCCACAGTGCAGGTAACCCCGGCAGCTGTGGGGTCTCCTTGTTCTACTGCAGGGTATGTTCTTGCCCTTGCTCATGGAGAAGAGCACATCCTTCCAGCCCTTCTTCACTTCCCCAGGCACTAAGGACCGGTGTGTTTTTGAGTCACAGGATGACTTAACGACATCATCAGAGAGAGCCACTCTGCATGGCATTTTTCAGGAGACCATAAGGTGAGTACCATAGCTGCTTCCAGAAAGATTATTTATTAATATTCACTTATTTTTATTATCATTGCACACATGTGTGCATGGTATGTGTAGGCATGTACATCACACATGTGGAAGCAGAGGACAACTTTGTTGAGTCGGATCTTTCCTTCCACCTGTAAGTGTGTTGTGGGATAGAGCTCAGACCACCATGTAATTTCACCCTCGGAGCCATTGTGCCTGCCTCATTTTAGTTTTTTTAGATTTATTTATTCTATTTTATGTGTGCGAGTCTTTTGCCTGTATGTATATTTATTGCAATACATGTGTGCCTGGTGCCCACAGAAGTGAGAAGAGAGCATCAGATCTCCAGGGACTGGAGATGCAGATAGCTGTGAGTCACCATGTGGGTGCTCTGGGTCCTCTGTAAGAGTAGCATGTACTCAGTGGCTGACCCATCTCTCCCGCCCCTTATTTTCTTTTAACAAGATTTAATTTGTATGGCATGTAAGACCAGAGGTTCTAGAACTTTCTTGTCATTACAGACTGTGCTATTTCCACATTAGGTTTCATAAAATACCTAGACAAGGTGAGAGCAGATGCCCTGGATGCTGGAGCGGGTGATCTAGAACATACCCACTCAAGGGACCTGTTGCTATCCAGATCCAGCCTCTCTAGCTTCACCAGTCCCAAGCCCTTCCATAGAACCACTGGACTTGGAGGAGCTCAGCTTTTAAAAAGTCACTGGACAAGAGTCACTCTCTAAGGTTTTTCCCAAAGTGCAGGAGTCATGGGGAGCCGAGAGGGGCCCTTGTTCTCCCAACTTACAGATGCGGGTTGTCCACTGAGTCAGAGTCCAGCTGCCTCCTGAGGTCATGAGAAAGAAGGCGAGGGCAAGCGAGGGGCAGAGGAAGTTGAGCCGGCCAGCTGGGAGGCAGCAGCAGGCGTGGGTACTGTGGCCTCCTGGATGGGCCAGTGACATCACAACCCCAGGAAACAGCTGCCCAAGAGGCCCTCACTGTCCCTCATTCCTCCTCTGGGGAAATCAGCCACCAGCTGTTGCAATGTTCTTACACTGCCTCTTCCTAGATTTCCCCAGTGATCCATCATCTTTACCAGTGGTACCCACTTGCTCTCTGACGTGCCAGAACCACGTTTCCCTGTGCAGCAGAGCTAACAATTGGATGTGTTCTCCTGTGTTCTGGAATCAATGGAGTATTAACTCCATTTCCCAAATGATAGAGGTTTTAGAGCAGCAGTTCTCAACCTCTGTGTCACAACCTCCTTGGGGTCACATATCAGGTATTTACATTATGATTCATAACAGTAGCAAGACTATAGCTAAAGTAGCAATGAAAACAATTTTATTACTGGGGGTCACCGCCACATGAGGAACTGTATTAAAGGATTGCAGCATTAAGGTTGAGAACTGCTGGTTTAGAGGGACCAGTCATGTCACACAGATTCATCCAGCCTGGTTCTGTCCAACTCCAGGGTTTCCTCTCTTTCCATGAGCTATTACATTTGATTCAATGCAAAGTGGCAAAATGGGACTGTGAATTGCAAACCCAGTGTCTTCATTGACTGTAACCCCAGGCCTGCCGTGCAGTCTGCTTAGGGCAGCTATTGCTGTGACTGTCCTTATTGACCAAGGAAGACATCGAGGCTCAGGAGAGCAATGTCAAGCACTAAAGACTTGGAATAGGTGGGTACCAAGACTCATCTGCAGAGCTCCAAGTGGAAGCCACTTCCTCTCAGCCCTAAATTTCTCAACCAGGATTCTCTTCTCACTCTCTCCTCAGATTCATCTTCTTCAGATTTGAAAGCTCACAGCATCAGTTTCCCATAGTTCTCTGGAGGCTGGCAGTCCAAGAACCAGGGGCTTAGGAATGAATTTCCCTCTCTGGAACCACTGGGGGGACTCTTATGTCCCATGTCCCCTCCTTTTCCTTCTCTTCCTCCCCTTTCTCCACAGTAGTGGTTGCCACAACCTTTAGCAGTCTGTGCTCTGTGTGTGTGTGTGTGTGTGTGTGTGTGTATGTGACGCTCACACATGTTAGGCAAGTGCTCTATTACTGGGCTACATCCTAGGCCTCTCTTTGTACATTTTACTTTGAGATAGGTCTCACTAAACTGCCCAGGCTGGCCTTGAGCTCAGTCTGTCATCCATGCTGGCCTGAGCCCTACCTCAGCCCCCTGAGTAGCTAGGATTAGAGGCCTGCACCCAAGCCTGGCTTCTGTCTTCAATCCTACTTTTTTTTAAAGGTGCCAGTCTTTGTATTTAGGGCTCTGAATACAGGACAATCTTATTTCACGAGCCTTAATTGCATCTCTACATCGTCTGTTTCCACATAAGATCATATTCTCAGGTGTCATTTCAACCCAATATACTGCTTGCTCAGTGAGTCAAGCCTTCACTGAGTATGAAGAACACGTATGCCAGGGACGCACGTGTCTACATGTCTACAGCACAAGGCTGCCCACTGTCTCCTGAAGAGGTAACCGTGGGGTGGCTTTTATGGTTTTATGTAGTTATTTATTTATTTTGCATATGTGTGCACATCCTCTGGAGGTCAGAGGACAATTTGGAGCTTCTCCTGCCACATGTGGCTTCTGGGAATCGATGTCAGGCATCAAGCCCCTTTACTCACTGAGTCATCTCATTGGCGCCATGTTTTGTTTTTGCTATTTTGCTGGAGAGCCTCAGCTGCCCTTGAGCTTTTGATCCCCCTGCCTCAGCTTTCTGTGTGTATGCTACTGCGCCTGGAATAGGGGTAAGTTTTTTAAACTAGCTGCAGAAATAACACAAATTCACAAAAGAGAATAAGTCATTAGGTCTGGGATGGGGCAAGCAGGAGTGTGTGTGTGTGTGTGTGTGTGCCATCAATCAATCATCAATTAACCAATCAATGGCTATTTTATTAAGCACTCACTATGTACAAGAAGAAAATGTATGTTTGCAAAAAATCAGAAAGGAGCTGGGAGATGGTTCAGTTGGCAAAGTACCTGCTGCACAGGCAGGCAGGAGGAGTCAAGTTCAGATCACCAGCACCGGTGTAAAACCCAGGCACAGGGAAGGCATCTGTAATCCCCATTTGGTGTGGAAGGAATAGGGTGCAGGGACAGGTGGATCTAAGCACTTGATGGCCAGCCAGTCTAGCCAATTGCTGAACCTAGGTGAGACCCTAAATCAAAATATAAAGTAGACAGTGACTAAAACAGGCACCCATGTGCACACACATGAACATGCACCCAAATAAGCACATACATAACATACACACAAGCAGAAAATCCTGACCCTTAGCTTTCAAGTCAGAAAGAGCTCAGGTGCAGTCTACCTGTCAGCACCTCAGTTTCCCCTCCTGTAACGGGGCAGCGTTAACAATATTCACTTCACAGAGTTGCTAGGTGAAAGTGAAGTTACCACCTAGGCTTTCACCCAGCAAAGCACCGGAACTCTTGCCATGGATAGGAACCATGATCTACAGTAAGGAGCAAGCACTGAGAAAGCACCAAATGAAATGTCAGGCCCTGTCCTCTGTGCCCTGGTGAATTAAGTTTCGTAACAGCCAGACATACATATAAGCAAGGTCACAGGGCAGGGTGGCCTGAAGGCCAGGAGAGAACAGGGAGGGTAAGGACACGCCAGTGTGCTTCCTACAGGAATCAGAGTATGAACTAGACGCTGGAGGACCCATAAAAAGAGAGTATGACACGGTTGTGTACAGCTGCAATCCCAGCACTCAGAAGGCAGAGGCAGGAGGATTGCTGTGAGTTTGAGGTCAGCTAAGCTAGAGAGCAAGACTGTCTCCAAACAAACAAGGAAAGAAAATAGGGCTGCTATACAGAGAAACCCTGCCTCAAAAAAAAAAAAAAAAAAAAAAAAAAAAGAAAGAAAAGAAAAGAAAAGAAAAAAGAAAATAGGTTTGGGCCAGATGGTGACCTTTTTTGAATGATCCTGGCTTCTGCAGGGCAATGAGCCTCTGTAAAAGTGAGAGACTGTCTAAGTCTAAAAAGAAAAAGAAGAAAAAAGAAAAAAGCCCCAAGGGTAAGTACAGACGAGAATGTACTTAACTGTGCCACGAACATTTGCATTTCTCTCAATTTTGCCAATTCTGGTATCATGGTTTCTGCAGGGAATTTCCTATAGTGGATAGTTTTATATTCATATATATATAATATAATTAAGTTTTGAGAGAGGTCTCACAATGTAACCATGACTAACTGAGAACTCACTATGTAGATCAGGCCGGCCTCAAATTTGCAGCAATTCTCCTGCCTCCGACTTCTGAGTGCTGGGATTACAATAGTGCACCACCACACCTTGGCCCCTCATGTTTCTAGTACATGTAGAATTATTAGAATTATGTATACAGTAAGCACTCAATGGACATTTTGTTGAATAAATATTTATCGTCATCATTGTCATCAGATTTTGTTTTTCGAGACAGGGTTTCTCTATGTAGCCTTTGCTGTCTTGGGACTAGCTTTGTAGACCAGGCTGGCCTCAAACTCAGAGATCTGCCTGCCTTTGCCTCCTGAGTACCAGGGCTAAAGGGGAGTGCCACCAAGCCTGGCCTTAAATTACTTTTTTTAAAAAATAACTTTTAGATTTCTATTTTATATAAAGCATTATATCTTAAGCGGCACATAGAAATGCATGTTCCCTTTCTGGAATAAGAGAAATACATGAGTCTCCCCAGCCAAAGGCAGGTATGGCAGGCACCCGGACACAGCTGAAAACAGTGGTTGGAATGTCCAGCCTTCATTCTGTTAGGGCAAAGACACTCAACGCCTCAGTAATCTGAAGCTCTGAAACCAAAGGCCATGAACCTGTGGGCTGTGAGGCTCTGAACTGGGGTCAGTCGAGGAAAGTGGGGTGCAAAGACATTCTGCAAGTGAGCCCACAGTTCATGGGGCCCAGCCTTGTCTTCTGCTTGGAGCTCTTGAGGTCTGACACATTCTTCTTGCCTTGAGATAAGAAACTGGGCATTCTCTTGAAGGTTTATTTTGTTTCTGGAGCCTCCAGATCCAGTGGGTGGGTTGTGTCTTGAAATAGAAGCATCTCGAATGGCCTGTGAATCACTTCTCCGAGCTGGCCTGCCTGGGAGGTTTCATATCCTGTTCTCAGCCATACCTTGATCGAGGGGTGTCTCTCTCTCTCTCTCTCTCTCTCTCTCTCTCTGTGTGTGTGTGTGTGTGTGTGTGTGTGTGTGTGTGTGTGTGTGTGTGTGAGGCCTGTTTGCTTAGGATTTGATTTTGAAACTTTTACTTTCTTTTAATAGCTTTCTTTCAAGCTGGAATAATTTTTCAAATGGTTTCTGCGAGAAAGTTCAAACCCTAGAATGACTAAGGCCGGGGAGGGATTTGGACTTTGTGAGGGGAATTTGTGTCAGCTATGAATCACCCAGTCACTGAGTTTTGCAGAGAGATCTTTTGAAAGGGCTTCTAGGTTTGCTCCTCATTATGTAAATGGGGAAACTGAGGCTGGGGGAAGGACAGGGGTTCTACAGAGGTCCCTTGGTCTGTCAGTGGCAGAGGCAATACAGGCATTAGGGTTGACTTCCAGGAAAGTTTTGGAGCAGGGAGCTCATGGGCCTCTTGTGTCTATTTAGTGAGCACATTTTCAAAATTAGTACAAGAATGGGCAGAGCAGGTCCCAGGAGTACAGACATCAAGGGGTTGGTAGAGAGGGACTGCATGGAGGGACCACATGTAGATGGGCCACCACCTTAGATCCATTCATCCTCCCCAGGGTCCTGCTAGGCAGGGATTTTCAAAAGGGGCATTTGACAGAGTCTGAGGGTATTTTGGTTTGTCACAACTTGGATGGGGGTTGCTACTGGCATGTGGGAGAGGGTGGAGCCAAAGATACTGCTAAGCACAGGATAAACAGCAAGCCTTATCTGGCTCCAAATGTCCATAGCATCAGGGTGAAGGAGATCGGGGCGGAGGTGCTTACTCTCACAACCCTGTCAGCAAGTGAGGCACATCTATCTAGCCCCGCCTCCCCCCTCCCCCCAAGTTTTTCCTTTGCAGACAGTGGGCCTTAAA
Source organism: Phodopus roborovskii (assembly GCF_943737965.1). Classification (NCBI taxonomy): domain Eukaryota; kingdom Metazoa; phylum Chordata; class Mammalia; order Rodentia; family Cricetidae; genus Phodopus; species Phodopus roborovskii. The sequence continues at coordinate 2,174,860 of NW_026126645.1, forward strand.
TTTCACTTCATGTTTTAGGTTAGAGTGACATGAACTTCCTCAGCAGGTCGAACTCAGGCCACCCCTACATATCATTCATAACAGCTCATGATGTACTATTCACCTTTCAGCCCCCTCCTGACACATAGGCCACCGTAGGCTACAGTGAAGCCTATAAGTTTAGATGGTATTCCGAAAACAGGCAAAAGGCAATGCAGACAGGCATGCGGCTCCCAGACTGTGTCCTAGTCAGGGTTACTCTTGCTGTGCTGAAACACCATGACAAAAAGCAACTTAGGCAGGAAAGGGCTTACACTTTGACTGTTTAGCTCTGGAGGAAGTCTGTACAGAAACTCAAGCAGGGAAGGAACCTGGAGGCAGGAGCTGACAATGAGGCTGTGGAGGTGTGCTCCTTACTGGCTTGTTCCCTCTGCCTTGCTCAGCCTGCTTTCTTATAGAACTCAGGACCACCAGCCCAGTGATGGCACCATCCACAATGGGCTGGGCCCTCCCACATCAATCACTAGTTAAGAAAATGCCTTACAGGCTTGCCTACAACCCTATCTTATGGAGGCATTTTCTTAATTGAGGTCCCCTCCTCTCAGATGACTTCAGCCTGTGTCAAGTTGACATAAGACCAGCCAGCACACCATCAGTCATGCCCTCAGCAGATAGCATGGCCTGAGAGAGGCCTTCAGTCTGGGACAATTGCCCCGAGGCCTTGCACCTCCCTCAGGGCCCACATCTGATCCTCCCATCTTGAGCTTTGATGGCCTTTCACCCAGTCTGGGCATGTCCCATGCAGTCCACTTTAACCCTCTAATCCTGTTCTCAACCAGAGGTGAAATTCCTGCACTGGCCGCTGACAAGGGCCAGCTTACAGGGACATTCCTGTGTGTGCAGCCCCAGGCCTCACATCTCTGCAACATTCTCTCTCAGCATGCCTCTGCTTTTCCCTGGACCCCCTTTCCAAGCTTTCACTGTAATATTAGTTGGTTAAGTGGCAAAAACATTTGCTATGCAAGGGTAAGGACCAGAGTCCAGATCCCTAGAACCCATGTAAAGCCTAGGTGAGCATGTTGGCTAGCTTGTATTTTGGTGCCCAGGGTTGGAGAGAGGAGATCTCGGGAGTAAACTGGCTAGTCAGACTAGCTAGATCCTTGAGCTCTGAGTTCCTTTGAGAGAGCCTATCTCAGTGAGTAAGGCAGTCAACTATGAGCCTCCATATGCTATTCACATATATGTATTCATGCCTGCACACACTCATGCACCCACATTCAAATGCAAGACAAAACAATTAGGTGTTGCTTCCAGAGCACTGGAAACCAGGTGTGTAACACACATAGCTCTCCCAGCTCTGTTCCTATCTCCAGCTCTAGATACCTAAAACACTGTATCTATTGTATCGAGTTTTCTTTGCTGCTCTAACAAATGACTCCAAGCCAGATGGCTTGAGACAAGGCTAATGTTAAGCTACAGCCCTATCAGTTAGAGCACTGATCTGCCCCCACTGGGCTAGCATCAGAATGCTGGAGGGACCACAATCCTTTGTTAAAACCTACTTCACGGCTTTTCTGGTTTCTAAGTTTTTGTTTTGTTTTATTTTTTATTTTTTGAAACAGGGCTTCTCTGTGTATCTCTGTGAATGAAGCCGGGGCTGTTCTGGAAGCTCTGTAGACCAGGCTGTCCTTGAACTCAGAGATCCTCTTGCTTCTGCCTTCTAAGTGCTGGGAGTAAAGGCATGAGCCACCACTATCCAGCTACATTATTTTATTTTATTTTATTTTTTAAAGGCCTTAATTCTATATGCAAGTTAATTCCCACTTTCTGTGTTAAGTGTATGTGTGAGTTTCGTGGCAGGGCCTCTGCAGGCATTTGTGAAGGGTTACTCTCTAGTCCACCACACTGATCCACAGGAAGGGATGAGAGTCCCCATTCCTCTTAAAGGGAGCAGTGCAGTTCACCTAGTGTGATGTCACTAGACCCAAAGGCACATGGTGACCAGGTGTGCCTGCACTGCAGGTAAATATAGAAAATCGGATTCTTAGGTGAAAGATTCTAATTTTGAAATCACCGTGCAGATAAGAAAAGAAAAAAAAAAAAAAAAAAACCCACATCAAACCAACTCAGGTGCTATATCTGATCCGAAGCCACTCAGGTGTATTCTAGGGGCCTCTTCTGTCCCAACAACCTCAGTCAGAAGATAAGAATCACGAAGGACATGCCCTGGGGATGAGGCACCACGGAGACCTGGAGGTGGGAGGGGAAACCGAGCAGAAGCGCCTTGGGTACCTGTGGGGATGCCTCAGGGGAAGGCTCTGAGGGAGAAGGGACCGACCATCTCCCTGAGGGACCAGCCATCACCTGCAGGAGGCAGCGGTGCATCAAAGAGAACAGGAAATCAGGCTGCGGCTAAGCTGCAGAGATCCTGCAATGCAAGGTGGCTCCCTGTCTCGCGGCCTCAGAACAAGCCAAGCAGACCCTTTCTAGCAGCAAGATAGATGCCAGATTCTTTTCTTCTGAAACCTTAGCAACCCTACAGCTGGGGGATGGCAGGTATGGGTATGAAAAGGAAGTCTTCCCGCCCTATTTATTCATCTTTTTAAAAGTTATTTATGTCTGTATGTATTAGCATCAGCATGTGGAGGCAGGAGGTCAATGTTATCTACTTTCCACCTGATTTTCTGAGACAAGATACCTCACTCAACCTGGAGCTCACTGATCCTGCTAGATTAACTGGCCAGCAAAGCCCAGGGACCCAGCTGTCCCCACTTCTGTGGCACTGGGATGGCAAGCATCCAGTTCCTTCTCGTGAGTTCTAAGGTTCTATACTCAGGTCTTCATTTATGAGTAGCTGGTACTAACTTAACTGAGCCATCACCCCAGCTTATTTTTCAGTGTGTATCAAATCCAGGGCCTTAGACAGGACAGGGAAGTGCTCTACCACCAAGCACACCCCAGCCTAAACTTTCGATTTTTAAAAATTATTCCAGCAATATTTTTATTTTTTTCAACTTATTCATTTGTGAGATAGGGTTCACTATGTAGCCCTGGACTCACAGAGACCCACCTGCGTTTTCCTCCAGAGTGCTGGGATTAAAGGCGTACACGACCACTGCCCTGCTTTTAATAGTTTCAAAAATTTGAACCCAACATTATTGCCTACTCAAACATTCTTGAAATACTTTTTTTTTATTAAAAATATTATTTATGGCCGGGTGTTGGTGGCACACGCCTTTAGTCCCAGCACTCGGGAGGCAGAGGCAGGAGAATTTCTGTGAGTTCCAGGACAGCCTGGTCTGCAGAGCGAGTTCCAGGACAGACTCCAAAACAATACAGAGAAACCCTGTCTTGAAAAAAAAGAAAGAAAGAAAGAATGAAAAAGAAAAGAGAAGAAAAGGAAAAGAAAAAGGAAAAAATATTTATTTATTTTGGGGTCTTACTATGTAGCACTGGTAGCCTGGAACACACTATGTAGACCAGGCTAGCTTTCAGTTTTTGTTGATCCTCCTTCCTCTGCCTCCTCAATGAATATTGAGCATAGTGGAACATGCCACCACACTGGCCTTCTCATACATCTTCATTTTTATTTATATTTATTTTATTTCATTTTTGGGACAGGGTTTCTATGTGGCTTTGGAGAATGTCTTGGAACTTGCTCAGTAGACCCTGTTGGCCTTGAAATCATAGAGATCCACCTGTCTCTGCCTCTAGAGTACTGGGTTTAAAGGCGTGTACCATCACTGCCCGCCCTGATTTATTTTTACTCGTATTTATCTTTTTAGTTTATTTATTTTATGTGTATGAGTGTTTTGCTTGCATGTATGTCTGTGCATCATGTGCATGCAGTTCCTAAAGAATCGAGAAGAAGGCATCAGATCCCCGGGAACTGGAGTTACAGACAGTTGTGAGCTGCCATGTGGGTGCTGGGAATCAAACCAGGGCCCTATGGGAGAGCAGCCAGTGCTCTGAATCACTGATCCACCTCTCCAGCCCCGAAGGTATTCACTTTTGTGTATCTGTGTATTCACTCAGGTGACACAGCATGCACTCGGAGGTTAGAGGACAACTTGCGGGTGTCAGTTCCCTTCAGCCTCATAGAACCCGGGCATTGAAGTCGGATTGTTGGCTCTGATTCACTGAGCCAGCTCTTTCCCTGAGCTTCCCTGATGACTGGAGGAATTATTTAAACTCCAACAATATAAGCAGGTCATGGTGACACATGCCTGTAATCCCAGCATTCAGGAGACAGAGGCAGGAGGATCATGAGTTCAAAAACAGCCTGAGCTACATAGCCACGTCTAAAAAACTCCAAACCTAACTTCTCACAATGTAATGAAGGTTATCTATATAACATGGTAAAATGAAGTGAATTTCACTTCTTGCATCAAAATCTTTACAAGCAATCTGAGGGGAGTATTAATGTTGAGGATTTTTGCTTTGTTTTGTTTTTTTGTGTGTGTGTGTCTCATGTATATGGATATGTGTCTGTATGCCGTGTGTGTGCAGTGCCTAAGGAGGTCAGGAGAGTCTATCAAATCCACTCACTGGAACTAGGGTTATAGACTGTTGTGGGCTGCCATGTGAGTATCCTCTGAAGAGCAGCTAGTGCTCTTAACTGCTGAGCCGTCTCTCCAGTTCCAAAAGGTAATGTTTTAAAAATGGAAACAAGGCTTGAAATAGATCAGCAAGTTGCTTGACACTGAATTTGGAGATGGAGACCACTGGGCTTGCATGGCAGAGATAGTCCTGTGGCCCCAGAACTCGAGAGGAAGAGGGAGGAGGAGTATAGTGAGCTACAAAGTAGCCTGAGCTACAAAGTGAATTGGAGCCTAGCCTGGGCTTCATGAGATCTGAAGGGAGGCAGAGATGTCAAGGGCCGAAAAGAGGGAAACATGGGGCTTGAATTAGGTTTCCAGGGCTTTCAACTTGAGGGTGTCCTACAGAATAAGTAAAGTCACAAGGCAGAGGAGGGTTTGTTAGTTCTGGTTTGTCTGTTTTGTTTGAGGTCAGACCTCTGCCTTCATGCTCCCAGATCTAGGAGGCTCCAAGGGTAGGGATCAGGTCAGGGCTCTGGCTTAGATTCTAGCCTTGGTTTTGGAGCCAAGTTTCTCCCTCCCGTGGGAGAAGAGAGCACAAGAGAGGGGGAGTAAGGAGCTTGCTACACATGACTGGACCAGCTGCCACCAAAGTGTTCTCAGGAGGAGGCTTTCCCAGCAAGTCAAACTTACCCCAGGACTTCTGCCCGCTCCCAGACCTTCAGTATCTAAGAAACAGTTGCTGTAACTTGAAAAGCTGGCTAGCACCAGATGTGTGGGTTCTATCCTGATAGTCAAATAAACTGGCTGTGGGTAGCAGTCGCTTGTAAACCCATTATAGGCAGGAGGATCAGGAATTCAAGGTTGGCCTTAGCTACCTAAAGAACACGAGGCCAGCCAGGGCTATGTGAGACCTTGTAAAAAAAAAAAAAAAAGTTGTAATTTAAAAAGTTGAAATGAGTAAAGCATGGTGGTGCATGCCTTTAGTCCCAGCACTCTGGAGGCAGAGGCAGGTAGAGCTCTGTGAATTAGAGGCCAGTCTGGCCTACAGAGTGAGTTTCAGGTCAGCCAGGACTGTTACACAGTGAAACCCTGTCTTTAAAAACCAATCAATAAATAAATGAATAAATAAAGTTTAAATGTGTAAGGGAAAGGGCCCAGAGGAGTAGGGGGCACAGCCAAGCAGTGCTCAGGAAGTGAGATCCACAGCAGTTTGTGACAAGCGTTGTCCTCTTTCTGAGCAAACTATGACTAAGGATAATAATCCCATATATACAAAAAGGTGTTGGGAAAGTTCTTTTTTCTCTCTCTCCTTTTCTCAGAATCAAGGTCTGGGTGTGAACTTGTGGGTGCAGATGACCCTCTTACCTCAGGCTCCCTTTGGACAATAGGTCTGCTTTACTATGAGTAACTTTTCTTCTATTTCCTAAGAGCTTTATTGAGCTGTAATTTGCATACCATAAAATTCATCTGCTTTAAGTATACAGTGATTTTTTGCATATTTACAGAGCTATGTGACCATCACCACATTAATTTGATATTTTCATAATCCCTTATGAATTCTGTTCCTGTTAGCAATCACTCCCCTTCCTTTCCCAGCCCCAGATAACCATTAATCTACTTGTCTCTCTAGATTTGCCTTTTATGGAAATTTCACATAAATGGAACCATATATTATGTAGCCCTGTATTGTTTCTTTTACTTAGCACAATTTTGGAGGTCCATCCATAATGCTACACTTTTCAGTAGTTTGTTTGTTTGTTTTAGTGGCTGAATAATATTCCACTTGTGGCTGTCTCATCCATTATGAACATTTGAGTCATTATTGGTTATTGGTAATTACGGAACACGTGGCTGTGAGCATCCCTTACAAATTCTTCCATTTTTCCTGGGTATCAGATATCTGGGAGGAGATTGCTGGGTCATATAGTAAACTTGGGTTTAACGTTAAAAAAAAAAAAAGAAAGAAAGAACAGAAAAAAAGAACTGTCCATCTTTTCAAAAAGTGTGTATGTATATCCATGCACATTGGAGTATATACATTCACAAGTTTGTATGTACCTTGTGTGTGCAGGAACTGGCATCACTGGTGGTTGTGAGCTGCCTGATAATGGATGCTGGAAACAGAACTCAGGCCTGGGAGAGGTGTGAGCACCCTTAGCCACTGAGCCATCTCTCCAGCTCTGTGCCAAGGTTTTATTTTCTGTTCAGTAATGTATGAGAGTATTGAGAAAATTAGAACAAAGACCTTAGGTTGACATCTGGTTAGGGGATATCTTTGTAAAAACAGGCAGCTAGGGCTGGATGGGGATGGCTCAGTGATATGGGGCACTGACTGGGGGTCCTGAGTTCAATTCCCAGAAACTGCAGGGTGGCTTTCAACTATCTATAACTGTAGTCCTATGGGATCTGATGCCCTCAAACAAAACACCCATATATACAAAGTACATAAATAAAAGCAGTTTTTAAAAAAGGTGGGTGCCAACGCTAATAGGGGTTTCCTTTCTTTTCTCTTTTCTGTTTTTTTTTCCCTCTCAGTTCTGGGCCCTAAACCCAGGAATGCTAGCAGGGCCTAGGTGAGCTGCCGATCCAGCCTTAGGAGAGGGTCTAACAGAGTTAGACAGAGTGCCCAGAATGCTATGGCTTTGCTTCCTGAAAAAAAGCAGCTTTCTCCTCTCCTCTGCTCTCCTCTCCTCTCCTTCCTCCCCTCCACTCCCCTCCCCTCCTTTCCCCTCCCAGACTTTCAGTTTTTTTTTTTTTTTCCCCACTATTGAGGATTGAATCTAAGGTCTTGTGCATGCTAGACAAGAGCTCTACCACTGAGCTACATCCCCACCAAATAAAGTGGAGCCCATACAGACAGTCACTCTGACCTACAGGGACCCCTTCTCTTTATCTGTTTGCATGCCATTTAGCCTGGCTCCCCAAGTTCTCCATCTACTTACCCAGGCATGGCTAGTCTGTTCCTCTCCTTGACCTCTGCCCATTCTCTCTGGTGCACTTCCCCTCACATCATTCTCTGCCCACCTTCCTTTTCTTCTTGTGTCAAAATACCAGCCAACCTCATGGCTCAGTGACTTTTAATGCCCACTTGGACTTTCTTACATCAGCATTGTCCAATCAGTAGCAACGGTCCTAGGTGGCCATTCAGCCCCTGAAATGTGCTTGTTCCAAACTGAGATAGGCTGGACTATAAAACACTCACCACATTTTAATGACTTACTGTGAAAAATAGTGTAAAAGAATAGGTTTTTTAGATATGAATTATGTTTTTGGATAATAATGATTATATTATTGAAGCCAATTCCACTGTCTTTCTAAAATTATTTATTCACTTATCTATTCATTTAATTTTTGTTTTCTTGAAACAATCTCATGTAATCCTTGAACATCAGTAGCCAAGAATGACCCTGAATTCCTGATCCTTTTCCTCTGCATCCCATGAGCTGGGAATATGGGCATGTGCCACCATAATAGGCTGTCCTTTTTAAAGATTTTTATTTTTATTTTATATGCATTGGTGTTTGCATTCATGTATGCCTATGTCAAGATGTTGTGATCCAGGATCACTGTTGTGAGCCACCATGTGGGTGCTGGGAATTGAACTCCAAGACCTTTGGGAGAACAGTCAGTGCTCTTAACCATTGAACCATCTCTCCAGCCTCCCCCCCAACCCCCTTTAAAAGACAACCAAAATTCCTTTTTAATCTTAAATTTGTTAAGAATGGAACATGGGGGTGGGGGGTTGTGTGTGTGTGTCTGTGTGTGTGTGTGTGTGTGTGTGTGTGTGAGATGGCTCAGTGGTTAAGAGCACTGGCTGTTCTTCCAGAGGATCCAGGTTCAATCCCTGGATTGACAGCTCACAACTGCCTGTAAGTCCAGTTCTAGGGTATCTGGCACTCCCATACAGACATACATGCAGGCAAAACAGCAATGCACATGAAATAAAAAAAAAATAAAAAAGAATGTAACAGGGAGGGACAGACACCCTTCCCAGCCCTCCTGATTGTTTTTAGTGTAGCTAGAAAACAATGTGAAGCTACATGTGTGGCTCACATTTCTGGTTCATATGTGGACAGGAAATGTTTACTGTCCAGTTGTGGAGGTCAGAGGACAACTTTTGGGAATCAGTCTTTTTCCACCATGTGGGTCCTGAAAAAGGAATTCACGCACCTGGCCATCAAGCCAGTGCTATTACATTTTGTGTCTGTTGTCTTGCTTGCTCGTATCTGATACAAGGCTCAGTACACTCCTGTGGGGTGGATGTTGTGACTATCTTTTCTTTACAAAGAAGTACATCTCAGGGAGAGCTTGACCTGCCCCAAGGTCACAGCTGGGCGTTCACAGATTCCAGTTTCCAACCAAAGTTGTATGACTCCAAAGTTTATCTTTGGTGGGTAACCTTGCAACCCAGGTTACTATCCAGGGTGTCTAGAGCCAGAGTGTACTTGAATAGACGGACTATCAGTGATAACGAGTCGTTCTAATCGGAACCCAGACGGAACCCAGACTGAATGCATGTCTTTCATAGAGGCAAAATGAGAAAACAGATGAACACAAGCAACACATTGCTATCTATTGACTCTTGGGGTGTGCGGGTGAAATAATTGGCTGAGGACTACTACTCTGATTAAGCATCTCATCTTACAAGTATGGAAACTAATGCTGAGGAGGATGGGTTTACCAAGGGCTCCTCGATGCTGGCAGTCCTTGGAGTTGTGTTTGCGGGAATCCCAGGATGAGATTCCTTGGGACTTCAGTCTTTACTAGGAAGGTTTCTGTCCCCAGGCACCTGGAAGCCCTTTTCTTGAGCAGTCCCCTTCCTCCCCTAAGATTGTCCCACAGACTAGAATGAGGAGGGGAACAGCCCACTTCCCATCATGGTCCCCAGGCCACCATCCAATGCTGGGCCAGGAATACCTCTCAGAAACTTAAGCCGGGATGAAAATCATTGTGAACCTTTGAACATCTCCAAGGGCCATCTGCTCCATTTCTCTCCCAACTTAGCTGCCTCGGTCTCCCTAAGTGTCTTTCCCGAGGTGGGCCTAGACCTCACAGCTCTGCCCCCATCTGCTGTCACGCTTGGTGGGGAGGTGCTGACGCCACCACCTACCTCCCCTGTGCCCTCTTCCCAGCCCTATCCAATGAGGCAGAAGAAAGGGCAACAGAGGCAACGCTGAATCCATCAAACCCTGGAACCCAGGAAGCCACAGGCAGAGGCTGAGAAGGCGCCACTCACTGAAATAGAGGAGCGGAAACAAAGGCTCAGAAAGAATGCCTTGGACAAAGAGGGAGACTCGGAAAAAGGCCTCGGGAGAGCGACAAAGGGTCCAGAAACGAAGGAAAGAGATGGGAGAAGCAGAAGACAGAGAGAAATGAGGGGGAAGATGGAGAAGTCAGAGTTTGAGAAAAGGGGCGGAGGATGGAGACAGCGCTGGCAGGAGACTCAGGCGCGCGGGGCCGGGCGCGGGTCCCAGGTCCCCGGGGGCGGACCCTGCTGGCGGCGCCTGGCCCCGCTGCGGCCGTCGGAGCAGCCACATTCCTACGGGTTTCCCACACATTCGCCATCAAAGCGTCCCCAAAGCCCCAGCTTTTCCCGCGCCCCTCCCCCGTCACTGGCTGGAGAAGCTATTTTTCACCCCCTCCTGGTCTTTAATCTGTTGTGGGAAAAGAAAGCGGCTTTTGTTGAACGAGGGGCTGCGCGGGGGGCGGGGAGGAGGCGCGGGCGATTGTGTGTCCCGCAGCTGCGCGCCAACGCTGGGGTGGGGGCTGCCGGGGTGCAGGCCGAGCTGGGGCTGCCCGGGAAGGTGGACCAGGGCGGTAGAGACAGCCTGGTTGCGGGGTGCAGGCCAAGCTGGGGCTGCCCATGAAGGTGGGTTGGAGCTATAGGGTGAAGGGACAGCTGGGATGCGGGGTGCAGGCAGGGAAGATGGCAGTGGAGAGGGAGAGAATGGAGGAGAAATCCACCAGAGTCCTCTCGCCTTTGTTCTCTTGACCAAAGAGATTGCAGAAAGATGGACTCGTACTGGCCTGGGCACATAGAAGTCTGCCCAGGCTGGGGCTGCAGACCTGCGAAGGACTGAGCGCGATTAATGTATGGTTTTTATGGTCTGGGGAAAGAGCCCAGAGTTCTCTTGTATGCTAGACAAGCACTCTACCAATGAGCTACATCCTCAGCCAGACAGCTAGCATTTAAATCCGGCTGCATGCAATCCTCACCTGGGGCCCAGGCATGCAACTAACACCGAGGAGGTCGCACTCCAGAGAGTGGAACAACACACACTCACATTCAAAAACACACATGCTGCCTGACCCCAAACGTTCTTTGGGGTTTCAAAGGTGTTTCTTTCGATTTCCATGCCCAAAGCATAAGTTTGCAACTCTCGCTTTCCTGCCTCACAACAGCTTGCTGTGTGAGCGTGGTCAGGATACCTCACCTCTGCGCCCCAGTCAATGTGAGGACTGAAGGATTGATTCATTTAAATGCCTGCTCAGTTAGGTTTGGTCGGGCACAGCATCTACTCAGAGCGTGTGGAAGGCTGGGGCAGGAGGATAGAGAATTTAAGGACAGCCTGGGCTACATAGCAAGGTACTGTCTAATAAAACATTAAAAAAAAAAAAAACCAAATGAAATGTCAAACTAGTTGTTGACAAGCAGCAAATGCTATCGCTGCCACACAAGTCTTTGGTGACTCAAGATTTACACTCAAGAGTGGTATGGCCTGCAGGAGGCTCCCTGTGAGCTACAGCCCAACCTCTGCCTTCTGGCACCCCAGCCTTTCCAGCTCTGCCGAGCTGTGGACCAGTTGGGGGGTGGGAGATCCCTTTCCTCTCTGGCAGAATCAACCCTGTCGCCAGCCCCAACCCTCCCTCCCCTCCCATCTCCTTCCCCTGGCAGCTTTTGAACTGCTGCCGGGCCCCAGGCCAAAGCAGGACAATGTCTGGGCAGGATGGACACTGTTCTTCAAGGTCTTTTTTGTCTTCATCTTTCCTTGGGACCTCACCATCCTTCCGGGGCCTTTCCTGAAACCCAAAACTCAGCTCGCTATCTGCTGTAGAGAGAGAGAGAGCATTATGCCTGGGAGTCACAGAACCAAAGGACAAACCGAATTTGAACTTTCACATTCTTATTTTGTCTGCAGGGCTGGATATCAAACCCTAGGGCTGCTTCACCTCGATGCTACACCCCCATCCCCCAAGCCAAGCTTTTCTAATTTAAATCCTGCAGGCCAGTGCATGGTGGTATGTACTTACAATCTCAGCACTCGGGAGGCAGAGGCAGGAGGACCTTCACAAGTTACATGTTAGGCTGTCTACTCAAGAGTTCCAGACCAGCCAGGGGTACCAAGACCTGACTCAATAACAACAAAGTTAAGAACAAATCCTATCTCTAAGTGGTGGTATCCCCAAAGTGGGGCAAAACTGAACTCAGTTGTCATTATTATTTTTTTCTTTTAAATGTATGTGTGCACGCACTTCAGCCAGCACAAATACTAAAGTTGGAACAATACAGAGAAGATTAGCATGGCCTCTGAGCAAGACCTGAAAATTAGTTACGAATGCTGTATTAAAAATTCTTGCCACAGCCAGGTGGTGGTGGCACATACCTTTAATCTCAGCACTCAAGAGGCAGAGGCAGGCAAATCTCTGAGTTTGAGGCCAGCTTGGTCTGCAGAATGAGTTCAAGGACAGCCAGAACTACACAGAGAAACCCTGTTTCAAAAAACAAAAACAAAAAAATTACTATTATTAAAGTGTGTGGGTATCTATGATGTATGTAAGGCTATGCATGTCACAGCACCAGCATAAAGGTCAGAAGACAACTTTGTAGAATCGATTCTCTCATCCCAGCTCCACATGAACTTTAGATAACTCAGTTCATCAGGTTTGCTCAGCAAGTGCCTTTATCCATTGAGGCATTTTACTACACTAACTTGTGGAGATCCTCCTGCCCCTGCCTCCTGAGGGCTGAAATTATAAGCATACACCACCAGCCCACAGGACTCAGATGAATTCAAGGTCTTCTTAGGCTACCTAGTTAGACATTCTTAAAAACACCTCCAGCTTCCCTCAAAGAAGTATCGCAGTAGAGTACCTCCCACAGGGCAGGTGCTCAGAAAATACCTCCCTTCTGACTTACCTAACTGTGCCAGGGGCAGAGCCAGCCCTGGGGCATCTCATGCTCACTGATCATTTGGTGGGTTAGTTAATAAGGGGTTAGCTAGCTTTAGGGTGGTGTGGTTGGAGTAAGCCTGACTGAAAGATGGAGAAGATAATCAGCTCCTAAGTTGACCCTAAATTTAGCAGTAGTCACTGTGTAACTTCAGAGGAAGAGGGTCATACTGGAAGGACAACTGGATGTGATAGAGTGTGCTTGACATGTCCAAGACTCTTCAGTTCTATCCCCAGTACTTAAATAAATATACCTTGCAATTTGTCATCCTACCTAATAGGCCCAATTTACTTGTCTCTGCCTGGTGGAATACAACCTTCTCTGGTTCTCAGGCTGGTGAAATGGCTCATCAACTAAAGATGCTAGTCACAAAGCCCAAGGACCTGAGTTTGATCCCCGGGAGTCCAGATAGTGGAGGTAGAGAAGAAATATTTGTAAACTGTCCTGTGACCACCACACATCTGTCCTGGTGAGCACACACACAAATACATGAATAAATGCATTGACAATTCCCGAGAGGTCCTTTGGAAGGAAGGGGGGCAATGAATACATGCAGAAGGATAGAAGCTTTGGAGACATGGTGAAAATCTCGGATTTACCACAGACGGCTATATGACCAGGTGGGAAGCATATTAACCTTTTGGAGTCTCTTTCTATGAGTCTATAAAATGGGTCAGTAAAGCTAGGCATGGTGGCGCACCTTTGTAATCCCATTCTCAGGAGGCTGAGGTGAGAGGATTTTAAATTTGAGGACAGCTCAGGCTATGTGGCATGGCTGGGTAAGCCTGTCTCAGAACAAACAGTCAATGAGAAGAGAATGCAGGGTGGGTTGGGGCTGAGAGTAGAGTGCTTGTCTAGCACTCACAAGGCCCCCAGGGTCCACCCCAGCACTGTAAAATCCAAACCAAACCAAACAAAACAAAACCAACAAAGATTAGGTAAACAATTCTTGGCAAACAGGACTCAACAAACAGGGATGACATGAGGGTGGCAGTGACAGCTCCCAGTGTTTCTGAGGTGTAGCACATCTCAAGACCCCCTCCCCTAAAAAAGTCTACCTTCATAAGGACTTAAGCCCCCATGTTCCTTATACAGTCTTTCTTAGTATTGCCCACATTTCTGAGAACTGTCTCTGGGAGCAGCACTAATGTCAAGGTACACCTTGGATCCCATGCAACACATCATATCACATAAAAGTAACTACTTCCCATCCTCTGTCCCCTATGGTCCTTCTAGCTGTCAGGTGGGTAAATATTATTTTCTCCCAATTTTATGGAGGTAATTAAGAAGGAGTGCCAGTGGATAGCCTAGGTGATGCTAGAATATGCCTTGCTTTTATCCTCTGGAGCTGGGGTTGTACTTTGGGGTTCAGACTTGCTGAGGGGAGCAGGGATAGACATTCAGTGTATGGCTGGAAAGCTATCAGCACATCTTTAAGACCATTTTTTAAACAGGTGATTATCAGAAAATGCAGTGGCTGGCAAGATGGCTCCGTGGATAAAGGTGCTTGCCCTGCAAGCCTGCAGGCCTGAATTTGGTGCCTGGACCCATAGCAGAAGGAAAGAACTGGACTCCCCTAAGTTGTACTCTGACGTCCTTGAGTATGTTGTGGCATGTACGCATTGTGGTACATGCCCAAACTTACATGTACATATATCACTTACACACACACACACACACACACACACACACACTTAAAAAACACAACTTCTGGGAACCTTAAACCAGCATAGAGTACTTAACACTTATGAGAAGTAGGGCCAGAGCGGTCAGGGAGGCTAGGGAGCAGAAGGGTTGGATCTTGGCCACGGGTCAGTCACAGACATTCGACATAACCATATAACCTTGGACAAGGTTCTAAGATCCCTGGATCTCAGTGTCTACACATGGAGAAAGGAAGCCCAGTTTAAGCAAGACATCTGCAATCCTCATCATCATGACATTGACTTTGAAATTCACCGCCGAGAGACCCCACTGCCATCATGTCTTAAGTTTCTAAAGAAGAAACAGTAATAGCTTACAGTTCTGCCAGCTCCTCAAAAAAAAAAAAAAAAAATCAGAGAGCACAACATAGATTTTTTTTTCTTTTTATAATTTTGGCAGAGGAAGATGCAGTTCCTGGAAATGCTTACAAAATGATTCCTGACACTAGGAGGAGAGAGATAAAAGGGGGAAAGGAAAAAGAAAATGTATCTGCATACAGATAGAAAGGAGGAAGGTGGAAACAAACGGGGATAAACAAAAGAACTAAAAGAGAAAAGGGTACTTTAAAGGGCCCCAATTCAGGAGACGTTATCAAGGTCTCAGAATCTGAGATTCACAAGCCGCTCGCCGGCTGGGGTGGCGCAGGCCCCGCCCCTATCTCGGGTGTCGGGCGTTCATTGGTGGGAGAGGCAGTCGCCGGCCGGTGACTGCCCGAGGAAAGGTTGCCTGGGACACGCATCCCTGTGTGAACGCATGACGTCCCACCCTGGCGCCAGGCTGTCTGGGGCTGAGTCTTAGATCAACACAGCTGTGGGACCCGGACCCACAGCTGGGCAAAGGAGCGGATTCCTCAACAAAAAATAGGATTGTGGGAAAAGTTCTGAAACAAAAACAGCGCAGACAAAAGCCTTAATGACATCCTTTCATAAAAATAAAAAATGCAAGAGGGGGGAAAAAGCTGGTAAAAGGAGCAGAACTGGGAACAGAAAGTTCAGAGGCGTTTGGAGTAAGAGGTTGAGGCCCCGCCACCGCTAAACAAGTTGCAGAAGGCCAGGGCGAGCCGGCCAGTCTGCTGTGCTGGGAGGAGAGGCGTCTTTGGGATTTAAACTCTATTCAATGTTCCCAATCCAACCGAAACCCACTCTTTTCAGACTTAGACTCTTAGGTTAGAAAAGATCCTTAAGGTCAGTTACTCCCCCCTCTCCCCTTTACTCCCCCTTCCTCAGAGGAAGGTTCAGGGAGGAAGGATTTGTGTCCAAAGGTAAGTTCTTGGCAAGGAAAGGACAGATCGTGGCTAGATAACCCCACCGCACCTTTCTGCCCTATCCCACACAGCCTATGGCCATTTCAGCCTAGAAGCATCAAGAGGAAATAATAAATGCTTTGAAGGTACTTTGCAAACTGTAAACCCAATAAACCCGCTATCCAAGCCTGAGGCAACAGAGGTAATACTTGAGGACCCGGGAGGAGAGAGCAGACTCTGGGTGGGCTAAACGCTAAGCACTTACCACACACCTGGCCCCATGTTGAACTAATGCTGATGGAGGGAGCATGCCTTGTGCTTCTCAGAGAAGAGGTGTTTAATATTGTTTTCTTTTTTGAGACAGGGTCTCACTATTTAGTCCCTGGCTATCCTGAAACGCACTATGTAGACCAGGCTGGCCTTGAGAGTTCTGCCTGCTTCTGCCTCCTGAGTGCTGAGATTAAAAATCTTTTTTTTTTTTTTTTTAAATAAATAAGGTCAGAGCTCGGTGTTGTGGCATACCCCTTTAATCCTAGCACTAGGAAAGCAAAGGATCTCTGTGTTTGAGGCCAGCCTGGTGTACAGAGTGAGTCCCAGGACAGCTAGGGCTACACAGAAACCCTGTCTAAAAAAAAAAAAAAAAAAAAAAAAAAAAAAAAAGGAAAATAAACACACACAAATAAACGAGGCCAGTTTCATTAGCTCCACTTAACAGACAAGAACACTGAGGCACAGAGAATAACTTGTTTCAAGTTCTCAGTTAGTGAAAGAAAACAAAGATTTGAACATGGGTCTGCCAGGAGCTTTTTCCAGAAGCTCCTGGCTGGACTGTTTTGCACAAACATACAGAAGTCTTCACGACAGCCAAAGAAAGGGCCCTCTGTTTAGTTATTTGGGAGTCCTCACAGCTAAGGAGATTTCCCTTCCCGTGACCAAATAGCTGGCATTTAACTTCTTCAGCATATAGAGATTGGCTTGTGTTTTTACAGGTTAGATTCCCTTTGCCTTAGACTGAAAGCACTGTCCTAGAGAACTTTAATATCCACAGGAGAAAACTTTCTGGGGCTTTTATTGGGATACAGGGCCCTGTGTTGTGTTGGAAAAGAGCGAGGCTTCGAAAGACTGGCTTTACCTGTGATGTGGTACTGGACATGTTTTATACGCCCTCTCCAAGCCCCTTGCCATCCCACATGCCCTGTCCAACTGTCACACAGGCATAGGGTTCTCAAGTCAGAAAGTATTTAAACAATCCCTTAGTGCCCCCTCTTTTTTTCCTCTTCTCAAAAGGCAATCACAGTGTGGGCATCTGGGTTTGCTCAAGATTACATGTGGATGACCAATGGCTGGCAGGGCTGGCTGATTGAACCCAGGGCTCTGACTTCCTAGTGTCCTTTCCACTGTTGGAACTGTCCCAATTCAGAGGTCCCATTGTCCTGTTGATCAGTGCCACACACTACTAAACACTTAATTGTTTCCTGTGTTAATCTCATCCCCGGACATTGTGAGATTCTTGAGAGCAGGAGCCTGTTTCATGTGAAGCAACCCCATAAATATTCACTAGGCTGGTTAAGAAAGCAATCATGGCTGGGAGAACCTCACCTGGGCTTCTCCAAGAAGGGAACCAGAGTCTCAGAAACTACAGTCTTTAGAGTCTGGGAAGTGGGAAGAAGACAAGCAAAGAATATGGGAGTGCACTGTCTTGCAATATGGGGTAGCCTGACTGCTGGCTCTTCCTGGTGGTGATGGAGTTACTTCGGCAGGACTAGAGTAATCATGTCCAGGTGGCTACCCTTCCACAGCAGAAAGGGACAGACAGCAGAGCGATGCAATTGCTATTGTTTTCTGCACAGAATGGGGAAAGTGTGGGGAGGGAGGCTGTGCAAAATGAGGAAGCATGAGTTAGAAGAGATTTGCTGACCCATTGGCATATGTGTGTGTCCTGGGAACCTTCTAAAAGGGTTTATGTAGAAATCAATTCCTTCTAGTCCTCCGTATCTGAAACCTTCTCCAAACTTCTAATCAAGTTCACTTCCAAAGCACAACTGGGCATATATTTAGTTCCTTAAGGGGTTCATGGGACAAAGGTTCATGCTTTTTCTTTCTCTATGGAAAAGGCTTGGATTTAGGCTGCTTTCTCCCGCCCCCTTCCTCTGTTGCTCAAATAAATAATGTTCTTTGCTCAAACCTCCTCTCCCCTCCTCCTTCTGCAATCTCAGCGCCTAGCCCAAATCTGTTTTCTTCATTGTAACCTCAGCTTCACCGCAATTAATTTTTTTCCCCTCTGGTCACAAGATAATTCCCGACGCCAGTGAGTCTGGAGGTCAGACGAGCAGCAAATTGGGGAACAAGGCGGCACTAATTCCTTACAAGTTTCCCTTGAAAATTTGAGAGAGAGAGAGGGAGAGAGCCCTTCAGGGATTTATGATCGCGGAGCTGTGGGTTCGAACCAGTGTTGGGCAGAGGGCAAGGGCGCTCAAGGATCTTGGGCGCCGCCAGAAAAGGCAAATTCTTAAAGTTAATGGTTTTAGTTGATTTTTCAAATCTCTGCTGGCTCAAGAGCCCCTCCCCTCCTCAGCCTCAGCGCTTCCTCATTCTTCACATCCGCGTCTCAGCGGTCCTCGGCGTCAGACCAGCCCGAGGAAGCCTGTTAGCAATTTAAGCCCACTGTGGACGCCCAGCGCCGAGGAGGCGGTGCCCAGGGAGCGGGGGTGGAGCCTTGGCGGATTATTTTGAATAAAGAGGTGTGGTCTAGAGCCCATTCTATAAGAGCCGGCTGCAGCAGGCGTGCGCGGACTGTTTGCAGCTGTAGTCTCTTCTTCACCTCTAACTTCACTCTCCAGCATGAAGGCGCTGAGCCCAGTGCGCGGCTGCTACGAAGCGGTGTGCTGCCTGTCGGAACGCAGCCTAGCCATCGCGCGGGGCCGCGGCAAGAGCCCGGCTGCGGAGGAGCCGCTTAGCCTCCTGGACGACATGAACCACTGCTACTCGCGCCTGCGGGAACTGGTGCCGGGAGTCCCGCGAGGCACTCAACTTAGCCAGGTGGAAATCCTGCAGCGTGTCATAGACTACATCCTTGACCTGCAGGTGGTTCTGGCAGAGCCTGCGCCTGGACCCCCGGACGGCCCACATCTCCCGATCCAGGTGCACGAGGGAGGCAGCCGGGGCTGAACTGAGCTGATCATGAGGGCTGGGATGCTGCAGGTCTCTCCCACTGACTCCCCGAATGCCTTGGCTAATTTATCTCTTATCCTTTCACAGACAACTGAGCTCACTCCGGAACTTGTGATCTCCAACGACAAGAGGAGCTTTTGCCACTGACCCGGCGGTCCTGGCACCTCCCGGTAAGTTTTTTTTTTTTTTTTCGCGGACAAGGAGCCTTGATTAGGAAATTCTGTGGTTGACAGGGCATTGCAAAGCTTAGGAGGTTTAGGGAAATCCAAGCCAGAGAGAGGCAACAGGCTTGTCCGTGGTCACTTAAAGAGTAAAGGACAGTACCAATGTCAATATCACGTGCATTCCTAAAGTACGTTGCTTCTGCTCACTCATGGTGGCTAAAATTCTAGGGAAGTGGGCGTGCGGATCGCACCAAATAGTCTTTTAGTGAAGGGAGCTCCCTTTCCACTAGTGTTATTTCCAAGCGGGAGGGGGAGTGGTGGCTCCGCCTGTGGTCCTTTGGCGCCAACTGGGTGGAGGCTGTGTGGGGCGCGGAGTTATCAGCTGGAGGTAGAGACCGAGTTTCCTCCTTGGCGCCGGCCAGTCTGCGGCGGCCTCCGCCTGGGCTCGCTTGGCGGAAACTGGCGGCTCCTTCACTCTTCTCTTCTCCCCCGCCCAGAACGCAGGTGCTGGCGCCCGTTCCGCTTGGGACCCTGGGACCCTGGGACTCTGGGACCCTCTCCGGCCGGAAGCCCGAGGGCATGGATGAGCCTCGATCTTGCCCAGCCCTCTTCTCTTCTCCTAAAACCCTGCCTCGAGGCTGGACCAGGAGCCTGAGGTCAAAGGACTGAACTTGGGTGGCCTGAAGAGCTAGCGCTGGTCAGCAGCTGGGCAACGTCACTCTGTCCCCACCCTGACTCCCAAGTCTTAAAAGACTGGCTTTTCCGAGAATAGGGGTGTCGAGAAGGGGGGCGAGTGTGGCTGCCAAGGCAGCATGAGAGCTGGTTTTCTGATGATCTTGGAGAACGGCTCTGCTGCCCTGATTATGAACTCTATAATAGAGTATATAGCTTTTGTACCTTTTTTACAGGAAGGTGACTTTCTGTAATCATGTGATGTATATCAAACTTTTTATAAAAGTTAACATTTTGCATAATAAACATTTTTGAACACTTTGTGTATGATATGCGGCATCTCCCCATTTCTTATCTGGCTGTCTTTAGGGAAAGAAAAAACAAATTTGTATGCCCTCTTAGGGTTGAGAAAGCTTCCAGCTGAAGCTGAGGGATAGGGTGGGTATTTGAAAGGGCTAAGAATGGGAATCCCCAAATCTACTGGGGCTTGAGAGCAAGGCTCTGAAATCCACCCTGTCAATTAGAGAAATCAACTGCAAGCTACCCAGCAAGTTTGAGGCTGAATTTTTCTTTCATTCCCTTGAAACAATTGCTGGTGATACTTTAATGGCTCCTAGTAGGGGATGTGGTAAGATTGGCCCTATTTCAGAGATGGGTAAACTGCCAGGCCTGGTCTCTGTTCTGGCTTCCTTCTAGACTTCCAAACTCGAAAAAAGAAACAAGGTTGCTGGGCATAGCGACAGCACACCTTTAGTTCCAGCACTCTGGATTTGAGGCCAGTTTACTTAGGTAGTGAGTTCCAGGACAGCCAGAGCTACATATTAAAGAGCCTGTTTTGGAAAAACCAAACCATAACTAAGTCTCTCAAATCAGCTACTCTTACTCTCAGGGATGCAGGCTAGCTAGGAAGCAGTGCTATGTGTTCTTAGTGCTCCAAACTTTTAACTTTGACCTGGGAGTTTGAGAAGACTAACATAGGATTTTGGTGGGTATGATTAGGACCTTACTGGCCATTTTATGGGGTCTGGCCTGGGAATGGGGCAAAGGACAAGACATTAGCCCATGTCTCATCTGTTCACCCTCAACATGGTGCCTCCCCAGGTGGGATGCACCAGACTGCTGGCCTTGCTGAATTCCTGTTTATATGATCTCATCACTGTGTGTTAGGCCTTGGCATAGTTATTAATATTTCATAATAGGTCATGCCATTACCCTTTTGTGCCTTAACCTTAGTAAGCCTTTTGGGGTGAACCAGGGCCAAAGGGGGTACAACCTGTCTTTGCCAATCCTACAGTCTAAATAGTTTTTAATCCTGATCTGGGTCCTGATTTCCTCTGATGAGTTGAGGGAAGATATGAGTATCCTCCAGAAGGAACACATGATTTTTTTAAAGAGGAATAGCAGACCTTCAACTTTCTAGAGGTCCAGAGTTCCCATGTGAGAAACCCTTGCCCCAAATAACCTTAAAACTGGTTACATCCACCTTGCATGGTGCATTAGGCTGTGCTGCATTCTCTGGATACAGCCCTTCGAGCTTGAAAAATGCCAGGTTTGCTGAGTACTGCAGGCTACAGACTGCCTCCTGTGAGCGTCAGTTTCCACATTTGTATCAGGCAACAGTTCTGAGGGGCCTTTTCTCTCTAGCACATTACTCTGCCTTCTGTGCACTTAGTAGTTAATACCAGGGAAAGCTGCAGGCTCATGTGCCATGTGACCCGGAGCAAGCCACTTCTCTCTGAGCCCAGCTGCCTGCTAGGACCCAAGATAATGATGGGAAAGTTCTTTGAAATGCATCACACACCTACAAGGCATTATTAAGCTAATTCCAAGGAAATTGCTTGTCAAGACTCCCAGGGCTGAGCAGTTCAGGTGGCCAGGACAAAAGCTTAGACCATCCTGCCAATCCATTAGTCATTAGAGAGTGAAAGCAATTTAGCCCTAGGTCAGAAACCTCTGAGATAGTCTTCAGTTGTAATCATTAAGGGGAGTGCCTACCAGGTGTGCTGAGTCCATTTCATCTTAATCTTTTTTCTAATCAGGAAGGTGGGTATCTTGAATAGGTTTATCAAGGTCACAGCATGGAAGTGAGAGATGTTATTTAAGAAGGCCAGCTTCCTCTAGCTCCAAAGCCAGTGTTCTCATCTACTTCAGACTTCTCTTCCCTGCCACTCAGTGAGTGGGCTACAAATTAGGAGCCCAGTAAGAGCTTGTTGGGAAAATAACAAAAACGTGAAGGTTACCCTAGTTCTGTTTGAGATGGGACGATAGTACCTCCCTTGGAGTTCTATAGTTCGGATAAAAGACCACACATAAACCATCTCCCTGGCTGCTTGGGCTATACAATTGGGGATCTTGAGTTGATTTTGAATCTCGCAGCTCTGAAGCACAGACATTTGGGCTGAGTATACATATATATGTACATACATATATATCCGAAATACTCTATTAGCTCATGGCCACGCAATTCCTAAGTGACAAAGCAGGGATTTAAACTCATGCCACTTGGTGGCCTTCCAAGAAGGCCAGTTCACCATTCTATCCTACTGAGTGGGACACTCTTCATTTTTAAGTCTTGCGAATCGTTACAGCTGTCCCTGGCCTCCACTCTTTCCCAGGTCCCACGGTTGCACCTTTAAAACTTCTTTCGCTCGCTTTCCCATAAAACTACCCCCTACCCCATAGCCGGCCTCCAGGCAAGAAGCGGCTCCGCGGCGCCTGGGCAGGGCAGAGTCTCGGCCCACGTGGCCCAGGGCCGGGGAGGGCGGGGCTCCAGGCTCCACCCCTAGCTCGGCCCCACCCCCGGCCGGGCGCCCGCGCTCTCCCGCCCCCCGCGGGCCCTGGGGGCCGCTCGCAGGTGTTCGCTGGCGCCCGGATGTCTGAGCTCTGGCTCCACTCTGGCTCCGGCTCCCTCCGCAGCCTGCGGGCGGGGCTCGCAGCCCATCCGGAGCCTCACGGCGCCCCCGCCGCTTCTGCCAGCAGCGCGGCCTGCAGCTCTCAACCTCCCGGCCTGGGTGAGCACCCCCCACCCGGCCGAGTCGCTGACCCCACTGCTCTCGCGCTGCCCCCATCGGCGCTGCAGCCTAGCCGCGCCCCCACCCCGCTTCCTGACTCGGCCCGGCGGTCGCCTGCATCGCACCCCGCTCCTTCCTTCCTTCATTCTTTCAGGCAACGCGCATTCCTCGGTCGCCTGCGACATGCCCTGCACAAGGCCTCCCCGACCTTCCGAGAGTGGCCTCGAGCTTCCCTGCCCTCCCTCCCCACCCCGCCCGAAGCAGGCGGTGACGCCTTACTTCACTCCAGAGTTCTCTGATTATTCTCCCTCCAGTTAGGGTTCAGCCCAGGCAAGGCCAAGGGGTCGCTGTGTAATTACAATGGGGTCGGTCTGCAAGCCCACTGATGGGTCTGAGAGTGGTCCGAACTGGGGTTCCAAGCAGCTTTGGTAATAATTTGTGGTCTAGCCTCATGGACTAGGTACATGTGGGACCAGGATAAGGGGATGTCGAGACCCAAGATTTGGGGGTTGCTTTTGACAAGCTATGTAAGGAGGGGGCAGCTTTCTGCAAGCCCCTGCCCCAGGTCAGGCTTACATCTCTCTCCCGTGGGAGCCTCACCATCACCTTAGCCACTGCCCTTCCTGCTGGAGACACTCCTCTGCTCTTCTGAGCCGGATGTCATAGGCAGAAGCTTCATTGGGCCAGAAGTCCTATTGTGAATAGAAACCCATGTTGGCCAGGGTAGGGAGGGGCAGCACTCAAGAACCTAGAGTGTTTAGCAGCAATCTGTTGTTCCTCCCAGGACTTTCCCCCCTTTGCTCACAAATCCAAAGCCTGTCAGGGATGGGAGGACCCTCAGAACTCACACAGGTGGTCTGTTCAGAGACACCCAGCAAGTTAGTGGTCAAGAGAAGTAGGATGCGGTGGCATGTGCTTGCATTCAGGAGATTGAGGAAGGAGGATCCTGAGTTCGAGGCCAGCCTAGGATGCATAGCAAGAACTAGTCTTAAAAATAGATAAGAGGGGACTGGAGAGATGGTTCAGTGATTAAGAGCACTGGCCACTCTTCCAAAGGACCCCAGTTCATATGGCAATTCACAACTGTCTGTAACTCCAGTTCCAGGGGCTGTGGCATCCTCACACATAGATACAGGCAAAACCCTGTACATTGATAAATAAATAAGTAAGTAGGTAATAGGTAAGGGGCTGCAGAAGTGGCTCAGAGGTCAAGAGCACCTGTGGCTCTTCCAGAAGACCAGAGTTTGGTTCCCAGCATCCACTCCAGCTCCAAGGGATACTCTGCCCTCTTCTGGCCTCCGTGGGCCGGTGTGAGCACACATGTGGCATACACACTAATAATGAAAATAAATCTTTAAAAGGAATGAATAGGAAGCTGAGCAGTGGTGGCGCATGCCTTTGATCCCAGCACTTAGGAGGCAGAAGCAGTCAGATCTCTGTGAGTTCTAGTTCAGCCTGGTCTACAGAGTGACTGCCAGGACAGGCTCCAAAGCAATACAGAGAAACCCTGCCTCCAAAAATAAAAAAAATTTTAAAAAGTAAAATAAAAGAAATGAATGGGCCTTGTGGTTATGGTGGCAAATACCTGTAATTCCAGCACCCAGGAGGCAGGGAGAATCTCTGATTTTGAGGCCAGCCTGGGCTACAGAGTGAGTTCCAGGACTACACAGAGAAACCCTGTCTCCAAAAAAACATAAATAAATAAATGGAGTCAGGCATGGTGGCAAACACCTGTAATCCCTGTACTTGGAAAGTAGAGGCAGAACAATCAAGAACTCAAAGGCCATCTTCCACTACACTGAAAATTGGAGGCCAGAATCAGCAGGCTAATGGAGCTAGCTGCCAAGCCTGATGACCTGATTCAATCCCCAGACCCTACGCAGCAGAACATGCTCTATACGTTGTCCTCTGACCTTACATGCCTGCTGCATCATGCATGACCTCCCCCCTCCCAGCACACATAATAAATTTTATAAAGTTGGAGGCCAATCTAAGCAATGTAAGACTCCATCTCAAAAACTAGGAAAGAGCGGTGGATACACAATCAGAAAAACTGAAATATGTAAGCATAAAATATAAAGTTTGAGCCTAAACCTCCCGGATTCCTATCGAGTTCTCTTTGCACCCACCGAGCTATCCCTAAGCCAGCAGGGTTATTATTCCTGCTGTGGGGATGGGGTGGGCTGGAGTCTTGCCAGTCCACGGACCTCACCCACTGTTCTTACCCAGACACTGCGGGGGGGGGGGGTGCTGGAAAGCACAGCCCTACCCAGAAGCTCTGGGAAAGGGCAGTTGGGATGGCACCTCCCAGAAGCCTTGTCTCTTGTCCCTGCCTAGCCCCTTCCTTGCCACCCTTGCCAGGAACAAATGGAGGAAGGGTGACAAGTCGGAGCTGAAAGCTGGGAGGGAGAGAAGGCTCTGAGAACTTCTGGGGCAGCTTGGTGGGGTTCTCATAGACACATATGGAACTCATTACCCTAAGGCAAGGTAGTCGCTGGCCGTGGATGGGTTTGGGGCTGAAAGTGTGTGTTCAGCGGCAGAAGGTACTTAAGGCACAGCTGACTCGCCAGGGTAAGTCTCCCACTCCATGACCCTGGTTCTTGCTAAGCCTTGTCTAGGTTTCAGCCTGTGCTCTCTCCAGCATCCAAACAGTTTCGAGATAAAGGCCCCTGTACCCTGAACCAAGCCCCTATAGGTCATTTAGGAGGCTTGGGGGGCCACCGATACAGACAATCACCCCCTCCCAACTGGGCCCGCATTCTCATTGGGGCCAGAGGTCCTGTAGGTCTGCCAATGGGTCCAGATGTGTGACAAGCTGCACTATTCATGATCTCTTGCATTTCTCCCAGGACTTATCCTGGTGGGGGGTCCTACAACTTGTCAATCACCTCTTCCATTGCTGATCCATCTGCATAGACAAGAACAGCTCTTATTGTTCAAAAGGGGCTGTGAGGAGCACAGGGCACCTACCCAGCAGCAGTCAGGAAGGGAAGGGGTGTCTTCTATCTCAGTCGTGCGACTATAAGCTCTTACGGGTCCTAACAAAAGTTAACACACACAAAAGTGTGTTTGCCATCTGCCTTGCTTCTGCCTTGCTTCTGGAACTTTTGTGCAGCTTGGGGACACAGCTGTGCACTAGCCTGCGAGGCCCTGCTCACCGTTCCCCTCACCTTCAAGCAAAAAGAAAAGAATTTTTTTTTTTTTACTTAAGACTTTGAGAATAGGAAGGCAGCTCTGTTAGGAAAGAGCCTGTCAGATAAGCATGAGGACCTGAGAAAGCTAGGTGCAGGAGCATGTCTGCAACCCTGGTCCTGTTGAGCGAGACAGGAGGCTCCCCGGAGTAACTGACAAGCTAGTCTAGCTGATCTGTGAGCTCCATGTTCAGTGAGAAACCCTGTCTCAAAATATAAGAAGAACCATTGAAGATGCGCAGCATCGACTTCTGGGGTCTTTGCATACAGGCGCCTGGACACACCTAGGTACACACATATATAGACATACCCCCCCAAACTTCGTACTACTCCCGTACATCCTACAAACTGTCCCAGCACGCAGCAGCTCTTCTAGGGTTTTCCTTGTGTGAATCTGGGAAGCAGATATAGCTGGCTGGAATCATAGCTGTCGCTTATCAGCTATGCCACCAGATGTAAGCCATTTATCCTTTCTGAGCCTCACTGGGTTGGCATGGTTATATTTGATGAGCCATGTAAAGCTCCTGGCACTTGAACTGCCCTGGATGGCCGCCCCACCACCAGGGAGTCTGGTGGGTGTAGTGTCACACCACCTCAGGACCACCTACCCAGGGTTTGTGTACTCCACAGCTCACAGCCCATCCAGGAGAACATTCTGGCGCTTAAGGAATGAACTGTGCCAGGAAGACACAGGCTGGATTCCACCACTCCTGAGCCCTCCCACTTCTGAGTGTCTGAGGGTCCTCTCTGCTGTCCAGCAAGAAGAAACTGAGCCCCAGGGTAGAGAAGTGACTTACACAAGGTAGAAAAGAAATACTCACAGTTGCGGGAGGTGCTGGTACACTTGGGAGTCAAAGGCAGGTAGATCTCTGTGAGTTGGAGGCCAACCTGGTCTACAAAGTGAGTTCCAGGACAGCCTCCAAAGCTATAGAGAAACCCTTTCTTGAACTCCCCCCACCAAAAAAAAAAAAAAAAAAAAAAAAAAAAAAAAAAAAAAAAGAAAAAAGAAAAAAAGAAAAAGAAAAGAAATAAAAAGCCCAACTGTAGGCAGAAATAGGGTAGGATGCCTGGCCTAGGTGAGCTCTTCACCTTGGGCAGCCATTATCCTCCCAGCCAAAGGGAGGCCAGGAGAGGCCACTTGTCCTTTCTCTGTCTTGCTTTCCCCTTGCTTCTGTCCTTCCTACCCACCCCCTTTTTCCTTCTAGGCTACCCTCCAATTCTCTATATAGCCAAAAACTTTTTGTTTTGTTTTTTGAAACAGGGTTTCTCAGTGTAGCTATGGCTGTCCTGGAACTTGTTTTGTAGACCAGGCTGGCCTTGAACACACAGAGATGTGCCTGCCTCTGCCTCCCTAGTGCTGGGATTAAGGACATGCACCACTACCTCCCAGCAACCTTGAACTTTAAAAAAGAAAAAAGGTTTATTTTTACTTTATGTGTATAACTGTTTTGCCACGTGTAAGTCTATGCAACACATGCATGCAGTGTCTGAGGAGGTAAAAAGAGGGCGTCAGAGTCCCTGGAATGCGAGTTACAGATGCTCTTAAGCTGCCACATAGGTGCTGGGAATCGAACCTGAGTCCTCTGGAAGAGTAGCCAGTGCTCTTGAGGCTGAACCATCTTTCCAGCCTGACCTTGAACTTCTGACCCTCCTGCCTCTACCTCCTAAGTGGTGGAATCACAGACATGTACCACCACACCCAACTTTAATTCCATTATTATTAACATTCTGTGTGTGTTAGGGCGCATGTGGGCCACAGCCTGTGGACATCAGAGGACATTTGCAGAAACCAGTTCCCATTTCCGGCAAGTGCATCCTAGGGACTGACCTCCGGGCATTGGTCTCGGTGGCAGGCACCTTTACCTGTCTCATGCCCTAGCATGCAATGTTGGATTTTGCTGGGCAAGCACTCTACCAGCCGAATTCCACTGATATCTGCTTTATATGATCACCCTCACATACTGGATGCTATTAAAACTTCTATTGGAACAAGGGATGGCTAATACAGATATTCTAATATTTGTACATTAAGTGCCTGTGAGTTATAGGCTTTCCTACTTACTGGCTATGTGGATTTGGACTGATCATCTCAGCGTGCCATGAGAAGTCACTGCTCTTATACATTCTGTAGCCATCTGTGTCTTCATGTAAAAATGTGGCATCTCTTTTCTATTTTATTATTTAAGTTAAACTGACATCTCAGGAAGATGTACCAGATTTTTATCACATGGTTTTGTGAGACCAGGCACCAGGCCAGCGTCACACAGCCATACATGTGTCTACATGAGCACACAAGCCTGCGGACACACACGCTCTGAGAAGCCCAAGCCACTCTGTGCTCCTTTCCAAATGGGCTGGAAAGGGCCAGAAAGAGATGGAGGCTGCTCTACCCAGCAGGCTCTGAGTGAGGCAAGGCTGCCCTGCCCAGCTCTGGCTCTGTCCCCTCCCTACAACAGCTGGGAGCTTCACCTCCCTCATAAAGGGGCTCATCATCTCTACATTTTGGGGTTCTTTTGTGTAGTGTTGGGTATCGAACCCACAGTCTGCTGCATGCTAAGCAAGTGTTCTTCCAGTGACCCACATCTCCAATTCCCCTGGGTTCTTACAAGGTCTACAAAGAGTAGAAAGTTCCTGAAAGGGCTATTGCCAAGTGTTCAGGAATGAAGGTTCTTAGACACCAGCTGTTTTCAGTGGAGTAAAAACTCATTTTAAGAAAATGGGTCTAAGGTCTCTGTGCCTTACATAAGTAGATTTGCTTATTACCTTCTAACACCCCAGTTAAGCCATGAAAGTCTTTCCCCATAAACTTATTTTATTTCATCCTCAAATATAAATAAGAGATTAATTATGTCTGGGCAAGAGGATGAAAGATGAAGACCAGTCCAGGCCTAGTTTTTAGTTTAAAATGGGACAGGAAAGAAAAGCACCTTCCTCCTGAGGCATGGTGTGTGTGTTTAAATAGCTAATAATCTTATTTATTTATTTATTTATTTATTTATTTATTTATATTATGTTGCCTATGGTTGGTACTGGGACTTGAACCTAGGGACCCTGGTAAGCTGGCAAACCCTCACCACTATGCTATCACCCTAGTGGCCCCCGCAGGCATTATAAATTCTGAACCTAGGCATAGCCGTGCACTCCAGTAATTCTATCACTCAGGAGTCAGAAGCAAGAAGATCAGTAAAAGGTTTAGCTTAAGCTACAATGTAGCAAGAATCAATCTCAACCAACCAGGACAAAGCAAAACCAAGATTATTTTGAGAACTCACTGAGGTGGTTATGTAAAGCTGTAAGACAAGCCAGAGAGATCAGGGTTTGTTCGGAGTCGTGTCCCCCACATTGACGTTCTCAGAGTTAGGACATGGTTACTTACCCTTGTGCCTCAGTGTTGGTGGTGTAGTAATAAACTCAATAACACTAATGGTAATAATGGTCATTAGTGAACACTTGGGGTGTTCAAGGCTCTGTGCTACACACGTGCTGGTGTTGGCGACAGACATGGCTCTGTCATGAAAGCGCCTGCTGTGCTAGCCTGATGACTCGAGTTGGATTCCTGGAACCCACAGTGAAAGGACAGAAGTGACTCCTAAAATTTGTTCTCTGACTTCCAATGCATGCATTGGCCTGACAGCACACAAATGTTATAAAATGAGGTTGCATAATGAACATTGAAAAGCATTTTAATGAAAGTTGTTTATCTTTAAATTGGAAGCATTTAACTTTTCTTTGTTGATTCCATATCTAAAATGGTTTTGTGTATGTGGTTTGTGTGTGTGTGTGTGTTTGTGTGTGTTTGGTTGTTGTTTGTTGTTTTGTTTTTCAAGACAGTCCTGGCTGTCCTGGAACTCACTTTGTAGACCAGGCTGGCTTCCTGCCTGCTTCTACCTTCCAGGTGCTGGGATTGCATGTGTGCACCACGACCACAGGATGTTTTTCTGTTTGGTCTTGTTTTTTGAGACAGGTTCTCACTCTAGTCTAAGCCAGCCTGGAACTTATTATGTGGTCCAGTCTAGCCTCATACTCAGCAATCCTTCTGTTTCAACTCTCAAATGCTGGGATCATAGGTTTGAGATATCACCATGTTCCATTTTCTGCAGTGTTATTTATTTATTTATTTTCCTAGTCTATCCTCTAACTCAGTATGCAGTCAAGGATGACCTTGAACTTCTAACCCTCCTGCCTGTGCCTCTCGGGAGTGCTGGGATTACAGGGCTGTAACACCACAGGGTTTATGAAGTGCTGGTGATTGAACCTAGGGCTTCATCCAAGTTCCCTAAGCACTCCTCACTGGAGCTCCATTTTTAGCCCGCTTGTGTATTGTGTTTCTGTTTTTTTGTTTGTTTGTTTGTTGATTTTTGTTTTAATAATTTTTATTTTATGTGCATTGGTGGGTTTCTTGCATGTGTCTGTGTGAGGGTGTTAGATCTTGGAGTTACAGACAGCTGTGAGCTGTCATGTGGGTGCTGGGAACTGAACCCCGGTCCTCTGGAAAAACAGCCAATGCTCTTAGCTACTGAGCCATCCCTCCAGCCCCTGTATTGGTTTTTTAAATACAAAGAAACTGTTCTACTTTTTCCTTACATGCTTCCCACATGCAGATGAGATGATTTTAATTATTCTGAGCCTTATGTATTTGGGGCCAAATCAGCTGGGGAACACAGCAGTCCCGGGCTGAGGGTGCATAAGAGTGCTGCTCGCCCAGCTTTAAGAGGCCTTGGTCTCCAGCACCCCACGGCTATATCTGTGCATCCTTACCATACAAGATGTTAATGATCAACTGGCCTCATATAAAGGAGTCTCAGGCATGGGACATAGTGATAATAGCTCCCCCCACTCCTTCCTTCTCTCCTCTTTTATGCACATCCTCCATTAGAGAGGGCAGAGGTGACTAGAGAGCTAGTCAGCTAGTGACAAAGCCCTTTGAGCTACTGTGTCTCCCTCACACAGTGTAGCAGCTCCTTCAGCTCCTTCTGCAAGCATTCCTCCATTCTGAGATACTCAGCCTGCTGCCTTGACCACTGTAAACATCCCTTGGTGCCTGACCATATGTCCCAGCTTCCACTGCCACATAAAGCCTGTTAGTGCCAAGCACTGGAGAGATAGAAAAAGAAACCACAGATCACTCAGTAGTTGAGAGCACCATACTGCTCTTGCAGAGGACTTGGGTTTGGTTCCCAGGACTCACAGGCAATTCACAACTGCCTGTAACTCAGCAGACAACCTCTGGCCTCTGTGGATGGGCCTGCACATGAGAGAGACAGAGACAGAGAGAGACACGGGAGAGAAATTAGCTGATTGGTGGTGGCACATGCCTGCCTTTAAGCCCAGCACTCAGGAGGCAGAGGCAGGTAAATCTCTGAATTCAAGGATAGCCTGGTCTACAGAGTGAGTTCCAGGACAGCCAAGGCTGTTATGCAGGAATCCTGTCTCAAATAAAATAAATATTATTGCTATTATTCTGGTGCTGGTATCAAAGTAAGACTTTGTGCTTGAGGTTGGAGTGGTAGCTCAAAGGTTAAGAGCACCGGCTGCTCTTCAAGAGGACCTGAGTTCAGTTCCCAGCAACCACATAGTGGCTCACAACCATCTGTAGTGGGATCTGGTGCCCTCTTCTGGCCTGCAGGCATACATACAGGTGCTGTATAAATAAATACATCTTAAAAAAAAAAAAGACCTTGTGCTTGCTAGGCAGTGTCTCTAAGACTCCATTACACCCCCAACTGTCTTAGAATATTTTATATTGCATTTCATCCTTTATATATAAGTTCTCAAGTAATAAATGGGTGCCTGAGACCAAACAAGAGGGTTGTTGACCAATGCTATGTCCCGAGGTGCTTTGACATTGTGCTGATACATTATTAATGATTTATTAAAGCTTGCCTGAGAATTCAGAAAACAAAGCCAGCCTCAAGATATAGAGAGCAGGCAGTGGTGATTCACACCTTTAATCCCAGCAGCCATAGAGCTAGGTGGTGGTGGTACACACCTTTAATCCCAGGACTCGGGATTAAGAGGTAGATGGATCTCTCAGTGCAAGGCCACACTGACTACATTAAATTGATCCGGTCCTAAAAGAAACAGCTCACACAAAGATGATCTCAGCACCTGGGATCACTCACCTTTAATCCCAGCACTAGGGAGGTGGGGATAGGAGGCTATGGCTGGGTGGAGAAAGGAATATAAGGATAAGGAGACAGGAATTCAGAGCTTTTGGCTATGAGGATTCTTGAGGACAGGATTGCCATTTCAGCTACTGGCTTGGCTGCTTTGCTTTTCTGATCTTCAGCTTGGAGCTTGAACCCTGGGTCTTTTATTCATTGTGCTACTGCCTCTCTGAACTCAGACTTGCCTTGAGCTGAGCACCTTTGTGCATGTAGGCTTTTGTCCTGATGTCTTCCTTGGCAATTTAGCAAAATGGGTGTTGACTTCATGTGTTAAGGACATTGAGATGCAAGTAGGTAAAAGAACTTGCCCAAGTCACAGAGACAGACAGGGTCAGTATCATGAGTTTATCAAAGCTAGTCCCCTCCAGTATGTGCCTTTTATTTCAGTGTCTGGAGGCCTCTGGGCTTTGCCATTATGCGCCTCAGTCTGGTACCCCAAAGCAAGGCTGACTACCAAGGCTTCCCCCTCACCCACCTCCCTCAGCCTCAGCATCTGGGGTCAGGGAGCTCTCAGAAAGGGCACACAAGGCCCTGCTACAGCCATGATCTGTACATACAGCCCAGCAACCCCCAAGGCCCATTGTCTTCCCCGGAGACAATATAGATAAAGGACCCAGCCTAGTGGGCTGGTTACATCAATCTGTATCCATGGAAACCCCTAAGGAGACAATTCCAAAGCCCTCTCTGTCACCCCCCCCCATACACACACACCCTGCAGCTGTGTCCCAGCCCCCAGCGGGAAGAGAACTGCTGGTAATTGCTGCCCCCCCAACCACTGCCACCTCCAAATGGGACACAGCTGGATCCCCTTTAAACCTTCTCCGTCAGCAGAACTGATACTGCTAACGGTTTCTTGGGCCTTAAATTCTAAACCTTGTAGGTCAGTGTAAGGTTTCACGGTGATGAGAAATGCCCTTGATCCCAGGGTCAAACAACGGAGAAAACTGCAGAATAAAATTCGCCACCATAGACACAGTGACAGCGCAGAATTTCGGCGTGTGACTGCCCTCTTGTGGCTAGTTGCTGCAACTGTCAACTACCTCACTGGAGGAAACTGGCTATGAAACTACCACGTTCCAGATTCCCAAGCATTTTAGATCTAATCCTCATCCTGTGGGATGGGGGTTCTTATTCTATTTACGCATGTACATGCTTTAGATGAGGCTTCCACAGAACATCGAGAGGTTAAAAAAAATAATAAAACAAAACAGGCGGTTAAGAGGAACAACCTAGGCAGCATTGATGCAAATATCTGCCACTGCCTCAAGGAAAATGATCAAACTCTCTGCTCCAATTTCACTTCTGTTGCTGTGACCAAAAAAGCAACTTATGGAAGAAAGTTTATTCAGCTTACAACCCCAGGCTAGACCGTTACTTTAGGGAAGTCAAGGCAAGAAGTTGAAGCATCATAGCCACAGTCAAGAGCAGAGAGAGAATAAATACATGGTTTTTTGCTTGCTTGTAAGCTTTCTCCTCTTCTCCTAGACCACTGAGGACCCCTGCCTAGGGGATGGCCCTGCTCACAGTAGGCTGGATCTTCCTACAAGCGTGACAATCCCTGACAGACATGCTCACATGCAATCCGATGTAGATAATTCCTCATTAATACTTTGTTCCGGAGTGACTGTGGGTTGAGTCAAGTTGGCAGTTAAAGCTAACCAGCCTACCCTCTGAATCTATTCCTCCATTTGTAAAGTGATGGTGTTTTCCAGATCAGGAAGATCACGGGTGCAATGTTTCTAAGCCTTCAGGAAGGTGACCCACATATAGAGGATACACAGAATTCCGGGTCCATCATTGAACTTTCTCCAGCCTTGGTTTCTGCCTCCAAACACAGGGCTGATTTGACAATGGAAGGCTTCTGAGGTGGGTCATAGGTAGAGTATTCCTTATCCAAAATGCTTGGCCCCAGATGTGCTTTGGATAGCACATAGAAGTAAGCATATTTGCATAGGAATAATGAGATATGATGCCACACAAAGTTCATTGGTATAACAGGATTTACCTGTTAGGCAAGTGATGTGTCACTGAGCTAGCCTCCCTTCTCCCAGCCCAGCCCTTGGGCCTTCATTTTGACTGCCCCTTATCATATGGGGTTGGGTGACAAGTCTCCTGGAAGGCAGAGGTTCTTAACCTGGGGGGTCACAACCTCTCTAGGGGTTGAATGACCCTTTCCCAGGGGTTGTCTACTAGATATTCTGCATAGATAATTGTTACAATTTATAATAGTAACAAAATTACAGTTATGAAGTAACAATGAAAATGATTTTAGAGCTGGGGGGAGGGGTCTCCACAACACGAGGAACTGTATTTAAAGGGTGGAAGCTTTAGGAAGGTTGAGAACCAAATACCAGTTTCTGATCTGCTGGGTAAGGGGAACTGGTCCAGGTGAGTGGAAGTGGTCCAGGAAAGGAAGTGGATAGGAGGGAGAAGCTAAGCTTCTTTCTCCGGGGACCTGGAGAAAGGGAACACAGGAGACTGTTAGCCTCTGAGGTAACACACGAGACCTCTCTGCCCTCACAGGGCCCTGATAGGATTTCCCCAGACACAAAGATCCAGAGACTGTGTCGCTGGCCTGAGACTGTTCCCAGGAAGAGGCTGAGTAGCCCTTCACATACTCTCATGGAGATTAAGCCTGCTGGGAACTAGACAAGGGGCATCTTTAATCAAATGGGTTAGGCAGAGCATGGAAGCAGTCATAACTACCGTGAAGTTGGTGTTGGACTGAGATATTAAAGGGATGGCGGGAACAAGGGTCATCGGCAGCATCTAATGATGGACACTAGCCATCACTACCCAACACCAGCAGAATTCTAAAGACTGGCTCTCCTGGAACTCCCTTTGTAGCCTGGCTGTCCTAGAACTCACTCCGTAGACCAGGCTGTCCTCAAAGTCACAAGATCCACTGCCTCTGCCTCAACCTCCAAGGGCTGGGATTAAAAATGTTCAACACTATGCCTGGTTTAAGACTGACTGTATTTTGTGGTTTTTTGAGTTTCTCTGTGTAACAGCTCTGACTGTCCTGGGACTAGCTCTGTAGACGAGGCTGGCCTCGAACTCACAGAGATCCGCCTGTCTCTGCCTTTCAGTGTTGGGATTAAATGCATGCGCCACCACCACAGCTACGACTGACTGTCTTAATTCCTAAGAGTTCTTGTTTTATTTTCCCATTTTATCAATTGATCTGAGCCCTTTGCCTAATAGGAAGCAGGACTGAGGCCCGTCTTGATTTTGTGGTGGACACTGAACTCAAAGATCTGCTGAGGCAAGAGCTGTATTTGACACTGCATTGTGCAGGCCAGGCTGGGGCTGCTGTAGATCAGGGGCTGCACTCAGAGGCAACAGCTGCTTTCTTCATCACCAGCCTTCACCAGATCATTTGCCTCCTTTAAAAGACACCCCCACCCCACCCCCGTCCCCCATCTCTACTCTCATTCCCTCTCTCCCCGTCCCCTGGCCTGTCTGTCTCTTTCTCTCTCATGTCCCCAATAAGCCTCTTGCCTTAGACCTGTTGTGTGGAGAGGTCACTTAGCAGGCTGGCTGAAGGTACCTTCTATCTGCTGCTTTATCCTTCCTTACAGGGGCTCTACCACTCAGCTCGATCTGGATTCCTGAATTTGCTCCGACGTTTCACTTCTATTGGTCTGGAGCACTAAGGCACACACTCTTTTTTTTTTTTTTTTTTTTAATCTGGAATTATTTGCATCAGGAACGAATATAGAATGCATGACATTCTCAATGACTTAACTGGCTAAAAGTTAAGAGAAAGGGAAGGGGCCTGTTGAAGAACATTTATAATCCCAATAGCCTAGTGCTCAAGGCAGGGCAGGTGAGTTTGAGGCCAGCCTGGGCTAAAACAGTGAGGCCTTATCCAAAAGCCAGGAAACAGAACGTGGCGATAGGCACCTGCAACTCCTGCATGCTGGAGGTGAAGGCAGAAGGGTCAAGGGCTCAAAGCTAACCTTGGCTACACAGAAAATTGGAAGCCAGCCTGGGCTACCTGAGGCCCTATTTCAAAATGGGGGGGGGTGTTTTCCCTAGGGGAGGAGGAGGTGAAGAAAGACATTTCAAGCAGAACCCTTTGGATCCTGGGGAGCAGAGTGTCAGGCACTTGGGAGAAGCCTGTTGCTCAAAGGCTGGAGATTAGAGGTGCTGGGGTTAAGCATGGCCCTGCCATGGAGGGATGCTGCTCGATAGACCTTAAGCTAGAGAGTGACAAGATGGGGCACCCTCGGGAATAGGAGCGGAAAGCTGACTGTGGGAGGTGCTCCCCCAAAGTCTCTAAATACCTCCAGTGTTTCTCGTCTTCTTCTAGGCTGATCTTTGCCTACTGGCAATCCTCCTGCCTCATCCTCCCAAGTGCTGGGATATGGGTGTGAACCACTAAGTCCAGTGGGGGGGAAAATGTACTAGACCAGCAATTATCTTTGTTTGCTTTTTGTAGACAGGGTTTCTCTGTGTATCAGCTCTGGCTATCCTGAAACTAGCTCTGTAGCCCAGGCTGTCCTCAAACTCACACAGATCCACCTGCCTCTGTTTCTGGAGTGCTGAGATCACAGGGCATGTACCACCACCACCTGGCTCTCTTTCTCTTTCTCTGTCTCTGTCTCTCTCTCTCTCTCCCGTTTAAGTTACATTTATTCGTTGACAATTTCATGCATATATGTTATGCATCCTGATTACTCTTGCTCCCATCCTTTTATCTAACTCCCACTCCTGCCCCGCCTCCCCCCCAAAAAAAGGCAGCTTTTTTTCCCCTTAATTCTAGAGATTGTAACAAACAAACACCTCATCAAGTCTTCTATGATTGAGCTACATTCGCAAATGGATGGCCTCCCTTTCGTGTGGGGTCACCTTCACAGGTCCCAACATCTGTGGGGAACATCTTCAGCGTCTGGAAACATCTGGAAAGAATCTGGCCAAACTGGTAGCCTGGGCTTTCCCACCAGGGCTATATCCTTCTCTCCCTGTTTTATCAAGCACGCGCCTAGGGGATTGGCAAGACGCTCAGCGGCAAGTGCGGCAGTTTACCTCTAGATGGCACCCTTTCCCTTTCGCCCCGGCAACCTTCTTTCAAAGGCCGAGAGGGAACCGGGCCAGCCAGAAGGCTTCTTCTATTGCTGCTCACACTGTGAAAGCAAGTTCACCAGCTCTACAGCCAGAACATCGCGCTTGCACCTGAGAAAACAGACTTAAAATCACGCAGAAAGGCGGGCACAGGGTCAATTGCCTTTTATGTGCCTCACTTCCCTCATAACCAACCCCAGAGACTGATCCATCCCCAGCAAACAATAGGCTGATTTCTGCCGCTACAGACTTGCCCATTCCTGGACTTACGGGTATTTCACATAAACTGGGTCTTATAATATGTGGCCTTTAGGGTCCAGTTTCTTCCACTTGGCAAAATGTTTTCAGGGCTCATCCATGTTGAGGTATAATTGGTTCTTCTTCTTCTTCTTCTTTTTTTTTTTTTTTAAATGGGAAAAAAAACATAGGCTGGACATGGGGTCCCATGTCTATATAATCCCAGCCCTTAGAGGCAGAGGCAGGGGCAGGACAATCTCTGTGAGTTCAAGATCAGCCTGGTCTACACTGTCAGTTCCAGGACAGCCAGGGAGGTATAGAGAGACCTCATCCCCTACCCCACCTCCAAACCACACACACACATCAACTGATGGCTATAGTTTATTTATCCATTTATCAGTTGACATCTGGGTTGTTTTTCCTCTGGAGTCATTAAAAATATTGTGGCTATGGACACTTATGTGCACACGTTTGTTTGTTTGACAGTCTCACTTAAATGGCCTTGGCTGGCTTGGAACTTAGAAACCTGCCTGCCTCTGCCCCCTGAGTGCTAGAATCAAAGGGTTGAATCAAGGGCATGTGCCACAAATGCCTAGTTTGTGTACACACTTTTAGTTAAAAAAGGGTTTTTCTTCCTTTCTGAGATAGGGTTTCTCTGTGTAGCCCTGGAACTCATTCTATAGACTGGGCTGGTCTTGAACTTAGAGATTTGCCTGCCTCTGCCTCTGCCTCCCAAATGCTGTGATTAAAGGTGTACACAACCACTGTCTATGGAACATCACAATCTTAACAGGGTTTTCAATTATCTCAAGTTTGTAGCCAGGATTACTATTACTAGCTCACATTATAGTTTTATGCCTTTATATATTTAGCTATTGCTCTTTTTTTGTTTTGTTTTGTTTTTAAGACAAGGTCTCACTGTATAACCATGACTGGCCTGAATCTCACTATGTAGATAAGGATGGCCATGGACACATAGAGATCTGCCCACCTCCCAAGTGCTGTGATTGAAGGTATATGCCACCATGCCCAGAGTCTGCTTATTTATGTATTGATTTAGTGGAGGAAGGGGTCTGTTGAGACATGGCCACACTGTGTAGCTTGAGTCCTGAGATTACAGGCCTCCTCTATCTGTGTGTGGCTTTTTGATAAACTGCCAAATTGCTTACAAAGCAGCTGTACTAACTCATTTCTTCCAGCGACGTAGGAGGCTCAGATTTCTCCACATCCTGGCCAACACTTGCTAGTGTCCATCTCTCTCAAGATGGCCATGCCAGTGGGAAGCATAATCTCACAGCGGTTTTGCTATCTCCCAAGTGACTAACAATTTTTAAAAAAATGGGGTTTCTCTGTGTATCCATGACTGTCCTAGAACTCACTCTGTAGCCCAGGCTGGTCTCAAACTCAGAGATCCACCTGCCTCTGCCTCCCAAATTTGTTTTTATTTACATATGTGTGTATACCTGTGTATGTGTGTTTTGTTTTTTGTTTGTTTGTTTTTTTGGTACCATGTGCATGAAGGATCTCCTGGAACTGGAGTTATAGGCAGTTGTGAGAGCCACCATGAAGATGCTGGGAACCAAGTCTGGGTCCTGTCTTCAGCAAGAATATTAAGTGCTCTTAGCTTCTGAGCCATCCCTCTAGTCCCATTGTTTCTCTCTCTCTCTCTCTCTCTCTCTCTCTCTCTGTGTGTGTGTGTGTGTGTGTGTGTGTGTGTGTGTGTGTGAGAGAGAGAGAGAGAGAGAGAGAGAGAGAGAGAGAGAGAGAGTGTGTGTGTGTATGTGTCTTGTTTAATAGCCCTGGCTGGCTTGGTATTTGCTGTGTAGCCCAGGGTGACCTTGACTCAAGACAATCCTATTTTAACCTCTGGATGCCAGGATTACAGGTGTGAATCACCACATCTAGCTTTCTGGGAGACTCTGTACCAAATATTTTAGGCTTTGATAGACAGGATTTTGAACAGAGGCATCTTTCAGAGATATTTTTCAGAAGACACACCAGGGATCACAGACGCTGGGCATGGAAGTTTGCATTGGCTTGGAGAATTTTCCAAGGCTCTTTGTGCCTGGCTGGGCCAAGGGCTTGTTATCAGCTGTGTGCCCTAGGTAGGTCCTTAATGCCCGAGTCACCCTTTCACCGCCTGCTTTCACCACCTGGAAATTAGTCCAAGCATCCCTAAAACACCCAGTTGTGAGCATATTATTTATTTATTTACTTACTTATTATTTTTAGACAGGGTCTCAGGCAGCCCAGGCTGGCCTAAACTGTGTAGTTGACGGCCGGGCAATGGTGGTGCATGTCTTTAATCCCAGCACTCGGGACAAAGAGACAGGTAGATCTCTGAGTTTCAGGACAGACTCCAAAACCAAAACCAAACCTATGTATTTGAGGTTGACCCTGAACCACTGCTCATGCCTCCACTTCCAGCCTGGGCATGCTCTTTCTGCTGCCAGCAATGTCTGCAGCCCGGGGGCCCCGGGTCATTGGCAAGGCAAGGATTTCAGACTGGTGCTTCATTCACTAGCCTCTGGGGAGATGGCTCAATGGTTAAGAGCACTTGTTGCTCTTGCAAAGGATCCAGGTTCAGTTCCCAGCACCCACATAGAGGCTCACAACCATCAATAACTCTAGTTCCAGACCAGATGCCCTCTTCTGACCTCACCGGCACCAAGCATGCAAGTGGGACACAAACACATATGCAAGCAAAGCAATCATATACATAAAATAAATACATCTCTTAAAAAATATCGTAGTGCCTTGGGAGACAGAGATCCAAGTGTGATCCCGATTTCATCTGTAAGCAACCTTTTGTCAAATTTTACATTAGCAGTTCTCAACCTATGAGTTGCAACCCCTTTGGGATGGGTCAAATGACCCTTTCACAGGAGTCATCTAAAACCATTGAAAAACACATTTACATTATGATTTGTAACAATAGCAAAATTAGTTTTGAAACAGCAATGAACTGTATTAAAGGGTCACAGCATTAGGAAGGCTGGGAACCACTAATTTATACAGTTTACTCTCGGTTGTTTGTGCTCATATTGTACCTGTTATCAGGCAATTGAGGGCTTCAACAAAAGACGTGTGGTAGCCCATGTTTGTTTGTGTTTTGGAACAGTCCCTCACTATGCAGTTCTGGCTGCCCTAGAAGTCACTAGATTGAGCAAGGTGGTCTCGAATTCACTGAGACCCACCTGCCTCTGCCTGCCAGCTGCTGAGGTTAAAGGCATTCACCACTCTGCCTGGCTGATGGCGCAAGTTTTTAATCCCAGTACGTGGGAGGCAGAGGGAGGCAGATCTCTGTGAGTGGAAGGCCAGCCCAGTCTATCTATCGAGTTAGAAGCTAGCCAGGGCTACATAGCGAGACCTTATTCAAAAGCACCACCACATCCAAACAACAAAATGAGCCTGTAAGTGCATGGCTGGATGGTTACACGGAGCACCTATTATGCACCTGGCACCTCTCTATGGATTCCATGTTCAACACATGGTGCGTCCCAGAAAATGAATGGAAGGACCACTTTGCTGTCCGTCTTCAAAGGTGTCAGAGCCAAAGCTTCGAGGGCCAGCCCAGTATCCTGACTGAGATCACATCATGAAGCTTGGATAGGGCAAGAATTCATGCTGAGGGAGACCTGCTTGAGCTCTGCACCCACACCTCCCGCAGGAATCTATCCCTTCTCAGGCAGCGAAACTCCAAAGCCAGCCCCAACTACCCGAAACTCAACCACAGAGAACTGGCTCTCGGCCCCCCTCGCTGGCTGCTGGCTCCCTTCTTTTCTCCCAGCCCCACCCTGCCACCTCCATTTCCCTCCCTGGCCCTGGGGCCCTGCTTCTGCTCCAAACCTGCTCAGCCACAATTCCTTCCAGGTTCCCTCATCTGTAGAATGGGGATACTAACAGGGCGGTGTGTTGTGGGCTTCAGAGGAGGCACTGGAGGTACAGTGCTGGTAGTCCATTCTCAACACAGACCAGTGACCATGATTTCCACTGCCACATGAATGACGCCTGAAGACCGTGGTTACAAGTTGAGTGACAGCTCTGTCTGGATGGAGCAGCTGAGAGAATGGATGTTCCCTGAGGTTGGGCAACAGCTGCCCAAAGTTGTTTGGCTAGGAAGTAGGGGGCAGGACTTTGTGAGAGATGCCCCCATCCCCAGACTTTCTGATTTCAAACCTTACTCACTACTGCCTCTTTTTGCTAGATACATGAACAAGTCATAATCAATATTTATTAACCGTCGTCTGCATGCCCCATTCAAAGATTTGACAGAGATCATTGGAGCTTAGAATGTAACCAATGATTTACAAGGCAAGAAAGCCAAGTCTTGCTTGAAGTAGAATACAATAAACATTCAAAGAGAGTGACAGGCCTCCACATGAGAGACAGGAAATAGGCAGGGAAGGCTTCTTGGTGGACCAGTGAGATACGTAAACTGTTTATTATTATTAATTACTATTATTTTGGTTTGTCAAGATAGGCTTTCTCTTTGTAGCCTTGGCTGTCCTGGAACTCACTCTGTAGACCAGGCTGGCCTTGAACTCAGAAATCTGCCTGTCTCTGCCTCTGCTGGAATTAAAGATGTGGGCCACCACTGCCTGGCCAGATACTGTAGACTAAAGGCATCTGTGCTCCAGAGACAATATTTGACGTAGCCACAGCTGCTGCTTGCTGAGGCTTTATGAACCAGGCTCTACAGAGAGGTTTGCATGCATTATCTCATAGATTTCTCTGTGACCCTATGAAGTATTATTAGGGATGAGAAAAACAAAACCCAGAGAATTGAGAAATTTTGTCAAACAGCTTTGGAAAAAGGGTTAGGGTGTGAAATTAAGAATGCTGGGGACAAAGCCTGGGCTGTCTGATTCCTGAGGACCTAATGAGGTTTTAAGCTGGAGAGCTTTGAATGTCAAGGCCCAAACTTGAAAAGAAGAAGGAAAAAATCCCACAGCTAACCTTGAATAGGCCAGCACCTGCTGATGCCCCGTCACTTTCCCAGCCTCTTTAAACCTGAGAGCTGGGCACTGTAAGTAGATAATCAGCAAGGGACATTTATGAATAAGGAAGACTATTGAGGTGAAATAAATGTTTAGGAGGGAGGTGTTTAACTCAGCAAGAGTGCTGGGTCCTGGGGAATGGCTGTCCCCAACAGACTCCAGACCCTCACGCCTGCTGTGCTTGCCAAGGGCAGGACAGAGCTTGGGAGAGTCCGGGAGGAGCCTTCACTAGAACAAACAAGGACACCACAGTTGGACTGTCCTAGATTTGACTGCCAACTCTCAGATCAGCAAATCTGTGAATGACCCTGGGCAAATTACCCCACCCCTCTGATTCTCTAGCTTAGCCCATCCCACTTCCCGGGATTGATGGGGTAAATTAAACACCACAACACATGTTATGGTCTAATCTTGGTGTACTGTACTGGGGTACAGTAGATGCTCAATAGATGTTAGTTCTTACTGAAGAAGAAATATAAATGGGCTTCACCCTACCCCTCTGCCAATTAAAGAAGCAGGTGTCTGGTCTTCATATGAAGAGAAAGGGGGATATATTGGCTATATTAACTAATATATTAATAAATGGATATAACATAACTAAGCAACAATGCAAACAAACGAAGTTTTTCTGGTCTGGAAAATTCAGAGGGTCAAGGCTCAGGTTCAAACACTGACTTCCCTCAAGTGTTTGGCCCCACCTTCAGGGACCCGGGGCCCATTTCTCAACGCTATTCGCTGGGAGTCCCAGATGCATCTCCTGCCTCAGTTTCGCTAGCTGTTAGATCCAAGAAGACGCTGAAGTCAGCAGATGTCGTGGCCCCTTTAAGCCACTAAGCTTCTGTTGTAATCGCTGTTTCTTAGCCTAAGCTTTTCCGGGGGCGGGTGGGAAGGTGGAGCCTGTATATGTTGTAGCAGCCAATCGAAGCGCGGCATTTTCCGCGGGAGATCCGAATTTGGCGGCACGTAGTTTGGCGCTAAAAAAAAAAAAAAAAAAAAAGGAAGAAAAAGAAAGAGAAAAGAAAAGAAAAAAGGAGACTGATCAAGGGCTAGGGACTAGAGTGCAAGCTAAGATCACAGCGGGGCGTGCAAGACACACCTCGCGGGTCAGCACACGCGTGTCCGCGGAGTCCGTGGACATCCCGGGGCGTTTTCCCGCGTCGGCGCGACCCCGGGATCTCAGACATTTGGGACGTGGGCCGTGTCGGGCCAGCCCCTGGCAGTGGCACCCGCGCCACGCGATCACCGAGCGGTGATCTCCGAGCTCGGCAACGCTGGGCGGCGGGCCAGGAGGGGAGGGTCCGGCCTTGCCCCGCGGGCGTCCATTGGCGGCTGCTCCCGGCGTCCGCGGCGCAGCCGGCTGCAAAGCCCGCAGGTGCCCCGCGCGCGCGCGCCAGACCCGGGTGGGTAGGGGGCGCCGCACTCGCCATGCTGCGCGCGCCGCGGACCCTGGCTCCGGCCACAGCGCAACCCACAAAGAGCTTGCCCGCGTTGAACACCACCGAGCTGTGGCCTCCGGGTCTCAGCAGCCCCCAGCTCTGTCCGGCCACCACCACCACCACCACGTACTACACTTCGCTTTATACGCAGACGGTGCCTTCTGCTACGGCGCTGGGCACCTGCCTCGACGCCACTCCCCACGGACCCGAGGGCCAGATTGTGCGATGTGTGCCCGCAGGCAGGCTGCCGGTAAAGCTGGGGACCCCCTGGTGCTTCCCATATGCGCGTTTGGGGTGGGGGAAAGGAAGGAGGGCGCCTGTGGCTCAGTTTCAGTGCAACTGGTTGAGGTGGGGAAGTGGGGCTAGGAGTATAGAGAACCCCTTCGTTTTCCCACTGCAGGAAATAATCTCATCGACTATTATAGTGTGATGAGCTATGGACTGGGAGCCTGGAGACCCAGCTTAATGCCCATAGAGCCAGTGTGACCTTGAGAGACCACAAGCCATAGACATTGTTATAATTCATTCATTCCTTCATTGTTTACACCAGAAACCAGCACCTGCTATTTCAGGCTAGGGGCTTGGCCTGTGGCATTTCCTGGTGACAGGAGGGTAGATCTCGTGGGTCTCTGGTCCAGCCTGGTATGGACAAAGCGGTCTAGCCAGCTCCTTCTCAAGTGTTTGTCCTCAGGTCCTCCCCACAGCCTGCTC
The DNA here is from genome assembly GCF_943737965.1 of Phodopus roborovskii. Classification (NCBI taxonomy): domain Eukaryota; kingdom Metazoa; phylum Chordata; class Mammalia; order Rodentia; family Cricetidae; genus Phodopus; species Phodopus roborovskii. Next base: position 2,219,324 of record NW_026126645.1, read on the forward strand.
GTCCTCTGGAATAGCCAGTAGCAGATGCAAATGTAGTTAGTCTCTTGGAGTTCCTGTTCAGTTGGACTGTGTCCTCAGTCCTGCAGATCTGTTGTCAAGGAGGCAAAGTGTGGTGGCTTTGGGCTGTAGCACAGAGTGTGCGCTGTGGGAGTAGAAGCAGCCTTTGAGTGGAGGGGGAATGGGAAAAGGCCTACAGGATCATCACTGCATATTTGGATAGATAAGTCAAGGCCTCTGTTTCCTTTTACATTTATGTGGGGGAGGGGCTGTTTGTGCCACTTTGTGTGTGGAGGTCAGAGGACAACTTTCAGAGTTGGGTTTTTGTTTTTGTTTTTTTGTACTTCTTTTGAGTGGGTCCTGGGGATCAAACTTACGCTGCCTAGCTTGGTGGCAAGTTCCTCTACCCACTGAGCCATCTTGACAGTCCTAGTTTCCTCTTTTAGAAATGCACCTTCCTCTGTCATTTCCAGCTTAGGTTTTGGAAGCAGGTACCAGGGGAGGGGAGATGGTGTTTGTAGTGTATGGTAAGTCTAGGGAGAGGGATAAGAGCATCCCGTGTCCCCTGGGCATTCCGGATGACCTGTGCATCTGTCTGTCCTACCCTCCCAGGGCGAGCTCAGGGCTCAGTGATCTTGGGAGCCACCCGGATGAACTCTCTGGCTCCAGGCAGAACCTCACTTTCTGCCTTTGGAGTCAAGCTGTGTTTCACCTTTCCAGATCCCTTCCCCTCCCTGGGAGTGTGGGAAGTGTCTCAGTTGTGTTGTCATCCCTGTTTTACAGGTCAAGATGATGAGAATAACTGTCTTGTCTTATCTGGTGTTCAGCATTTTGCAGCCTAATGCATTTGTGTAGCTTGTGAAGGAGATTGAACAAGAAGCTTTCTGTCCCAGAGGTGGAAAACTGAGGGTCAGAGGTCAGAGATGGGTCCAGTGGCCTGATCCACAAGTCAGCTCTCTGAATGCAGCCTTGGAGTTAGGTGGCCCCCGGAAAGGGTACTCTGTGGCAGGCTAAAGTCTCCTTTGACCACCTGCTTTTGGATGTAGAGTGTCAGGAACAGCTGGGGTTTGGAAGAGCTTTGGACCTTCCCCACCAACTCTGCATCTGTCTGTTCTACCCTCCCAGGGCGGGCTCAGGGATCTTAGCCAGAACAGCCCTTGCATGCCAGGCGCTGCTTGGCACTCTTCACCAATGATCTTGGTTAAGATGCTCTGGATGAGGCACTCTGCAGGTGAGGAAACTGAGCAGAGGTGAAGTCACAGCCAAGAAGTGGGGGTGTCCTTGCATCAGACTCCCTAAAGGTTTGCCAGGCCCAGAACCCATCTCTGGTCCATCTCCAGATGCTGGGGCCCCAGTGCCCCGTGGGCTGGCCTAACCCCCCTGCTTACTCATTTTACAAGGGTGTGACCTGGAGCTGCTCCAAACCCAACCTTGGGTGTGGCCTTCTGCTTTGTGGCTGCAAAGTGTGGGGTGAGCAAGATTTGTTGGGGAGCTGGCCTTTAAAGGGATAGTAACCAAGTTGAGTTGCAGATGTAAGGCCAGGATTCAGGTTTCCTTGCATCTGGGCCATTGTTCTTGCTAGTCTCTAGAAAAGACTGAGGGACGCTCCTTTGCAGAATCTCACCGCTGACCAGGCTCATGGTATTTTCTATCCATTCTACAAGCTGGTTTCAGTGAGGACGATGGGGACTCTCCATCTGTCTACACTGTCCCATTGCTGTCCTGGAACTCACTATATAGACCAGGCTAGCCTTGAACTCACAGATCTGCCTGCTTTGCCTCCGAAATGCTGGGGTCAAAGACATGTACTGTTATGCCTGGCGGTTGTTGTTGTTGTTGAGACAGGGTCTCACTATTGCCAGGCTGCCCCCGGATGCCTAGGCTCAAATGATCCAGTTGTGCTAGGCATACATACATTCCTGTAGCCCTAGCACTGGGGAAACTGAGGCAGGAAGATTGTTGAAAGTTCCAGATCCAGCTGGTCATGTGGCTCAGGTCTTTAATTCTAGTACTCCAGAGGCAGAGGCAGGTAGATCTCTGTGAGTGTGAGGTCAGCCTGGTCTACATAGAGTTTAGAACAGCCAAGGTGTATAGTGAGACCTTGTCTCAAGATTTAAAAAGATACTGCCTCAGCCTCTGCAATGGCTTAGACAATTAAGTGAACATATGTATGTACATACATACATACATACATATTTTTAGACTCTACTGACACCAGGCCAGAACTTGACAGGCTTAGGGATAGGGTGACTTGTCCCAGGCTGTCCTGCTCCCATGGACCTTTGGAGCTGATAGCAAAGTGATCCCTAAATTTGTTCTCACCCCAGTGCCTGTCTAAGAAAGGAGACCCAGGCCCCTGCCTTGTGACCTTGGGCAAGTCACTTCCCTCCCTGACCAGACTGCTCACTTGGCTGCCCTGCTGGCTCCTCTGGGGCTGCCTGAGCAAGGGCTTGGCAGGTGGACTTAAATCCCAACCAGGACAAAGGGGCTGTTTTAGAGGGTCCAGATTAGAGCCACACAGGCCTCTGGGTGTGGTCACAGACCTTTGCTCTCCTTAGCCACCACTGTCTCTGAACTTCACCCACGGTGATACCCATGCCTGAGTGGTGGGAGGCCCCGCACCAGCCTGGGCAGAGTACGTGCACTACTGACTCTCCTCAGGAGCTGGCTGGCCCAACTCAATAGGTGGGTCAAGGTCACCTGACGTCCCAGCTCACCTAGCTAAGGAGGGAGAAGTTTACTTTTGACCCCATCTGACCCCAAGGCCTGTACCTCCTCTCCTGGCGCTTGCTCTCTGCTGCCTGGCTCTGCAGGCTCAACCCAGCCACATGGTGGATTTTCTCTGTCTAGTACCCAAAGATGTTAGGCTGGTGTCCTTTTTTGCTACTTGGGGACCCTGGGGAGTACAGTGAGTGTAGGGCATAGTGAGGGAGATTGAGAAAAGGAGGCAATGTGTGAAGTGATGGCAGCAGATAGTATAGCCTGACCTTGGCCCACATTCTAGCAATTCCTGAGGGAATGTGTATGACGGCTCTTGTAGCCTAGCACGTGGCTTTGGAGTTGGACGGACCTGGGTTCAAATCCGGACTCTGCTTTTGTCTGTGTGACTCTAGGTCTGCCTTGTAACGTAGCCTCTCTGTGTGGACTTGTTTGCCCAAGACAGATTGCCAGTGCTGATCCACGTCAGGGCTAAGAGGATGTGATTGGCTGGTCAGGTTCTCTCCTGCTCCCTGCCTTGCCTTCTGATGGGGGGCTGGGAGGATGGGATGAGCTGGACCATGGCTTGACCAGTACCCGGTCTCCCCCCATCCTTGTATGTTGGAGCTGGGGTGGGGTGAATCATTTGATCGTGTCAAAGTCTGTGGAGCCCATCTGGCCTTGCTTACAGCAGCTGAGACAGGTTGTGCCAGAGACTCATTTGGAGCCAACTAGAGCTTGGATTGTGTAGCGGGGCCCGGTGGGTGACTGCCCGGGCCTTTCTCTGATGACAAGATGGGCTAGGTAGGTGAGGAATACGCAGGAGACACTTTCGGAGGGGCGAGCAGGGCAAGCGTTTGGATTCTGTCTGAGCCTTGGTGTGGGGTGGAGGACTGAAGTGTCAAGTCAGGCTGCTGGGAGCAGTAAGCAGAACTCTTGCACCAGTCTGGGGAGACTTCCTGGAGGGGGCGGGGATGGGGGGGGAGCTGACACCTGTCAGGCCAGCTGTGCTCCGCAGCAGTTAGAGGGCTCAGCCCTGCCGATCACTGATGGAGCAGCAAGCGTGACCTCACCACTAAGTGTTAAAACAGACCTCTCGGGTGGGTGGGGGTGTCTGGGGGGGACAGGGAAGGAAGGAAACAGGCTTGATGGCCCCAGAGGGTGTGTCCAGGAAGATGTTGAGATCGTGTTTGGAGAATAGACTGTGCATTTCCTGACACCCTACTGTGTATCTCATCCTGAGAACTCCTCAGAAGTTACTCCCAAGTCCTGGCCATAGCTCTCCAGATCCTGATGTTTTGCCCATTTTACAGAGCAGGAAACTGAGGCTCTTAGCTATGGTGGCACATGTCCCTAGGTCACACAGTGAGCCTCCGAAGGTGCTGGAGATTCCAGCTGGCCCTCTGCCCGGTGCCCCAGTGCCCCAGTGCCTCTGCCCCACCCCTGCCCAGCCCTAACCATCAGGGAGGCCCTTTCCGGGCAATGCAGCTAGAAGCCTCATTGTGGCCCTGTGGTAGTGGTAGTGGGTGGTGTCTGGGTAGAAAGGAGCAGATGGGCTGTGGTTTGCTTTCCCCAGCAGGTGTTTCCCAAGCTTGGCGGGAACGGGGAGGGGCAGCAGGGCCTCAGCTGCTTGTCCTTAAGACACTGGGGAAGGACTCATTGTGTCTCAGCAAAGAGAATGACAAGCCGTCCATTCAGGAGGCCCTGGACCCTCAAGCTGCAGGCCAAATGGAGAGGGGGAGTGTTTGCACTGTTTCCCAATGTGGGCACCTCCCTGGGGTGTGGCACTGAGCCAGGAAGTCCCCTGGGCCTGGGCGGATGCTGGTCCCACCCTGATAAGGGCCAGCTGTGGGGTTGTGATGGACACCAGGTCTGTCTGAGCCAGCTGCTTCTGAAAGGGGCAGGTCCCCAGCCTGATGTGGTTTAGGTCCCGCCCATTTCTTCCTCAGAGAGAGAGAGAGAGAGAGAGAGAGAAAGTGTGTTTCTCCAGGGGCTGGGCTACAGAGGTAGGAATTTTATTTGCCTCTCATAAAGTATGGTACTCACTTCTCTGGACGTTGACATTTCCTCACCAAGTTCAGTCAGCCACTCTGTGTCAAGGGCTAAGGGCAAACACATAAGAGGTGGCTGATAATGGGCTCTTTGCCCTGGCTGCAGTTCAGGGAAAAGGCTAAGGAAAACCCAACTCTAACTCTTTCTCCCTCCCCCTTCCCCATCTGTCAAAGGCCAAGAGGAAGCTGGACCTGGAGGGCATTGGGAAGCCTTCAGTCCCTGAATTCCGGACTCCCAAGGGGAAGTGCATCCGAGTGGATGGTCTGCCAAGCCCCAAAAGTAAGAGTTTCTGATGGGCACCCACAGCAGGGTGGCAACAGCCCAAGAGTCTCTTTCAGACTGTTTCCTTTTCCCAGGTTCCTGGTGTGTCCCATTTACTGACACTGGTGTGACACATTTACAGACGATGTAGGAGAACTCAGGACTTAGCCAAGATCACACAGCTAGTCAGTGGAACCAGGACTAACAGCTCACACTGCTTATACACTAGGTTCCTGCTCCCAGAGCTAACTAACCACGACCACTAGTGTTGACTTGGGAGCTAAGGGTTTTTTACGATTTCATGGTTGGGTTAATCTCCCACCTGCAGGCAATGCTAACTGATTCAAAGGGGATTGGAGCTTGGAATAGTCCGGCCTGTGTACCTGAGGCTGTCCGATAGTCTTCTTAAAGCTAAGCCAGAAGAATTCCTGCCCCTGAGCTTTTCAGTGAATAGTCTGCTTAAACTGGGAAGTGAGGTCAGTATGTCCAAGAGATATATGAATTTCCCCAGAGATCTAATGAAGGCATATGTCAAGGTATCAGGAATTGGGGATCCAGGTAAGGGCTCCCATGTGACTTGACTGGTTTACCCTTTTCTGTGAACCTTCGTTACCTCATGTAGATGAAGCACAGCTAGGTCAGGGTGAGGAGAAAGTTTATTCAACTGATTGATTAGAGGTTACCTAGAACCAAGACTTAAGGATTCCAAAGCTCAGTGGGACTACAGAGCATGATACACTGATCAGCCATTAATGCCTGCCATGGGCACAAAACCGGACTAAGCAGCATGTGTGCCGAATGCTTGGCCTCTGTGTGTTAAGGGATTCTCAAGTCCTCTTCCAGAGGCATCTGAGACTAAAACTTAGTTCCCATGATAAATTTGGCCACCAACTTCTATGTGACTTAAAGTCATTAGGTTGCAAAAGTTCCCTTGTGGTTTAATTCGCAGCAGCTGAGACGTGGCGTTGCAACATCAGCCTTATTGAGAAAGGAACCTTTTCCATGAACCTGGTTCATTTGATGTTTGATGTTACATGATTCCCTTCAGATAATTATTGGGCTACACATAGAAGGGCAAAGCAAGTGTGGATCTATAAAAATGTTCTCAAATCCAGGCTTGTCCTTCCCTCTAGACCATGATTCCTAATTCCGGGTATAATTGGCAGGAGAGGATAATGATTTAAGAAACTGCCTGCGTTTGAATCCTAGTTTGCCACTTGCTGAATGAAACGAACAAATGACTTAGGCCATCTGCTTCTGTGCAACCCCGTAGGGTATTCACTTAAGGAAAGTGCCCAGAACAGTGACCCTCCTAATAGCATGCAGTTATTGGAGCTGTAGCTATGACTGCTCTGAGCTGTGGTGGAAAAGATACTCTGAACCTTGGCTTCCGGTCTCTGCAGCGCCCCCTGGTGGTGGGACCTGGAGCAAGTCTGTTCCCCTCCTCCCCCCCCCGAGGTTACGGGTTCCTGGTCTGTGCGGCCTTGGAGACCCCGCTGCTTGGGTGCTCTGCATGCTGGACAGTTCTCGGCGAAGGGTGGTAGAAGGTGTTGTTTAATGGATCTGAACTCCTGGAGAGAACCCAAGCTGGCTCCCCCAGAGCAGAGTGTGAGTGGGGCCTCTTTTTCCTCAGCCCCCAAGTCTCCTGGGGAGAAGACACGCTATGACACGTCGCTGGGGCTGCTCACCAAGAAATTCATTTACCTCCTGAGCGAGTCGGAGGATGGGGTACTGGACCTGAACTGGGCAGCCGAAGTGCTGGATGTGCAGAAGCGGCGCATCTATGACATCACCAACGTGCTGGAGGGCATCCAGCTCATCCGCAAGAAGTCCAAAAACAACATCCAGTGGGTGTGAGTGCCTGGGCCAGGCCGTGGCACCAGCCAATGGGTGCATGTGTTGGGGGCGGGGCCGGGAACAGTAGCCAATAGGTGTGAGTTTGTGGAGTTCCCTCCCCAGCAACAGGCAATCCACAGCAAGTGGTGGTAGATGGCCAAAGGCAACCAATAGATTTATGGGGAAGGGCATTAGGCAGTGTGTTTGAGTGGGATGGGACAGGTGTTAAACGCTGGAGTGGTAGCAAGAGCAAAGGCAAAACAGGAGTTTCGGGAGTGTAAAGGCCCGAGAGGACCCCAGCTTCTTGTGTCCGAGTCCCCAGGATCCCCCTCTTAGGAAAGCCCATTGGGAGATGCACAGGTGTGGGTCAGATTCCACCCCACAGCTGCAAGGTCTGAAAGTATACTGGCATGAACCCTAAAGGAAACCCAGAAGCGGAGCCAGGACTAAAGTCAATAGTACCTTCCCATCTCATGGAGGCTGGGGCATAAGGATAGATCCAGGGGTTCTGACTTCTAATGTCTAACCTTCCCCAAGGGCTAGTCCACCACAGTTCCCAGGGAGGTGGGCATCACCACCGATTTGCATGAGTTCCATGGGCACTGCAGGAGACTCGCCCTGGCTTGGACTAGCTCCTCGGTGCAGCTGTGCGGGCAGCCCTGATGGTGGGGACCGAGACTATGGACTGACACTGATATTGGGGCGGCTCTGTTCCCAGAGGCAGGGGAATATTTGAAGACCCCACCCGACCTGCGAAGCAGCAGCAGCTGGGGCAGGAGCTGAAGGAGTTAATGAATGCAGAGCAGACCTTGGACCAACTCATTCAGAGTTGCTCGCAGAGCTTCAAACTCCTGACCGAGGATAACGCCAACAAGAAATATTCTTTCTGCAGGGAGATGGGAAGGGGGCAGGGCTGCTGGCTACTGAAATCTACGCCCTGTTGATTTCTTACCTCCTTACTGGGACTAGCTCCCTCTAGGGGACTGTCATATCTGTGTCTCCTTCTCAGGCTTAGGGAAATTTGGGGTTCGCCCTCCCTCCCTTCCTATTTAAGATTATTTTGTCAGAATGCTCTGTCTGCATGTACAACTTTATGCTAGAAGCTGATATCAGACTCCACTATAGATGGTTGTGAGCCACCATGTGGTTGCTGGTGTACCTTGTTGATAATGGCTAGCCAGAATGAATGTTTAGATCCAGTCTAGAGTTCCCTTCTTAATCTACTGTTTAGTTTTTAGTTACATGCATTTATTGTGTGTACAGAGGTCAGAGGGCAACTGCTTGGAGTCTGTTCTTCCTTCCTACCATGGAGGTCCTAAGGATCAGCTTGTCACGCTTGGGGGCAACTGTCTTTACTATGAAGCATCTTACTGGCCCAAGATTTTGTTTTGTATTTCTTCTCCTTTTATTCAGCCTTTGACAATTTCATCCATGTGAACATTGATCATATATACTTCCACTTTCCCTCTCTGGCCCCTCCAGTGCAGCCCCTTGCACTTTGCTATCCTATCTTTGTTCTTTGTAACCCACTGAGTCTCCTTGGTGCTGCCTGTTGGAATGGTGGCTGGGTTACCTGGCTTCATGTAATATTCCCCATTTTCCTTTTCCTTTATGCTGAATCATTTCTGTGTGTCTGTACCATATTTTCAGCATCCACTCATCTGTCGATGGGCATATAGGCCCATCCATTTTCCTTGTAGTTGGCAAACAGCTTTCCTGTGGGAGGAAGGTGGCTTATGCTAGTCAAAGGTTGTGGTCATTTGCAGTTTTTTCTGAACTGTACCCTGTGTGAGGATGTGACATTCAGAGGCTCATGAGAGGAGACGGAAGCCCCCTGGCAGGCCAGGGCTGTGCATTTTGACAAGGCGGTTGCTTTTCTTAACTTTCCTGCCCCTACACTGGCCTATGTGACCTACCAGGACATCCGTGCTGTGGGCAACTTCAAGGAGCAGACAGTGATCGCAGTCAAGGCCCCTCCACAGACAAGATTGGAAGTGCCGGACAGGGCAGAGGTGAGCAGGGAAACATTGGGTGGAGAGCTGGGTGGGAAGGCCCTGAGTAGCTATGTAGAGTCTCCCTGGCTCTGCCAGCCCCAGCTCCACTGGTCCATTCTGGGGTCTGGGGCAGAAGTGGCAGAAACTGGGAAGAAAAGTGGAGATGAGTCACTGGCTTGAGGACTTCCTGGTTTTGTAGAGATTTTCTTCTTTGCATTCCTTTTGTGTGGGTTCCTATGCACGCAGACTTGTGTGCCCACGGAAGCCAGGTTAGGGCTCACAAGAATCCTCACCCCCTGGCCTTGCTCTCACAGGCTCGAGGGGAAGACAGTTTTTCTTTAGGGCTGAGGGTGGAACACGGTGCCTTGTATGTGCTGGCACATTCTCCAAGACTGAGCTGTACCTGTGCCCTCGGCTTTTTGAGACTAGGCCTCTCTGTGTGGGTCAGGTTGGCGTTCAGCTCACTGTGTAGCCCAACCTAGTCCCAAATTCATGATCTTCCTGCCTCCCCCTGCTAAATGCTGGTATTAGAGGCAGACATCACCGTTCCTATCATAAGATCAAAGCAAAAAAGAAAAACGTCTTAAAATTTTATTTATCTACATGTGTGTAGAGGTTCGAGACAACTGTGTGCCCTCAGGCTTGCAGCAGGGGTTTTTTATGTCTGGGTGTTTTGCCTGCATATATTGTCTGTGTCCTATACATATGCAGTGCCTGTGGAGACCAGAAGAGTGTGTTGGATCTCCTTGGCACTAGAGTTATATAGGCTGATGTGAGCTGCCATGTGGGTGCTGGAAATCAAAGCTGGGTCCTCTGGAAGAGCAGCCTGGGGTCTTAACCACTGAGCCATCTTTCCAGCTCCAACCCAAAATCCGTAATACTCCTCGTGGAGCCTTTGGTGCTCCACCCGATTCCTCTCCTGGGCCATCTCCATCTCTCTGCCCTTTACCACATCAGCCTGTCTAGTCTGTCCTCGGTGCAGGACCTTTGAACATGCTGTTCCCTCCAGCTGGAATGCACTTCCCCTCTGCCTGATGGACTGCTAGCCACCCTCGGGTTTCAGCTTGACACTGAGTCACTTCCTTCCTCATCAGCCTCAGACTAGATCCAGTTTCTTTTTTTTAAAGCACACTAAATCTCAGCTCTCTGGCCTATCTTTGACACAATTCCTTGCAAACTCACTTTGTAACCAAAGATGACCTTGCAATTCTGATCCTCTTGCCTCTACTTCCAGAACACTGCGATTACAGGTGTGCATGACAACACTAGTTTGGGTGGGTGCTAGGATGGAACCCGGGCCTGATACCTTCTAGGCAAGCATTCCACCCGCTGAGCTAGATGCCAGTCCCTGTTAGGGGCTTAAGCCTTAAAGAAGAATGTATTGCTCAACTTCTGTCAGGGTGTGGCACACGGTAAGGAATCCAGAAATGACATCTTTGAAGGAACCGGTACTTCAGAGGTAATGAAAGTCTGTTACTTCTTGACTGAAAATGTGTTTAAAGGACAGAGGAAGCATCCTGGTGGCAACAGGTAAACTGAGTCTCAGAGACTATAAGAGTTCCTGCCAGGTGAAATGATTTGTGGATACCTGAACTTGTGTGTGTGTGTGTTCAGTGGGATGCATGTAGGGATACAGTGGAAGGGACAGGGGTACAGAGACCAAGTTCAACTTCTTTAAGCCTTTGGAGAGGAGAAGACCAAGTGACAAGCCCAGGATTTTGGAGATTGGAGCCAAAGTTTAATTATGGGGCTCAGATCGCGGTTCCCATCTGTCCAGCCCTCTCTATCCCTGTCCACCTCTCAGTGAGCGCATGTGTCAACAGCTCAGCCACCCCTGTAGGAAGGGACCTAATACTGGTTGGATGTGTGACATGACACCCTGAGGGAGCCACATAACCCTGGACTCTGCTAGCTGTGTCACTGTGGGGACACTTCACAGCAGGACCCGGGACTGGCTTGTGGGACAGTGGAATGGTGACGCTCTCCCAGGCTCAGGGACTGAGCTTGCGCACATGGGTAGCACTACCTGTGTCCATTCATACCGGCTGACCTGACAGTCCGTGTCCAGCATTGTGAGATGGTTTCTCTTCTTCCTCCAGGAGAACCTGCAGATTTATCTAAAGAGTACCCAAGGGCCCATTGAAGTCTACCTGTGCCCGGAGGAGGTACAGGAACCAGACAGTCCTTCCAAGGAGGCCCTCCCCTCTGCCTGTACCCTCAGCCCCATCCCTGACTTCCCCCAGCCCAGCTGCAGCTCCGATCCTGGGATCACAGAGACCACAGCATCTTCAGGTAGGCCCTTGGGAGAGGAGAGCAGAGCAGTGGCTCCAATTCTTCTGCTTTGGTTGGATACCCAGCATTCCCACCCGGCAGATAAGCCCAGTGTCCCCACATGTGATAATCGTGCTTTATGCTTAGCAAAACACTCCGGCCTCGCTCACCAGGGGAGCCTGAGCTGCTCTGGGGCAGCTCAGCCATTCCGACCCTTGGCTGCATGCCCTTCGGCAGTTTGTGCTCCAATTTCCTCACCAGTAGGTTGGACAAGAGTAGTTAATATTTAACTCTCAGGTTATTAAAAGGATTAGTGAACTAATGTGAGCCCGGTGTTTGACCTGGCAATAGCTGTTACTGTCATTTTTACTGCCACAATTGCTGTGAGGTTGGCTCACAGCCAAGCACATGGCACCCAGTAAGCCACAGTAAGTGGTGGCATGTGTGTGTGGTGTGGGGGTTGAATCCAGGACATTATGCTTCCTAGATGAGTGAGCACTACACCAATGAGCCACATTCTTAGCCTGTAGGTTTTTCTTTTCTTTTTTTTTTTTTTTAAGATTTTTTTTACATTTTTAATTAAAACTTCATCATAAGAAGTTTGTTAATAAAAAAAATTACACACCGAAATCAACCAGATCCAAAGTCTATATATCTCAATATACTTTTTTATCATGAGAGTAGCCAAGGCTACCTGGCAGTGGTGGCTCATGCTTTTAACCCCGGCACTTGGGTGACAGAGGCAGGCGGATATCTGAGTTCAAGCTAGCCTGGTCTACAGAGTGAGTTCCAGGACACCAAGGCTCTTGTTACACAGAGGAACCCTGTCTCGAAAAAAGACAAAACAATTGGAGGGGTGAGTAGGTGGGGTGGGGGAGGGGAGCAGCCAAGGCCAAAGAAATGTTTCCACAGCTAGAGAACAAAAGGGTGATGACCCAGGTTAAGTTCCCAGCACCTGCAGGGAACCCTTAATTGCAGTCCAGAGGAGCCAGTGCCTTTTTTGGGCTCACCCCAGCACCATGCAAACTCTCTCTCTCTCATGCACACATACTCCCCATATGATGCACTTACATCCATGCAGGCAAAATATTCATATACCCAACATAAATATAATGTTTTAAAATAGCTGTTCTGAAGCGGTGGGGTTTCCCATTAGATTTCACACCAATCACCGAATATGTTTATGTACTTAGCTACCACCAAAAAGCCAGAGAACTGAAAGCATGATTGCCTTCCTAGCCTTGTTCATACCTGTAGACCAGACCGTCCTGAAACTCACAGAGATCGACTTGTCTCTGTCTTCTCGGTGCTGGGATTAAAGGTGTGGGCCACCACAGGCTGGTGCTAGGGTTTATTTTGTTTTGTTTTGTTCTACAGCAGGACTCCATATTGGGCATTTGCATTCCATAGCACATCTTGGAGGAGGTCTCACTATTGCTGGTGTAGTGCTAGATGATGAGTTTGGCCAAGGACAGACAGCTGGAAGTAGCACAGTGGGGTCCTGACCCTTGCCCCATAGGGGCCCAGTGCTGTGTCCTCAGGCACAGGATCAAGCAGGAAGGGCCCCTGGCTGGAGGGCCCACACCTGGTTGGGGAATGGGTGCAGGAGTCCATGGAGCCAGAAGCCGCCTCTGCAGAATGGCCTTGCCTTCTACTAGGATTCTGCCCCAGGTCACATGAACAGGCTCTTCAGGGTCATGTAGATCCGCGTTCCATCTTTGGTTTTTGTTTTTTTGTTTCGTTTTGTTTTAGTTTTTGGATCAGGATTTCCTTCAGTAGAACCCTAGTAGTTTTTTGTTTAATTTTTGTCACATTTATTTATTGAAGGTGGTGCGCATGCCACCCACAACTTACAGGAATTGTCTTTCTCCTTCTACCACGTGGGTCCTGGGATTGAACTCAGGTCACTAGACTCAGCTGCAAGTGCCTTGTCTCAGTGAGCCATCTTGGAAGCCCAAGAACCTTAGTGTCTAAAGAAAGGCAGAACTGGGATTGGTCTGGTGGGAAAGGCCTGGTGTGATACTCTACAGGACAGAGGTTGCTCCTGTGTCAACACAAAGGTTGACACATTCCAGCCTTGCAGGTCGAAACTGGCTTGCTTTCTTATGGCCAACGAGCTAATGATGGCTTTGAACTCCTGTTTTTGTCTTTAGTGGTTGTGCTAGGAATTGAGCTCAGGACTTTGGACACGCTAGGCAAGCCCGATCACAAGCTGCACCCTACCTTGGTTTTTATATTTTTCAAGAGTTGGGGAGGGGTCTAGAGAGATGACTCGGCTGTTAGGAGCATTTGCTGTTCTTGCAGAGGACCTGAGCTCTGGTCCCAGCACCTGTGATCTGCTGCCTTCTTCTGACCTCTGCTGGCATTGCATGCACACGGCACCATACATACATGCAGGCAAAATGCTAATACACATAAAATAAATAAATCTAAAAACTTTTTTAAAAGAGTTGGGAAGAGGGCAACTGTGTTACAGGGGACACACGTGTCCCACAAAACCTAAAATACTGTCCAGCCTTTGACAGAAATTTAATGACCTGGATCTCATTCTACTTGATTAAACTAATGCCCAGAGAGAGCAACTGGCTTCTTTAAGGTCTCACAGCAAGTGATGGTGGAGCTGGGTCAAGAGCTCAGACTCCTAACTTCTCTGGGGATCCCTCCTGAATGTGTCTGTCGCTCAGGGACCAGGGCATCTCTGTGTGCCAGCCATCTGTTCCCTTGGGCACCTCCCCAGGCCCTGTTATCCCAGACCTGTGCCCCACCCTGATGTCCCTTCTGTTACTCTGCCCTCTTCACTTAGCTGTCAACATGTACACGGCCCTCCAAAGTTAGAACTACTTGCATATTAGTTGTCCTTTCTTGGAGACAGCTTTCTAGTGTAAGATCTGAAGCTCAGAGGCTGTGGCGGAGCTCAGGGGTAGAGTACTGACCTAGCCACTGAGGCCCTGGGTCTTCTCCCCAGCACTCGGCGCAGGCAAGGGTGGAGCCAGTGTGCTCGCTACTTTATGCCCACTGAAGGAAGGAAAGGAAGTTGTCCTGAAGATGTACACTCGCACACTTGCATGTACACTCACTCACAACGGTACGAACATGGCAGCTGGAGACATGGCCCATGGTTAAGAGCACTGACTGGCTGCTCTTCCAGGGGTTCTGGGTTCAATTCCCAGGAACCACATGGTGGCTCACAACCATCTGTAATGAGATCTGGTGCCCTCTTCTGGTATGGACGGAAACAAAGCACTCATATACATAAAATAAACAAATGCTTTTTTTTTTTTTTTTTAAAGAAAAATGCAAACATGGGCTCCATGTTCTGACTTGAAGTAGAAGTTTTGTTCTTTTTGATGATTTTTTTAAATTTTTATTTTGTGTGTTTCCCTCTAAGCACTGTGTCCCAGAAACATTTGTCTAAAGAACTGTCCCATGGGGGTGGGAGGGACAATATTTAAAAAGATTTATTTTTCATTACTTGTGTGTGAGCATGCCCATATGAATACAAGTGCTCATAGAGGCCGGAGGAGGGTGTCAGATCCTCTGGATCTGGAGCTGCCCATTGTGAGCCACCAGTAGATGCTGGGAACCAAACTCAGGTCCTCTGCAGCCTGGGAAGGATGCTTTTTTTTTTTTTTTTTTTTTCTTAATTTATTATGTATACAGTATGAATGAATGCCCACAGGCCAGAAGAGGGTGCCAGATCTCATTACAGATAGTTGTGAGCCACCATTTGTTTGCCAGGAATTGAACTCAGAACCTCAGGAAGCTTAGCCAATGCTCTTAACCTCGGAGCCATCTCTCCAGCCCAGGAGGATGCTTTTAAAAGATAGACATTATTGGGGTGTCATGTGCTATGATGATGTAGGAGATTTGGGAAAGCTGCAAATGCTGGAACGAGCAAATGGCTTCAGGAGCAGCCCTTTATAGTAGCAGGGTGGGCTGGGTACAGATGCCTGGGGTAGGTTTGGGGAGCAGGCCACTGCACCCCGTGGAGGGAAAAGAGAGTAGAAAATGAGGTTTCTGTGGCTGGTGCCTGGAGAGATATTACCATGCCATTGAGTGGGAGGTGGAGGAGGGCCGGCCAGCCAGAGAGCCGGAAGACCACCACATGTGCTCAGGCCCAAACATGACTCTAGTCTATTTGTCTCCAAAAGCAGTGCTGATGCCCCAACCGGTCCTGCCACCACCAGCACCATCCCTTGTCCCCTTGGAAACCACTGACAACATGCTGGAGCTGTCACATCCACTTCTGCAACAGACTGAGGACCAGCTCCTGTCCCCAGTCCTGGCCGCTAGCTCCCCTCTGATCAGCTTCTCCCCGCCCTTGGACCAGGATGGATACCTGTGGGGCATGGACGAGGGTGAGGGCATCAGTGACCTCTTCGACTCCTATGACCTTGGGGACCTGTTGATGGATTGAAGAGTCCTGCCTCTGTCTCTACCTCCTCACAGACAGATTGACAGGCTCTCTGCCCAGATGGGGGACACTGGACACTAGGTGTCACCTCCTGTGTATGAGTGGCTCCGTTCCAGCCTTCCTTCCAGTGGAGGCCAGCTAGGGAAATGCGGAGGACATGAGTGGAGGTGTGTCAGGGGTGGGCCCTGATCCTTCTCTTCTGACCTCTGACCCCTTCATGAAGGACAACAGGTGCAGGTGACCATGTTCAGGGAAAGGGTCTGCTGCCTCCTTTTGAGGGGCAGTTGGACCCTGGCTTTTTCAAGAAGCACTTAATGCCTTTGTATTTATTTCAGGTTTGTTTGTTTGTCTACCCTGAGTTTTAGCAGGGAGATTTATTGTAGTTTCTCCTCAGACAGGCCCTCCCATGCCCACTGTGTAAGGGAACACACCTGGGCTTCCAGGGGCCAGGGCCAGCTCCTCGGTCCTCCTCCCACAGTGGTACCTGGGTCTTGAGGAGAGTATCCAGTTTGCTTGAATGTTAATTGCACTTAGGCCTTGTAATTCTAGTATAGTGCAGGGCCCAGCCAAGGTGTCAGCTTCTCTTCATCCCAGAGAAGTTTCCACTAGCTGTCTTGGGAGAGATAGCATTGAGGTCTCCACAAGAGCAGATAGCCAAGAAGGTTCCCTTCTGGTTGGGTCCTTTATTTCTCCTGAGCCTCAGAAAGTAAATACAGATCTTCAGGAATTTGGCCAGAAGAGCCCCTGGGAAAAGTAGGAGGCACGTGTCATGGCTACTGGAGGTTAACCTCCTCAGAGCCTCTGCCTTGCCTCACCGGAGACCTGGGAGGTGGAAGCAGAGACAAGTGTGAGAAGACAGACCCCAAGGGCTACCCATGCTTCCCTGGGAGGATTGTTTTGTTTCTTGGCTATGGTTGTGGGAGGGTGAGATTCCCTAGGGACCGGCCTTCTTAAGCCCTCACTCCACTTCCAGGGTCCAAAGTGACAGGAGTTTGAGGGCAGGTTTGCACCCTTCCCCCACTGAAATGCTGAGGGGGATGGGGTTGGTGGTCTTCACTGCAGACTAGGACTCAGCAGCTCATGAGATGGTGTGGGGATTTGGGAAGAGCCTTGGGTTTATTTCCCCTTAGGCTGACTATCCAGGGTCCTTGTGGTCCAGATGGGGACATGAGTCTGCTGGTCCAGATGGGGACATGAGTCTGCTAGTCTCCCTTGCCCTTTCTGGGATGGAGCATGCTCTGGGCTGAACCAAGGCCATGTGTTCTGGAGAGGTGCACCCAAAGGAGGGAGGGAGGTCTTACCCACCTTCAGGGAGCTCAGGTTTCTCAGGGGCTCAGCAGGGTAGCACTTTTTTTTTTTTTTTTAAGTTTGTAGCATTAAATTGATTTAAAAGATAAAGTTGGCTATGCCAGGTAGCTCCTAGATGGCTGACTGGCATTTGAAATTTAGATGTTGGGTTAATGTGAACTGATGCCCACTTGGGGACAATTTGCCTTATCCTTAGCTCAACTTCTTGGGATCCCAAATTAGTCCCCTCCGAGGAGTGGTCAGGTCTACAGCTGCCCTGCTTGGAATCTGTATACTTTTACATCACATGTCTAACCTTTTGACATTGCGATGTGACCTTGTCGTCTATAAAGTCCACACTCAAGAACTGCACACAGTTAAGGTACCAAAAAGAAAAGAAAAAGAAATCTCATGATGTTTTAAGGACGTTTACAATCTAGTGTTGAGCTGTGTTCATAGCTATCTGTGGCCGGTGCTACAGGTTGGACACGCCTGCTACCAAACACAGGTGCTTATCAGACCGCATGGGAGCCCACAGTGCTCTAGAGCCACAGGTGACCCTTGAGTGATGAGGATGTTACCTGGGCTCTAGTTTGATGCTCTGAGCTTAGAGGCAGCATTGTTGTTCTCAGGTCTCTGCTGTTTAGCCATATGCCAACTCCAAGGATGGAGATGCCTGGCCTCCGAGCCTTGGCCTCTGGATGGAGAGCTGAGGTTCTGGAGAAGAGGGCTGTAGTTCCTATCTGGAGTGAGGTTAATAATGCAGTCCAGAATTTAAGTTCAGTCACCAAAGGCCCAGCTCTGGGATGGACCTGAGGCCTTCCCAGCAGCTGCCTCTTGCTCTCCTGGCTGTCTCTTTTCAAGCCTCTTAGTCAAGGGGCTGGACCTCCCAGGAGAAGCCCTGGGCTAGTGTGGGGAACAAGCTCAAGCCTCTTTCTTGCCAAATGATCCTTGAGACCTCCAAGTGCTTTAAAAGGATGGGGTGTGCCCCATTTGGAACAGTTTTGAGTGGTATTTCTTTTAGGCCCCATGGGAACGTTCATGCAAGGGTGGGAAAGATGCTAGTCTCTTTCCTGGGTTTCCCAGTCCCACCAGCCAGCCCCCAAGTCATTTGTGTCCCCAGGGACATCGAGCACCTGGGGACCCCAGAGCACCTGGGGACCCCAGAGCACTTAGCAGAATTAAACTTGTAAATAGGGTTGGAAATGTACCAGTGATGAGTCAGTCCCTTGTCTGTGGTGACATGGCCAGCTGGTGTGTCCATGAGGAGTGAGAGTTTATGAGCTTTGAGGGGGTGTGACTTGGTTTCCCCTCCCTGCGTGTTCTCGGCACAGGGTAGTGTTGTAGAGTTTGCTTATGCCAGCTGCCATCAGGTGTTGTGTAGCTCTAGCACATCTGAAACTTTTGGGGTTGATTAGAATCAGTTTCTTGGTTTCTGTCATTGTGCCCAGAGGAACCATCTCACCTAGGGGCCCTGTCCTCCCACAAAGACTCTTTAGGGACCATAGTGACCACAAGTTGGGCCAGCCTCTGGCTGCTGGGAGAGATGAGGTCTTGTGGGTGCTGTTTGTTTTGAGGGTGCCTGGGGCTGGGGGGGCTGGGGTCCCTGAGCCGGGGACACCGTGCGGGTCACCTACCTCCTGGTTTCACCCAAAGTCCTGCCTTGAACACCAGCGAGTTTCCTTCTGTTGGGCATTAAACAGTGGCAGCTGGAAAGCTTTGTCTCAATGTCATTTCTTTTTGTGGCCCTGGGGATCCCACCCAGGACCTCACACATGTTGAACACATGCCTAACTTTTGAACTAACTACCTGGAGAATCCCACCAAAGACCTCATATATGTTAAGCACATACCCAACCATTGAACTATACCTTGGCCCTGTTGTGCTTCCTGAATGACACTTATTACTGAGGGTCTGGTTCCTTGGCTGGGGGTGAGGACCATATCTGCCCAGCTGATGTCCCCGGTCCCCAGGTGTCCTCCTTCCCCTGCATTGCTGTTCCCATGCTTGGGAGTTAGCAGTGCCAACCACTGCAGTGGACCTGCCTGCCTCCCCTATTCCACACAAGGTGCGCTGCTGCCCCTCTAATAGCCTACCTGTTTCTAACCTCATCCATCACATCCTCTACATCCCAGACCAGGGTCCCCAGATCAGCAACTTCAGCATCACACATGGGTGCAGGCACACAGAGGCCAGAGACAATCTCAGGTGTCTTCTTCCCCGCAGAAGGTCTCACTGAGCTAGAGCTGCCTATTTTAGAGCTAAGTTAACTGGCCAGCAAACCTCAGTGATCCTCTTGCATACCCAAGTAGCAGGTGCTCACTGCCATGCTTGCTTTTTGGTTTGTTTTTTATAATGTGGACTCGGTGTCTTAGGGTTTCTATTGCTGTGATGAGACACCATGACCACAGCGACTCTTACAAGGGAAAACATTTTTGCGGGGGGC
This sequence comes from Phodopus roborovskii, assembly GCF_943737965.1. NCBI lineage: Eukaryota > Metazoa > Chordata > Mammalia > Rodentia > Cricetidae > Phodopus > Phodopus roborovskii. The sequence continues at coordinate 2,238,580 of NW_026126645.1, forward strand.
TGGCTTATAGTTTGAGGGGTGTAGTCCATCGTCATGGTGGGAAGCATGGCAGCGTGATGCTGGAGAAGTAGCTGATAGTTCTACATCTGGGTCAGCGGGCAGCAGGAAGAGAGAGTAACGCTACGCCTGGCTTGAGCATCTGAAGCCTCAAAGCCCGCCCCCTCCCCATTGACACACTTCCTCCAATAAGGCCACGCCTACTCCACAGGGCCACTCCTCCTAATAGTACCACTCCTTGTGGGGGCCATTTTCAATCAAACCACACACTTAGGTACTTGTGCTTGCTACCAAAGCATTCTGTACCCACTGAACCATCTCTCTAGGACATCATCAAAGTCAGGTGTGGTAGTGTATACCTGAATCCCAGCATTTGGGAGGTGGAGGAGACAGGAGTTCAAGGCTACTTTCAACTACCTAGCAAGCCAGCCCTAGTAACAAAAGATACCTTGAAGAATTAAACAAACCAGGACATCATCAATAAAGTAGAAAGACATCTTGTTTGTTTGCTTCCATATTTTTTTTTCAAGGCAGAGTTTGTATAGTTTTGGCTGTCCGGAACTCACTCTATAGACTCGAGGCTGGCCTTGAAGATACACCAGCCTTGAAGACACACCTGCCTCTGCCTCCTGGGTGCTGGGATTAAAGTCATATGCCACCATCCAGCTGTGAAAAGACATAAAATGAGAAAAACTATTTGCAAATTATATGCCTAGGGATTTGTATTCAGAAAAGAAAATGGATTCAGGCCTGGAGAAATGGTTAAGAGTCCTGGGTGCTCTTGCAGAGGACCCAGGTTCAATTCACAGTACCTACATGCCCCTATACTGACCTCCCTGGACACACCTGATACCCATACATACATGGAGGCAAGACACTTATACACATAAAATAATCTTTTCTAAAAAATAATTTTTATGTGTATAGGTATTTTGCCCGCATGGATGTCTGTATACTATGTGCAAACAGGACACACTGAGGTCATTGTCATTGGGTCCCCTGGAACTGGAGTTACAGACAGTTGCGACCTGCTATATTGGTGCTGGGAATTGAACCTGCGTCCTTTGGAAGAGCAACAAGTGCTCTTAACCGCTGAGTCATCTCTCTAGTTCCCACATAATCTTAGGAAAATGAATTTATAGATGTTTAATAAAAAGCTAACCTGGAGCCAGTCTTGGCAGTGCACACCTTTAATCCCATCACTTGGGAAACAGCAGGCAGGATCCCTGAATGAGTTTGAGGCTATCCTGATCTACCTGGGGAATTCCAGGCCAGCAAAGCTACACAGTGAGACCGTCTCAAAACAATCAATCACAAATAAAATAAAACAGGGTCTGAATATAACTATTTTTCAATGAAGGTATAGAACATCGCTCTGTGGACAAGCCTGGCCTTGAACCCAGAGAGAGATCCACCTCCCTTGGCCTCCCTCGTGCTGAGATCACCACTGCTTGTTGGTATAGATTTTTTAAAAGGCCAAGATGTAAATAAAAGCTGCTTAATGTCATTAGCCACCAGGGAAGTGCAATTTAGATCTACATGGTGTCTCATCACTCCCACTTACAAAACCAAGTCCACATAAAGAGCATGTATGTGCTGTGAAGGGCATGGAGGAATTGGGGTCTCTGTATCTCCAGTGGGTTGAGAAACAGAGCAGCCACTCACTGTAGGAAAAAGATAGTTCAACAGTTAAATACAGAATCGCTGTGCAGTCCAATAACTGGATATCGACCCAAGACAATAAGGAAGTGTGATTACACAACAATGTACATAAACGTTCATGGCATTATTAGCTGTGACAATTCAAAAAGGAAACAACTAAGTGATTACAGCTGATGAACAGATTTATGCCCACATAGCCAAAAAGAAGCCAGACATAAGTTATGTAATCTTATTTATATAAAATATCCAGAAACAGGCAAGCCTATAGAGACGGGAAGCAGATTGGTGGTTAAGTTCTGGAAGAGGGAGAAAACTCATGGGTGTAGGGTGGAGGGTGATAAAAGTGTCCTGGATTGGTGAATGGCTTTGCCAGCTCAGCACAAGCTAGAATCACCTGAGTCTCCCTCTCCTCTCTCCTCCTCTCCCCTCCCCTCCCCTCTTCTCCTTTCCTCTCTCCTCCTCTCCCCTCCCCTCCCCTCCCCATCCCTCCTCTTCTCTCCCCTCCCCTCCTCTCCTCTTCTCTCTCCTTCCCCCTCCCCCCTCCTTTTTCCTTCCCTCTCCTCCCCCACCCTTGATAGGGTTTCTCTGTAGCTCTGACCATCTTGGAACTAGCTCTGTAGACTACTAGGCTGGCCTTGAACTCAGAGATTCACCTGCCTCTGCCTCTGGAGTGCTGGGATTAAAGGTGAGTGCCACCACCTCCCAGCTACGCATCAAGACAAAAAACCCTAAATAAAAATGAACCAACTAAATATAGCCTGGCAAAATCAGAAAAAGAAGTCAGAGCCAGGTAGAACTGAGACAGGGATGCAAAGACTCCATCATCAGCATGTTAACTAGAAAGCTCCAAGCCTTTCTTATGGAATGGAGGAATGAGTGAGTTGGGCTGGGGTTTAGCTCATAGTAGGGCCTGTGCCAGTATAGGACCCTGGGTTCCACTGCCTGCATCTTCCCCCATGACAAAAGAAGACAAGGGAAAAAAGTTAGCTTGCCCAATGCCTGTGAAATTAGCCCCTTTTCTCTTTTGAGCAAGGGTCATTCATTTATAGGACATTTATGGATGAAGCATCTATGCTGTGCCAGGGTGGGGTCAGAAGTCTCCTTCCTGGTCCACAATGTACACCTGCTTTCAGCTTTTGCTTCCTTTTTGCAGGCGTGGCCACAGCCTGGTAGGTGTGTCAGCACCTGGAGCTCTGGTCAAACCGAGGCTGGAAGACCACAGAGGAGAGGGGTATATTAGGGCTCGGCAGGAGGACTTTTCTGATGTCTGTCTATTCAGATGGATACTAATACAAATGAAAATATAAGACACTTAGAACCAGAAAAAACAAAACACCAGACTGGATGAAGCGATGCACACCTATAATCCCAGCCCTTGGAAGGTGGGGACAGAAAGGTCAGGAGTTCAAGCCCAGCAGCCAATCTTAAACAAGAACTGGGAGGGATCATCACTTCTTCATCCCACTGACTTTTGTTTTCTTTTATTTGAGACAAGAATTCTCTGTGTAGCTTTGCCTGTCCTGGAACTTGCTCTGTAAACCAGGCTGGTCTCTAACTCACAGAGATCTCTCTGCCTCTGCCTCCCGAGTGCTGGGATTAAAGGTGTGCACCACCACTGCCAGAAAACTTCTTCCTTCTTCTTCTTCCTTCTTCTTCTCCTCCCCCTCTTCCATCTTTCTTCCTCCTCCTCCTTTTTTAATTTTCAGACTACAGCCTCAAATCCAGGGTCTCACATACACACACACACACTAATCAAGCATTTGAGCCTGACCTACAGTCCCCGACACGCCCCCACTTTTTCCCCACTGTTTTTGGTCTTGCTAAAATTGCCCATGCTGACTTGAATTTGTAATCCTCCTTCCTCAGGTTGCAGAATAGCTGGGATCACAGGTGCGCATCATCACACCGGGTTCAAACATTTCCTTCGTACCTGCCATGTACCTGCGCCTGTCGGGTGCTGAGGAAGCCATAGTGCCCCCCTTTGTGGTTCTTACCGCCAGATCCAATTCAAACCACACAGTTTATAGACTGGCACGTGCATTTAAACCACAGTACACAAACTCTATGTGGGATTCCATAACTGGATGGAGGGGGTCACACAAGAGGGGATGGGGCAACAGTCAAAGGCTTCTGAATGCATAATGACCAAAAATGAATTTAAAACCAAGTGTAGAAAATTCTGTGGTGTTTCTGGCCAAGGCTGCCTGGGATGCATTGTGGGACTTCAAGGCAGTCTTAGTTCTGAACACAGCATTTGTCATACTTTGCACAGCACATGTTCTCATGCCATGTATGTTTGCAGACTCTGTCTGAAGCATGTTGCTCAGACTGAAGACTGAGAAAAGGTATTATCTTCAATAAGAGGTCACTACTGTGCTTACAAGATTTTCTGTTCTTATGGAAATATAATGGCTTAATTACAGAACACAGGCTCTCACACCTGAGCTCAGATGGCCCCGGCTGAGTGGAAGCAGGAGGATGACTGATGGATCTGTTGGTGGGTGTCTGTGTTGCTCCTTTCAGAAGTATGTGGTCCCATCGTGAACAGGACCACTAGTAACTAGGTGTGGTTGCACACCTATAAGTACTCCAGAGGCTGAGGCAGGAGGATGGAGAGTGTAGGCCACCATGCGCTAAATAGCAAGACCTTATTGCAAGAAAAATGTAGGGAGGAAAGAAAAAAGGACAAAAAAAAATAAAAATGTGGGCTACTCTAGAGATTTTGCCTGGGTGCCTGAGCTCTATTGCCCTCTGGTGGTCACTGCCAAACGCAGCCCCTTCTTGGAAGCCGGTTTTAGTTCATTAAAAATTCACATAGAAGTATGATTACATCCAGTGAGGTGCAGAAAGGTGAATTTACTTTTCTGAAGTCACACGGCTAGCAAGTAGTACACAGGGCCAGGGCAAGGTGAGTGAGCAAGCTTGCTGATCCGTCTCGTTCTTTGCCAGGAGAGTTCGAAGCTCGACACTGGCACCTGGTCACAGCCAGATCGGCTGCTAGCATCTGCCTTCTGGTTTCATTTCCAGGTCAATGAATTCAGGCAAGTTTTGCTTTGCTACAGTTCTTGGAATCAAATCCAGGCCCTCGGCATGCTACACCCCCCCCTCAGCCACATCAATCAACCTTTGGATAAATTATCTTTTCCAGGACTCCTAAGTCACATGTGAAGAGGGTCTACACAAAGTAAGGGTCTGTTGTTTATTTTTGAGACAGAAACAGGGTCTCTTTCTTTAGCTCTGACTGTCCTAGCCTTTAACTCACAGAGAGCCACCTGCCTCTGCCTCCCTAGTGCTGGGATTAAAGGTGTGTATCACCCCACCTGGCACAAAGGTTTTGATAAATACAAATTTCATTATTTTATGTCCTGGTATACCCATTCCACCCCAATACCCTTGCTTTCTTTTAAAATTTTGTATTATTTTTAATTTATATGTATATGCCTTCATATGAGGTCAGAGACTATCAGACTACTTGGAACTGCAGTTACAGGCAGTTGTGAACTCCCCAATTAAACTTGGGTACTCTGAAGAACAGTATGCACTTTTAACCACTGAGCCCTCTCTTCAGCTTTACCTTCTTTAAGACAGGGTCTTATGTAGCCCAGACTGGCTCCAAGCTCTCTCTATATCAGAGGATGACCTTGTATCTATGATCCATCTCCTCCCATCTTGACAGTGCCAGGATTACTGGCATTATGGGTGTAATTATTGGTATAAAAATCAGTTTGTTTTTGTTTTGTTTTGTTTTGTTTTTGAGACAGGTTTCACTGCGCAACTCTGGCTATCCTGGAACTCACTCTATAGGCCAGGCTGGTTTCAAATTCAGAGATCTGTCTACCTCTGCCTCCCCAGTGCTGGGACTGAAGGCATGTGCCACCACCTCCCGGCTCACACATTGCTTTTATGAGGTGCTGGGATGGAATCCAGGGCTCTGAGTGTTCAGGGCAAGCAATCTATCAATTGAGCTGCACCCCCAGCCGCTCAGCTCCTCCCCCTTTTAAAACACTAGCTGCTAAGGATGGAGAGATAGCTCAGTGGTTAAGAACATTTACTCTTCTTGCAGAAGACCTAGGTTAGGTTCCCAGCATCCACATGGTGACTCCAATTCCTCTTATGATTCTCATAGGCATCAGGCACACGTGTGGTGCACATACATACATGCAGGCAAGACATTCATATACATAAAATAATAAATCTTTTAAAAATTAAAAAAGCATAAACATCTTTCTTTTACAATTTACTTATTACTTATGCATGTGTGTGTGTACAGGTGTGCCACAGCATGCATAACGCATGTGGAAGTCAGATGACAACGTTGTGGATTCAGTTATCTCCTTCCAACTTTACATGGGTTCTAGGGATCAAACTTAGATCTTCAGGCTTTCACATCCATTATTTTTTGTCTGTTTTATTGTGTTTTGTTTGTTTGTTTTAAAGCTGGAGTTTCCCAATGTGACCCTGGCTGGTGTGGAACTCTCTATGTAGACCAAGCTGACCTTCAACTCACAAGAGACCTGTCTGCTTGTGCTTCCCAAGTTTGGCAGAAAGCAAATGCCTTTTGTCCCCCTCACTGACTATAAGTCCTTTTTTTTTTTTTTTTTTTTTTTTTTTTTGAGACAGTGTTTCTCTGTGTAGCTCTGACTGGAACTTGCTCAGTAGATCAGTCTGGCCTCAAAATCAGAGTTCTGCCTGCCTCTGCCTCCCAAGTGCTCAGATTAAAGGCGTGTTCCACTACCATCCAGCTTCTAAATCCTATTCTTTCTTTTTTTCTTTTCTTTTCTTTCTTTTTTTTTTTAAAGAATTGTTTATTCATTATGTAGACAGTGTTCTGCCTGAATATGTTCCTGCATACCAGAAGAGGGCACCAGATCTCATTATAGATGGTTGTGAGCTGCCACGTGGTTTCTGGGGATTGAACTCAGGACCTCTGAAAGAGCAGCCAGGGCTCTTAACTGCTGACCTATTTCTCCAGCCCCTAAATCCAATTCTTAAGAACCATCCATGGTGATGCCCAGCTGTGCAGATGTATTCTGATACACATTCATATATCAGACATTTTTATGTATCTACCAAGTAAGTTTATCTGCTTGGCATTTCTTTTTTCATTTCGTTTTGTTTTTTCGAGACAGGGTTTCTCTGTGTAGGTTTGGAACCTGTCCTGGCGCTAGGTCTGTAGACCAGGCTGGCCTCGAACTCACAGAGGTCTGCCTGCCTCTGCCTCCAGAGTGCTGTGATTACCAAATAATTTTAGAAGATTCCAACTGTTCATGGGTTCCCTGGCCGGTTGGGTATCTGATTTTTGAAGTATCTGATCCATTCTTTTCTCTGGAAATTGCCCTTGTGCGCACGAAGTTTTGTGCTTCAGCTCTGTGCGTGCAGGCGACCTTCCTTCCAGCTCTACAGAAGTCTGGCCCACCCTGGTGGGCACTCTCCAGCTGTGCACTGCACTGCTCATCGCTAGGTGGCGCAACGACATTGGGATTTTGCTCCTGTGTCTCTTTCAGACTGGGAATATTTAGTTCTCTCTTAAGGAAATTTAAGAGTTGAGATTCGAAGATTAGGGTCAGCTAGTGACTTGAGCTGAGAACATACAAAGACCACTGGAAAGTGACTGTTCAACTCTTGGGCACTTTTCAGTTCTTTGGACTGGAACCCCCAGGGAATTATGGAGCTGGTAGCTGAGCAAAGAGAGGGGGACAAGGAGAGCCAGGTGACGAGAGAGAGAGAGAGAGAGAGAGAGAGAGAGAGAGAGAGAGAGAGAGAGAGAGAGAGAGCCTGTCCATGCCTCAGCAGGCAGAGTGGGAAGGAAAAACAAAACAAAGTGAACAGCACGGGCAGCGAACCTTGCGAGGATTGCATCTAATGGGCTTAGGAAAGTGCATCTTTGATAAATTATTTCACTGTATTATTTCATGCCCTGGGAACATGAAAACTCCTTTCTTAGGAACTACAGTGTGTAAATGGATTGACATACCCTCTTATTTAAAGATTTATTAGAAATTATGCGTCTGTGTGTAGGTATGCGTACATGTGTTGCAATTGCCTGTGGAGGTCGGAAGAGGGTGTTGGACTTACAGGTGGCTGGGAGCCATCTGAAGTAGTTTCTCACAGAAAACTCCTGTGAGAGTCCGGAAGTTTTCTTAGGTACTGAGCCAGCTCCCCAGCCCCAAAAGACATTTTAAAAGTTGGTGCTGCCCATTGTCTCTTTAAACATTTTTTGTGGGTTTGTGGAAGTACAAGCTATGAGAAGACCATTAAAACATCTCAGGACACGAGGTAAGTCTTCTTGGAGGCAGTAAAACGAATGGCATTTGAGCCATGAATCTGGAAAGAACCTGGAAAAATACTGCAGGCAGAAGAGACAGGCTGTGTGAGAGCAGGTAGGTGACCAGGGCTGTCAGGTGGCAGTCTGCCACCTAGGGAACTACATGGGGGTTTGTTCTTTTCTCAGGAGGGATTGAAGGGGCGGATCAGGCCAGATCAGGAAGGTGCTGGAAGTGTGTGCAAGAGCATAGCTCCGGTGAGCATCCAATCTCCTGCTATTTCCCCGAACTCAGTTCTCATTTGCACTAGAGATATGAATTACCGAAGACCTGGAGACGGGCCTAGAACCTGTCTCCAGAAGGTAGATCACATGGCCGCAGAGAGCCTGAGGTCAAATAAGCCTGGATTCGAATTCTGCCCTTTCTGCTCATGGATGAGCTGATACTGAGCACTTGTAAACTGGCATGCCATGTCATGTTCATTGCACACATGCTTACTATTTATCAGCTGTGGGGACATGAATAACAAGGGCAAAGGCGTGCTAAACTCTGCATTCATGTGTCATCTACTCATTTTGACCACCTTCGGAGGGAAGGCACCCTCAGTCCACCTGGGAGAGAAGAGGAGACTGGGGCCTGCAGGGATGGAACCTACTAACTTAAGGCAGGGTTCAAGTCCAGACAGTCTGTGCCTCTGGACAGTAGCCTGGTTTCCCACAGAGCTCAACAAGAACAAACCCCTTTTTCCTTTCTAACAGAACTTCCATGGTAGTAGAGAAGCAAACAGTAAATGGGAGGAACATAAGGTAGCAGCGTGGCCTAGGCACGGTGGCACAGACCTTTATCCCAGCAGACGCAGGCAGATCTCTAGGGAGCTGGAGATCAGCCTGGTGTATATAGTGAGTTCCGGGCCATCTAGAGCTACATAGTAAAACTCTATCTCAAAAAGAAAGAAAAAGAAAAGATGCAAGTAGCATCCTGGACAGGTCTCCAAGGTGTAATGCAGTTACAGTGTTTGGCTAGCATACAGAAAGAGTCAGATAAACCTGGCTGGTGTGGTGGTACATGTCTGCAATCCTAACATTCAGAAGATGGAGGCACGTGGGTCATCAGGAGTCTGAGGTTATCCCATGGCAACACAGAAAGTTTGAGTCTATATGAAACCCTGTCTGTCTCAAGGAAAATAAACAGATAAATAAAAAAAGGGAGCTTGCTGTCAAGCCTGATTATCAGAGTTCAGTCCTTGCAACCCACATGGAAAGGAGAGAGCCAACTCCTGGTTGTCCTCTGACCTCGTGAATTCATTGTCATGCATGGCTACATATGTGTGTGAGTACACACACACACAGATTGTAAATTTTTAAAAATAAAATTAAAGGGGCTGGAGAGATGCCTTGGTGTTATGTAGAATTTGTTCTTGCAGTGGACTTGGGTTCAGTTCCCAGCAACAGGGGATCTGATGCCCTCCTCTGGCTTCCAAGGACACCCAGCATTCATTCAAAAGGTACACAGACATGCACACAGGCAAACCATCCGCCCACATTAAAAGAAGCAAGCAAAAAGCAAACTCATAACAAAAACCTAGCATACAAAAATCGCTGGATGGGAAAAAAAACAGCAGGATGAAGACGACCATAGAGATGTGGGGTGTGGAGTGAGGGGCGAGGGCAGGCAGCAGGTGACTAGTTTTAAACAAGGTGGTCAGGATAAGCACTATGGTTACATTCGGAACATTTGAGTTGAAACTTGAAAAATAAATCAAATAAACAAAAAACAGAGGGAGGCGGCAGGGAGAAGGGAATCTATGAGTCTGGAGGAAGCGAATTCTAGGCTGGGGAAGAGAAGAGGCCAGCCAGTTCTAAGGTCCTGAGGCAGGAGTGTGTACCTAGTGAATTCAAGAGACATTAAGGAAGTTAGTGACTAGAGCGGAGATAGGTGATGAAGGAAGGAAGAAGGGAGGGAGGGGGGAGCAGCCGTCAGAGGAAGGAAATGGAAGATGGAGAAGGTCCCAGAGGCCAAAGGAAGGGTGATGAACTCCTCATGCAGGGTCCGAAGCAGCTGCTGGGGACACTTAAGATCTGGCTTGGGGAAGAGGCCACAGGCTCCAGGTTGGGTGGTGAAGGTGGCCAGAAGAAACCCTGAAAGAGCCCAAGGAGATGAATGAGGAAGGAAGCTGGACATCAAGGCAGCTGGAAAGGCACAGCTCCCCCCATCCCCCCACCCCCGCCACAGGTGGAATTAAGAAATCTGGCAAACCTAAGTTGTTCTGTGTACCTGAGATGAGGGTAACCCTCTTCCATTCCTACTTAAACAGACTCTAGGTTAACACACAATCCAAAACTAATAGATTACTTTTAAAAACCAGAGAGGCAATTGATTATATGGTATGTAGCTGGGTGATGGTGGCATAGCCCTCAAACGGCTCAGCCAGCAAGAACACGGTGAGCGGGGCACAGAGTTAGGGGCGGAGCTGGAGGCCGCAGGGCCGTGAGGGCGGGGTCAGGGAGGCAGGCTGCGGGCATGCGTGCAGCCCTCAGAGGTTAGGAGGCCTTGGGGGCGGGGCTAAGAAGTAAGGACAGAGGATCGGGGGCGGGGCCTGGGAGTCGAGAGTCGGGTCCCGGGAAAGCAATCCCTCACTGTAGGTCTTCATGGAGTCAGGGCGGAGTGGTGCCGATGCGGGGGATTAGGGGCCAGGGAGTTAGGGGCGCGGCTTGGGTGTGGCCGGAGAGTTGGGGGAGCATAGTGGGGGCGTGGCCAGGGAATTAGGCGAGGCAGTGGGTCTTGGCCAGAGAGTTAGACTAGGGAGTCGGGGGCGGGGCCAGGGAGTTAGATGAGCGGGCCGGGGGCGTGGCCGAAGAGAAAGGCTAGTGACGGGGCGTGGCAGGGAAGTTAAGGGCGGGGCAGGGCGGGGCAGGGGGCAGGGCGTGAGGAGGCCTGGACAGGGACGCTGCGGGTAGTGGAGGCAGGCCCTGCGCGGTGCAGCCGCGGTTAAGTGCAGCGTCCCCCCGCGCCCGGCTCAGGCAGCCCCGGCGTCTCCACCCCGCGCCCGCCATGCCCGAGCAACTCAGTGTCGCGGAGTTCCTGGCCGTCACCGCGGAGGACCTCAACTCCCCAGCCGGGGCAGCCTCTTTCGCCTCCAAGATGCCCCGGTGCCGGGGGGCGGCTCTAGCACGGGAGGAGGTGAGGGGCGAGGCGGGAGGGGGCTCACGTCAATTCGGGGCCTGGCTTTGACCTTTTGCAGAAGTGCTTGGAGCTACGATGGCTCTTTGCAGCGCTCTAGAAACTCGCCCCTCCTAGATCTGTGGGAACCTAGCTCATCTCAACCGTCTGCGTCCTCGCGGTGGCGCCGGGAAAAGAGGACTAGAGGGACTTTGTGGGGGAATCTCTGGGTCACCTCGATAAAGACTCCTACATGTCGGGGCACATCCCTCAAATACTTCGGGCGACCTGCCCATCATACGTATATTTGCTCAATGGCTTACAGCTCTGTGTTTTCGTTTTTGGAGCCCCACAAATATGCAGCCCCCCACCCCCACCCCAGGTCACTCCTGTTCTCCCATTCTGAGAAGCAGACTCAGTCCTGAACTTACCTCCCGGGCTTCAGGAGAGAGGAGGCCCCCTCCTCCTGGCCGCTGGTTCTGAGACTTGGCTCTTCTTGTGGAATGAATGTGATTGGGAAGGCGCCAGGAGCCGGGGTTCACCTTGGCTGTCGCGGGCAAGTTCATAGACTCCTCTCTCCTCTTTGTGTTTCCAGGCAAAGTGTCCCAGGCCCTTTCTTTCACCCTTGTAGGCTGCCCCACCCCATTCCCATGCTCACTGGAGTTCATTCCTCTTCTCTGAACTCGCTGCAGCTTTCTGTAAGGAATATGCTGGAGCAGAGAGGCTGTAGTCTGTGGCCAGAGGAGGATAATGTGACTACAGCTCTCTTCCAGAGGATGCCCCAAATTGGGGTGGCATTTTGGACTTTAGTGGTACTCTGACCCCCAACCCTTCACTATATGTGTGCCTATTGTGTAAGAGATGCAAAGCTACACAGATACTCAAAGCTGAGATGTTAGGACATCTTCCTTCTTCCTCCCTCGTCTGGCTGGCCCTCTGTCTCATCTCTTTACTCCTTGGTAAGGAAGACAGAGAATTGTACAAAGACTGTCAATTTCAAGTGATGCTAACCTGTGTTCAGACCCTGGCCCTGCAGTTTGCAAGATGGGTAGGCCTGGTCATGTGACCTGAGCTGTAAAGTGGGGATAATTGTTTACCTCATAGAGCTGTGAGGTCATGGAAGCAATTTGTGCAAAGATGGGAACATTACTGTCAGGGTAACTGACAGATCTCTTTAGATAGTGACCAGATCTCTTGGGTCTTCCTTTCTTGTGCACACAGTAGGAATACGTCTTGGGTTTTGTGCCTGTTTAAGACGGCCTCACTATATAGCTAAAGCTGGCCTCAAACTTGTGATCTTCCTGCCATGGCCTTTCCAGAGTTGGTATTACGGGGGTACACCACCACACCTGGATCAGGAGTACATGTCTTTATGAAGATACGAACCAGTGAGGCTAGCATTGCTTGAGCAGGACTACCACAAATGTGGATGTCTTGCTGACTGCTCAGAGGGAAATGCTAGCCCTTAGCCTTAGCCTTGTCTTCAGGAGAGCTTCCTGTGGGTAGGTTCACAGCCTCCAAGTTTCAGGGCATCTTTAGGGATTTTTACCTGTCATCCCCTTCTCCAGGTTGTGCATTAGTGTTGAGTCAGAGCGGAATGGACTGCTCTGACTTATGTGCCTGTGCGTCTGCTCTTACCTGGCTGCGTAAACACTTCGTGTTGGGAGAGGAAATAGGTCTGGTGGTCTGCGGATCCAGTGGGCTTACATGCCTCAGGGCAGGCCAGACAAAAGCCAACCTTTTTTTTTTGCTTTCACATCCATGCACTTGCTCTCTCTCTCTCTCTCTCTCTCTCTCTCTCTCTCTCTCTCTCTCTCTCTCTCTGGCATTAGAAAGGCTTAGAGTCCCCAAGCACAGCCTTCCACTCTCTCAAAAGTTAAGAGCCTGACTTTTGAATAGATTTTGCTGGAGTTTTCTGGTTGGTCTTGTGGTCATGTCTCTCTGTTATTATACTGTGCTTACATGCAGTTTGATACTGGGATTTGTTTTTTTCCCTTCCTCCATGGGAGGAAGTATTGGGCATGACTAACCCAACTCCAGGCTTTCGTCTCCAGTTGCTTCTCAAATCAAGGCTTCCAGATCTAGGTGGTTTCCTGGAAGTAAGAAGGGACTCTGTTGTAGGTTTTGCATGCCTTTTTTTGTCAACCCTACTGGGAAGGACCCTGGGAGAGGACATGGGAAGCAAGAGTATGCAGGCTGGAGGACCCTGTGAGAAGTCAGCTAGAATTCCTCTCATTTAAGATGAAGAACAGATACACAAAGAGGGTCAGACACCGACTGAGCTCCCAGAGCAAGAGAGTGGGGGCAGTTGGCTTTTCTCCCTTATTATCCTAACCTCTGGTCCTTTTCTGTTTCTTGCACTATTCACCTGCCAGGTCTCCATCTAGAACTTCTCCAAACCTCAGTTATTTCATCTTGAAATAGAGTCTTCTAACTCTTCCCTACTTAACCTCACTGGATTGTTAAAGGTTGTTTGTTTTTCATTGTGAATCTCTGTGCAACATGAAGGAGTATTGAAATAATCCCGTGTCCCTCAGACAGCTCCTTTCTATCTTGGACCCCCCTACAGCCACCATCCCATTAACTTCCACAGGGAAACTAAGGCAGTTGCCATGTGTGACATGGTAGGTCTGGCTGGCTGCTGTGTTTTGTACAGCTCTCTGTACCATTTCTGTTCTGGGAACTGAGGGCATAGTGATCCTTCTTTGATTGGATGGGGACATGCAGCACATCTTAGGGTAATTAGTAGGAATGCCAGGAGCTGTCCTGAGTGTCTATCAGGAGACACAGCTGGTGTTGTCAGAGGCCAAAGGAACAGGCTAGGGAGTAAGCCTGTGAGGACCAGTACAACACAGGAACTTCCTGGAGGAAGTTCAGCTTCCAGATAGAAGGCTAGATGAACCCAGGTTAGTGGAGAACACAAGCGAGTGAATGCAGGGGCTGGTTGGAAGAGAGCATGTCAAGAAGCCAGGGGACAATTCTGACCTGTGCTCTGCAAGAGGCAGTCTTTGTGGACACGTGCATGCTCCCAGTGTTTATCTTCAGAGCTGATAGGCAGGGGAAGGGTCATGGTTAGGAGAATGTTTACCTAAAATCTATACCGTGTCTTACAGTGCATAGTTGAAATTCTGTTGGAGTCAAAATGACCTTTTCCTTGGTGTGTGTGTATGTATTTTGAGACAGGATCTAGCCCAGGCCAGCCTGAAATTCATGATTCCCTGTCTCTGACTACTGAATGCTGGCATTACAGGTGTGCACCACCACACCCACACCCGGTGATTTTGGTGTTCTGAAAGGATTTCTTTCTCTCTCTCTCTCTCTCTCTCTCTCTCTCTCTCTCTCTCTCTCTCTCTCTCTCTCTGAGGCAGAGCCTTGCTATGTAGCTTCAGGCTGGCCTCAAATTCTGCCTCAGCCTCCTGAATGTTACAATTATAGATGTGTGCTTCCTCATCTGGCTAAGGCTTTCATTCTCAAGTATTAATATTCTTAGGGTAGGGATATAGCTCAGTGTCTTAGGTCCAATCCCCAAAAGCAAAATGACAATATAACCAGTATTAATATTCTCACAGTTGGCCTCAGGGTGTGTCTCTTTGTTTTAGTGTGAAAATCATGTAGGCTGGGCATGGTGGTGCTTGTCTTTAATCTTAGAACTGGGGAAGTAGAGGCAGATGGATCTCTGTAAGTTCAAGGCCAGCCTGGTCTACAGAGCAAGACCCAGGGCTACATAATAGAGAGACCTTGTCTCAAAACACAAAATAAAAATTTTGTGTGACCCTGGAGACTGTAGAAAATATAAATGCTCTCAAGCCTCTTTCTGTGGAAAGGAAGCTTATTTTAGAGAATTAGAGGTACCTCTTAGAACTGAATAGTGAGGCCAGGTGTGATGTGGCCTGGGAGTTGAGGCTTGGGAGGAGTCAGGGGCCCAGGCAGCTGCTTCATCTACCTTCTCTCACTCTATCTCATCCGATTAGGGTTTCTGTTCCCTTCTCGTGACATAGGCCCCAGAATGCAGCTTCAGCCCCCATGGTCATATGATCTCACTGGTCCAGTGTCTAAAGGTAACCTAGCCAGTCTCTCATGTCCCACTTCCAAGTTCCTGGCAGCCCAGCCCAGCCCAGCTTCTGGACTGATTACAGAAGCTGGGTCTCCACCCCTCATTTCATCAACAGAGGTCACATTCAGGCAGGGTAAACATGGCCACAGTTTTACTCTGGGGGAGGAGGGCACTACTTAAAGGAGGAGGGGGTTCAGAGACTCCCCTCAGGACATCCAGGAAGCTTCTCTGTTTGGTGTAGTCTGGCCTCTGGGGCGAGACCCATGCTGCCTGCAGCCTCCCATTTAGAGCAGTTACATATTATCCCATTGGAATGCTGAAGGATGCTCAGCATCCCAGAGGGCCTTGAACACAAGTTCTGCATTCCGACTTTTTGCTGGACACTGGGGATCAGAAATCCAATCGTGTTGACCAAGGACTAGATGAGACAACTTTGCCAAGGGTCTCACAATGGCACCACATTCCAAGCTGTGTAGTAGGTGCTGCTGTGGGGCCAGTGTCTTCTGATGAAGTCAGCCAGGGAGCAGATGAGCAGATTCAACAGCAATTGCATATGGCAGCAGGTGGCAGGAAGTTCATTCCCTTGTTCAGGCCTTCCCTAAGGCTGGGCCCTGGGTCACCAACTCTCTTCCTGCTGCTCTTTTCTCCAGACTGTCTAGCCCATAGCTCCAGTCACTTCCGGTCTCTCAGTGATTCACCCAGCCCAGACTCATGTCCAGTGGTTTGCAGCGGTTTTGCTTAGACCACACTCGGCACTCCTCAGGTTGGCCGCCAGGTTCTGTTGCACAAGTTGAGAGGCTCATGCACTCTTTTTCACCGAGGGCCATGGGTTTTACCTGCTGTGTATCCACAGCCTGCCTACTTTTCCTTATTGCTTCCTAGTCCACACCTACCTATCGGCTCTCCCCTGGAACATTGTAACTTCCAGCTGGCCTGGCTGCTCAGATTTCTGGTATTTCCCACAGGTCCCACAGATTAAAACTTAGATTTGTTTTGTTTGTTGGTTTTCCTTTATTTATTTATTTATTTAGTGTTGCTTTTTCCAGATGTGGTTTCTCTGTGTAGTTCTAGCTGTCCTAGAACTAGGTCTGTAGACCAGGCTAGGCTCAAACTCACAGAGATCTGCCTGCCTCTGCCTCTCAAGTGCTGGGATTAAAGGCAGGTGCCATCACTGCCCTGCCAAAATTTATATTTGCGTAACTATTTCATTAATATCTGGCTTCATTTTCTTCCTCTTCTTCTTCTCTTCCTCCTCCTTCTTCTTTGAGACAGGGTTTGAACTCACTTGTAGACCAGGCCGGCCTTGAATTCACAAAGATCCACCTGCCTCTGCCTCCAGAGTGCTGGGATTAAAGATACTACCACTAGCAAACACCTTTAATCCCAGCACTGAGGAGGCAGAGACAGGCAGATCTTTGTGAGTTTAAGGCCAGCCTGGTCTACAGAGTGAGTTCCAGGACAGCCAGAACTATACAGAGAAACCCTGTCTCGAAAAACAAAACAGAAACAAAACAAAAAAGCTGCAACATCTGGTTTCTTTATAGAATATATTTTCTCTTCCTTGAGACTAAACTTTTAAGCTTGGTATTGTATTCCCAGTTTTACTGTTTTTTGGCATGGCCAGTGATTGAATGTAGGGTCCATGTGTACTAAACACATCCTCTGTTGTGAGCTGTACACCCAGCCCCTTGTTGTACCACTACAGTAGATACCTAGAAAGTATTGGTATGTAACAAATAAATAAAACATAAAAACTAAAAAGAGAATAGTGGCCCGGGGTTGTTCCAGTCCGAGGGAACAGCTTCAGCAAAGCCCTCTGGAAGTAAA
Source organism: Phodopus roborovskii (assembly GCF_943737965.1). Lineage (NCBI taxonomy): Eukaryota > Metazoa > Chordata > Mammalia > Rodentia > Cricetidae > Phodopus > Phodopus roborovskii. Next base: position 2,255,542 of record NW_026126645.1, read on the forward strand.
GAACCTGTAGTGTATGTGATACTGAAAAGAGGCCAAAGGGACAGAAGCCTTGAGTGGGGTAATAGCATCCCAGATGAGTTAGGAGGAAAGACAGGGGCAGGTCACATGGAAGTTTGTAGGCAATGCTAGTATTTATTTTGCTGTGGTGTGTGTGTGATGTTTATTATTGTTGTTACAATCATTATCATCGTCGTTGTCGTTGTTTTGAGACATGATCTCATTTATGTAGCCCTGGTTCTTGAGCTCACAGAGATCTACTTGCCTCTGCCTCCCAAGTGCTGGGATTAGAGTATACCACCATGCCTAGCTTGAACTGTTTTGTTTTTGTTTTCCTGAGACAGGGTTTCTCTGTGTAGCCCTGGCTGTCCTGGGACTTGCTCTGTAGACCAGGCTGGTCTGAAACTCAGAGATAAACCTGCCTCTGCCTCCTGACTAAAGTTGAATGCCACCTTACCCGACTTGCTTTGCTTTTTTGGAGACAAGTTCTCAATCTTAGCACTCATGGGGCAGAGATAGTAAGCCCATAATTTTTGAGGCCAGCCTGTTCTACATAGCCAATTAAGAGGCCAACCTCACTACAGCATCAGACCCTGTGTCAACAAAACAAGACACACAGAGAACTGTATCAAGAATTAGGGGACTGGGGAGATAGCTCAGTAGGTAAAGTGTTTGCTGCACAGCATGGGGACCTGTATTTGGACTCCCTAGCACCCACATACAAAACTAAGCCTGCCAATGCATGTCTGTAATCCCAGGGGCAGGTGGGGGGGGGGAGGGGGAGAGACAGGAGGGTCCCTGGGGTTTGCTGGATAGCCAGTCTATTGATTTAGTGAGCTTCAGGTTCAGTAAGATCCTGTCTCAAAAATTAAGGTGGGAAAGCTGGGCAGTGGTGACACATGCCTTTAGTCCCAGCACTCTTCATAGGCAGAGGCAGGCTGCTCTCTGAGTTCAAGGACAGCCTGATCTTCAGAGCAAGTTCCAGAACCAAATAAATAAATAAATAAATAAATAAATAAGGTTGAGAGTGATTAAGAAGACAGCCAATGTCAATCTCTGCCTACCCCCTATCCCCCATAATCCCCCTCCTGCGTGCGTGCGCGAATACACACACACACACACACACACACACACACCAGGCTCAAACAGTGGGATATGGTAGGTGTGCCTTAGGCATCTTGCTGTGAGACCCAGCAACATCCACCTGGGCTGTTTTAAACAGAATAGGAACTCACTTGATGGGAAATTCAGTAGTTCCCAGAAGTTCCCTGAGCTGGAGAACAGGGGCTGAGCAGCAAGCAGAGGTCAGCCAAAATGACATCACAGAGCCAGGTTGGCAGGACACCGCTCCATGCACTAAATGCAACAGCCTGAGGTGCCACTGTTCTAGGACACCGTCACTACCATTGATTACCAGCACTACAGTGGACTTCCCATGCTCTGTTCTCCTGGTTCAGACCCACAGCGAGAGTTTCTACTAACTGAGCCTAGGAGCAGGGGAGCCTGGAAAGAAGAATTCGGTCTCTTTGGTTTTTATGAGACATGGCCTGCTAAAGACTTGTGTCGTGATGTCAGATGTCCTTGGCACAGGTTTACCAGTGTGTAGGGCGTTCATAACCCAGCACTCCAAAAGTTCCCGAATCCGTGCGTTTCATTTACATCCATCCTGGCAGTGGAAATGGGTGAGGTCACCTCTGGGAGAGGAGTGTGGGAGCCCAGGTCCTTGCTCTGGGGATCTGAAGCTGGGGAGATAGCGGAAGAAGCGAAGGAAGGATACTGAAAAGAAAGGAGGGTCAGAGCTGTGAGAATGTTTGGAGGAGGGCATGGTGGTCAGCTGCCCAGGTGCCTCTAGCAAAATAAGCAGACAGCAAAACTACCAATGGCTTTGGCACTGTGAAGGTAGTGGTGAGTGTGTGAACAGGGTTGGTGTCGTGTCCTCTGTGTGCCGGAGAGATGTGGATAGGCTGAAGGAGATTCGTCCGTCCGCTGCTTTGAAGAGAGGTGAGTGAGTCACGAGACACGGGGCCCTGGGAGCCCAGTCCTGCTCCTCCCAGCCGCCTCTGTCTGGGGTGAGGGTTGGCTTCAGCCTGGTCTCAACGTCTGTCCTCCTGCACATACTGCAGCCTTGCATGGGTGCTTTTCTTGGTTGATGCCAGCTGTTTCTGGTCATTGGAATGACAAGGTAGCTCTGGAAACAGAAACTGAAACTTTGGAAGGAAGAAACACTCTCAGAGGCAGTTTGATCACCTAGTTTTGTCTTTTTTTGTTTTGTTTTTTTAATTTTAGCTGTGTGTGTGTGTGTGTGATGTGTATGAGGGTGGTGAGTGGGGTGGTGGGTGGGGGTGGTATATGTTGTTGTGGGTCTGTGAATGTGTGTGCCCGTGGACTTGTAGATGTGCATGTAGAAGGTCAGACATCTTGGCTTAATTGCTCTTGCCATGTGTTTTTTGAGACAGGGTCTCTCATTGCTGCCTGGCCAATGAGCTGCAGGGATTTGCCTCCTGTCTAACCTCACAGTGCTGGGCTTACAGAAGTACCGTGAGCCTGGCTATCATCTATGTGAGCACCAGGGTTCTGAATTCAGTTCCTCATGCTTGTGCAGCAGGTACCAGTAGCTCAGGCTGGCCTTGAGCTTGCTGAGCAGTTGAGGATGACTTTGAACTCTTGATCCTGCTACATGAATGGGACGGCAAGCATGTTCTGTCCAGTTTTTGTATACAGTGTAGGGACTGAACCCCGGGCTTCACACAGTCTAAGCAAACCTTCTACCACCAGAGCTACATCCCTGGCCCTCAGTCACATATGTCTTGGGCAGATAAGGCCCCTTAAGAGGCCAGGTGGTTCTGGGAGAGCATATAGGATTCCTCAGGCTCCAGGGCAGGCCCCAGGAATGTCCTGTCAGCCTCTCCAGTCACCAGAGGCACTTTGGAGGACTGATCCGGTAGCAGCTGCCAAAGGTTTCCCTGCTGGTTCTAGACCTTGCACGAGCTTGAAGAACTTCAGATACGTTGGGCTTCACCTTGACCCTAAATCAGAGTCTCTCAGGGGCGAGGCCTGAGCAGGAGCTGCTTGGAAATTCTCCAGGTGACTGACAGTCCGTGTGAAAGCAGACCAGAAAGCTCTGAATGGCCACTAGAGGTTAGTGACCCATTAAGCCATATTTACAGAACACCCTTGGGTACAAAGGCAGTTCCTGAGGTCACAGAGGTGACCAGACAAGGTCTCCATCTGGTAGGGAAAGGACACGATCCTTGAAAGCATGATCAACCTATGATGACCACAGTATCCATTTCCCTGGCCGAGTTCAATAGCAAGCAATCAGTAAGTGAGGTCAGACAGACCTGGCTTTGGATTGCTATTGGCTGTGTAGTCCTAGATAAGTAGCTTAACCTTTTGGAATCCAGTTCCCCATCCATGGCAGATCTGGCACACGACAAACATATAAATGTGTCTGCAGCAGGGATGAGGCGGCTGCTACGAGTGACTAGTCGAGAATAGGAGCCCTGGTAGCGGGTCAGAAAGGGCTCTGTGCTTTAGAAGACAGAGAATGAGGTTTGGAGCCTGTTTGCTTTCATTTACAGCCCAGGCTGGCTTTGGATTTGCAGTGATCCCCCAGCTTCAGCCTCTCAGGTCCTGGGATTATAGGTACGTACTGCCAGACTTGGCTTGGAACCTTTTTTTGTTAGACAGGGTTTTTCTGTATATCTCTGGCTGTACTGGAATTTTCTTTGTAGACCAGGCCGGCCTCGAACTCACAGAACAGAGATCCACCTTTCTCTGCTTTCCTGAGTGCTGGAATTAAGGGAGTGTGCTACCACATCTGGCTCTCTGGAACCTGGTTTTAAAGGAGGCAGGATCTTCCTCTGCTCTGCCCTTTGCTCTCCCATCCACCTGTTACTGAATCAAACATTTGTTACTAACCCACCCCGGAGGCTCAGTTCTGGCCATGTATTACAGTCTCCCATGGTGTCATTAGGTAGTTTTATTTAAAGTGGTGAGAAACTTTATATTATATAAAATTGACCATTTTAAACTTTTTCCTCCCTCTCTCCTCTTTCTTCTTTTCCTTTCTCTCCCTCTTTCTTTCTTTCCTGCTGAGAATTCAACTCGGGGTCTTACAAATTCTTACCACTGAGCTACACCTTCACTTTAAAAAAAATTATGTATTTAGGGGCTAAAGAGATGGCCTTGCAGTTAAGAAAGTGTGCAGCAGCCAGGCAGGGTGGAGCATGCCTTTAATCTCAGCATTTGGGAGGCAGAGGCAGGTGGACCTCTGAGAGTTCAAGGCCAGCCTGGCCTATAAAGAGAGTTCTAGGACGGTCAAGGCTACACAGAAAGATCCTGTCTTGAGTGTACTGCTCTTCCAGAGGGTCCTGCATTTGGTTCCTAGCACCTACGTCGGGGTCTCAAAACCACTGACAGCATACTCATGCTCAGACATAAGCATACACATAATTTTAAACATTTACGTATCTGTTCATTCTTTCTTTATTGAATGAGTTGAATGAGGACCTCACATGCTAGGCAAACACTCTACCATTCTGTTATCTCCCATTTTAAGGCTTATGATTTGGTAGTCTTTAGTCCATTCCCAGTGTTGTAGAGTCATCACCATCACCCCAGTAAGGATCCCAGTACTGAGTAGTGGTCACCCTCTGCACTAGCCACGTTGTGTTTCTGGATTCGCCTGTTTTGGACATTTTTCAAAGATGGGCTCCTGTAGCATATGGATGGCATCCTGTCTCTAACTTCTTACAGTTAGCATTGCATTTTTAAAGTCTGTCCCACTGCCTAGCTTAGCAGGCAGAGCAGGCAGTGTGAAGTGTTTTCCACAGGCTCACTTGTGGGAATCCCCATGGAAGGAACCTTCTAGGGCATGGAGGGGGTAATGTATCTTAGCAAGCAGGATTGCCAGGTAACATACAGGATGTCCTTGCAATTTCTGAACCATACTTCACCACCCCCAAAGTTAGTTGTTCTTCCATTGTTTGATATGATATACAAGTCCAGCTGAGTTATGTATTTATTTTTGCTAAATCTGGCTACTCTACCAGCAGGAAGTGGTAGAGTCAAGAGTGGTAGAGTCAGGATTGCACCTGGGAAGCTGAGCCAGAGCTGAACTTCCTACTCACTCTGCTAGTGACGCCTGGTTTCTCAGACTGTCCCCAGGGAGAGGTCACAGGCCTCAAGGGAGGCCCCAGTGTTTGTTTGTTCTGTTGTTTTGTTATTGTTTGTTTTATGTGTGTGTTTAACACTCTAGGTGGTTTTCCTGGGCAGCCTGGGAATAGTGAAAAGGCAGCTACTGGACAATAGCTATTAGGAAACCCTTCCTATATACAGCACCCCAGGGTTCAGTGCTCTGAGACAGGGGAAACGGAGGCTCAGGGAAGTTAAGTCACTTGCCTCACATCACACAGCTAAGAGGACTGAACCCTGAACTTGGACATCATATTGTGACAATTGGAGTTCTTAATTCCCCATGGCTTTTTGTGTTCCAGTGGAGCCTAGATAATGTTAATTAGCTAATTAAGTCAGTCACTCATCCCATAGGTATATTAATGAACGCCCCTGTGGTGGGTGATGCATATTGGAACGTAATGAGGGGGCTAGAAAGATGGCTCAGTAGGTAAGAGCATTTGCTGCACAAATGTGAGGGACCTGAATTCGGATCCCAGCAGCCATATATATAAAAAGCCCAGTGTGGTCAAGCCAGTGCCTGTAACCCCAACACTGTAGGAAGCAGACACGGGAGCATTGTCCAGACTTACTGGCTGCCAGCCTCGCTCCAGGTTCAGTGACAGAACAGGGCATCCAGTGCCCTTCCCTGGCCTCTACCTGTGCACACACACACATAGCAGGCACTGCCTTCCCCCTGTCGTCAGCCCCTCACACTCCCCACGTCACATGTATGGCACACAGGACAGTAAGAGCTCTGATAGAAGCCTGTAGCTGGCACTGAATGGCAAATGCCAAGGCAGGTTGAATTTGCAGTGGTGGGTGTTGGGGTGACCCTCGTGCTGAGTCAGGAGAGATGACTGTCTCCAGAAGGAAGGAGAGTCCTCCAGGCAGAGGGAGCAGCTGAGGTGACTGGATACAGCTCAGCATGGCCAGGGAATTGCCAAGTGCTCCATAGCTGGTGCCAGAGGGGCTCATGATGAAGAGCAGGGGGTGGGTGTTGTCCTGGCTACCAGTGGAGGCCAGAGGGTGCCAGGCTCCAGATCTCATACTTTTCTGTCCAGCAGGCCAGGCTCTCTCCCCTGACTGGGTGGAATCCAGGGCTGGCAGCCAGGGGTCGGCTGGGAATCTTCGGGAATCTTCAGCCATCGGTCCAGCAAAGTTCTTGCTCTCTTAGCTCATCACTGCCGAGAAGTCTCCTGAGGAAAATCCCAGCCAGGAAACTTGGGGTTTGTTGAGGCCTCCATGTGGGGGAGGGTGTGGCTCCTTTCCTGCAGCCCCTCTTCCTCTCCGCCTCCAGCTACCCCTAAGGGGCAGTGGAGGGACTGAGCTGGCCAGGCTGGCCTGCTGCCCAGGCTGGGAACCATCCACGGAGGCCCCACCTGGGGTGTATGGGGGCACACGGCCGACTCGGGCTCTGTCCTTGCAGGAAGGAAAGCAACCAGAGTACTGAAATAATAAATGGCAGAGCCAGCAGGAGCCTTCCCTGTCACCGCCCAGCTTCTTCATTCCGGCTGAGGGGCTCTGAAGTGGGAGGCCCAGGCATAGGGGAGACTGGGCAAAGCCACTCTGCCGGCCAGGCCTGTCTCCCATAGGGCTGTGCGAAGGCAGAGGGTCGAACCCTGTTTTCCTGGAATACCTTCTGACTGCACACACAGGGCACAGGGACACTGGGGTGAAGTCACTGGTGGGCTTGTGTTCCTGAAGCTGGCCAGGCTGGAGCAGCCTTGCAGAGTATCCTGCACTCAGTTCTGAGTTCCAGGCATCCCTTGGAACTCGATATCTGTCAGATCCAAACTGCAGATGAGGAAGCTGAGGTACAGGAGGAGGAACTTTCTCCGGGTACATAGAGGGGGCCTAAAACTCAGTACCTTACCCCTGCAGCCTCCAGCCCAAGTCACTTGGTCTTGCAGCTTTGAACATGTGCACTGGAATGTTGGTCCCTCTCTGTTCCTGTGTTGCCTCCGAAGACATCCCTGTCAGAGGGGTTGGCACTTTAGAAGAGATGATTGGGAAATCAGATGTGGGGATGTGGTGACACGTGCTTATAATCCCAGAATGTGAAAGGCGGAAGCAGGAGGATTACTATGAGTGTGAAGCCAGTCTGGGTTGTAGAGGAAGACTCTGGCTCAAGAGAGAGAGTAGAGGGGAGAGGGTGGAGAAGAGAGGGTGGAGGGGAGAGGAGAGGGCTAGAGAAAAGGCCCGGGAGGATCTTTTCCCTCCCATGCATGAGTCCTAGCTTTGCAGTGGAGGTAAAGGCTAGAGGATCAGAAGTTCAAGGTCATCCCTAAGCTACAAAAGATCTGCCTCACCCCCTAAGAGCAGATGGGAGGAAGAAGAGAAAGAGGGATGGCAGGGACTCCCCGCCCTTTGGGTTTGCGTCATGGTTTGCTGGGGCAGGGGAGTAAGAGACCCCCAGCCCGTTGCCAGCCTCCCTGGCCTCCCTCCCCCTCTGCTCTAATGACTACCCTGCGGGGCATGACTGACAGAGTCACCGCTAAAGCAAGTGGGGCAGTGGGTGGTTCTACAGGGTGCAGGCTCAGGAGCTAGCTTGGAATCTGCGTCCTTCCTGTTGGGTAATCTGCTCCAGGCCAGAGCTGCCTGTCCCTCTGTCACCCTGTCCTGCCCCAGGGATAAGGCCGAATGCCCTGTCTCACACCTGGGCCTTGGCTGCATCCGAACTTCCTGCCCCAAGACCTTGTCCAATCACTACCCATGGTCAGACCTGCTAGGTGCTCTAAGATTTGTAGGGTAAAGCTTGGCCCCTGGAATCTGCCTGCCTGGCTAAGAGTCTAGGTTCTGGCCCCTATTTGGGCATGTGCCACAATTTCCAGCTGGCCACAGTTTTCCTCGTCTATAAAACCTGCATTTGGTGAAAGGACTCCCTCCATAGGAGATACAGAGTGGCCTGGTGCTGGGAATAAAGCCTGGGGTGCAATGATGGCAAGCATGTCCACTCCCTGCCTTCAGTGCACCCTCCCTGAGGTCTTCCCTGTGCAGCCAGAGGCTCAGCTCTGAGGTCAGAATGCTCGCACTTCCTCCCTGGCCCTGTGAGTGCTTGGATGCTCAGGCTGCTGTTCAGGTGTGCCTGACCCTCCATAGCCTCATCTTCTCCTGCTTTACTTCTCCTGTGCCTTCTCATTTTGGGGTCTGAAGATGCATTCCTTCCCCTGGGTGGGTTCAGGGCTGTTCTGTGCTCTGACCCTGGGTTTGCCAAGCATCCTCAGCCCTCAGCAGGCTCCTCCTCATTGGTGTTCTTTGCCTAAGCTGTGAGCATCCAAGACAGGGACAGTGTCATCCTCTATCCCCAGCATGTGGCTAGAGGTCAGCAGGCACTCATCATAACTGACATGCGTCTGGGTCAGTTTTCCAGGGGCCTCCAGACAACCCTTGGTGGTGGAGCTAAGCTGGAGTTGTCCTAGAAGTTTAGGCTGGCGAGGTTTCCAGGCCCACACTTTCCCTCTCTGTGCCTGAGCTATCCAGGCAGGCTCTGGCTAGACCAGCCCAGCTCCCTCGTACACAAGCCACGGGTGAAGCTTTACACAGTTCCATCTTCAGTGAGCAAAAGTAGTCGAGACTGCTGTTCCCATTGTGTGGTGGGAGCTGGCAGCCCAGAGGCGCTAGGGACTTGCTTGAGAGTCACCATGCCTGAGAAGGGTTAGGCCAGGGAAAAAATGTCTCCTCTTTCTATCTTGCACTCCTTGACTGACTGCCACCTTTCCCAAGTACTGCCTCAGGCCCTCCCTCCTTGCCTCCCCTGGGACCCTCCCACCAGGCCTGGGCCCCAGAATCTCCCAGACTGTATTCTCTCTCACTGAAAGCTGAAAGGGGCCAGTTCATTGTACCATACTGAAGTCACTGAGGAGTTTCAGGTTACTCGGGCAGCCCTCAGCTCTGCTCGCTCTAAGAGCCCTTTTGTCTTCTTTATTTGCTTTGTAGACATTTTCAAGCCCACTCTTAGCTTACTGGTTTCAACAAGTATCGTATTCTTTCATCTTCCAGCCCCCAATTTTTCCTTTTTTTGAAATTTGTTAGTGTTTTGCCTGCATGTATGTCTGTATGGGGGTGTTGGATACCCTTAGAACTGGAGTTACAGACAGCTGTGAGCTGCCGAGAGGTTGCTGGGAATTGAACCTGGGTCCTTGGGAAGAGCAGCCAGTGCTCTTAACCTCTGAGCATCTCAGCAGCCCTCAGCTTTTCTGTCATACCCAGCTACAGTTGGTTTTTAAGAATCAGGGCTCGGGTGCTGGAGAGATGGTTAAGGGCACTGGCTGCTCTTCCAGAGGATCCAGGTTCAATTCCCTGTACCTCACAACTGTCTGTAACTCCAGTTCCAGAGGATCTGATGTACGGGCACTGCATGCAAGTGATATACATACATCCAGGTAAAGCATCCATATACATAATATGAGAAATAAATCTTTAGAAATATTAGGGCTTGCTGGGGGTGGGGAGCGTGCCACATGCCTTTAATCCCAGCACTCAGGAGGCAGAAGCAGGTAGATCTCTGTGAGTTCGAGGCCAGCCTGGTTTACAGACTGAATTCCAGGACAGCCAGGGCTACACGGAGAAAACCTGTCTTGAAAAACCAAAACCAAACAAACAAAATCCCCCTTCTCTATTCCTTCCTCCCTCTCTTTCTCTTTAGAGATTCACTTCGTCTGGGACTGTTTGCAGTTTCTACATTATTTACTAAATGTGTTTAGTGTAATTTGGTTTGGCATTCACATAACCTGCTTTAATGACCATGTTTCATATGTAGAACATGTAATTTAATCTTCCCTGCGAACATCAGTCTAAGATCAAAGAGTCGGGATTCAGCCTCCCAGAAACACATTTTGAGTGGTGGCGAGATTTCCAGGGCATCCCAGCAACAGTTGTTGGTGTTGATTGGTTAGAGATCTGGGAAAGGTTGGGGACTAGGAACCCAGGAGTGCTTGGAAAGCACAGGAGCCATGCACAGTTTTAGGAGGTGATCAGATGAGTTAGTTGATGAGACTCCTTTTCTTTCTAGAGCTTGCTGGCATCCAGGTGAGAACTTTTCAAATTGATAAGTGTGATCCTAGAGGTGCTGGTCATATTCAGTGGCCCTCCAGGGTCTAGGTCACAGGGAAATGGGATCTAACAGTTGGAGCTATGTGAGCATAGGCAACTTTCCTCACCCTGAGTCTCCCTGACTCATCTTCCAGACGTTTCCAACTGATTTCAGCAAGCAAGCAAACCTCTCCACCAATTCATTAGAATCAGCAAGCAGGGGTGTTTACATTTTATATGTTATACTTCTTAATGAATAATGAGCCAGGCACATCTTTAACCTATCACTGGGAGGCAGAGGCAGGTGGATCTCTGAGGTCCAGCCTGGTATACAGAGCGAGTTCTAGGACAGTTAAGGTTACACAGAGAGACCCCGTCTTGAAAGGGGGGGGGAAGGCCCATCTGCCTTTTGTTTTGTTTTTTGTTTTGAGACAGAGTGTTGTTTGTAGCCCTGGCTGGCCTAGAGTTCTCTATGTAGAGCAGGATGTCCTCAAATTCACAGAGGCCCACTGGCTGAGGTTACAGACATGCACCACTCATGGCCGCTCTGTCTTTGTTTCTTCTTATTTTTAAATTTACATTTACTTATTTTATGAATGCATACAAATGCATTGTGCACACTTGCACATTCTAAGTGCACATGTGAAAGTCAGAGGTCAACTTGATAGATCCAGTTCTCTCTTTCTACCGTGCAGGTCCCAAGCTTTGAACTCAGTTCATCCATCTTGGTAGCAAATCCTTTTACCCACTGGGCCGTCTCCCCAGCCCCTGTCTGGATTCTGGTTCAAATCTTTCCTTTAGTCTGTTTGTATTTTTAGTGAGACCTGGAGAAGAGATTCACCTGGGCTTTAGTTTTTTTAGGCTATAAGTGCAATATTCTGTGGCTTGGTCTCTTCAGGGGCATCCTCATGGTCCAGAGCAAAGAAGTAAGTGGTTCACCTCCTGCTTCAGCTGCAGGCTACAGCAGGGTTTTATAGATGGAGGGTACCTGGAGGGTCACCTCAGTCAAATGACAAACCCAGAGCCATTGGGATACTACTGTTGTTGATCGATGATAACCGTAAAGGTCACTGGAGATATAAAAATGGTGTCTGTGCCTTGTAGTTGTAATGGTCCAAAGGAGTGAGTGTCTAATAGTGAAATTTAATCTACAGCTCCCAGGACCTTACTGCTAGTAGTCCTGCCCCTTTGCTAGGTTGCCATGGTAACTGCAACTGGCACCACAGAGCCCCAGGGATGAAGAATGGGTACTATTGATGCATCCTGACCCAAGAAGAGGTGCAGGCAGAAGGCCTTTCTAGGCAGGGCATCTAGGCATAACCTGCGCTGCCATCTGTGGTCTTTTGCACAGGCAGGAAGCTCAGGCCAAGAACTGGAGTGGTGTGTGTGTGTGTGTGTGTGTGTGTGTGTGTGTGTGTGTGTGTGTGTGTGTGTATGTTGGGTAGGTGAGGGGCACAAAGGACATAGCCAGTGGTTGTAATTCAGGCCTTTTCTTGGGCTGGACATGCCAGGCTGCCTGATGGACTTTTCTGGCCTTCCCAAGTTTAGTCATATCTCTTTTGTACTGGGTTTCATCCATCTTAGCCCAGTGCATATTCATAGGATTTTGCACAAAAGCACTGACTCTTAGTATCGAAAGAAATCTAGATGGCCACCAGTTCTGGAGTTTCATTTGTACATTAATTTCAGCATATCTGAAAGAGAGTGTGTGTGTGAGTATGTGTGTGCACACTCCTGAGAGTGCACAAATCTAGGCACAAGTGTAGAAGTCAGAGGAGCACTCTAGGAAGTCAGATCTCTCCTGTCACCTTGCAGAAGGAACCCCGGGATCTAACTCAGGTCATCAGGCCTGGGCACAGGCACCTTTACTTGCTGAGTCATTTTGCCAGCCCTTGCCCATTAGTTCTGATTTAGGATTCAGGGCCTCAGTCTCCTTAGCACCGAAGCCCTTGGATATGTCAAGTGGTGGAGAGCTCATTCTCTTGGAAGGAAACACTTCCTCACTAGGGAACGTCCTGTTTGTGCTGAAGTCTGTGTCTCCCTGACTTCCACCTCTCTGTCCTGGAATCTGCTCCAGGGTCCTCCAGACCCCTCTATTATTTTCTCTGCAGAATAGGCTTGGGGGTATTAGGAATTGGGGATCAAAGCTGCCAGTTTTGCTTTTTTAAAATTATTAATTAATTATTGTATATACATTGATGTTTCACATGCATGTGTGCATGTGAGGGTGTTAGATCTCCTGGAACTGGAGACACAGACAGTTGTGAGCTGCCAGGTGGGTGCTGGGAATTGAACCCAGATCCTCTGTAAGAGCAGCCAGTGCTCTTAACTGCTAAGCCATCTCTCCAGCCCCAATGTCGCTTTCTTTAGCCAGGTCCTCCCCTACTTTCAAGGAGAGAATAGGAAGACTGGTGGAGATGGTGGAGTCAGGAATGAGGTTCAGAGGTGGTTTTGGTCTATGAGTCAAAGCCATGCCCCTGACTCTCGCGGATCAGCTTGATGTGGGCATTTGGATTGTGTGGATTTGGCCCATCCTGGGTTAAGTTTTGACTCTGCCCCTGTTTATAACTGCATGATCTGACATCTTCCTTCTGCTTCACCTGTAGTGTGGTCTTGGTTGATATCCACCTACCTCTATGTGTGTGGCCAGGAGCATGAAGTCAGCTGGGCACCTAGTATGCTTGAGGACCTATGTGACAGATGCTGCTGTCATTACAGGAAACCCCTGGAAACTTCTTTGCCTTTCTCCAAACACCTTCTCTTCCTAGGCTGCTCTCAGAAATCCCCCCTTACACTTTTGTTTTTCTATTTTTTGTTTTTTGAGACAGGGTTTCTCTGTGTAACCCTGGCTGTCCTGGACCTAGCTCTGCAGACCAATCTGGCCTGGAATTCACAGAGATCCAACTGCCTCTCTCCCCCAAGTGCTTAGATTAAAAGTATATGCCACCATGCCCAGCCCAAGATATTATTTTGTTTTTATTTATGTGTATGTGGATGGGTGTGCATCTACCACATTGTGTATGGGTACCTGTGGAGGCCAGAAGAGGGCATTTGATCCCCTGAAGCTGGAGTTAGAGCAGGCTGGGAGCCTCCTAATATGGATGCTGAGAGTTGAACTTGGGTGCTCTGTAAGAGCACTGTCCACTCTTAACTACTGAGGCATCTCTCCAGATTCCAGATAGGACTAATTTGATCCATGCTGAGAAATAATAGGAGAATATCTAATCTTTCTTCCCTATGATCAAACCATTGTTTCTATAAGAGTAGAAAGCTTTGTATATACAACAAAAACTGTGCAGTTCCCTAACATACAAGGGTCTCGAGTGTGCACCAGGGTGTTTCAGGCTGCTCTTGCTGATATGGTGTAGTGAAATGGAACACAGTGTATGGTACTTAGGTTGTGCATTCAGAATCAAGGCTGCAGCGAAGTTGCTTCATACAGCGTGGGTGAACCCTGCCGGAAATATCTCAGATTCATTATGTGTTTAATTTTGAATTAATGTTTGGTCATCATATCTTTAGAAACATTTTACTATTGCCAAATCATTTGCGATCCTCACATTCAGTTATGTGACCCATAGGTTAAGAAGCCTTGGGTGGGGCCTAGAGAGATGGCTCAGAAGTTAAGAGCATTGACTGCTCTTCCAAGGTCCTGAGTTCAATTCCCAACAACCACATAGATGAGATATGGTACCCTTTTCTGGGGTATAGGCATACATGCAGGCAAAACACTATACACAATAGATTTTTAAAAAGGGGGAGCTGGGCAGTGGTGGTGCACACCTTTAATCTTCAACATTTGGGAGGCAGAGGCAGGTAGATCTCTGTGAATTCGAGGCCAGACTAGTCTACAAATTGAGTTCTAGGACAGCTAGGACTGTTACATAGAGACCCTGTCTCCAAAAAAGAAAAAAAAAAGTTTTGGTTAGGTTGAGCCAAAGTTCTAACCATAGCTTGGTGTCATACATCTTTGTATCATTGCTAGTTTTATGTGGCAGGCTGGCTGGCACTAAGTTGAGTGAGGAAGTCTGTGGTCTTTCTGGAGTGACTTGGTTATTTTGTGGCTTCTGTGTGGTCAGGCAGAAGAGGATGGCCAGCTTATGGTTTGAAGGAGGAGCCCAGGAAGTTCAAAGGTGTGTGTGTGTGTGTGTGTGTGTGTGTGTGTGTGTGTGTGTGTGTGTGTGTAATCCTGAAGTCAAGGCCCTCTTCCATGGTCCCACTGAACCTTGTACTCTTTGCCTCTAGGTCCTGGAAGGCGACCAGGCTATCTTGCAGAGGATCAAGAAAGCTGTGCGGGCCATCCACAGCTCTGGCCTTGGTGAGTGAGCCTGCCTAGGGTCTGGGGCCTGGGGCCTGGGACCCAGCCAGGCCTACAGCCAGCTCTGAGAGCCTTTCCTTGTCTGTAGGTCATGTGGAGAACGAGGAACAGTACAGAGAGGCTGTGGAGGCCTTGGGGAATAGTCACCTGTCCCAGAACAGCCATGAGCTGTCCACTGGTTTCCTGAACCTGGCTGTATTCACCCGTGAGGTGGCTGCACTCTTCAAGAACCTGGTGAGTCTCCTCCTTCTTCTTGCCAGATTCAGGGCAACTCCAGCATCTTGTTTCTGGGGACTGAACCCAGGGTCTTCTGGAAGAGCAGCCAGCGCCCTTAACCACTGAGCCATCTCTCCAGCCTAAATCCCACATGCATCTTCAGAACTGACCCGGATGAGTCAATTGTGCTCCTTGATCCCTGACTCTGGACCAGAAGTTTCTGTACTGTTCCCTTTGGTTTTGAGGCTGGTCCCACTCCTGCCTCTGCCTTCTGAATGCTGGGATCACAGCTGTCCCCCACCCTGCCCCAGCTTTGATTTCTAGCCTCACTTTCCCCTGCACTGCTATCTTCACCCCGGAGCAAAGGCAGTCCTGCCCCAGAGCAGGCAGAGGCCAGGGCAGGGGTGGAGCAGCCCAGGGAGGGCTCTGAGTCGTCCTCTGTCCCCTCATCTCTTCCTCCCCCTGCCTCTTACACCCCTGTGGCTTTTCTCTGCTCCCTGGTACTTCCTGGGCCCTGATCTCCTTGGGGCTGGGTCTTTGCTTTCTGCAGGTTCAGAATCTGAACAACATCGTCTCCTTCCCGCTGGAGAGTCTGATGAAGGGGCAGCTAAGGGACGGGCGGCATGTGAGTGTCTGTGTGGGACACGGGGCTGCTGAGGGTACAGTGGATATAGTGCTGGGCGGTAGGAGAGGCCAAGTGAGGTGCAGCCACTCTAGGACTACAGCCTCATGCTGCCCTTGGGTCAGCTGGAGAGCCTGGCACCCAGGCCATGTGTAGAGTTTGGCCTGTAGCTCTGACTCCTCCCCTCTACCATCTGGCTAAAGGATAGGTGAGCCACACGTGCTTCCCAGTGCTGGTACATGGAAGGTTCAGGGTGCAGGCCCAGGATCCCCAGTGCCCCACTGCTGGTCCTCTGTCTGCACCTGGCAGCCCTGGATCCATCAGAGATCCTGCAAATGGAGGGTGGCAGTCTGCCTGGGCAGTCTGCCCCACAAAGCATGGGGGAGGAACTGTCCTCATCTCAGAGTGACACCAGCCTGGGAACCTCCCAAACCAGACAGGTAACTTTTTTTCTCAGAAGAAGTTGAGACTGTCTAGAAGGGTGTGGATAGCTGGGCTGGCTCTAGCTCAGGCATCTGGCCCAGGCTACCCAGTCCGGGAGTCAGTTGTGTCTTACTGGTTTGCTGTGTGGCCTCAGGGAGACTTCCCAACCAGTCTGTTCCTGGTGAGAGGGTGTCCTCGTATCCAGCAGGAGAAATTGGTAGGATAAAATAGGGGTGCTATTTGACCTCCATCTTCCTGCCCTCATCCTCCATGGCCCATGACAAGACTTAGAGCAGACCCCAGAGGTTGGCTACACCCCAGGATAGAACCCACCACACCTGGTTCTAGGAAACTCTGGGGAGAAGTTGGGTGGGCTGAGCCTCAGGAAAGCAGTTGGTTGAGTGTTAGTGGGTGTCAGTTGGAGAACAGCTATGGACAACCTAATTTAAGAGTGGGGTCCCTCTAATGGTATCAGAATGTACTGTTTATTCCAGGGCTCACATTTCTCTTTGGGCAACTTGTTCTTTTTTCAACCCCAGGATTCAAAAAAGCACCTGGAGAAGGCATGGAAAGACTACGAAACCAAAATGTAAGTGATCTTGGGAGGGTGGACTTAAAGAGGGCGCTGTGTTGAAGAAGGAGGCTGACTTTGGGATGTGTCACTCAGGGTCTCTGGCTCTCAGGCCAGGCCTGACTGGCTGCTGGGGGCTCTGCTGTAAGACAACCCGAGGGAGCTGTTGTGAAAAGACCATGGGATGCTGCCCCAGTGACCCTCCAGCCTTGTGGTACCCATGTGGACAAGGACATTGCATCCTCAAGGTCACTCAGCCCTGAAAGGAGGGTGTTAGTGTTCAGAGGCCAAAAGAGACTGAGTCATAGCTCAGGGTCACACAGCTGGGCAGCAGATGGTAGCTGCAAACATTGGGTTGGACATAGAAGGAGAGAGGGGAGGAGGTGGACACACAGGCTTCCTGTGTGTCCACTCCATACTGTAGGTCTGCCACCAGCTATGTCATCCCAGGGACAGAGGAGTCTGTGGTACTCAGTGGCCAACCCTTCCTAAGCACACTCCTTGGGCTCTCTCAGGTTCTTGTTTCAGAACCTGTATTCTTCCTTGTGAAAATGTATTTGCTAAAGAAAATACATTTCTTATGTATAATTTAGAAAAGATGATGAAGTTAAAAAAAAAAAAAGGGAAAGAGAGAGAAAACATTTGCTCAGCATGGTGTTACACACCTAGAGTCCCAGACACTCAGGAGGCTAGGGAGGGAGGATTACTTAATCGGAGGAATTTCAGACCAGCCTGGACAATATAGTGAGATCCTATCCCCTTACCAACACACACACACACACACACACACACACACACACACAAAAAAAAAAAAAAAAAAAAAAAGAAAAAAAAAAAAGAAAAAAAAAGTTTAATTATCTTTAGGAGAATATTAAGGTCACTCTGTAGGGAGTGTCTGAAAGTTCTCTGTTAGAAATTCTATTTTATTTTACAAAAAAGTATAGATTTCTACTTTTAGAATTAAAAAAAAAACCAAGGTGGGGGGGGAGTAGATGGCTCAGTAGTGCTCACCTTGCAAGCCTGAGGACCTGAGTTCAATCCCCAGAAACCAAATTAGAGCAAACAAACAACAAACAAGCTGGCAGCTTACTCCCATAATTGCTGCAGCATGTGGGTGGAGACAGGAAGATGAATTTCAAGGCCAGCTTCTGCTACATAGCTAGTTTGAGACCAGCTTGGGACATGAAACCTGTCTCAGAAAAAAATAAATAAATAAAAAACAAGGTGAAGTGAGGAGAAACCACCAAAGCATAGGCAAAAAGTCGTTAGCTCCCAGAAATGAGACATTTTTTCTTCTATGTACAGTGAAATATATTGACGAGACTGAGATCAAAGTAACCATGTTATGTAACCTTCTATTTAAAAAATATCCTGTGAGGGCGAGGCAGGAGGATTCCAAGTTTGAAGCCTCAAAAATGGAAACAATAGCTGGGCTTGATGGCGCACACCTTTAATCCTAGTACTCGGGAGGCAGAGGCAGGGGGATGTGAGTTGGAGGGCAGCCTGGTCTGCATAGTAAGTTCCAGGTTAGCTGGAGCTCCATGAGACATTGTCTCAAAAGCAAGTAGACAAAAAGCAACAAACAGGGCTGGGAGGGTAGCTCAGTGTGTAGAGACAGTGCTTGCCTATTGCTCTCAGAGCCCTGGGTCCAATCCCCAGCATATTATAAATGGGTGTGGCGGTGGCACAGACCTGTAAATCCAGTACTCAGGAAGAGAAGGCAGGAGGGTGAGAAGTTCAAGGTATTCTGTCCCTTTACACAGCATTTGAGGCTAGTCTGGGATGCATGAGAACCCTGCCTTCCCATCTACCCAAAGAAGAAGCCAAAATGTGACCATCTTTCTTCATTAGTACATATGACCCATCTTTCTGTGTGTATACATATTTTCAGACAGCAACAGTCAACTAGGGCAGGGTGTGCCCACAGGTACATTCTATAATGGTTTAATCTTGCCTGTAGTGGAGGAAGCATCTTGGGGACTAATATTTGTTCCTGTGTATAATGACTGCTGTGGGATGGGTTCCAAAAAACAAATGCAGGAGCATTTATTGCCCCTCCATCTCCTAGAGCCATCCGGGTCCAGACCGAAAGGTCATTCCCTCCTCCCCTTATGGCTGTGAGCACAGGGCCTCATCCTGCCTGGGATTGGTGTGGCCATCTGCTCATTTTAGAAGTCCAAAAATGGGCAGTGGAGACCCAGGCTAGCTTTATCTGTATGAGCTGCCGAGGGAACCACGTGAGTCTCCTTCCCTTAGCCTTGCAGAGCCAAGTCTTCCAAAATGGACAGAATCACCTTTCCCTGTAGATTTTCCCAAGCAACTCTGCTTTTACTAACAAAGGCATATGTCTTTGATTCCAGCACTTGGGAGGCAGAGGTAGGCAGATCTCTATGAGCTAGAGGACATGCTGGTCTGCATATAGGGCAGCCAGAGTTACATAGTGAGAATCTGGCTTGAAAACATAACAAACAAAAATTTGTTTAAAGAGAATACTATTCCATTAACAAGACATGGGCTGCCTAGGGTTAGCGATACACTATTGATGTGGCCCTGACTAGGACTGCATTTGAGTGGCACAGCATGGTACAAGGTATGCATTCCTTCCTTTGGGGCCTCCAGGTGTTGCCGGATGTCAATACACTGGAAGGTACTGCAGGGTTGGACCACATGCAAGCCATTCCAGGTAGCACTGGGATGGCCCAGACTGCAAACACCATCTGAATACCTCTGGAGCACATGAAAAGAGGGCGCTCTCTCTACCTTGGGCTTCTGATATACCAAGTCCTATGCTGCCAGAGGACCATGTTTACCAGGCTGGTCCATATGCAGATCTGTTTCCTCATCTGTAAAATGGCATAGTTTTACAGTGTATTTAAAGTACCAGGCACTGGGGCTGGAGAGATGGCTCAGGGGTTAAGAGCACTTTTTGCTCTTGCAGGAGATATGGGTTTGATTCACAACACCTAGATGGTGGCTCACAACCATTTGTAACAACCATCCTTAGATAGATCTGGGTTCAAATCCCACCTCTGTCACTTAATAGCTGTGAGACTTGGACAAGCCTTAAGCTTCTCATCTGTACAATAGGGGAAATGACTCCTGCTTTGTGGGCTTATCACTTTAGTGTGTGAAGCCCTGATATAAAATTAGTGCTTAAAAATAATAGGTTAGGGATGTGCAGTGATTGCCTCACACACAAAAAGAGCTGGGTTTGGTCCCTGGGACTGTATAAAACCTGGTGTGTGATGCATGCCTATACTCTCAGCATTTGGGAGGCGGATGCTGGAAGGTCAAAAGGTCAAGATGACCTTCTGATACATAGTGAGGCCAGATTGGGCTACATAAGGCCCCATCTCTGAGAAGAGTAAATTAGGAAGAATCACTCTTAATGCTTAGGAAGGGCTTCCTTAGTCCTTAGTACCAGGGGCTGGGAAAAATTCCTGACACCATTGCCAGGTTTGCTCCCCAGCAGGAGAAGGCACTACTGTCACCCCCAACCCATAGATAGTAAACAAACAAACAAATAACACAGTGCCAGGGGCCCTGCCTGGTTGGATCTTGCTGGTTTACACGGTGAGAAGTGGCTCAATAAGTATCGGAAACACAAAGTAGCGGTACCGTGGTAGTATCCACACAGAGGCCGGAATGTGCAGGCAGTTCGATTTGATGGAGAGGACAGTGGGGAGGTGTGCAGGAGACTTGGCATCTCCACCTAGCTCAAGGCAGTGAGGTTGGCAGGTGTATGATGTGCCTTGAGTCTTATTTCTCTCTCCCTCCTCACTACACCTGGATACCTGTCTTTACCTCTCAAAGTCTCATCGTTGTGTGTCCGTCATCCTTCCCCCTTCTCTCTCTCTCTTCTGCTTGCTCCGTCTCCTACTGGCCTATCATCTGGGTATAGAAAGCCACCCCATTTTCTAGATTTGAAGACTGAGGCTCAAAGAGGGGAAGCTGTGCAATTCATTAGCTGCAGAGCTGGGATTAGTCCCACCCCGTGGGCCTGCTCTGCTTTGCTCAGGGCTCACATTGCCTGGAACACAGAACTGTTAAACAAGTGTCTCCTGTACGTGGGATTCACGGGTATCAGCACCCAGCCTGAGATGTGCAAATATACTTTTGGCTGCTGTGGGTGGACTTCCTGGAAACAATCCACAAAGGGACCCTGGCCCCAAAGAAGAGAGTTTCCCCTGGAGACTTGTTGGGGTACAGGGGAAAAGCCCTAGTTATTTCATTCTTTATTAGGGGAGTGTGGGGATTGAACCAGGAATTCATGCATGTTAGGCTAGCTCTCTGCCCCGGAACTGCAGCCCCAGCCTGGGTATCACAGGCTTTTAGTATTTTGAAAAGCTCTGTGCACTCATGAGAACCAAGGCTCTGTGACCATCTACCCACCCACCTCTAAGTCCCTTCTAGATAATCAGAACTGGTCATCCTTGGTCCCACCTGGTCTTCGGGCATGAAATCTTCAAACCCTTCCTCTTGCTCTAGCTTAAAGACCTAGATGCTTAACTGGTGGGAACCAGACCCACTGTGGTTCTCCCTATTGCCATTGCCTCAGGCACTATCCCATCTCTGTCCATCTCTGCACAACTCCCTGAAGCCCTCCACCTCAATGCATACCACTGTCTAGCCCTCCTGCCCAGGCCAAGCTCCAAGCTGATGTGTCAGGCTTCTAGACCCAACGCAGATATTGCTTCCTAAGCTGCTGTGATGAGGCCAGGTCTCTTTTACTACCCTGACTCTGCTTTGATTTGATTTGTGTCTTTTTCCCCCATGACCCCCTGGGCTCCCCAGACCTACCCCAGCCTCTGTTGTTGCCAGTCCTAGCACACAGATACCACAGGGAAAAGGGCTTCATTCCCACATTCATGAGCCCATAGCAGGGATGGATGGTGGCTGGGATAAGGGTTGCTGAGTTTGTTCAAATGTCTCTTTATGACCTAGGGCCAAGCTGGAGAAGGAGAGGGATCGAGCCAGGGTCACAGGAGGAGGCCATGGGGAGATGTCACAGGACACACAGCGAGAGCGACGAATCTTCCAACTGCACATGTGTGAGGTGAGGTGCGACTTCCAGTGAGGATGGGTTGTGTATGTTTCCTGTTTCCTCTTCCAGACCCTCAAGGCTCCAGCCACAGGGATGGCCAGCTGGCGTGTAGGATGTAACCAAGATTCAGTCATGGCTAAGAGGATTAGCCCTGGGGTGGGGAACAAGTCCCCTGTCACCAGGATCCGGCTTGAATCACACTTCTTGTCCTGTCTTCTGCTAGTACCTTGTCAAAGCTGGAGAGAGTCAGGTGAAGCAAGGCCCAGACTTCCTTCAGAGCCTCATCAAATTCTTCCATGCCCAGCACAAGTAAGTATCTCCCTGCCTCCACCCTTCATGCATTGTGGGGGACAGGACCAAGCACCCCTCCAGGCCTCTATGTCTGGACCTCATGAGCAACACTTTATTATACAGATGAATAAAGTACTCACTATGGTTCAAGCACTAAGGATTGGGCACAGTGATCCCACCAATCCCCCAACATCCCTGAAGCAGATACAGCATTTACCCATATTTTATAGATGGGGAAACTGAGGCCCAGTTATCAAGCTCTCAAGGCTAGTGAGATCTGAACCCAGAGAACCTCACCTCTGCATGCCTGCTCTCATCCTCAAGCTGCATGCCCAAGGGTACCCTGTAGGGATCTTCTCCAACTTCTAGCCTCATCCACATTTCCATCCCTCCCTTGTTTGGCTTCTGGCCTTTCTTAGCTTCTTCCAAGATGGCTGGAAGGCAGCTCAGAGCCTGTCCCCCTTCATCGACAAGCTGGCAGCCTCAGTCCATAGGGTAAGTCTGGCCCGTCCCTTCTGGGAAGCTGTGAGTGTGGAGAGCTGGTTCCCATCATAGAGGGAGGCACTGGTGCGTCAGGCTCTGCCTTGACATCTCCTCATTGGCTGTGGATCCTTCTCTGCTCATAGCTTCGGCAAGCTCAGGAGGAGGAACTTCACAAGCTGACCCAGCTCCGGGATTCCCTCCGAGGGATGCTGCATCTGGAGAGCAGAGAGGTCAGGCCCTGAGTCATGCTAAAAGAGATGTCTAACCCACTGGCCCAACCCTGGCATACAGGGGGAGGGAAGGAAAGAAGCTCCCAAATGTCCCGTCCCCGAGGAGCAGTGCAGCACCAGGCTCTTCCCTCCCAGACACCCTGAAGTCTCCTTTGCATGTCTAAGGGGCAGGAGCACCCAAACCGGAAGAACTCAGGGGGCGGCTACAGCATCCACCAGCACCAAGGCAACAAGCAGTTTGGCACTGAGAAGGTGGGCTTCCTGTACAAGAAAAGCGATGGGTGAGTGACACAGAGAGCAGAGGCAAGTTGCCCAAAGACCTACAGCTAGGACATGAAGGTTAGGGAAGATGCCCCAATGACTGCCCTTATGTTCCTGTGGACCATTTTGCAGTCTGATAGTGTATAGTTATCAAAAGACAGCCGGGCATGTGACTCCTTGCTAAAGCTCGCTAAAGGTTATTCTTCAAGAATTATAGCAGCAGGGCCATCCATGGCACATGCCTTTAATCCCAGCATTTGGGAGGCAAGGGATATCCATGAGTTTGACATCTAGCAGAAGTTCAGACTTACCAGGCGCTGAAAATGCCTTCATCCTTGCCCTCTATACAGTATATTATATATGCCTGGGAATGAAAGCATCAACCATGCCTTGCTTCCTGGCATTAACTTTTCATTTGGAAAGGGGCCAGTGAGATGGCTTAGAGCAGTGGTTCTCACCCTGCGGGTCCCGACCCCTTTGGGGAGTAGTTTTCAGTCTTCTGATGGTGCTGCCCTTTAATACTGTCCCTCATGTTGTGGTGACTCAGCCATAAAATTATCTTCGTTAAAAAATAATAAAATAAAAAATAAATTATCTTCATTGCTATTTCGTCACTGTAATTCTGCTATTATTATGAATTGTAGTATAAATATCTGATATGAAGATGGTTTTAGGCCACCCCTGTGAAAGAGTCATTCAACCCCAAAGAGTCACAACCACAGGTTGAGAACTGCTGCCTTCTGGGGTCACCCAAGACCATCAGAAAACAGACATTTACATTATAATTCATAATAGTAGCAAAAAAATTACAGCTATGAAGTAGCAGTCAGAATAACTTTATGGTGGGGGTCACCACAACATGAGCTGTGTTAAAGGGTTGCAGCATTAGGAAGGTTGGGAGCCACTGGCTTAGAAGTAAGGGTGCTTACTGTCATGCCTGACCACCCAAGTTCAATCTCTGGAACCCACTCGATAGAAAGACAGCAGACTGTTCTAGTTACTTCCCTATTGTTGTGAAGAGACACCATGACCAAGGCAACTTATAAAAGAAAGAGCTGATAGGATGTTTACAGTGCCGGAGGGCGAGTCCATGGCCATCATGGCAGGGAGCGTGGCAGCAGGCATCACATCTCACCAACGGACAAGACACAAAAGAGCATACAGGGAATGGCATGGGTTTCTGAAACCTCAAAGCTTCCCACCCTCCCACCCTCCGCCAGTGACACATCCATCTCCTCCAGTAAGGCCACACCTCCCACCCTTCCCAAACAGTCCCACTAACTGGGGAGTCTATGTGGACTCCTCTCATTCAAACCACCAGACCGACTCCCTTGGGCCCCACGTGTGCCTTGGCATGCTCACACACAAGATAAGTGAGGTCCTGAGTTGTGATTCTTCCAGCAGCCTAGACATTCTCAGGTTACCAGAGTCACAGCGACCGGCTAGGATAGGAATTCCGAAGCATGAGTCCCCTCCCCATACCAGGAGCTTCTTGAGGGTCAGGTGTGGTGACGCACGTGAGCGGGAAGGTAGGGTTTATTGATTCTGTTCTCTGATGCAGGGGGCTTAGATGTGAGACACTCGTCACTGTTTTTCTGTCCTTCTGGGCTTTAGGATTCGAAGAGTCTGGCAGAAGAGGAAGTGTGGAGTCAAGTATGGCTGCCTGACCATCTCACACAGCATGGTGAGGCCTCTTAGGGGCTCTGAGTAGACAGATGCCAAGCCCTTAGACCCAGTGTTAGAGATCCCTGCTAAGAGGAAGGACGGTTTCCAAAGGTTCTACTTAGGATCCACATCCTGACGCCTGGGGAACAGGACTTTCATGATTATTTAATAGACAAGGAGACAAGGTACTCAGAGGCCCAGGGGATAACGTGTTCTCCACCCTCAAATTCCCACAGATCAACCGGCCCCCAGTGAAGCTGACCCTGCTGACATGCCAAGTGAGGCCAAACCCTGAGGAGAAAACGTGCTTCGACCTGGTGACCCGTGAGTAGTCTATGCCGGCCCCACACTGCCCCGTACTCCTCCTGAGGGGCTGCAGCCAGGGATCTGTATTCCATACCACTAAATAGCCAAAGGCTACCACAGCTTTGGTGCCAGGCTTTAAGGGAGGAAAGGGCAGTCTGGGAAGGAGGCCAGGAATGTAGCTCACACTGCCTAGCACGCTTTGAGGTCTGGGTTCTGTGCTGAGAACCACATAAAACTAGGCATGGTGGTGGACACCTGTAATCCCAGCATGGGGATCAGAAGTTCAAAGGCATTCTCAGCTACATGGGGAGTTTAGGCTAGCCTGAGCTACATGAGACCCTTGTCTCATTTTTCTTTAAAGGCTCTAGTCTTCAGGGAACCCTCCTGAAAGGAATGAGGAGGGAACCCAGGACTCTAAGATGGTGGGTGGGTTGTCCAGAGGAGAGGGTCATACTTAGAGACCCTTAGAAGACCTAACCTGCTGTAAGAAATTAAAGGATGTTTGAGGAGAGCATTTGTGTTTAACCTTGAGAGACACAGAGATTGTAGCAAATAAGAGGGGAGGTTAGCAGGGTCTTACAAGGGACTTCACACAGGAGCAGTGAGGCAGAGCCCCTCATAGTCCTGGACCTTGTTCCCTGATAGTCGGAACCCATGAGGGTCTGGAAGCAGGGCGCTGTATGGTTAAAGCCATAGATACTGCAGTTTGGGATCTGGCAGGGCTAGGTGAAGGGGGAGAGGTAGGAAGGAAGGAGACTAGAGTGGGGGAATGGCTGGAGGTAAGGGCCATGCTGTGCTTGAGCTGGGTGGAGGGGGTGTGATATGCACTGACCCTGGATCCAAGCCCTCATACAGAGAGACTTGCTGGGGTCCTACTTTGGAGATGACTTCTGAAGGTCACACTTAGGAGGGCCTGATCTCAGGGGCATATAAGTGTTTGTCCTAGGGAAGGCCTGCAGAATCTGTGTACTTGACGCCCTTTTCTCTCACCCACAGACAACCGTACATACCACTTTCACGCAGAGGATGAGCTGGAGTGTGAGGCGTGAGTGCTGGATCTGGGCCAGCAGTGGTGGGGGGCAGTGCACGGGGCAGGGAGCGCGGTCCACACCCGGTCTCCTGTCCCCAATCCTCCTATTCCATTTGCACAGATGGGTATCTGTGCTGCAGAACAGCAAGGACGAAGCACTGAGTAGCGCCTTTAACGGGGAGCCCAGTGGCGGCCAGTGGCCCTGGGGTGGCACCAGGTTGGATTCAGAACCCCAGGACCTCACCAAGATGCTCGTTGCTGAGGTGAAGAGTAGGCCGGGGAATGGCCATTGTTGCGACTGTGGGGCTGCAGGTCAGTGATAGGGAAGGTTTGTGGGAGGTGTGGAGAAGGGGCTCGGGGCTCTATCTAGGCTTTAGCTGCACTCCTCTACAGACCCCACGTGGCTCAGCACCAACCTGGGTGTGCTCACCTGCATCCAGTGTTCGGGTGTCCACCGAGAGCTGGGCGTGCGCTTCTCCCGAATACAGTCTCTCACCTTGGACCTCCTGAGCCCCTCGGAGCTGCTGGTGAGAGCAGGGTCAGGGGTCAGAGAGAATGTTAGGAGTGTGGGGCGGGGCTCGGGAGACTGAGCAGCTTGGCTCACTGGGAATGGATCTAGAGTAACCCAGAGTGATGTTGGTAGGGGCGGCACCTGTGGAACTGTGGGGAAGGGCTGGACTTTGAAGGCTGAAGCTTGCCTGCCAGTGGCTCTGTCCTAACACCTGATTTCACCTGCTGAGTTGACACTCACATTTGCTGTGCCTCCAGCTGGCTCTGAACATTGGAAACTCCCTCTTCAATGAAGTCATGGAGGCCCATCTGCCCTCCCACAGGAGCCCTAAACCCTCGGCTGAGAGTGACATGTAAGGACAGTCTCAGAAGGTGGGGCTTGCCAGCTCCCCAGATCCCAGGGTCTGAGAGAGGTCTGGGGTCAGAAGGCTGGGAGGACGGAGTTACCAGGACACCAGATTCTCCTAGAGGGTGGTTCCAGAAGTTAAGTATGTGGAAAAACTTTTTGAGGACCCATGATTGTCTATTGTCTTGGTAGGAGCAGCCGTAGGAACTACATTGTGGCCAAGTATGTGGAACACAGGTTTGCACGCCAATCCACACCTGAGCCCCAGAAGCTGTGGACAGCTATCAGCAGCAGGGACCTCCTATCTGTACTGGAGGCCTTTGCCAATGGGCAGGACTTTGGGCAGCTGCTACCAGGGCTTGATGGGCAGGTAAGAGTGTCCACCCACCCGCACCCCAGGCCCAGGGCCAGTTCCAATCCACTTGCACTCACATACTCCTCAGAGTCCTGGAGGACCAGCTCTCACAGTCTTCTGCCATCTGCTCAAATGTCGCACATTAAGTGGGACGAAAATTAATTCCAGCCAAGCAGACCTAGCTGGGAATCCCGCCTGTATCTTTTCTTAGCTGTGTGACCCAGTGCAGTTACTTCACTTCTGAGCCCTATTTCCTTGTCTGTAACATGGGTCAACAGTAGCCTTGGAAGTGGGAAAGGGCAGGGCTGATTAGAGTCGTGAAAGCCGCCACTGCATTTTAGTGATACATTGATGAGGGAGGAAGGATTTCAGGATGATCTCATCAGCAGAAGTGGCTGTGACTGATTGGATATTTAAAAACTGGACGTTATGAGACTGGAGAGAGAGATGGCTCAGTGGTTAAGAGCACTGGCTGCTTTTTTTCAGAGGACCCAGGTTCAATTCCTGGGTTGTATGTAACTCCAATTCCAGGGGATCTACTGCCCTCTTCTGGCCTCTGTGGGAACTGTATTCATGTGGTACACAGACATGCAGGCAAAATATTAATGCACATGAAATTGGAAAAAAAATGAAGGCAATCTTTAAAAAAAAAATAAAACAACTAGGTGTCTCCAGATGGGGGAGTAGCTCCGTGATGGAGCATAGTGAGCTTAGCCTGTGAGGCCCTGAGTTAGCCCCTAGCAGGAACAGAGGTGGACCAGGATGTCTCTGAACTGAATGTCTGAAATCGTCACAGGCCACCCAGTGGACAGTGAGGGCATGGCCCTTTAGTGAAGGTGGGCAGCATGGGCACACTAAGAAGTGGGAGAAAAGGGGAGCCCCAACCCGATGAAGGTTTGGGAATACCTCCTGGGGCCAACGAGGAACCACTGAAGGAAATCATAAAGGGACTGCCTGCCTGGGCTTCCTCACGCTTTCCTTAATGTGTGTGTGTGGGGGTGTCTGTCCATATGGCCTCATCGCTTGGGGTTTCCGACCACTTCATAAGCAGAGATGCTGGGGCAACCAGGGTTCAAGAGGGCATCACTACACTGAGGGCAGGTGACGGGGGAAACTCAGGCTTGTGTGTATGTTCAGGGACCGGGAGAGCTCGCCCTGCACTTGGCCATCAGAGTTGCCAGCCAGGCTTCCCTGCCTCTAGTGGACTTCCTCATCCAGAATGGGTGAGAGCCTGTCTGCCATCAGCAACCTCCCTGTGTCCCCCCCCCCACTCCTTATTGTCCCTCTCTCTTTCCCTGGGATTTTTGACCCCCTGGCCTGCTTGTTTCCTTCCCTGAACCTCTCTGCAACCCTCTCCTCCTAGTGGCCACTTGGATGCCAAGGCGGCAGATGGAAACACAGCACTGCACTGCGCTGCGCTCCACGGCCAGCTGGACTGCCTCAAGCTGCTGCTGAAAGGGAGAGCTCCCGTGGGGGCAGGTGTGGCCTGTTGCCTCCTCCAGACCCCTTTCCCACTGCCCCATGTGGGGCCTCCTGCCTTCACAGACCCCAGCACTGACAGAAGGCACACGCTTTGCAGGCACACTCCTATTCCCGGCTTGCTTCTGAGCTCCTCTGTGGCCTATCAGGGGTGGGGGCTTTCATTTCTAGAGCCTCAGTTTTTCCACCTGTAAAATGGGAGTTTGACAGAGCTAGTAAGCCTGCCGAAAGATGTGGATGAAGCAAACTAAATCCTATCTGAGTGTGGGTACACTAGTGATGTAACTGTTGCCCTGCTAACTCTGTAACCTATGTTTGGTCCCATGACAAGTGACCTGTGAATCCTCACAGCCTGGTCAGATAGTTTCAAGTGTCATATTCATTTTACAGATGAGACAGTTAAGACCCAGGTGATGCTGAGTAGGTCACCTAAGG
This sequence comes from Phodopus roborovskii, assembly GCF_943737965.1. Lineage (NCBI taxonomy): Eukaryota > Metazoa > Chordata > Mammalia > Rodentia > Cricetidae > Phodopus > Phodopus roborovskii. Next base: position 2,284,333 of record NW_026126645.1, read on the forward strand.
CCACACAGCTAGGAAGTCAGAGAGTCAGTTTTCATACACAGACAACCCAATTCCAAGGACCATATTAACCTCTCACCTGCCTTGACTCTGACCGCGGTCCCTGGATTTATTACCCTTCACAGTAAATGATGCTGGAGAGACAGCTCTGGACATAGCCAAGAAGAAACAACACAAGGGATGTGAAGAGCTGGTGAGTCCCAGGGCAGAGGCTGCCCTCTAACCCTTCCTCATCCGCATTGGCCCTCGTACGTGGCGAGCCTTTGTTTTTTGCAGCTGGAGCAGGCACAAGCAGGGACCCTCACCTTCCCTCTCCACGTGGACTACCCATGGGGACATTCCATGGGACACGGCTTTGACAGTGAGGAGGATGAGGAAGAAAAGGTAGGCCCAGCCCTTCCCCCCTGGATGGCACCAGACAAGAGCCGTATTGGGCCTGCTTCGGGAAGGGGCAAGCTGAGCTGTGCAAACCAAGATGGCCTTGTCCCCACAGCACTGTCCTGTGAAGCCCCCAGCTCAGGCCTGCTGGGGCAGTGGGAGGCTGGACATCAGCAACAAGACCTATGAGACCATTGCTATCCCGGGACCAGCCACCTCTCATAGCCCAAATGAGGACAGTCCCCCACCCCTGCCTGTCAAAAGCTCTTCTAGGACCGTATTTCCAGGGCGAGCAGGACATTCCAGTGGAGGTATAGTTGGCTGCCCAGAAGTATTGTGACCACGCCATTTATTGAGAGACTGCTGTGTGGGGCACTGAGTTGTGAGTGCATGCCAGAGCTAAATGTGGTGGCTCATGCCTGTAACCCCAGCTCTGAGGAGATGGAGGCAGGAAGATCAGGAGTTCAAGACCACACTCGGCTTTATACTGAGTTCAAGGCCAGCTTGGGCTCCTTGAGACCCTGTGAAAACAACAAAGGGTGAATGGCGGTCAGCCCATCCTGCTGTCAAAGTGCCCTTAGGGTGGCCATCCTCTCCTTCAGGTAAAGGGAGAGATGTTAGATGGCATGCACGTTTAAGCTGCCACCGTTTTTGAAGCTTCTGTTGTAAGATTCCAACCCAGGTTGGTCTTGCCCAGATTTTTCGGTGCTCCTCTTAACCAAAAAGACAAGCATTTGTGGAGTATGCCCTATGTGAGCCTAGTGAGGGGATGGAGACTGGGAAGCAGTCAGTCATATATGGAGTGCTAATCCCAGCGGGCCCAGGTTTGGTCCTCTGCAGAGAGCTCTTCCAGCTCCCAGCAGAGCCTGGGTGTGCTCTTGGATTTGTGTGTTGCTTGCTCTGGGAGGCCAGGGTAGGGTAGATCCTATTGGAGCTGCAGTGCGTTAGAAAGGCTCCCTGAAGGAAGTAGGGCCTAATGCCCAGGCTGAAGAGGGGGTGGCGGGCAGAAACAACACATCATGACCCTACTAAATGAGAGTACTGGGATGGCAGAGCGTCTGGGAAATTTCAAGAGAACCATGATGGAACCTAGAAGCCAAAGTCAGCGTTGACACTGACAACAAGGAAAGCATTTCCACTTTCTTTGTTATTTTTTTAGATTGATTTATGTATGTATATGAGTGTTCTACTTGCATGTATGCCTGCAAGGCAGAAGAGAGCATCAGACAGAAGAGGGCATAAGACCTCATTATAGATGGTTGAGAGCAACCATGTGGGTGCTGGGAATTGAACCCAGGTCCTCTGGAAGAACAGCCAATGCTCTTAACCACTGAGCCATCTCTCCAGCCCCACATTCCTACTTTCTTATCACAGGGAGCAATTAAAAAAAAAAATCACAGGCTGGAGAGATGTTTATAATAAATCTTAAAAAACAAACAAACAAACAAACTCACATCATTTTGTGGTTCTAGATCACTCTGACATCCCCAGTCTGAGGTCAGAGTCTCCTGAGGCCTCAGAGAACCCAAGCAGCCCAGCATCTTCCTCATCCAGCCTCACCAGTTCTGTGGAACCTGGGGGGCTGAGCCAAGCCCTGCCTAGCCCAGAAGAAGGTCTCCAGGAGCCACCAGGCACTTCCCGGCCTGGGCCAGCATCTGGGACCACCCCTATTGAAGTGTATCTCCCAGTCAAGTTCAGGTCGGTAAGGGCTGCCTGTGACACCCAGTGTGCCTCCTGGCGTCTCTGGGCGTGTGTTGGCTTCTCCATCTTCCCACAGTGCCTGTCTGCAGCCTAGGTCATAGGCTCATTCTAAGACTCAAGTTGGAGGCTGGACCTGGGTGGAGGGTGGCTTACCTTTTCCTTTTCCTACCACCTGCTTTCAAGTCTTGCCAGGAGAACCAAAGGGGCTCGGGCTGCTGAAGTTGTTGGGAGGAGAAAAAGCTTAGCCCCATCTGCATGGGTCCTTCTTAAGCCCTCATGAGATCTTCACCCGTCAATCCAACTGTCTCCCTTCTCTGCAAACCCTTTTTGTCTAGACTTGAGTTTGGGGAGAAGTGGATTTGGGAGCATCTTCAGAGCCTTCTGGGGAGACAGATCAGTCCCAGAATTCCCGGGCCTGTGATGACCCAGCCTTGGAGTCTGGTGGACTCTGGTTCCCTTTTAACACTACCCCAGCCTTGTTTGTCTATCTGAGTCCCTCTAAGGGGCTCTGAGCAGCAGGGTGACATTGGCCATCCCTACCTTCCAGCTCGGAGAGCACTCGATCCTACAGACGGGGAGGTCGAAGTCTGGAAGACAGTCCCTCTGCCCGGCAGCCTCTGTCTAGAAGGATTGTTCAGGTAGGAGCACTGGGTGTGTAGTTTGAAGTGTAGGTAGCTGGCTCTTTAGCTCTCTCCTTAGAGCAACACTATGGACAGAGATGGCCACTGTTAAGCCTAGTTTCACCTTCCTGCTCTAGCTCAGGGCTGTGTGAAGCTGTGTGAAACCCAGCTAGAGCCATTTCCCAGAGAAGATGCAAAAGGAGCTTTAAAAGTGTCACTACATCCTTCTTTTCCCAGGTCTGCCTCACAGAAGGAGATGGTTCGAAGACCGGGGTTCTCCCAGCAAGTTCTCTGCAACTTTTGCACAACTAGCTCCTTGCTGACCCCTCATGGCCCACACTGGACCTCGACATTCAGAGCTGGGACTTGAGCCCACAGAACTGGGAGCTCACCTTCCCTGAACCATGCCCCTGCCAAGGACACTGGCCCTTCCTTGTTCTGGCTGATGTCCTGGACCTGGCAGTCCTGAAGTTAGATCTGAGGTTGCCTGGGCTGGGTTCAGTTACACAGCCCTCAATCCTTACCAGACCAGGACTGTTTCTCCCTACAAGGGCTAGGCCCGCTCGCCATCATTCAGGTCCAGGCACTATCTTATGGGCTACTTATCGGTGTAGTATTTTCCTCTGATGAATTCCAGCTTTATGTCCAGACCTTTGCTAGGTACTGTGGATGCCACATGAATAAGACAAGCATCCCACAGGTGTGGTCCCTTGCTGGAAAGCTGGTTTCAAGAACTGACTTGGAATGAGTAGAGCCAGACTGTAGAGGATGTAGAACATCCTCAGGGGTAGGACGGACACCCATGGTCTTCTGTGTGATCATTACAGTTGTTACAGCCTAGTTATAATGGGTAAAAGCCTGTGCTGCACAGGCTAAAGTACTCTGAATGCCTCCTTTAGAAGGGACAGCCTTGACTCCCAACCCCCTGGAGTCTATACTGTGTCGCTCAGCCAGGAAGTAGAATCAGAATTAGGGTACAACTCACCTGCTCACCTGCCTCCCTGATTCAACAGGAAAGAAAGGGATGGTCTGGGTTGATCAAACCAGGAGCCTTCCAGTCTAGGGGAAGTGAGGGACCAAGAGAGAAAAAAGGAGTTGGGAAGAGGAAAGAAGCCTCAAGAATTTTCTTTCCAGGCCCAGAAACCCCACCATTGCTCAGCCACAATTACAAAGCCCATGCTATCAGCAACCATGAACAGCTCTGTTTTATAGCCACTTGGTGCTAGGTCCTAGAGGGGTGGACCAAGCCAAATGTGGGGGACCAGAGGGCACCCAGTGAATGGCTATGAGTTGAACTCTTCACCCTGGGGGCTGGGATGGTCCTTGATCCTAAAGAAGCAAGATTGCTTCTGAGCCCCCAGGGTCAGCTTTTGCTCATCTCAGACTTATTTTTTATTCATCTCTAATAAAGGCTTCTTGGGGGAGGGATGGATCCTCCAGGTTCATTTATGGGTTCTAAAGAGTAATAGGGAAATGGACTCTTGAGACTTGGGATTCTTTCCCTGGCCCAGGTGAGGGATAGGGCTGATAAAGAGTAGCAGTCCCAGTATAAGCAGTGAGCTTTGCTCCAGGAGACATGTGTATGGCAAACGTTTCCAACTGGAGGGTGTATCCCAGAGGTCAGGGATGCTGTTGAGCATCCTCCAGCACAGTTGTCTTTTGTCTCTTTTGTGTTGCTATAATAGAATACTGGAGGCTGGGCACTTTCTACAGCAAAAAGTTTTATTTGGCTTAGGATTCTGATGATTACAAAATCCAAACAGCATGTCATGAACACCTGTAAAAGGTCCCCTGACTGTCACAACATTGCAGAGAAGTGGAAAGCAAGCACCTATGTGTAGTGGTCTCAGTTTGTTTATAACAACTCACCTTTGTCAGAACTCACTTGCTCTGAGAGTCAGGCCTCAACCCTTTCCAATACAGTACCACCATTACCTCCCACTAGGCTCCACCCCTTAAAGGCCCAGTCACCACTCAACATTGCCACATCAGGAATCAAGGCTCTGGTGTGGAACAAAACACAGTCAAACCATATCCACCTGCATGGTAATGCTCATCGATATGGCAATGAATTAGCCAATGCAAAATGTTGTCAGCACTAAGTCTGAGAACCCCTGGTGTACAGGAAAACACACTGGACTGAACTGTGAGGACTGCATGTTTTGACTCTCCCATGGTTCCTTGATTGCCCTGAGATGAGTTGAGCAAAGCAGTTTGTGAGGTGACCCCTGGGAGCATGACAAGGGTAGAGAAGTGAAACAGGAGGTCAGCAAGCGATAAAGGAGGGCAAGGAGATGGTTGTTGGGAATGTGCTTGCCACACAAGCATGAAGATGCAAGTTCGGATCCCCAGAACTAATACAAAAAGCCAAGCATGCAGTGCACTGCCATACCCCTGACTGTGGAAGTGGATACTAGGGGATCCCTGGGGCTTGCTGACCAGCTCCAAGTTCAGTGAGAGACCCTGTCTTAAAAATTAAGGTGGTGCCGGGCGTTGGTGGTGCATGTCTTTAGTCCCAGCACTCAGGAGGCAGAGGCAGGTGGATCTCTGAGTTCGAGGCCAGCCTGGTCTACAGAGCTAGTTCCAGGACAGGCTCCAAAGCAATACAGAGAAACCCTGTCTCGAAAAACAAAACAAACCAAAAAACTAAGGTGGCTAACAATTGAGAAAAGCACCCATCAATCTCTTGTCATACATGCACCCATACACATACACACAAAAGCATAAAGGATGCTGACACAGTGGCCCCCACCTGTAATTCCAGCATTCTGGAGCCGAGACAGGAGCATAGTGAGTTAGGAAATACATTCAATCTGCCCCCTTTGAGAGTAAAGAATGGGGTGTTTACCACCCATTCTGGGCCCCTTTGGGGTGTCAGTTCCCTGCCTACCCCCAAAGCTCACAGGGTGGCATGCCAAGTGGCAGCTGTGTGTCATGATTGTGTGCAGGTGACCTGTCAGGTGGGCAGAGGGGATTATAATGGTGCTGGCACCTCCTGAGATCCATCTGCATAATGAGGTTGGACATGTTTGCTTAGGGTTCTTCATACTAAGGACAACAGGCCTCCCAAAAGCTCCAATCAAGAAAACCCAGCTTTGGCAACTAGGTGCTAAGCCCCCCACCCCTTTCCTCCACCCACTCTCTCCACATCCTGTGCTGCAGGCGCTGACTTTCCAGGTCCTCCAGTGCTGGCATGCCAGGGACCCTCCCACCCCTAAGCTTTGTCCACTGAGTTCTCCAGGAGGGCTGCATTGCTCCCTTCTGGATGCTAGAACTAGTAGGTGCTCAATAAATAGAATAAACACGTGCTGCCTCCTCGATTACACAGACCCCTTCTTTCCCCCACCAAATTCCCACCCACCCTGCACCTTTGCTGCAATAAATTTCACTTATTGAGGGGATGATACCCAGCTGGGCCTTTCAAGTGCCCTCTCCCTCCTGCCCCACCCCAGCTGTGATAGATACAGTCCTCTTTAATGGTTATTTTGCCCAGCCTGCTGCAGTGAGGTCTTGCTAGTTGATTGGACACGTTGGTTGAAAGGAAAAAAAAAAAAATCCTTGACCATCACACAGCAGCAGTTGGGAGACAAATATCCACAACAGTTTACCTCTGGCCCAGACCCGATTCTCTGAGGTTATCTCAGAAAGTTGAGGGATTTCACAGTTCCACAGCCCTCACATTCTATGGGTCCTCTTCTGCCCTCCATCCAGATCAGCGGCCCTAGGAGAAAGGTGGTTTTCTGGGGAACTAGGTCTGCAGAGGATTCTTGTAAGATCCTTCCGCTGGAGAGCACATGTGTGCACAGCCGAGAGTGGAAGGCACAGTTATTCCCTGCACCCCAAATTACTCTTCCAAGCCCACTTCTTGCACACTGCCCTAAGAATCACCCAAAGCTTAGCCTCTCAGAGCATGGCTGCACCCAAGTACTTGAGAGTTTGTTAGAAACACAATAGACTGTGGCAGTGATCAAATGGCTCTGTGCATACCTCCCGAGAAACAGCTGAAATGCATGCCCACCACAGGCCTTGGGCATACGAAGGAGCTTAAGTTAGGGCAGAGCTGACTTCAGGGTCTGCACCATGAGAGGACAAACGCTCCAACTTTTCTCGGCTTGGGCACAGCCACGGAGCAAAGTCCTCCCTCTGAGAGCACAACGACGCTAAAACCTGGCCGCTCAGAACTTCCCGCAGCTGCACTGACACCCCAGGTGAACCATAATGCTCAAACGTCCCTGCAGCCCAAGACACCCCTAAGAGGGCCAGAGGGGAAGAACCCCTTCTCCCAGCCTGGTCCTTTCCCCAAAGGTGCGACTCGCCTGGCTCAGACAATCTTTGCCCGGGCAGTCCTTGAAGTCTATATTTAGTGCCCGCCACCCCTCCCCCAGCGTTGGGAGGGGCGTGCCCCGCCCCCGCCGGGCTTGAGTGCCTGGTGTGTTTGCGGCCGGTGCCGCTAGCGTTCTGCGCTTTGACGCCCGCTGCTGCTCTGCACCCCTAACCCTGCGGGGCGTCGTGTACCAACATGGGCCTGGAAGAGGAGCTGCTGAGGATCGCCAAAAAGCTGGAGAAGATGGTGGCCCGGAAGAAGACGGTGAGGATGAAAAGTTTGCAACGCAGCCCCCAGGCCAGCGACTCAGCCAGCCACGGGTTTGGTGGGCGTGCCGGCCGTGTGCCCGAAGGGAGCGCTCGGGACTCGAGACCTGAGGCTGGCGCCCGGGGGCTGCCAGGCAGGGGAGTCCCCGCGCTACTTGCTGGGCACTTAGGGTGGGCGTGTGCGTGGCCAGGTCTGGAGGGGATCGTGCAGGCCCCCCACGAGACGTGTCTGGTGCAAGTCAGTGTGGACAGGTCGGCTGCACTCGTGTGCTGACTGCATGAACAGAGAAAGCGCGAGGAGAGACACGAACCTGGGCCGAGGACTTTGGGAGTTCCAGGGCTCGGGGTGTGCACAGGGCAGGGGAGCTGAAGGCGCGGCGGGAGCTGAATGGACGAATTCTGAGTGACTCGAAAAAGATCAGAGAAACTCGGGCTGAGAAAGGGGCGCCGAACCGCATTTGCACCGGCCCCCCGGGGAGTGGGCCTGCTAGACTCGAGCGAAGCGCCTTCGCCAGGGTGCCAGGAGTTTGTTTGCAACTTTTTCCTTGGCCGCGGGATGGGGCCCTGGCGGGCAGAGGTGAACAGGTGCGGGACGGGGGAAGGAGAGGAGAGGATGAGGCCGGGGCTGCCCCAGCGGGGGAGGTGCTCAAAGGAGAACTGTGAGGAGAGGAGGGTCCGCAGTTCTGCTCGAGGGTCCCTGATCTCTCAGTCCCAGCAGCGCACAGTGAGAGCCAGACGGTAAGTTAATGTTTGATCTATCTAGCGATCTTTGCCTCAGGCTGGTGGCAGGCGCCTGTGCCAATTCTGGAGGGCGTGGACTGAAAGGGAGAAGGCAAGGGACTCGGTTGGTAAGGTCCTCCACGTTGACTTGCCGTGTCCTTTTCTTCTTGTAGTGTCTAGCAATGTGTTACACCAAGACCTGCATTGCCAGTGCATTCCAGGAAAGTTAAAAAAATGCTATGGTCCGAAGAGAGGTTTCAGAGCCAGGAAGAGTGACTGAGGCCTGAGGAGCCAAGGAGTGTCAGGCAATGAGATGGTGGTGGTGGTGCACTGAGAGCTACTGTTTCCTCGTCTATAAGATGGTGGAATGCCTGGGGGAACAGCATCTTTGAGGGCAGCAGAGAGGGTTGATGAGTGAGACAGGTGTGAAAAGCCAATAGCAGGTCTGAGGCAGGTGACTGAGCTGAGCAAGGCTTGCTTTTGCATGGTTGGAGGAGATGCAGAAAGATGCCTCTCATGTGCACCTGACGAGGCTGCAGCTCCCAGCCTCCACTGAGTGGCTCTGGGCTTCTCCCAAAGTTGCCAGCAAAACCTAACCTCAAGTCACAGGACACTTCTCTGGCTGAAGATGGCAGAGCCCAGCTAGGAAACTTGAACTGAATGGTATTTCAGGTGGACAGATTGTCTAAGCCCAGACCCTTGCTCTCCCCAGACTTGGGCCAGCAAAGGAATTCTGTGGACGAGAAGAGGAGATGTAGGGGTTGGAGGAAAGGAGGAAACTCAGGAGGCTCCCGGGAAGACAGCCATGTTGGAAAGATTAGTGGACCCGCTATGCTTCCTTCTCAGTTCTTTTACAGCCCTACGCTAGCTAGCCACTCTTCTTTCCTTCTTTGGACCTCAGTTTCCTCTTCTGTGAAATGGGAAGAGGAAACAGTGTCTCTTGGGGATGAGGGTCCCATGGAAGTTCCGGGGCTGTTTAGGAAAGCTACATGTCTGACCACAGGATCCTTACAGGACAGATAGTGTAGAGCCACATCTGTGCCTGGAGTCTGCGTCTGGACTCTAGCAGGGTTTGGGTAGGCACAGAGCTCTGGGCTTCTGCCTGAGAAAGGCGGGCCAGCGCTGAGAGTGAAAGTGGACCCGCCCAGTGGTGGTTAGGCCAAGAGGGACTACTTCCTGCAATAAGATAGACCTTCCACGTTGCAGCTCAGGGCTGGAACTTATTTATTCAGTGACTTGGGGCTTTGTCTGATGCTATGAGCATGCGCCAGCTAAATAGTTTGCAAGAAACAAACAATTGTGCACAGCTATGTGTACCCATAATGACACATCAACAGAGGCACACACAGGCCTCCTAGAAAGCAACTTCTATTTGACTGTGTGTGAGATGCAGCTCCTGACACTACCAGAGTGCCAGGCATGGCACTCTGACAGTTTGAGTTAAAGCAGAGTGCTCCCCAAGTCGGCAACACGGCTTCACTGGGAAAGCAAAGCCAACAGCCTCTTTTGTGCCTTCAGACATCATCACACTGAACAAAGAGACACAGGTGGTTTCAGACTGCCGCTCACTACACCACACCCGCACCAGAGAGACAGTTAGCCATACAAGAGAGGCACATCCATTGAGATTGGCATGCAATGTTATGAGCCCACCTACAACATAGGCTCATGGGTGTTACTCTCCAGCATGACCCAGTTATACGGAAACATGTGCTCAGTGTCGAGCTGCAAATGATTTAACACGGACTATGGAATTTTGCAAACTGTTAAACAGACATTTAAAAGTTAGTACATTAGTATGCTTATAATGAAAAGAAGTGCTTGCACAGAGCCTCCCCTGACAATTCTGCCCCATTTACCATGGGGGGAGGGCAGGGATCAGAAAGAAAACAAACCTTGGACTACCAAGATGGCTCACTGTGTAAAGATGCTTGCCACTAAATCTGTCCAACAGAGTTCAGAACATGTGGTGAGCTGGACACAGTGATGAACAAACACTTTTAATCCCAGCACTCATGAGGCAGAGGCAGGTGGATTGCTGAGTTTGAGGCCAGCCTGGTCTACAGAGCTAGTTCTAGGACAACCAGGAGAAACCCTGTCTCAAAAAAACAGAAAGGAGACAACTGACTCCAGTGGGCCACCATCTGACCTGCACATGTAGGCTTTGACATGTGCATGTATACACACACATACACTAAATAATTGTGAAAGAAAACTCAGTTCAGGAACAATTTTGGTAGCTTGAGATTCATCACTGAAGGAGTATTTGCAACACAGAAACCAGCAAATGCTGAGTCAGGGCTTTCCCCTTGGGAACTCCACTTACCTGTGTTGGTATTCTATGGTTTTATATATTGGCAGATTTATGCCTTGATAAAGTATGTGAAGCTCCAAGCCAGGCCTGGTGTTCATTCCAACCCAGTTCCCCCTCCCCCCACAACACAGGGTTTCTCTGTATAACCCCTGCTGTCCTGAATTTTCTCTGTAGACCAGGCTACCTTGAACTCACAGAGACCCACCTGGTTTGCCTCCCGAGTGTTGGGGTTAAAGGTGTGCGCCACCATCTCACTGCCCAGCCCAGCTCTTTACTAAGTTTCTTGGTTTCCTCTTCTGTGAAATGGATTAATAATATTGTAAAAGTGGAATAGTAAACAGGAGCCTTCAAAGGTGAGTGGTTGGTTTGTTTGTTTCTATATCCAAATGTGTTTGTTGGGATGGCTCCCCCTCAGCTTGAGTCAGGTGCTTTTTGGTGCTGCTTCCTCCTGAAGGAGCAGAGCATCCTGCTGTTGGCCGGCTTTTCCACCTATGGGCTGATAGAGGACTGTGGAGCAGTCAACACAGGAGACCACTGCTTGCGCATGGATGAAGCCCGTGGTGATTTTATAGCATCCTGTGCATTTCACACTGGGGCTCTGCGACAGGTGCTTTTCTTGTGTTTCCTCTTTTTCTCTTCTGGAGAGGGATGGAGTAGCGATCCTTTGCAAGAGGCATGTTCTTGTAGGGAAGGAGGTTGTCACTGCCAGAAAGGCTTCTTTTTTTTTTTTGTTTTGTTTTGTTTTTTAAAGATTTATTTATAATGTATACAGCTCTTTATTGCATGTACACTTTCATGTCAGAAAGGGCAACAGACTTTATTATAGATGGTTGTGAGCCACCATGTGGTTGCTGGGAATTGAACTCAGGACCACTGGAAGATCAGTCAGTGCGCCTAACCTCTGAGCCATCTCTCCAGCCCCCGTTTGTTTGTTTTTGAGAGGGATCTTATACATAGCTAGCCTCAAAGTTGGTGTGTAACTGAGAATGGCCTTGAACTTCTGCTCTTCCTGCCTCCATCTCCCAACAGCTGAGATTCCTGTTGTGAACTACCACCGTGGTGGGTTTTTTTTTTTTCTATTTTGTTATTTTTGGTTTTTTGTTTTGTTTTGCTTGTGCTGGGGACTGCACTACCATCCCATCTCCTTGGTGCAGGTCAAGGGTTTAAGTGTTCCAGCACATAATAAGCCTTTTATTAACATTAAACATGGAGCTATGTGCCTACAAGTTCATGTACACACCTATCTGCGGGTCATTCTGGAAACACTGAACCTCGGTGCTTAGGGAGGCTAAGGACTAACAGAGGGCAGCTCATAGGATGTGGTCCAGGTCCTGGCAAGGGGAGGCTGGGAGCTGGAACCAGCTGGAACAGGACATAGTTAGTTCCTCAGGGAACTAATCTGAAGGTAGCCAGGGCTGACTTCTAGACACTAGACTTAGCCAAAAAGCTAAGAGGCGACAGGGCTGGCTTCTGGGATACAGGCACTAGGAAGGAGAAGGCTGAAATGGGCTGAAGGTGTTTAGGACCTGGCAGACAGATTTTCAACTGTAAGCTTCCTTTTTTTCTTTTCTCCTTCTTCTTTCTACTTCATTTGATCTTTAAAATATTTTTATTCTATGTGTTTGGGAATTTTGCCTGCTTGGGTGTTTATCTGGGTAACTCACACCTGCAGTACCCTTGGAAACCAGAAGAGGGCGGTGGGTTGTAAACTACCCTATGGGTGCTGGGAACTGAGTCCTCTTCTTAAAGAGCAGCAAATGCTCAAATCACTGAGCCACCTCTCTAGCCTCTGTTTCATTTGTTCTTTTATTTACTTACTCAGAGAGCAACTGGCACTCATGCAGAACTCTATGGTCTTTAGAGATAAAGGCAATTCTCATTACTCAAGAGGAGTGAAGTTATTTGTCCATACAAAGACTCAAAGGGGAGGGCTGACAGCACTCTAGAAGCTGAGGCAGGAGGGCCACAAATTCAAGGCCCACCTGGACTAGGGAGAACTTGCTTCCAAACAAATCCCAAAGCCTTGAAGGTAAACGTCCACAGGAGCTGTCTTTGTAGTGTCCCATGTTGAAATGACCCAGAAGTTCCATCCACTGGATTCTTACTATGTACTAGGAATTCTTCTAAGTATTTTACATCATTAGATGAACAGATATGCATGATAGAAAACTACTCAGTAACAAAAAGGAACTGTTGGGGGCTGGAGGAATGGCTCAGAGGTTAAGAACACTGGCTGTTTTCCCAGAGATTCTGAGTTCAATTCCCAGGAACCACATGGTTGCTCACAAACATCTGTAATGAAATCTGATGCCCTCTTCTGGCCTGCAGGTAGAACTGTATACATAATAAATAAATAAATAAATATTAAAAAAAAAAAAAAAGAAACTGTTGATCCTGTTCTGAGGTAGTATGGATTAAGCTCAGAAATAGCAAGCTAGGAAAGCAAAAATGATGCTCAGAGGTTAAGAGCATTAATTGCTCTTCCAGAGGACCCAAGTTCAAGCCCCAACATTCATGTAAAAAGTCAGACATGGTGGCATATGCTTGTATCCACTTCAATGGGGAGCTGGGGATGGGTAGATCACTAGAGCTCACGGTCCAGCCAGCCTAACTGTTGAACCCCTGGTCCTGTTGAGACAGACTGTCAAAAAAAAAAAAAAAACAAGGTGAATGGTACCTGAGAAAAATAAACACCCAAGGTTGACCTCTTGTCTCCACCAAAAGCACATACCTATCACATGAATGTCACATATGTGCACACGCATGCATGCACACACACACACACCTGCAGCAATAGAAGGAGGACGTTGGTTGTGTGGTATTGGTGGTGATAGCAGGCACGCATTACAAAGAACCCAAGGAATTTTCTGGAGTGACACCCATGTTCTTGGTGGTGATAGTTTCATGGGATTATATATGTGTTAAAACTCAGAGGCAGACAAGAGAGATGGGTTAGCGCATAAAGGCACTTATTGCCAAGTCTGGTGACCTGAGTGTGATCTCTGGCACCCACATGGTAGAAGGAGAGAGCCTGCTCCAGCAAGTTCCTTTCCTCCACACAGACACCGTGACAGGCACACATATGGCCTGCCTTCCCCCAACAAGATAAATACATGAAAAAATATTCTTAAAGTACAAACTCAGGAGTCTGGAGATGGCTTTAATTCCAGCAGTTGAGAGGCAGAGGCAAGCGGATCTCTGAGTTCATGGCCAGCCTAGTCTACAGAATAAGTTCTGGGACAGCCATGGCTACACAGAGAAACCCTGTCTTGAAAAACAAAAAGTACCAATTCAGGGGAGTGGGGGAGATTTCTCAGAGGTTAGAGCAGAGGAGATTGCTCAGTGGTTAGAGCTGGAGAGATGGCTCAGTGGTTAAGTATGCATACTGCTCTTCAGAGGACCAGAGTTCAGTTTCTAACACCAACACTGGGCAGCTCACAACCGTCTGTGACTCCAGCTCTAGGGGAAATGACATCCTGCACTCCCGTGCACATATCCACCCAGAGACACACAAGTAAAACATACACATAATTTAAAACATACCTGTGGGGCTGGAGAGATGACTCGATGGTTAAGAGCACTGGCTGCTCTTACAGAGGACCCCAGTTCAGTTCTCAGAACCCACATGATGGTCCACAACCATCTGTCACTCCAGTTCCATGGGCGGGCCCAATGCCCTCTTCTGACCTCCACAGGTACCAGGCACACATGTGGCGCACGGACATGCATGTAGACAAAACATACATTTAAAATTATGTATAGGAATATACATAATTAAACATTTTTAAATAAAGAAAATTTAAAATAACCAGGTTAGGATTTCGGGAGATGGTTCAGCAGAGAAAGTGTTTGCTGCACCAGTTTGAGGACCGAACTTCAATTCCCAGCACCTATCGCCTGGCCCCCTATACTCTCAGTATGTGCTGGAGGCAGAGACAAGGAATCCCCAGAGCAAGCTGATTAGCTAGGACTAGCCAGATGGACAAGCTCTGGGATCAACTGAGAAACCTTGTTCAAAATATAAGGTGGAGAGTGCCAGGGAAAGACAGATGTCAACTTCTGGCCTCCACACACATGTGCACACGTACCCAAACAATGTGCACATTTGTACGCACACCACACTGAGAAAGAGATACAAAAAAGAAAAAAAAAACCACCTCATACAGTTGTATACAGCAATACATGTGGCTTGTGGCATGTCAGTTATACCTCCATACAGCTGATTTAAAAGCCCAAAAATGCCAGGTACAATAGCATGAGCCTGTGCAACTCCAGCCGCTGTGGTAAGAGTTGAGAAGATCCCAGGAGTTCTAAATTGGCCTAGGCAACATAGTGAGACAGCCCCCAACATGGAAAAAAAAAAAAAGCCCTTAGTCCTTGTCCTTGGAAGCTCACAGTAGGGGAGGGAAAAGTGATGTTGAGAGAGGAAAGGAGATGTGGAAGCTTCAGTTCCATAACAGTAAGCCAGGCAGTGACTCCATTCTGAGACAGACACAAGACAGGGTCATGCTGGGCAGAAGGTGACGCAGAGGAAAAGGCTAGAGCTCAGTGGAGGGAAACGGTAGGAGGTGTAGTTAGCCGATACTCTGGAGCAACCTTTCTCTTCTCTCTCCTTCTGTGTGCCCACGTCTATCCCTGGACCACACTGTTCTCCCCAGCCCACAGCAATCAGAGAGAGGCCTGTGCCTCAGTACTCTTCTTGTGACTTCCCACAGGAAGGGGCCCTGGACCTTCTGAAGAAGCTCAACGGTTGCCAGATGTCCATCCAGCTGCTGCAGGTATGTGGGGTTCTTGGGTAGTGCCTCTGTGGGAGGGATGACCCTGTGGAGGTTTCTGAGGGGGCTTCTAGGGATGACATGCAGACATGAAGTTGAGACAGGGCGAGCATCTCTTGAGGGTAGGTTTTTCCCCCAGGCTTGTGGGTCAGAGTCCTTGGGTTTAGGGAGAAGGTGGTTTCCTTAAATCTCTACCCAAAGCCAAAGGCATGTGAGATCCAAGTGACCCATGGCCCAGGGAGAGGGAAATGTCCCCCTGCTTTCAAATCCTCCTTAGATTTCCCACATACCCCCAAATTTTACCAGAGACTTCTGGCCCTGAAAGACAAGCACAGATCTAAGATATGGTCACCATGGTGGGTCTAAGTCAAGACTTTGTCTCTAAGTATCTAGTGTGTCCTAATTGCAGTCAACACCCACCCCACCCAAGCTCTCCACCAATGCTTGTCAATCAGTATAGGCTGAGGTCTCAGGCAGGGTAGCAGGTCAGGGTCTAGTTCTAGGATAGATGACTCGGGGTCAGAGCCAGGATCCTGGAGAAGTCTAGGTTGGAGGGAAGTGATGGCTGAGCTGATGCTGCTTCTTTCAGAAAGAGTGACCAGTCCTGTGGGTCAGCTCCCTTAATCCTTTCCTCACAGACCACCAGGATTGGAGTCGCTGTCAATGGAGTTCGCAAGCACTGCTCTGACAAGGAGGTGGTGTCCTTGGCCAAAGTCCTCATTAAAAACTGGAAGAGGCTGCTGGGTGAGTGGGGGGAGGCATGACCAATGGGAGATGGGGCTTCATGCCTGGCTGATAGCAGACACTCAGCTTGCATCACTGAGTTATTTAATTAATGGCACATGGTCCCTGAATCATGGAGTTCACAGCGTTGTGTACACAAGTGTAAGATCTATATGTAGTATCTAACCTTTCTTGTATGTGTCTATATGTTCTGTTTGTGTGCATGTATGTGCACATTGCCTGACTCTGCATAAATGGGTGTACTTCTATGTTCATGTTCCCACATAAGGTGTACATGTTATATATACATTTCTGTGTGTGCATGCATATGTGTGTGCATGAATGCGTGTGTGCGTGTGTGTGTGTGTGTGTGTGTGTGTGTAATGCGCATACATGCAGCTGTCCCCCAGTCCTGGCCCTTTATTCCCCAGTACCCAAAGCCACACAGGGCTGTCCTGAGAAGGTGCTGAGTGGAGAGACAGTGGCGCTCTTTTATTTTCAGACTCTCCCAGAACTGCCAAAAGAGAAAGAGAAGAAAGAGACAAAGCAAAGAAGAAAGAAAAAGGGCTCAGCTGTTCAGACTGGAATCGGGAAGCAGGCCTTTCTCCATCTAGGAAGGAAGGAGGGGGAGAGCCCAAAACCAGGTACTTCTTTCCCGGGGTGGAGAAGAGGGGCCCCACACTTGTCACATCCTCTGTCAGCAGCTGTGTGGAGGATGTCTGGAAACTGCACAGCCCTCAGAGGTCGATGTTAGTGACTCCTCCCGTGGGGTCTTTGGCTCAATCTGACCTTTTCACACGGCACTGACTTCCCTAGAAGGATGAAGGGATGGGAAGCATGCCAGCCATGCAGTCCTGGCGTTGCTCATCCTTGAGATAACTCACAGGGGCACATGACGGTAAACACAGCACTCAGTGGTCAGAGCAGGAAATCACGGGGTTGTGGCCAGCTTGGGCTAAATAGCAAGATCACTGCCTCAGAATAACAAGTGGGGTTCTCACAGGAGACTGCACAGCTCTACTCTAGCCCCTTGGGTACAAAGAAAGAAGACCACAATGGGAGTGAGCCCTTGCTTCGAGGGATCCCCATGTCCCCAGGATCGTACCGGGCCTATAAGCAAAGCCTTGGTGTCTAGCAAGGGCAGTCACCACTGACAAGGTTCTCTGCTGGAAAGCTGTGACTCTCCACTAATTACCTACAGTCTGCTTAGCCTTTCCTGTCTAGACACTCTATGAACCACCGTGTTTCCACTGGCAGGTGATGTTGCCTGGTAACATCTCACCTTTGACAGGTCTGCAGGGCCAGTGGGGTCAGGACCTTGTCTGTCCTTTGAGAAGGGGAAGAGATTGACTCAGTGTTTACTTGACATGGGTATTAAGTCACCTGGAAGCAGGGTAAGGACTACCAGATCCTGCGGCTGTTATGTGGGGGACCTCCTCAGAGAGGTCTCAATCCATGCCCATTCCCCTTGCCCTCCCTGGCCAGGTGTTCCCAGAGCAAATGAATAAGACACAAATGCCACATTTATCATGGTAGATTAAAGATTTTGTAGACGTATAGGTAAGGTTTGGGGAAGCTGAGGCAGGAGGATAACTTGAGATAGGCGTTGGAGCCAGCCTGAGTCACACAGTGAGCCCCCACTTCAGAAGAAAAACTTTGAAAACGGAACTGCATCTTCTTTAGTCCTTGTATCCTCGAAGTCTAACTTCTGGGGTTTATGTTTGGCCACCTGGTAGCTAATAGATTGGTGCTAGGTATTGCCACACTGCAGACACACACCTCCGGAATCTTTCAAATACTTCAAGGCACAAAGTTTTTAAAAAGTGTGTGCATGTGCGTGCGTGCGTGCGTGCGTGCGTGCGTGTGTGTGTGTGTGTGCGTGTGTGTGTGTGTGTGTGTGTGTGTGTGTGTGTACAGGTAGAGTTGGGACAACTTGTAGGACTCTGTCCTTCTACCATGGGGCTTTGCTCATCAGCCTTGCATCTCCCCCCTCCTTCCCCTCCCCTTTTCCTTCTCCCAGCTGTCCTCTCTCCTCCCTGTCTCCCCTCTCCTCTCTTCCGGGTCCCTTGTTGCCTCTCTTCACAGTGCTGGGCATGGAACCCAGGGCCTCCACATGCTGAGCAAGCACTCTGCCACTGAGGTCCAGCCCAGCCCAGTCCTCACACACGCACACTGCTCTTACATAACTTCCATGAAGGGCTGTTGTATAATAAATATAATAAGGAAGTAAGTTGTGCCATATAGTAGAAAATGTGAGCTGTGGGATTAGGAGAATTAGGTGAAATGAGAGTGAGACTACAGTTTACAAACAGGAATTTTATAAAAAAAAAAAAAAGTAAAAGGAAACAGTGTATTAGAGATCACAAGTGGCTCAGTGAGTTTTGTTTTTTGTTTTGTTTTGTTTTTAACCTCTGACCTCGTCACACTAACAGCATGGTGATTACGGGATTTGGGTTGATTTTCTTTCTGTCTTTTTTTTTTTTTTTTTTCCTCCTGGACATCGTTTTCTTATAAGACTTTGGACATTGCACACACCCTATCATGTCCCCATCTGTATTCCATTTGTACTCAGCTCAAGCCTGTGTGCTTCTCCCCACCTCCTAAACAGCCTGCAGGGGAGGCTGAAGCCCATCTCAGTCTCTCCTGCTCCAGATATATATATATATATATATATATATATATATATATATATATATCTCAACCTCAGGAGCCCAGCCTGCCTGGCAGCAGGAGAGGGGCCTGCTGAGAATTCTTAGGGGAGTAATTCATCTTTACAGGGTAGCATGAATGTAGCATCTCTGCAGACATCTGTTTCCTCCCTTGTATTGCTGTGGGGGGGTGCGCCCTTCTGAACCTCCCTTTCCCTGGCCACTGTGGCCTACTGAGGCTTCCTCATCTTCTGCCCATCAGGCCTTGCTCCAGGGGTTCCTTTCCCAGGAGAGCAGAGCTGCTGTCAGCCTACAAGACCACATCATCCCCAGTTTTGTGTCTTTCAGGAGAGACTCCGTAGATTCCAGATCGTCTACCACCTCCTCTCCAAAAAGGCCGTCTATGGAAAGGTAAAGGAAAGCTGACCTCTCCTTGGCAAAGGGCCTTGTTCACTGCGATGGGGGGCAGGTGTGGAACTCGGCTCAGCAAGGGAAGCCTGAAGCGGGAGAAAGGAGGAAACCTCAAACACTGTTACCTCCAAATCCTAGGTACATACCAGGGCCTGTGATTAATTCTCTAAATTACATGGCCAAGGAGCTTAGGCCTAACCTTGGGTGTGGAGACATAATTGTTCTCTTTAATCACTGGGCTATTCTTCCACAGGCAGAACTCATGGGTCTATAATATGTGAAACTTCCTTGTTCTTATTTTCCATCTTCTGCAGATCTCACATCCAACAAAAGGCAAGGTAACTTTCGGTCTAGTTTTGCCTTTTTTATAGCTCTTATTGGAGCAACTGGCAGAATAACCTAAACCATTTTCCTAATCATCTTTACTCAGGAAGTTCAATTAAATCACAGATCTAACTAAGCATCATTGCTCTATAAAAGTCATCTTCGTTATGATCTGCAAGTAAGTTGCCTAGTGAGGAGTGGGTTTCCCATGAAACAACCACACTATACTAGGTACAGTGGGATCCTTTCATATAGTCAGTAGCCACACCATGCCAAATACAGAAGGAGCGGGGCAGCAGCAAGCAGGAGGAAGCAGAGGGCATTCTGGAAACCATCCTCCCGGGCTCTGCCTCTCCAGGATGTACTCAGAGTGGCTTTATCTATCTACCTGGCTGTACGCCACGAGCTCCATCGACGATTGCAGCTCCTCTGACATGGCCGCCAGCATAATCTCTCCCTCCCCTTTTCCTTTTTTCTCTCCTTTCCTTACCTCCTCTTTCCTCTCCTTTTCACAAGATCTCTGTTGAGGCTGACCTCAACTTCTCCCATGCTGGGATTACAGGTCCAGGATGGGCAGCTCTGTTTAATCTCATTCTTTCATTCACTCTCTGGTTAATCCGTTCATTTGTTCATCGAGCACAGCTGCTGAGCATGTCTTTGCAAACCCATGGACCCCCGGGGCATCAAGGACATAGTCACACCCTGAGGGTCTAGTGCAGAGTGTGGCTAACTAGACTACCTGCCAACCCGAAGGGGCAACACTACCCAGCCCTAACCAATGGTTGCCTTGTAAAAATGCACATCCAATGTGTCTTTCAGGGCTTGCTGTTTGTTTGTGAGGCAGGGTCTCACTATGTGACTGGGGTTAAGGGTGTGTGCCATGAGGATCTCGCTGTTTGAGGACCCTGGCTGACCTTAAACTCCTGGGTTCAAGCAGTCTTATTGCCTTGGTTTCCCACATAACTGAGTGTACAGATGTGTGCCTCCATTCTTCAGTTCTTTACTTGTATGTGTGAGCATGCGTTTGTAGATGAGTGTGTGTGTGTGTGTGTGTGTGTGTGAGAGAGAGAGAGAGAGAGAGAGAGAGAGAAAGAGAATTGACTGTCTGTGATGAGTGCGTATACATGACTGGCAGTAACGGAATTGCCCTCAAGATGGCACTCCAGAGCAGTGAGCAGGGCCCATAACCCCGCCCTCCCCACCCCCACTCCTAACACCCCCCCCCTCC
This sequence comes from Phodopus roborovskii, assembly GCF_943737965.1. NCBI lineage: Eukaryota > Metazoa > Chordata > Mammalia > Rodentia > Cricetidae > Phodopus > Phodopus roborovskii. The sequence continues at coordinate 2,304,762 of NW_026126645.1, forward strand.
CCGCTGCCTCTACCAGGCACCAGGCAGGGTATTCTAAGAGCTGGCACTAGTGCTGAGACTGAGGCCAAGGCTGACAGACCAGGGAACAGAAGGAAGGTGCAGTGCAGCAGCTGGGTGTGGTGGTGCACACCCAGTATTCAGGAGGCACAGGCAGGCAGACCTCTGTGAGTTCGAGGCCTACCTGGTCTGCAAAGCTACACAGAGAAAACTTATCTCGAAAAACAAAAGAAAGAAAAGGAAGGTACAGATAAAATGCATCTAACCCTTAAGCCTCACTAATGATGCCTTCTGGAGTTTGGCAGTTCCTAATAGTAGGAGCTTGGCTGCCTGTAGCAGCCCAGACACAAAATACAGGCAGCCTGCTCCTAGCCAAGCTGGAGGGCACAGAGCCAGGGTCCTACCAGGAAGAGGGTGGGAATGCTTCACCAGCTGCACCTTGCCTGGGTAAGGAGACTCTGGAAAACTCTGGTTTCTAGACACAGTGAAGTGTGTTGGGAGAACTGGAAAGGCAGACAGCCCTTTCCAGTCTGAAAAAAACACCAGGAAGTTTGATGGATGACTTCAGACAACTCCGTGAGACTTGCTCTATTGATCTCTAGAATGAAATAATTTTGACTCCCTAATGTCATTGTGAGGGTCAGATGCTGAGGTGGAAGGCCTGGCATTGCTCCCAACCCACCCCCACAGTCTGCAAATGTGGAGTGTGCAATTGTTACATTCATATGCAGTATGAGCAACCTGAAACTTTTTTAGTGGGAATTTTCTTAGTTTCTTTTAGTCATTTCAACAAACCCCTAAGATGGATGCTACTATTATTCTTATTATACTTGTAGGAAACATATCTGGAGGGTAAAGGTTGTAGAGCTACAAAGTGAGTGTATCAGGCTTTGGAATTTACCTCTGAAGCCTAGAAATGCAGCACGTGTGTGTGTGTGTGTGTGTGTGTGTGTGTGTGTGTGTGTGAATACAAAAGCATACACATGGAAAACATTGGGGAATTGGTTCTTTCTTTCCACCATGTGGGTTCGAAAGATTGAAATCGAGTCATCAGGCTTGATAACAGCTGGCCATCAAAGCCTGGATTCTTTTTTTTTTTTTTTTAAAGGTTTATTTATTTATTTGTTATGTATATAATATTCTGCCTGCACACCAGAAGAGGGCACTAGATCTCACTATAGATGTTTGTGAGCCACCATGTGGTTGCGGGGAATTGAGCTTGGGTCCTCTGGAAGAGCAACCAATGCTCTTAACCTCTGAGCCATCTCTCTTGGATTCTTTAGGGATTGGGGTATGAGACTGGCCCTCATTATGTGGCCCAGGCCAGAACTAATGATCCTCTTGACTTGTGAGTACTGGAATCACGAAGTTGTGCTACCACACCCAGCTCTGGAGCTTGGGTTCACACTCAGGGCAGGCATTCCCAACATGACAGCTGCCATTGCCATCTGCTCCAACGCTGTCTGCTTCCTCTACACCCGTGGTTCTGAACCTCCCTAATGCTGCTACCCTTTACTACAGTTCCTCGGGTGGTGGTGACCCCCAACCACAAAATTGTTTTCTACTTCATAACTGTGATTTTGCTACTGTTATTAATTGTAATGTAAATATATGATATGCAGGATATCTGGTATGTGACCTCCAAAGGGTCACAACCCACAGGTTGTGAATCCCTTCTCTGCATGTACCTTGGTAAGCCTTGGACTTATGTGTGTTGGGCCACACATATCAGTAAGGACTTCTTTCCTCTGAGGAGATGGGAGAGTGAGCCCTGTTGTAAGCCCAGGGAGTAGGGCTACTGCCTTCCAAAAAGATGTGCCTCCCAGGTGAGCTCCCTGGTCCTTCATCCCTTTGTGAGCAACTCCTCCTGCCCATCATGCATTCAAGGAAGGTTCAGCGAGCACTTGCTAAATGTGGAGAGTAGTAGAGGTCTGTGTGGACTGTCATTTGAGGATGGAAGTAGACAGTGTTTATAAATATGTGAGACACTCAGTAATAGACTTGGTAAGTGCTATGTAGTAAGAAATGTATGCATTGCCTAATAAATACTGGATATGTGATCTAAACTTATGTATAATGGGCAACCAGCATAGTACACAAAAGCAGGGAGCTGATCCTTGTTCTGTAACAAGTAGAACACAGTGGTTGGTGAGGAGCCTGGGTTCCAGAAGCTTAAATGCTTGGGCTGGAGTTCCTATAGGCTCCCAGATGTGTGACCAGAGGCAAATGCTGTAGAGTGAGAATTTTCTCAGTCCTGTGGCCTCACTTGGACCAGTTTCTCTCCACCCACTAGCTCCTGGAAACCACTTATAAGATAACCACTCAGATACTTAATATATATTTACATATGTTAATATTAATATAAATTTATAATTGTTTGGACAATGGCTTAGGCTTCTTACTGGCTAGCTCTCTCTTAAAACATTAACCCATCTCTGTTAATCTGTGCATCTCCTTGTGGTTCACGTGGTGGTTGTAGCTTACCTGTGAAGCCCTTGCATCTTGCTTCTTCAGCTGCTACATGCTGTCTTCCTTCTCCCTGTCTCTTTGTCCAGATTTCCCCTTAGTTAAATTCTGCATGTTCATTGGCCAAGACAGCTTTATTCATCAACCGATAAAAAGAAATGCATAGTCACAGCATAAAGAAGGACATACTACATCAATGTGTTCATGTTTTAATTCATATTTTTTAAGTCAGGATCTTGCTATGGCCTGGAGCTTACTGTGTAGGCCAGGCTGCCCTTAAACTCACAGAGATCCACCTGCCTCTGCCTCCCAAGAGCTGAGGTTAAGAGGTGTGCTCCACTACACTGGGTCTCAAGCTCATCTTCAAAATGTATCTATTTATTCTTTTTTTGTTTTTTTGGGTTTTGTTTTCGAGGCAGGGTTTCTTTGTGTAGCTTTGGCTGTCCTGGAACTCACTCGGTATACCAGGTTGACCTCAGACTCAGAGATCTGCCTGTCTCTCCCTCCCAAGGGTTGGGATTAAAGGTGAGTGCCATTACCACCCAGCTACAACTCATCTATTCTAAAGTGGCACCTCTAGTATGGGATATGAATAGTGTGGACCTCCTGGAATTGCTACGAGGATTTAAATGAGATGATCTTTGTCCAGAATCTAAAACTGCGCCTGCCTCAGAAAATTATTATGGGAATTAGAAGAGAGCATCCATGGTAACATCTAGAATGGTTTGTTTGCCTAACGTCACCATGTTCATTTCTGATTGTCATTCTCAGATCTAACAGTGGCAAATCTAAAGTGGAAACTCCCAAGACCCCCAGCAGCCCCTCAACTCCCACATTTGCCCCCTCTGTCTGTCTCCTGGCCCCCTGCTATCTCACAGGGGACTCTGTCCGGGACAAGTGTGTGGAGATGCTGTCAGCAGCCCTGAAGGCAGAAGGTGAGGGCTTGGGCTGGGGGCGAGGGAGGAGAAGCTGAAGGGAGATGCTACTTATTGTTTGTTTGTCTATTTATTTATTTGGAGGCAGTAGGGGTCTCCAGTCAGGGCATAGGAATGCCATTGTCAAGAGGCATCCCTGGCAAAGTCACACAGGGCTGATGTCTGTTTCCTGGTCTCTTCTAGATGATTTCAAGGACTACGGAGTCAACTGTGACAAGCTGGCCTCAGAAATAGAAGACCATATCCTCAGGTTATGCGGGGCTGGAAGTGTAGCTGGTTGGGTGCAGGGGCCGCTCTGGGGTCAGCTCCCTGCTCTGCCCTTAAACCAGAGCTCCAAAGTGAGGCTGACATTGCTGTTAGGTCTTGTCCTGCCCCTGGGTGGGTTCCCTGGGTTCATCTGATTGCAGGTGATGCACCGGAGGCCTAGGGAGGTGCTGTAACTGTCAAAGCTCCTGCAGCTAAATGTAGCTGCAGAGCTGGGATTTGAACCCTAAAAGCACGACTCCAGAACCTGAGGGCTTAGCTGCTGTGCCATACAGGCCATGCTATGCATGCCTCAGTTGGTCAAGCTGTTGCTTGCCGGATCTGGGTGAATAGAGGGCAGCGAGCTTCCTGTGTAGCCCTGGCTGTCCTGGAACTCCCTTTGTAGACCAGGCTGGCCTTAGACTCAGAGATCTTCTCTCCCAAGTGCTGGGATTCAAGGCGTGTGCCACAACCAATCACCTCCTGATTTTCCTTGCCCTGCAGAGACTGTAGAGGTGATTTACTGCAACGCAACTACCACAATAGAAGATTTTGCCTCTTAGGGGAAATAGCTGCTTGGCGCTAAAAGGATGTTGTACTTTCTCTTACTGCAGACAGAGGTTTGCATGTCTAAGATGAAGTATGGAATGGGGGGCCAGACGTTCCAGGGAAAAAAGGTTTCTCAGTGTCACATGAGATGTGTGAGTAGGTCTGCTTGGAGTCCAGGGACCAGACTGCAGGCAGCTAACCTGCCTGTTCCTGTCTCTTGCTGAAGCCACCCCTAGTATACCACATATACTCAGGTGGTTTCTTTCTTTTTCTTTTCTTTCTTTTTTTTTTTTGTTGTTGTTGTTGTTGTTGTTGTTTTTGGTTTTTCGAGACAGGGGTTCTCTTCAGCTTTGTAGACTGTCCTGGAACTAGCTCTTGTAGACCAGGCTGGTCTTGAACTCACAGAGATCCATCTACCTTTGCCTCTGGAGTGCTGGGATTAAAGGTGTGTGCCACCACTGCCTGGCTATTCTGGTAGTTTCTATTAACCATTGTTCATTGATTATCCAGCCATACCTCAACACATTTTGCATTTTCCAGTTTCTCAGCAAGTACATTCTCACCATTTCCTGTTAATTCAGGAGCCTAAAGCTTCAGGGTTCCAGGACTTCATCTTCATTGTCCCCGGGACGGTCAGTGACTTCTAAGGCCTGTTTGAAGCAGAGTGGGTGGCCTGGTACCTAGTCCTACTTCTGTCATTCTTCCTCATTTGCTCCACTGCAAGCTGCTTAGCTTTTTCTCATAGGCAAGAGGAGGATGAATACAGGGCTCTCATGCTCTGTGTCCCTCAAGAGATCTGTGGAGTGACCCTGAACTAACATGGCATGGGTGAGGCATGGGTGTGACCCTCAGAAGGATCCCCAGAGCCCCCAGGACTGCTTCCCACCTGTTCCTCCCCAATGATACTGGCGTGTGCAGGAGGAATCAGAGAGAGGCTGGTGTCCCCAAGTGTCCCCTCACAGCCACAGACCCACACTACAGAAGTTTCTGAATGGCAGTTTTAGACTCATAGTCTGGCTCCTGAATGATTTGGGGCATATTCTCCTATTTTCACACTCTTATTGTGCAGGTGACATTAACACAAAAAAACGGGACAAAAACCACAACTCCACCTCCTTTCCACCAGTTCCTAAAAGTCAGCTGCCCCACTCGCCTCTAGCCCTGGTGTCTGCCTTGCCAGTGTTTTCCCCAGCAACGGCTTTGTCTTCCTTCCTTTGCTTGGCTCAGGAGACCACCCTACCCTATGTCTGCAGGGGGAGGGCTTGGACAGAATTAACTACGGTCCTTGGTCAGCGGTGACTTCCTGCCCATAAGTGAACAGAGCATTGCTGTTAAGAAGAGACCAGGATTGCAGCCCTGGCCCCACTAGGACTTTGCCCCCTGACCTTGAGCAAGGACCTGAACCCTTTCCAGGCCTCAGCTTTGTCATCTCCTTGTGGGAGAAGTCACTGGCCAGTCATTCCCAAAGTGGATCCTTGGGATGAAGTGCTGTGCCTAAGAGGGAGGGAGAACTCTGAACAGACATTGTGGACCGGAGGGAGAGGCTGAGGGTGCAGCCCGCTTGGCAGAGTGCTCGCCTGTAATTCTAGCATTCAGGAGATGGAGGTACGCGGGTCAGAGAGTTCTAAGCTATCCTTGGCTACAAGAGACTTTGTCTCCAAGGAAATCAGAGGTGGCTAGGGAGAACAGGACTGCCCACTGGATTTTGTTGTTTTGGTTTTGGTTTTTTGAGGTAGCCCTAGCTGTTCTGGAATTTGCTATGTAGAGCAGGCTGGCCTCAAACTCACAAAGATCCACCTGCCTCCGCCTCCTGAGTGCTGGGATCAAAGGTGTGCGCCACCATGCTCAGCTTCCAATGGTTGTTTGTTTTTGCACTTCTCAGAGCCAGAAACACGTGACTTTTGACCTTTTCCTTTGACAGTTGCTTCCCAACTCTGGGATTCCTTCAAACTAGAGGTTACCCTAGTTACTCTCATGTTAGCAGCCCTGACTGGACATGTTCCAGACCCCACACTGGTTCCCTGTATGTAATGGCTCATTGATGCCTCCTAACAGTCCTGTTTTTTTGTGTGTGGTTTTTTTTTTTTTTTTTTTTTTTTTGTTGTTGGGTGTCAATTCTTGGAGTCCCTGATACCACAGTGCTTGCTGCAATTTGGTCCCTTCTTGGAGGCTGTTCCTGTTTCTGATACCTGGCTAAGCCCAGTGCTGAAACCGGATGCCCATTATTCAGAGGCCACAGAGAACACCCCTGTAGCAGGCTCCCAACCCTCCATCCCCATACTCCTCCATGGATGGCAAGATGGCCCTTGACCCAGATACATATCTATCAGGAACTCAAGAGCACAGACATGAAGTACCGGAACCGTGTGCGCAGCCGCATCAGCAACCTGAAGGACCCCAGGAACCCAGGACTGAGGCGGAATGTGCTCAGTGGGGCCATTTCCCCAGGACTCATCGCCAAGATGACAGCAGAGGTGAGGAGGATCATAGGGCCTTGCTTCAAGCCCTAGCCAGGGTCCTCCTGCTGCCCAGCTCTGTTTAGTGTGTGGGTGTGATATAGATAGCTTTCTCTGGTGTAGGTGATAATGTAGAATGTTTACGTGTGTGATATGTGATGTGCATATAATTACCACAAGTGTACCATGACATGAGTAGGTGGTATGTGATTAATATGAATGTGTGGTGTGTGGTTAGTATGTGGTGTTTGGTTAGTGTATGATGTGTGGTTAGTGTGTATGTAATGTGGTTAATGTATGTGTATGATTAGTGTATTGTGTAGTATTTGATGAATATGTGTGTGATATGTGTTAGTATGTGTTTTGTGTTAGTATAGGGTATGAAGTTAGTATGTATGTGGTGTATGGTGTGTGTGTGTATGTGTGTGTGTGTGTGTGTGGTGTTTAATGTATGGCATGTGGTCTGTGGTTAGTGTGTGGTTACTGTGTATATGGGGTGCTTAGTATGCAGTATATGATTAATGAGTGTGTGGAGTATAGTTAGTATGTGATGTGGAGTTAGTGGGTTGAAGTGTGTGGTTATGTGGTTAGTGTACTGTGGGATGTAGTTGATGAATATGAGTGGCGGAATGACATATGCATTCTGCATGGATTGTTATCACCAGTCTATAGTTATCACTCGGGTCATTTTACCTTAGCTTATTTGTGGAGGGAGTCAGGGAACATGTGGAAGTCAGAGGACAACTTGCAGGAGTCAGTATCTCCTTCTACCTCCTGAGCTCCACAGATCAAGCTCAGGTCTTCAAGCTTGGTGGAAAGCCCTTTTCCCTGCTAACTATCTTGCCAGCCCCATTGTGCTCCATTTAAAAGGTCTGGGGTTTGTAGTTGCTATTTGTTTTGAGTTAGGGTCTGTCTCATTATGTAGTTATAGCTGGCCTAGAATTCATTATGTAAACCAGGCTGGGCTTGAATTCACAGAGATCCACTGCCTCCATCTCCCGTATGCTGGAATTACTTGTTTATGTAGCTATACCTACCTGGCTGAGGTTCATCCATCTATCTATCTATCTATCTATCTATCTATCTATCTATCTTCCTTCCTTCCTTCCTTTCTTCCTTCCTTCTTTCTTTCTTCCTTTCTTTCTTCCTTTCTTTTCTCTCTTGGTACTGAGTATTGAACCCAGGGCCTTACACATGACAGACAGATGCTCTACCACAGTGGCTCTAAATCTGTGGATTTCCACCCCTTTGGGGATCATATATCAAATGTCCTGCATATCAGATATTTACATTATGATTCATAACAGTAGCAAAATTACAGTTGTGCAGTAACAATGAAATAATTTTATGGTTGGGGTCACCACAACATGAGGAACTGTACTAAAGGTTCGCAGCATTAGGAAGGTTGAGAACCACTGCTCTACTAACTTAAATACATCTCCAGCAAGGCTGATCTTTTTGTTTGTTTATTTGCTTGTTTGTTTGCTTTGTTTTGTTTTGTTTTCAAGACAGGGCTTCACTGTGTAGCCCTGTATGTCCCGAAACACACTCTGTAGACCAATCTGGCCTTGTACTCAGAGATCTTCCTGCCTCTGCCTCCTGAGTGCTGGGATTTCAGGTGTGTATCACCACTGCCCAGCAAGACTGATCTTTTGTGAATGACATCATAGCCCAGAGGTAGAAATTGTCACTTAGCTTTGCATTGTCTTAGTTAGTCCAGGCTGCTATGCTAAAAGCCCCACAGCTTGCCTTGTGGTGGGGCACAAGCCTTTAATCTCAGCACTAGGGAGGCAGTGGCAGGCAGATCTCTGAGTTTGAGGTCAGCCTGGTTTACAGAGTGAGTTCCAGGACAGCTGGGACTACACAGAGAAACCCTGTCTTAGAACTACACAAAACAAAACCCCACAGCTTATAAACAGCACACATCTGCCCTCAGCTCTGCAGGCTGAGCAGTACAAGATCAAGAAAACAGCTGATTGGATGTCTGACACAAACGCCCCTGTAAGCTGACATGGTGGAAGAATGAGGGGTCTGTGCCTCTTTTGTAAGGGCGCTGATACTCTTCATGAGGGCTCCATCCTATTCCCTAGTTGCCTACCAAAGAGCGTGTCTCCAAACACTGTCATCTTAGGGGTAGGACTTCCATATGTGAAGGCCACAGTGACCTTCATTCTATGGTTGCCTTTTGCCCCAGACAGGCAGTTTCTGTAAGAAGTATAAGACAAGTTTTGCTTCTGTGAGAATAGTGGTTTCAAAGCCAGATGAGATAGCACATTACCTGCACATACTTGGGAGGCTGATAAAGGAAAATTACTATGGATTTGAGGCTAGCCTGGGCTATAGAGGTAGCAAAACTTTGTCTCTAAACACAAATACATACACACACACATCCCGAAGCCAAGGTTGAGGATATAGTTCAATTGGTACAGTGCTTGTCAATTATGTTCATGACCCTGTGTTTGATCCCTAAGCTATGATAACATCTACCTGTAAACCCAGCACTTGGGAGATAGAATCAGGAGCATCGGGAGTTCAAGGCCAGCCTGGGCTACATAGCAAGCTCAAGAACAATCTGAGACACATGAGACTCTGTCTCAAATAAATAATAACAACAAAATAATGATTAGCCAAAAATAGGCACCCCTCCATATGAGCCTTGGCTACCCTCTGACCCACAAACCCATGCATAGCTGGTGATGCATCCACCCAAGTGTGTCTGCCCAGCCTTCCTTTAGCAGAGGCTTGAAGGGGTTCAGTGAGCAGGGGTCACATAGAAAAGAGAAGTGACTGAATGGTGCCGATGCTGCATCTCCAGTAAGAGCATGGACTCTGAGTGTTTCTAGGACAGCTGTCTGAGGTGTGTGTCCACAGTGATTACACAGATCTGTGAGCCTGGTCACTGTGGGGACCTGCTGGGTGGTGTAGCCCAAAGGTCATGGTTCCCACCAGTGCACAGGGCTAGAGAGCACTCACAGGTGGAGCAGGCACTGGGCCAAAGTCCAGAGTGGGAGGCTATGGGACATGGGTGAGCAGCAACCAGATCAGATGCCAGGACGGTTTACTTCAGGCCAAGACCTGGCAGACGGGATGAGCACCGTCCTGAAGGAATGATCCCATGGTACTAACTCTGGCTATCAGCACCTGCTGCTGTCCTATACATTCCCAGTTGACCTTGAGCCTGCTAGAACTCCCAGGTTGGACCTTCCTGTCAGGACGGAGAGGAGGCTCCTCCAGGACAGGCTTTTCCCAGGTCAGGCAGGACCAGGAAGTCAACCTCTCCTCCAACTCTATGTTCTTGACCCAGAATGGTACTTCCTCCTCAGCTAAGACTCTAAAAACCTGTCAAAGGGCAGAGCTCCCCCACCCACCCTGAAACAGACTCATTTCTCTCCAGGAAATGGCCAGTGATGAGCTGAAGGAATTGAGGAATGCCATGACTCAGGAGGCCATCCGTGAGCACCAGATGGCCAAGACAGGAGGCACCACCACTGACCTCTTGCGATGTAGCAAGTGCAAGAAGAAGAATTGCACCTATAACCAGGTGGGCAGAGGTGAGGTGGAGTGGGGTAGGGCCACAGCAGGGGAAGCAGATGGAGAGGACAGAGGTGCTGAGGGGAACAGGAACCAAACTCTTCAGGCCAGTAGGTGACTAGCAAGCTTGGAGATGCCCTCAGGGCCTTGTGGCTTTCTAGAGAATGTTCAGATTGTGGAATGAACTGTTGTGTGTCCATGGGGCTGGGCCAGGGTATCCTATCTGTACTGCAGTGAGAGTGAGCCCCAGGCCCCAGGCTGCGCCGCACTGTCCTCCACTCACACTGGTGGGCACAGACTTCAGGAGAGTCACTGATGCCGGAAGGAAACATAGCAATGTGAAACCCAGCTCCACAGACTATGGTACCCATGCAGGCCGATGGCAGGGAGGCTTTGAACTCAGACCTGAACATTTGTTTTTATCATACTTGGTTACTTTGAGATAGGGCCTTGAATCCACTTTGTAGCTAAGGCTACCCTGGAATTTCTGATCCTCCTGCCTCTGAAGTGGTGGGATTTCATGTGTACATCACCATGATGGGCTTTTGGGTCCAAACCTTTCTGAGGGAGTCCAGTCAGCTTGTTCAGTAATGACTAAGGAGGTTCCTAAGAATAAAGATATCCAGGAGCCACAACAGACTGGGGTGAGGGTAGGGAATGGACCTTTCCCTGAGCCCCAAGAATGGCCTATTGCTGGATTCTGTCCTTAGAGTAACAGTATTGAGTTCTAACTCATATTTACTGATTCTCTTTATTTCTCTATCTGCTGCTCAGCAAGCAAAATTCATCAAGAGTAGCCAGGTCTGGTTGCACACATCTGTATTTCCATCACTGGGGAGTATGAGGCAAGAGGACAGGATGTGGTGGGTGTGGTAAAGCCAGCCTGGGATACATAGAGAAAGCTATCTGAAAAAAAAAAAAAAAAAGTTAGAGCGATGGCTCAGTGGTTAAAGAGAGATCATTGCTCTATCAGAGGGCTGAGTTCAGATCGCAGCACCCATATTGGATGATCCATAAATGTTTGTAACTCCAGCTCCAGGGGATCTGTTTCCCCCTCTGGCCTCAGTGTGCACCTGCATGCAAGTACGGGCACACACACACACACACACACACACACACACACACACACACACACACACACACACACAATCCATTTTTAAAAATTAGGGTTGGGAATGTTGCTCTGTTGGTGGATCAGTGGGGTGGGGGCAGGTGTGAAGCAGTGGGTTTGATCCCCAGAACCACAGAGACCAGAGGTGGTGGTGCGCACTGACCTCAGCGCTAGAGAGGGAGAAAGAATGGGCTAGCGAGATGGCTCCTTAGGTAAAGGTGTGTGATACCAAACCTGATGACCCAGATGGTAAAAGGCAGAGAACCAACTCCTGCAAATTGTCCTCTGACTTCCACACATATACAGCCACCTACATACACACAAGATAGAATGTAATTATTTTTTAAAGAGAGGGAGGAGGGTCAGAATTTCAAGGTTATTTTTGGATACATAAACATGACACTCTTCCACAAAGGTGGAGAAGAAATATCAGGACCACTTTGCCCTCAGCGTTCTGTGGCTACAGTAGAAATACAGTCACCTATTTTATTTTCTAGAAGGTTCTCTTGGATTCCAGTTCTGGAATCGAGGGAAACCTGTGTGAGCAACTGTGCTCCCCTGTGCCCATTCCAGACAGGGTTATGGGCGTTTGCACAGCATTGCCCTTCACAAATGAGCTGCTCATTAGCGAAGTTTAGTCTAGCCTGCAAAAAGCCCATTACTGCCCTTCCTCCGAAACCTCTGGTGTGTAGTGGCAAGGCTATGTTATGCTCTGCCCCCTGACAGACAGCTGGAGGCACATACCAGCAGAGGGCTCCTCCCCCACCTCTGATCCTAGCAGACATCACCAGGTTGGCTTTTAGAGAGCCGGAAGGGCAGCTGGGATCTCCATGGGCCTTGTGGCGGAAAACCACAGTGCTACACCTGAAAGACTTGGAGGCCCAGAAATGGAGAAACATATCATAACCCACCCCTGTGGTTTCCAAGTTCCCTTTCCTCTCTGGGTCTTGGCCACTTGCAGGATGACAATAGATGAGGTGATTTCCCAGGTACCTCTGGCTCAAAGACAGACACATGTCAGATACAGTGTGTTTAGGGGGTAAGTCGGGAAGGGGTGACCTTATGAATGATTCTTCTCTCCATTAGGTGCAGACACGCAGTGCTGATGAGCCCATGACCACCTTTGTCTTGTGCAATGAATGTGGGAATCGCTGGAAGGTCTGTACGCCTGTGTCTTTCTCCTTCCCTGTCATACACAGATGCTGCCCTACATAAGAAATAGTATACCTACAGAGAGAAATGGGGGGCATGCTAGCAGAGTCCGCCTACAGTACAATGACAGTGGCAGGTAGTTACTGGGGAGGGAGTGTTAGTTTGGAAGGGTGGCAGCTCAGAGTTTATTAGTGTGACATAGGCTGCCTGTTGAACATGGATGGGCTTGGCTTCCTGAGGACCACAGAGGGAAGGAAAACCATAGCACTGAACATTTAGACCAGGCCTCTGAGAAGTGCTTTCACAGAAGCTATTGTCCTTGAACTTGGGCACCCATGGATAAGATGGGAAAACTGAACCCTGAAGTGGCCTGAGTGTCCTGTCCTTCTTAGGAAGCTCTGGAAAAGCCTTCTACCACCCAGTGCTGTAACCTAGTGGCCTAGCTCCTGCAGGGGCAATGGTCTGGTTTTCAGCTTGAGGGCTACACAGTACACAGAACCCTCTTGGATACTGCTTGCTGGAGGTGTAGCTAAGGACTAGAGCATGTTCTAATATGAATGAGGCCTGGGTTTGCTCTCCAGTCACACACACACACACGCCCCATCCTATAATCCTTCAGTCCCAAATAAACACACAGAGGCTTGTAATAATTATAAACTGTTTTGCTGATGGCTCAGGCTTCTTATTGGCTAGCTCTCTCTTAATTATTAACCCATTTCTATTAAATATGTATATCTCCACCCACATGGTCTTGGCTTACCTGCTTACCTGTGATGCCCAGATCTCTTGCTTCCTTGGTAGCTACATGGTATCTCTTTGACTCCTCCTACTACCTTTCTCTATCCCTGTTTCTTTATCCCTGGCTAAATCCTGCCTGTCCATTGGCCAAAACAGATTTATTCATCAACCAATAAGAAATACATATTCACAGCATACAGAAGGACATCCCCCACCTCACACACACACACACACACACACACACACACACACAAATTATAAAATATAATTTAAGAAGGACATGGAAAAGATACTGGGTGAAATGGATTTAAACATATTATCATAGTCTAGCAAAGGTCAGTGTTCAGGAATAATGGCTGCTATGGGGAAAGAACATTCTGTGTGCCGCTTTGTGCCTGTTGGAAAGGCAGGACCCAAGGGAGGCTGCATCTTGTCTTCTGACAATATTTTTAGTTACTGTTCACTGCCATGTGGAACAACTAAAGTATAAACAAGTGGTCTGTGACCATCATGCTATTTTTGTTGTTTTGAGACAAGGTCTCTCAATGTAGCCCTGATGTCCTGAAACTCCTTACACAGACCAGGCTGGTCTCAAATTCACAGACATCCACCTGCCTCTGCCTCCAGAGTGCTGGGATTAAAAGTGTGCACCACCATGTCTGGCTGTATCCACCTTCTCATCTATGAGATTCAATGAGACCTTTTGTTTTGTTTATCCAGACAGGGATTCTCTGTGTAACAGTCCTGGCTGCCCTGGAACTCACTTTGTGGACCAGGCTGGCCTTGAATTCACTGAGATCCACCTACCTCTGCCTCCCAAGTGCTGGGATCAATGAGACCTCTTATGACGTTGCCTTTTGGTTTTGTAGTTCTGCTGACTGAACCACCCACCAGGCTAGCAGTGGACAAGATGAGGACGATCAAGCACAAACCACAAACACAGACCATGTGACCAGGAGCAACAATAAAAGTTCAAATGAAGGAAGATGCTGAGCCCTGGATGAGGCTAGGGATTAGAGGGTGTGTGTGTGTGTGTGTGTGTGTGTGTGTGTGTGTGTGTGTGTGTGTGTGTGTGTGTTGTCAATTACTAACCAGTCATGAAAAATGATTAGTTTATGGGGGCGTGATGCTCCCCCCAGCACCTACACAGAATGTCAGCATCAAAGCAGAGGAGTCTTAACTTTGACAGGACAGTGGCCTGGCAGATCTTAAGTTCCTTTTCCCCTACTGAAAAATAGCAGATTGGGACTGGGGGTATAACTCAGGGGTAGGCTCTGGGCTACACCCAGCATAGAGTAGATCTATCTGCTTGTAGAGTAGAGGAGAAGCAGAGAAGAAAGGAAGAAGGGAGAAATACCAAGCCTGGCATGGTGCTGTTTGCTTGTGATTCCAGCAGCTTGGGAGGCTGAAGGTGGTCCCCTGAGTCTGGGAGTTCAAAGCCAGCCTAGGAAACAATGAAACCCTGTCTCTTATTTTCTTCATTTCATTGTATTTTGAGATAGGGTCTCATGTAACCCAGATCATGTTACCCAGGATAGACTCAAACTGTGTGTAGTTGAGGATGTGTTGAACTTCTGGTCTGCTTGCCTCCACTTTCAGGATTTGGGATTATAGGCCTGTACCTATATGTCCAGTTTATGCTAGAGATTGAACCCAGGGCCTCATACCTGCTAGGCAAGCACACTACCAACATAGCAACACCCCAGCTCAAAACTACTTTAAACAAAACAGAAAACATCCAGGCTGGAGAGATGGCTTGGTGGTTAAGAACACCTATTGCTCTTGCAAAGGACCCAGGTTCAATTACCAGCTCCCACATAGTATCTCAGAACCATCCAAAACTCCAGTTCAGAGGATCTGATGACCTCTCTTCTTATTTCTGAGGGCACCAGGCACACACGTGGTACACGTACATTCACATAGGCAAAACACTCAGAGAAATTAAATTCATCTTTAAAAAAATTAGAAGAAAAAAACCCAGATGTGGTAGTGTCCCACATGGGAGGTAGATGTAGAACAACCCCAAGTTCAAGACCAGCTTGATCTACACAGTGAATCTCAAAGAGTTGACTGTGTGGTTAGGCTTACGCAGATAGAAGTCTCTTCCCAAACGTTGCTGTGTCCCATTCGTAGCTAGCTGAAAGGCCTCGGAGGGCTCTGGATCATTCTAGGCAGGAATACATCTAGCGTTCAGGTAAGGCTACATGATGCCCATGCTTCTAGCCCCCTTAAGAGTCCTGAGCCCCAGAGGCTCCCCAGACCCAGTGTGTTCCTCACAGCTCTTTGCAGTCTGAGCTTCCAAGAAGTATGTGGAACTTTAGCTGGGCGGTGGGGGCACACACCTTTAATCCCAGCATTTGGGAGGCAGAGGCAGGCAGATCTCTGTGAGTTCAAGACCAGCCTAGTCTACAAGAGCTAGTTCCAGGACAGGCTCCAAAGGCACAGAGAAATCCTGTCTTGGGGGGAGGGGGAGAAGTATGTGGAACTTTCCCCATGTTGACATCAGCTGTTCTTTATGCTGAGGAGAACTTTAGGCATAGTTAGAAACTTCTAGAACAGTCTTTGATGTATGTGTGGTGAGCTGTGGTAGTTCTGTCATTGATTGTCTAGCAGCCCCAGACTGAGCCACCTAGACCTTGTGCCCTACCAATGCTGTGACTCCTAGGAATTTGAATATGTCACCCCTCTGCAGAAGTTTCTTAAGTACAAACATATGAGCAGAACTCTTGCCTCCTGGAGTGACTGTAGGGGCTGCAGAATTTCCATTTGTCCTGGAAACATTGCTGGATGGTGACAGTGGAGGAGCTGGTGTCTTCCGGGCATCATCCCTACACAACAGGTGGTCAGCTCCCTTCCACCTGTCCTGGACCTCTACCATACGATGGTGCCTGGAAATAGACTAGATATGGAAATCTGCCTCAGGAGTTTGGGAGGATGGCTGGGGTGGGGTGGGGGAGGGGTGGGAATCATTTTCTGCCAAGCCGATAACCTACATCCAATCCTCAGGATCCACACGGAGAGTGGACTCCCACAGGTTGTCCTCTGATCTACACAAATGCCTAAACACATAATCCTAACAATAAGTGAAGAAAGAGAGTGATGGGGAGAGAGGCAGGCAGGCAAACTTGCAAACGCCTTCAGCTTTTAAACTGGTAAAAGCTTCCTTGGCAAGACTGACGATCAGCTTCCACACCTGAAGCTCCTAAAGACAGCAGGACAGACATCCACATCTGCTTCCTGTACAATGCTGGGAGATCCAGAGCTGCTCCCAGCCTCAGCCCTACATTCCAGCTGGTCACTGCCTGGCAGGAAATGAACTTCCACACTGGACAGTGATGTGTGCCTCTCCTGAGGCACAAGTGTCACCCCCAGAAGTGCAGAGGGATGGCACTTAGAAATCTAGAGTTTACCCTGGGGATTGACCTGGGGGTCATACTGATTTCCAGCTTCTGACTCAGTGGACCCCAGTGAGGCTGAGTTTTTAATTCCAGCAAGTTTCCAGGTGCTGCCAATGCTTCTGGCCATGGACCACTCTCTAAGTAGGAAGGGCTCCGATGCCAATGCCTAGATTTCTCTCTGCATTATTTAATTCTCCATTGCTTCTTGCTTTTTGGCTAAGAGCAAATGTATCTAATCCTGCATCCAAATGTTTCTAAGCCAAAGGAAGAGAATGACAGTGCTGACTATCAATCTATTAATGTTAGTGATCGTTGCCTTAGCATGTTTTAATTTTATAATTTCACCACTTGTACATATTGAATTAAAAATATTTTTAAAAGGTAAAGAGTTATATATTCTTTATAAAACAACAATTCCAGTCTTAGAATTAAACAATGAATGTTCACTATTTTAAAGCTGTTTATAACAAGAGTTATAGTGGTAATATTTTACCTTTGAAAATGTTACAGATAGGGCTGGAGAGATGCACTAGTCTACTTCCAGAGGACCTGGGTTCAATTCCCAGCACCCAAATGGCAGCTCACAATTGTCTGTAACTTCCAAGGGATCTAATACCCTCACACAGACATAAATGCAGGCAAAATGCCAATGCACATTAAATTTTAAAAAAGTAAATTTAAAGAAAATGTCACAGATAATTTTACATCCATTCATTCATATTTTGTGTGTGTGTGCATGTGCACACACTTGCCATAATCGGTGTATGGAGGGCAACTTGTGAGATCTTGCTCTCGGTTCTGTCCTTCCATCAGATGGGTCCTGGGACCTAACTTAGGTACTCAGCCTTGGTGGCAAGCATCTGATCTACTGAGACTTCTCCCCAGCCCATGAGAGTATTTCAAAAAGACACCATGGAAAGTCTTTGACTATCAGAACCCAAATATCTCTTCTGTTCTCTGTGTCCTAAGGACTTAGAGCCTGGATTTTCATTGTCAGTAACTGTACTGTTGACAAAAGAGATGAATCACATTAAACAGTGCAGGAACAAGCCGGTGCAAGTCCACACGTGATGTGGCACATGTGCTCCTTCACAAAAGGACACACAAAAGATTAAACGGGCCACAGGTTTTTTTTTAAATACCCTCCCAGTGTGCTTTCCTATCCCCACCCAGGATCCATCTGATTCATGTGATTTCAATGGCAAGGACTGGAAAGAGCTTTGCAAGTCACAGGTATGACTGTGTTCAGGTCCCCTGCTCTGCCACCCTCTTTTAAAAGTATCCACTTACCCCATGCTTGGGGGGCTAAGAGGTCCTGCAGGGCAGGCTTCGGCCTCACCTTCACTTGGTTCCACAGCCACATTAGCCTCTCAGGTCTTGGCTGCCTTCATCAAGCCTTCAGCAAATTAGCATTAACATCAACTGCTCAGGAAGGGTTTCTGAAGGAGGGTAGACTCCCCCCCCCACACTTCCCAAGGAGAAAAAGGGCAGAGAGAAGACATGTTTTGGGAGTTTGGGGAAAAGATCTCACCAAGTTATTTCAGCAAAAAGATATTGAAAATAAAAGTCCATTAAATATTCTACAACTAATTTAGAGGATATTTGTATTTTTAAAAGGCTAAGGACACATGGGCTGGGCTCAATTGGTAGACTGTTGCCTTATATGCATGAGACTATTTAGTTGTCTGATCCCCCAACACTGGCAGGGGTTGGGAGTGTTACAGGCATCTAAAATATGGTATCAAAGTCTTTATTTTTATTGATTGTGTGATAGACAGACTAGGCAACAGGGACCCTTGGTGGGCTTCTAACTCATACAAAATTAAGGATGACCTTGAGCTCCTGAGCTTCCCAATTAGCTGGGATTACAGGTGTGTAGTAATATGCCCAGTTTATGTGGTGCTAAAGATCAAGCCGTGGCCTTGTGAATATAGGCAAGCACTCTACATCCTGTAACATCCTCAGCCCTGGAAAGTCTTCCCTAACATTTATTTCTTTTTAGTGTATATGAGTGTTTGCCCGCATGCATGGCAGTGCACCAGGTGCATGCCTGGTGCCCACACAAGCCAGAAGAGAGTGTGGGATAACTCCGGGACTGGGGTTACACTGTGAGCAGCCATGTGGGTGCTGGGAATCAAACCTGAGGCCTCACTGAGCCATCTCTCCAGTGCCCTCTTCCCCAGAAATCTTAACCATCTCATTGAGGCTATCAAGTCTCTCTTGTTAGTTCCCCATTCTCTTTAACTCGAGACTATGTCACTCAGGGCCTCTCAGATACAGCCAAGTCCCTCCATTGTGAAATCCTTCTCTCCATCGCTGCTGCTGCTACCAACATGGCTTCTGAAGATGGCTTTCAGGGACCACCTGAAGTCCTTTAACTGGGCTCCCAGTGCAGTGGCCTTCCCATGCCACTGTTGCCAGGTCACCCTGAGTGGCCTCCTCAATCATCCTCAGCACATTTCCATCAGCCCACAAATCAAGTTCAAATGCCTTATTCAGCTTGCAATGTGTCCTATCTGCTATCTGCCTGTGTTTTCTGTTTTGAAAAATCTGGAGGCTTTTTTTTTTTTTGTGTGTGTGTGGGGGTATGGTTTGGTAGATGCTTTCCCTATCCCTGCCTTTTTTACTTTTTAGTATGTATTGGTGTTTTACCTACATGTGTGCCTATGTCAGGGTGCCAGATCCCCTGGAACTGGAATCACAGACAGTTGTGAGCCGCCATGCGGGTGCTGGGAATTGAACTCAGTCCTCTGGAAGAGCAGCCAGTGGTGTTAAGTGCCATCTTGCTATGCCCTCAGACTGCACCCCCACCTGAAATGGCTCCACTTCTACTCTCTTGCTGCTTCAGCCTAAGTGGTCTATTTGCTTTATTCATTACCACATGGCCTTTCCTACCTATGGCTAGCTGTTCGGCTTCCTCCACCCCAGGCTGGTGCAAACTGTACCCATTCCTCAAACTTACCTTGGACAGACACATTCCCACCCCCAGGCAACAGGAGATGGGGCCTCAGAACTCCTGTACCTCTCAGGACCAGTACCACGATTCTAGCTCAGTCTCTTGTTGCAGTATTTTTAAAATACTTCTTTGTCTCACAGTGCCAATAGCATCTGTCAGTCAGTGGGCATTTACCAGGTGGATATCTGGGGCACACTATGTAACTCTCCATGCTCCCAGGTTTCAGTAGCTACACTCACTTCTAGCATGAAGTTAATAACATGGGAAATGCTTAGATTCTTGCTTCACACATACTGTCTGGTAGCAACAGCTACTCCTTTTGCTAACAGCACCCGACACTGATTTTCTAATGAATCCTCTGGCCCAAGACCTGGGTCAGTACTGTTTTGTTGTGGAGCTAAGGGTGATTGAACCTAGAACTTTACGCATGCCAGGCAGGTGTTCTACCACTGAACTGTATCTCCAGTCCTCTCTTCCCCCCTTTCATTTTATTTACTTTTTTGAGATGAGTTCTCACCTCAGCTTCCCAGGATGACTTTGAACTTGGAGTCCTCCTACATTTGCCTCCTCAGTAACTGGAAGTATAGGCCAGCTTGAGTTGGTGGTATTAGAACCTTTTTAAAAGTTATTTAAGCCGGGTGATGGTGGCATATGCCTTTAAAGGCAGGAGAGACAAATGTATTGCTGTGAGTTTGAGGCCAGTCTGGTTTACAGACTGAGTTCCAGAACAGCCATCTCCCTAGTTTTTTGGGGGGTTTTTTGTTTTTTGTTTTTTTTTTTTTTTTCAACACAGGAGTTCTCTGTGTAGCCCTGGCTGTCCTGGAACTTGCTCTGTAGATCAGGCTGGCCTCAAACTCACAGAGATCTGCCTGCCTCTGCGTTCCAAGTGCTGGGATTAAAAGCATGTGCCATCACTGCCCAGTGGGTTCTTCAGTTCTTAAAGGCTGAAACTGTGGCTCAGTGGTAGAGTGCTTATCTAGCAGTCTATCATATGGGAGGCCTTTTCCCTCCTACAGTCCCCCACCCTGCTCAGTCCTGGCAACAAGTAGAGCACTGTTTGTATTATTAGACTCTTTATAAGCTGAGGAGCCCAAAGTTCAGGGAGACAGAGCTTGGATTTGGACCCAGATCCCCAGTTACCTTCTGAGTCACTTCATATGGCTTCACCACACAGAGCATCTGTGATACATTTAACTCCCTCCTGTCTTGGATAATGGCCACCATGTGCCAAGGCCCTCCTCTGTGTCATTTTCATGCTTAATCCTCACAGCAGTCCCACAGCCATTTAGGGGGTGGTGTCCAATTCCTAGCTTAGTATCTAGTACAGAAAGGGCATAATAACCTGGGTCCAAGCAGGATGTCCTTAAACAGCCTAGACAATACCAAACCAGTGTGTTGTGCATTTTTTTAAGCTACGCTCCACATTTTTGGGGAAATCCTCTCTTGGGGGGGAACCAGCAGAAGCATTATGGGACCAAGCGCCTCAGTCCCCTGAGCCCTGCTCTCCTCCTGCAGAGCCCATCTGCTCTTCCCACCCAGGCCAGCCCATTCCCTCCCCCTCACTCCTGGGGCCTTCATGCAGGTCTAACTACCAGCTTCATTGATCTGCAGCCAAAGGCAGAGACAGACAGGCATGCAAGGGGACATGAGACACTATCCTCACCCTGCTTCTTTGCCCTGCCAACTCTTCCCTCAGGTCCTAAGGAACAAAGCCATGCTGGAACAGAGCTGTCCTTTCATGCCTCTGTACCTTTGCACAAACTGTTCAAGACTGAAACTCTCCCCCCTACAGTCTCCATCTCTGACATGCTCACAAATCTGCAAGACTGCTTGGATGTCACCTCCATTACAAAGCCTCCTTCCTTCCCAGGGAGAAGTGGGTGGCGGGCGGGAATATGACAGGATGAGAGTCTGGGTGCAGCTCTAAGGTCAAGGGAAATCCAGGTCATTTCCTTTGAAAGAGAAAATTGAGAAAATAGAATTACAAACATGGAGCCATTCTTTAAAATGTTTGACAGATTAATGCTTCTGATACCAAAGAAAGGCTACATTTGGACTGCTCATACATAACCATAAGATTTATTAAAATATGGGGCTGGGGAGCTGCTTCAGAAATTAAAAGTGCTTGTCCTTTTAGAGCACTAGAGTTTGGTTTCCAGTACTAGCATTGGATGGTTCACAATGGCCTGTAATTCCAGCTCCAGGGGATCTGAATCCTGGCTTTCTCAGGACACCTACTGGGTACCCCCACACACACACACACATACACACACACACTTTAAAGATATGCAACGAAGACCCTCATTTCCCCAGGGCCAGGCTCTACTGAAGCCTCCACACACAAAAGGTGTTCATCATATGACGAGTGATGGAGACAGACAGGACTTTCCAGTTCACTCAGAAAACCCAAACCCGTATTTCAAATGACACTGAACAATAGGGCAGGAAGCCGCTGCCTCCTCTAGTGACCCCCCTCCTCCCAACCCTCGGAGTTAAGCAGCAAGCTGCTACAGGAAGACCCACAGCCACTGTCTTTCCAGCCCCACTCTCCCAGGTGATGGAACACCCTGCTCAAAGCCTGTCTCCATTCCCAGGCAGATAAAGAAAAAGCACTTGCTCCACTTACTCCTGAGGCGAGCTGACAAGCTGGGCACACAGAGCCATCCTGCCCTCAGGCTCCATCCTTGAGAATAAAAAGAATAGCAAGAGGGACAAAAGAGGGCTTAAAAGCTTGACAGCAATGGGACAAAAAAGGCCTCAGAGTTTCCAAAGCAATCTGCTAGAAGAGACCTGAAAAGGGAGCCACATCCAAGGTGGGGCTGGGCCCTCTTCTCACCTTAAGAGGCCTGTTATTAAGCAGCACAGCTCTGTATCAGTCCTCCTCTTTGTTTCTGGGAGTTCAGTTATTGACCCCTTGTTTTTGACTGCTCAGTTTTCTGAGTGAGGCCTCTCAACTTTCTGGGTTGCTGGCAATCCCATATACTAGGCTTGAATACATACACATACCCTAAACTTGAACCCGCCCACTGGCCCAACTTCCACTTCCTTACGTATTTCCAGCAGAAACAATTGTGTGAGGATAAGGTCACCCCAGAGTTGCCACAATTTCCCAGACCTTCAGGCCATTGAATATAGCCATGGACTTTTCTGAAAGTTTTTCCAGTTACCAAAGGCAGGATCTATCCAAATACTTATGGCCCGATTGTTCATTCTGTCTGACCTTTATGCCTACATTCTTCTGATTCTTGTAAATCCTTCAGGAGTCTAATTTACATGGTGGCTGGATCAATTTTACAGTAGGTAGAATGGAACAATTCTGTGGCATCTAAACATTTTTGCTACCCAGATTTGGGAGTAGAAGAGAAACACAGAAGAGATGTATCATGGCGTGTAGGGGTCCTGCTAGCTCATTTCTAGAACCTAGAGCCATGTAGCCATAAATAACTGGGCACTGGGAACAGGACACTCTAATAAGAGTATGGTTGGACAAATTTTTTCAAGTCTTTCAGTGTGTGGATGTATCTGCAAAACAAAAGAAAGGCCCCTTTTCCCTGTCTAGGCAGAGCAGTCTCCTGTTCAGTCAGAGACAACAGGCTTCTGGGCATCAAGCCAAGGTTCCGGGGATATTTATAACTTGAAGAGGGTGGGAGTCCCTAATAAGCTGCTATATTCTTTTTCCATCACTTCCCTCTCCAAGGCTACAGCAAGCTGGGAGCTCTTCCTTATGCAGAATGCCAGCTTTGCTTAGCCCTTGCCTTCCATTGTCTAATTCCTCCATCCAGCCTGGGGAAAGGGAAGGCTCCAGGTTTGGAGGATTCTTACTGAATGCAGCTTAGGTGCTGTTGGTGTTTCTTGGCCAGCTGTTATGGCCTCAGGGATCTGTTTATGAGCTTGTGGTTTCTCCAGTTATAGAACAGTCTGAGGTCTCTGCAAACTTTGAAGTTTTGGGCTCAATCCTACCACCAAACACTGGCCTTTGTCTGTTTAATCTATGGATTCTGATTTCTACCCGTAGCTCTGAGATCTCCGGAATCTGCTGGTGATATCTAGAATCTTTCCGAACATCAGGGAGGGCTCTTTAGAACTCTGAGGCTTGGGGATCTCAGGCCTCTCGAGGATCTTGAAGCCAGCGATTTACTGGATCTTTCACAGACCAGAGGTAAGCCTATTCGTTCTGTCCTAATCCGGTTTGTGACTCTTTTGAAACAGACATAGATTGCTAACATCCTTAGGGTTCTGGTCGTAGCAAGTGCCCAGGGTCTCCACGGGGCTGGGAGGGTTTCAAGAATCCATTCAACAGAGAGATGGTCAAGAGTGCAAGGTTCTGAGGCCAGTTCTCTCCCTCCACACCCTAGCTCTTTCCCCGCTTCTCATTTCAGTGTTCTGGCGTTTTAGATACGTGCACTTGGGCCCAGGCTCTATAAAAGAGCGTGAGAAGCTCCCTACAGGGTTAACAGGATACCCCGGGCCGGGCTACAGGGTTAACAGGATACCCCGGGCCGGGCTGCGGACTGCACTCCGGCAGCCGGCGTGTAGCACAAAGCCTCCTGGGATAGGTAGTCTGCAGTCGGATCTGCTGGGAGTTGTAGTTCTCGGGACACGGAGACCAACCGCTGCAGGCTGCGCTGGGAGGTGTTGTGAGTACGTGGGCGGGGCCCAAAGTTCCATCGCAGCTTGGGAGTCTCCCGAGGGAGGGAACTGGAGCCTTTTCCCGCTCTTGCCTGGGCTGTCAAATGAGGGCTGATCACAGCTGAGTTCAGCCCAGGCCACCACACTTAGTCTGACATCGCGGGTAATATCTGACTCAAAGACGGCTGTAGGGCCATGAGCAAAAACAGGGGAGTCTCCTTTACTGAGTCGTGCTGTGGTCTCCGAGAAGAAAGTGGAGGATACTCCGTCTGGTCTTGAAGGACATGGTCCTGTCTCCTCCCTTTTGTTCTTTTCCCACCCCTGCTCTTGGCCTCTAAGTGGCCTTTGTACGCCAGAGTGGAACTTCAAGTCCCAGCAGGCCGCTAGGAGCGCGCACGCGTGGTAGAGATGCTCGGCCACGTGGCAGGAGGAGGGCTGATGATTTGGCATCTGATTGGTCCTGTGTTTTATGAATTGTTTTGCTGATTGGCTGAGGTTGCTGCCGGAAAGGCCCCAGCCCGGAGATGCAAGAGCAGAGGCGTTCTGTAGGGCTGGGTTGAAAGCCTCCTCCCTTAAATAGCATCGGCCTGACCCCCCGGCCCAGGGGGGACCTTGCCAGAGGCTGTCCTCTCTTACATTGCATGTGCTTGGTACTAACGAAGACACGGACAGCGGGTCACGTTCGGGGATCAAAGAGGAAAGTGACGGGTCCTGGGCCGTCCCCACATACCCTGCGACCAGAACTCCAGCCCTAGGGAGTGGGCAGGGCCTCTGGCCGCGCCTCACTCCTTGCTTTTTGCCACCTTCAGCGTTGTCTACTAACTGCTTTTCCTGCTCTCTCTCCCAGGAGACGAACGCTTGAGCCTGAGATGGCAGCCACCCTGCTCATGGCTGGGTCTCAGGTAAGCCGGGGGTGGCTTCCCGGACCTCGCCTCTGCGTGCCCATCTCGCCCGGTGTTTCCCCGTTCTGCAAACCCCTGTAGGAAATTCCCTGAGATTAGCTCATTTCGCTATTCTGCTGCAGGGGCTTAGTGCTGGCTGATTTAGCCATATACAAGCACATATCGAACATCTACTGTATGCCTTTAAATGCTAAGGAGAATAAAACCGAACAAGATGGGTGGAACCCTCCTTGCCAACAATCTGTAGGGAGAGAGTTGCATCCGATTATCCTTGGTACAATGTGATAAGTACTGTTTGCTTTAGGAAGAAAGTGTTGTGGTGTGGGAACCAGTAAATCGTGGAGTGATTAACTCTTAGTTGCAGTATTTGAGGAAGGAGTGAAGAGCTAAAGGGAGGGTGGGAACAAACAACACCTGGCACTTTGGCCCATAAAGAGAATTTCACTGGCCTTAGAAAAGAATATTGAATGTAGATTGAATGTAGAGATAGGAGCCATGTAAGTTCTAGGTCTGTTCCAAAGAGGAAGCTGCACGAGAATAAGGGTCCCCAAGTGGGCAGGGATATCTAGTAGATTGCCTCTGCCTTTTGACCACATGTCTTTTTTTTTTCTTCTTCTTATTTCTTCTTTGGACTCTACAGATCAGACTTAATGCCATTGCCTTCTCGACATTTCTTACCATGTCTCTAATTTCAAGACGAAAAGCTGATTGATCCTAAACTCATAGGTACTAAGTAGTGAGGAAGCATTGTGTGATTTCAGGCCCCCGTGACATTTGAAGATATGGCCATGTACCTCACTCGGGAAGAATGGAGACCTCTGGATCCTACACAAAGAGACCTTTACAGGGATGTGATGCAGGAGAATTATGGGAATGTTGTCTCACTGGGTGAGTGAGGATTTTGTCTATTTTCATCTCCTGTCTTGAAACTGACAACTTAGGTCTTTTGATACAGACTTGTTTGTTTTCTGAGGAAAACCACACAATTAGTTATGCAAAGGTTTAAATGTGGATGATATAAGTTACATGGCCGAAAAATTAAAATAGAGTAGTTTCTGAAGTTTTAGAGACGTTTGGGATCCTCATGCATTGAGTCATTTGCCATCCTGCAGCCTGTTGGTACAGATCACTGACCAAACAGGTCTGACACTGTGGTGCCTGCCAGGTCATACATGCCCTGTAAATGGCGCTTTTTCTCTAGGGCGCTAGGAAATGAGGGGTTCTGAAGCAGGTTCACAGAAGGGCAGAAGCCACCCCCTTTGTGTTTGTTTTGGCTCTCCATAGCTGCAGCTTTGCCTCAGGTGCTGAGTTGGGATACATTCTTGTCTAGAGCTGTTTCAGAGGTAATCATCCTTCCAAGTGTGCCATGTTGTGTCAGGGGAATCACTGAATACTCATCACAAATCCTGATTAGAGGAGAACTTGTGCGGCACAGGATGCAGCTCAGTGGGTAGAGTGTTTCGAACACTTGAAGCACTGGGTTTGATCCTCAGAACTACACAAAGCCAAGCACAGGACTAAGATACTTTAAATGTCTTTATTCTCAGAGCAGAAGATGACTTTAGGGGATTTCTTAGCTTAGACTTTTAATTTATTTTTTATTTGTTTTTAGGTGATAGTAAATAATGGGTTTCATTGTGATGTTTTATCATACATATGTGTTGGTATACTTTATTCTGGTTTGTTCCTCTACCCCGCTGCTTCCTTGAGCCTTTCTTTGTTCCTTGAATTATTCTTTAACAACAGCAGCAACAACTCCACTATCAGAAACAAAACGAACAAAAATAAAAACCAAGTGAAGAGATGGCTCAGCTGTTAAGACTGTGCATTGCAGAGGACCTGAGTTCAGTTCCCAGCACCCACATGAGGCAACTCAAAACCACCTGTAATTCCCGTTCCAGGGGATCAGATGCTCTCTTCTGGTCCCTGAAGGACATCTTCTATCACATCCAACTCAGACACAGACACATACTTAAAAATGAAGCAAAAATTAAATAGCCATAACTGTTATTTACCCAGATCTATTGCAGATGCATCTGAAATATATTACTCCACAAAATAATAACAAAAAGAAAAAAAAAAAAAGAAAAGAAAAGGGAGCTTTTATTTGTTTTGTTTTTTTCTAAGACAGGGTTTCTCTGTAGCTTTGGAGTCTGTCCTGGAACTCACTCTGTAGACCAGGCCAGCCTCACTCACAGAGGCCTGCCTGCCTCTGCCTCCCAAGTGCTGGGATTGAAATTGTGTGCCACCACCATGCAGAAAGAAGCATTTTTAAAAAAGACATACTCTTGCATCATAATAGACTATCTAAGAGCACTTCTTAGATAGAATCACCAAGAATCTTGTTGCTTACCTTGATAAATTTAGGGGAGGGTTAACAAATGTTTCCAAGGCACTTTGTTGTTTTGTTTCTCCTTTTAATATGTATGGGCCTTCTGTCTGAATGAATGTCTGTGCATCATGTGCATGCCTGGTGCCTACAGAGGCCAGAAGAGGGCATCAGATCCCCTGGAACTGGAGTTACAGACAGTTGTGTGCTGCCTGATGTGATTGTTGAGAACTGTACTCAGATCCTCTTGCAAAAGCAGCAAGTGCTCTGGACCACTGAGCCATCTGTGGTCCTTCAAGCCCTTCAAGATGGTTTTGTTTGTTTTGTTTTTAATCTCAGGGTCCCTTGGATCCTTTAATGTACATTAAATATTTGGATTTTTTTCTTTTCTTTTTATGATAGGGTTTCTCTGTGTAACAGCCTTGGCTATCCTGGAACTTGATTTTTAGACCAGGCTGACTTGAACTCACAGAGATCCCCCTGCCTCTACTTCCCGGGTGCTGGGATTAAAGGTATATGCTACCAAGCTGGGCTTGGATTTCTTTTATGTTGCTTTCTTCGTGTGTGTGTGTGTGTGTGTGTGTGTGTGTGTGTGTGTGTGTGTGTGTATGTGTGTGTGTGTGTGTGTTGTGTTATATGCATGTGTGTGCATATGGGTATGCAAATGACACCTGTCTGTCTATAAGCCAGAGGTTCACTTCTAGTACTTTCCTCTATCTGTCTCCATCTTATTTTTTGAGACAAGGTCTCACTGAACCTTGAGCTAGCTCTTCAGTGAGACTGCTTGGCTAGCAAACCCCCAGGGCCCACCTGACTCCATTCTCTCAAGTGTTGGGATCAATGGTGTGCTAGCTTTTATGTGTACGTTTGATGTCCTGATCCAGATTCTAATATTTGTATAACAAATACTTTATCCATTGAGCCCATCTTCCCAGCCCTTCTTTGGGTTTTTTATTTGTTTTTTTTTTTTGTTTTGTTTTGTTTTGTTTTTGTGACTAGTTACTAAATTAATTTACTCATAGGCCCTTTTCAATGAACTACTTACAGTTTTCTGGTTGGTGTGTACTAAGAAACCCAGTTTGGAAAATGTAGTGGCTGGTTATATATTTTTATGTTCACACTTGAAATATATGAAATGTTGAAGTATATGCAGTATACTTAGTTCCAGAACTGGTCGGAGCTAGTTCAGATGTCTAGGTTAATGGTAGAAAACATGCTTAGTATGCATGGAATCTCATTTGTTTACCAACACTCCTCTCTGCAAAAGAGAGGCTACTCTGAGCCAAGCATCTCCTTGTTCTCTGACTTTAAATGACATTTGTACGTTTCTTTTCCTGTCAAGAGGCGAAGACATGGGGCTGGAGGTTAAGAGCACCCGCTGTTTTTCCAGAGTTCCTGAGTTCAGTTCCCAGCAACCACATGGTGGCTCACCACCATCTGTAATGAGATCTGGTGCCCTCTTCTGGCGACAGGCATACATGCAGGCAGGACACTGTATGCATAATAAATAAATCTTTAAAAAAAAAAAAAAGGTTAAGATATAGTACAGGAGCTCCTTACATGATGTGTATCAGTGTCTACTGCACTAGGTAGGTAAAGTCAGAAGGATGAGACATTCGGTGTCACCCGACATAGTGAGTTCTAGGCCAGCTAAGAAACCCTGCCACAAACAAATGTTCCTGATAGAGATAGTTAAAAAATAACTTCTTTTCATAGTAATCTGGTAAGTTCTTAGTAAATCTAATATGATAATAAGGCTTGACAAGGTAAACAAAGTGGCACATGCCCCAATTTTTTTCTAGAGTCTTTTAGATATTCTAATTTATGGTCTCTTGTTGTTTTGATTCTGATTGATTCCCTTTTTCAAAATGACAAGAACAGATAGTTTCTTAAATAAGAATTAACCAAAGAGCATGAACTTAGCAGACAGACTGGAGTTGATATTTAGAGTTTTGTCTTTATTGTTTAATTACATGTATATGAGAGTGTGTGTTTGTGCCCACAGAGGCCAGAATGCATTAGATCCCTAGAGCTGGAATTTGTGGTTGTGAGTTGCCTGGTTCGGGTCCTCTATAAGAGCAGTATGCATGCACTCTTAGCCACTGAGCCGTCTCTCCAGCCCCGGCTCTGTCCCATGTCACCTTGTGAGAGCTACCTCACTTCTCTGAGCCTTGGATCTCTCCCTCAGTCTTGGATCTCTTCCTCACAGAGATGGGCTTTCACGATGATAATTGACATATACTCATGTTAAGAATTCAGTGTGTTGCCATTGCTGTTTGGCTCAATCTGCCTTCCCCTGTGGATGATGTACATATTCCACTTTTGCATTCTTACCTGCTGCTGAAGTAAGCTAAAGAGAAAAACAGAGAATTCAGTACTGGAGCTGGGCGTGATTTGGCTGAGTGCTAGGAGCACTTAAATGCCAAGCCCCAAATGCTGGGTTTACCCTCCAGCACCGTGAGTAGAGGAATAAATAGAACCTCTTAGTGTAGTGCCAAGGACACAGTAGACACACTTGCTCATTGACCCATCTCCACATCGTTTACTCTTCCTTACAGACTTTGAGATCAGGAGTGAGAATGAAGCAAACCCGAAACAAGAGCTTAGTGAAGATGTAGAATTTGTGACCATGTCCGAGGAGCCTATTGGGGATGCTGAGAAGAACCCTGGGAGCGAAGAGGCCTTTGAAAGTGGGGACAGGTCCGAAAGACAGTGGGGAGACCTGGCAGCAGAGGAATGGGTCAGCTACCCTCTCCAGCAGGTCACTGACCTGCTTGTCCACAAAGAAGTCCACACAGACATCCCCTATCACATATGTTCTCAGTGTGGAAAGGCCTTCGGTCAGATTTCAGACCTCAATCGACACCAGAAAACCCACGCGGGAGACAGGCCCTATAAGTGTTACGAATGTGGAAAGGGCTTCAGCCGCAGCTCCCACCTTATCCAGCATCAGAGGACACACACTGGCGAGCGGCCCTATGACTGCAACGAGTGCGGGAAGAGTTTCGGACGTAGCTCCCACCTCATTCAGCACCAGACAATCCATACCGGGGAGAAGCCTCACAAATGTAATGAGTGTGGGAAAAGCTTCTGCCGCCTCTCTCACCTCATCCAGCATCAGCGGACCCACAGCGGGGAGAAACCGTACGAGTGCGAGGAGTGTGGGAAAAGCTTCAGCCGGAGCTCCCACCTGGCTCAGCACCAGAGGACTCACACAGGTGAGAAGCCATATGAGTGTAATGAGTGTGGGCGAGGCTTCAGTGAGAGATCCGACCTCATCAAACACTACCGCGTCCACACCGGTGAGAGGCCCTACAAGTGTGATGAATGCGGGAAGAACTTTAGTCAGAACTCTGACCTGGTGCGGCACCGCAGGGCCCACACGGGGGAGAAACCATACCACTGTAACGAATGTGGGGAAAACTTCAGCCGCATCTCACACTTGGTTCAGCACCAGAGGACTCACACCGGCGAGAAGCCGTATGAGTGTACCGCCTGTGGGAAAAGCTTCAGCCGGAGTTCCCATCTCATCACACACCAGAAAATTCACACTGGGGAGAAGCCCTATGAGTGTAATGAGTGTTGGCGAAGCTTTGGGGAGAGGTCAGATCTGATTAAGCACCAGAGAACCCACACGGGAGAAAAGCCCTATGAGTGTGTGCAGTGTGGAAAGGGGTTTACGCAAAGCTCCAACCTCATCACACATCAAAGAGTTCACACGGGAGAGAAGCCTTACGAATGTACCGAATGTGATAAGAGCTTCAGCCGGAGCTCTGCTCTTATTAAACACAAGAGAGTTCATACTGACTAGGTCCTGTGATCCTGAGTAAGAAACGACTCATTTGAAGGTACAGTTGTATCTGATGTCAGTGAGCCTCCTGAAGACCGGCTTTCCTTGTTGTGGGCAACAGTTCAGAATACAGAAGAAGACAACCCTCGTGAAATTCCGACCCACAGCTTTGGGGATGTCATCCCCTCCCCCCCATACTTATTTTTATTCACTGATTATTATATGAGTTGCTTCATCTAAATCAGCCCCCATCCCAAGTAACCTGAAAGCTCAAGACCAGAGGGACAAGATGCTGGCGGATGCTTAGGCCTGGAGATGGAGTAGACCTTTAAAAAGTCCCCCCCCCATCTCTGGTCCAAAAAGACTACAGTGGGAGTATAGAACTGAGACAGGGTGGTCGCAGCCGCATTGGCTGATTTGCCATTGTTCACTGCAGTAGTTGGCTCATGCACTTCCCTTCTAAAGGGCTTTTTCCTTGAGTAGCTCATATTTGTATCTTGCCACCTAGTGGGCACAGGATTCTGCACACTGAAAGCAACCATCTCGTCGTTTCTCCTTGTTTCTCACTTGTGTATAGCTTGCATGTTTTTGAAAGCTACTGGAAGATACAGTGTGAAAGGAAAAGGAAAACGGAGGTGTAGGTTTGAGGACCAAGGGCCCATGGACGGTGATGACCTTAGCAAGAGATACCCATTGATGCTATCATTAATCAGGTTTATGTATGTTCTTCAAAAATCACTTTAGGGATCATAGCTTGGAAACTGCCTTTAGGAAAAGATAGGACAGCAAGTGATGATGGAATGAAAGTAGGAAGTGAATTGAGCCCTTCAGGGAAGGGGGCACAGAACCCTTCCCAGAGAGTGTCAGTCTTTCCTGGGTTCTTTGCCATCTAACGTTTAAGATCACTTGCCCCTGT
The DNA here is from genome assembly GCF_943737965.1 of Phodopus roborovskii. NCBI lineage: Eukaryota > Metazoa > Chordata > Mammalia > Rodentia > Cricetidae > Phodopus > Phodopus roborovskii. The sequence continues at coordinate 2,336,860 of NW_026126645.1, forward strand.
AACTGCTAACTCTAGGGTTTGATTGGGCCACACCGGAGTCTTTATCTTAGCTTGCATAAAGGCATGTGTACAGTGAAACGTGTATTCTAATAGCAGAAACCGAATTCATAAGAATCAGCATGTTCTTATGTAATGTAGATCATAAGATAGAACTGTAGACATAACTCCGTTGTGAGAAATGTCCTTTAGTTTTCTTTTGTTATCAAAAAAAAAATTTTAACACTAGTGCTCAAGTGTTCACTGTCTCGTAAGGTTTTGTTTTGTTCAGAACCAAACTCTTGTTTGTATGTGTTCCTCAGTTGTGAGATAATGACTGGACAATTAGGTCCATTGTCTTTTCTCAGACTGGATTATCTTCTCCTGTGATGAAAACCTCTTTGGCTTCATCAAAAGAAATGAATAAACCTGAAAAGGAATGTGTTTCTAGCCTCCAGATACAAATAGTTAAAACCAGAGCTGACCCAATGTAGCCTGGTACCTCAACTCTCCTCCTCTCAGCCTGAGTAGGAAATTATGAGGTAGCCCAGATACTGGTGCTCACCCAGTCCCATGGGGATGGAAGGGATCGGTGCCCAGTGTGTTTCTATGGTGCTTAGTGCAAAGTTGCAAACATTAAATTTTTTTTTTTTTTTAAAGAAAACTTTTTTTTTTTTTTTTCGGGGAAGGGGGTAAAAGTGTCACATGCCTTTAATCCCAGCACTCAGGAGGCAGGAGCAGGCAGAGCTCTGTGAGTTCAAGACCAGCCTGGTCTACAGAGGAAGTTCCAGGACAGCCAGGGCTACTCAGAGAGACCCTGTCTTGAAAAACAACAAAAAAGAAGAAACCCCTTTTTGTGTTGAGATTCTCTGGGGTTTGGCATTTCAGGAGTGGTGCTTTCACTACCAGAGTCACTGTGAGCACAGCTGGGTGATACCAGTCACTCACCAGTGACAATCTCAAAAGCAACCCAGTGAAAACCCACTGCGAGGGCCTTGAAGTCATCACTGGCATTGGAGTGTGAACTTGAAGCAGGGCACATGGTGTCTGTCTGTACAGAATCTAGCCTACCATGGGTATTCATATTTTAACTGTTAGGTGACTTATGTATTCTTGATAACTAAACTCAAATATGTTGTCTGTATCGTTGTAGCCAATGACTTGGGTGGATTTCAGCATTCTCCTGTTGCTTCTTTAAGTCACTGTAAGTGACTGCTTGGGGGGTAGCGTGTAGAAGACAGCACCTCTGACCCAACTTCATTTCACCCACTTCCCCTCCCCTGTGCTTCCTCTGCCCCTCCCCCCTACACCCCCCCTCCAGTCTTCCTAGCCAGTGCCCCATTTGATGCTTTTGCCTTCTAGGAGATGAAAGCTTGGGAAAGGTTTCTGAATGCCTTCCCAGCTGGGTGGCCACGCCAGCTCTGCCCACTCTCCTGCGGTCCATTGCTGCCCACTTTCTGTGCTGAACTGTGTGGAAATCGTGCATCCACCACATTTCACTAATGCTATTTGCATGCCTTCTGTTTGCAGGTCCCTGGCTTTTTCTGCACATACCCAGACACTCTGTGCCTGTGTTTATGGTCGTGAAGAGTGGATGAACAAGTAAATGTGTAGAGCAGATTCCCTTGGTATTGATCAATTACCCTAGTGTCTTGTCTATAGCTGTATTATCCTAACAACATTCTATAATTAAAGGTATAATTTTTAAAATCAAAACAACTCAGTTATTTTGGTAATCTCAAACAGGTTGATATCAGAGCCCGGTATGAGGTTTATTAAAGTTGGGCACGATCACCTTTACATTTATGCTTTGTGCATAGATGTTATACTGGATTTTGCATAGGTTGTCCTGCAGGAATTGTGGATACAGTCAGTGTCTTGAACTCTTTGAGTATGCTATATCTCATCTAGTCAGTGTAAAAGCTTGGATAGTTTCTAAGTCCGTGCCAGTGGAAAAGCAATGTGTAAGTATTGGGTATGAGTATCTCACCAGCTTTGCAGGAAAAAAGGAAAACACATCCAAAAGGAAAAGTTAGAGCCTTTGTTTTAAAAAGAGAGTTTCTGGGGGCTGGAGAGATGGCTCAGTGGTTAAGAGTTAAGAGCACTGGCTGCACTTCCAGAGTTTCTGAGTTCAATGCAACCACATGGTGGCTCACCCATCTATAGTGGGATCTGATGCCCTCTTCTGGCATAAAGTTATACATGCAGATACTCACACATTAAAATAAAGAAATCTTTAAAAAAAAAAAAAAAAAAGTTTCTGGAAACACGAGAGCTAGGTATAATGGTGCACACTTTTTATCCCAGCGCTCAGGAGGCAGAGTCAGGTGAATCTCTTGAGTTTGAGGCCAGCAACCTGTCTTCACACAAACACAAGGAAAACAACTAAAATGGCTAGTGAGATGCCTCCGTGGGTAAAGGTGCTTTCACTGGAAGCCCGATGACTGAGTTCAACTCCTGTGACAGAGAAAACTCCTGGAAGTTGTCCCGATTGACTGCCATGTGATTGGCCCGTGCTTCCCTGATCCCAAATAGGTTAATAAACAAACAAACAACAAAACAGCCCAGCAGTGGTGGTGCACACCTTTAATCCCAACACTCAGGAGGATCTCTATGAGTTGGAGGCAAGGGTCTACAGAGTGAGTTCCAGGACAGCTAGGGCTACACAGAGAAACCCTGTCTAAACCGCCCCCAAATATAGCAAAACAATCAGGCCATCTCAGAAACAGAGCTTGTGACTCAAGACAAGAGCAGTGCCTGGAAAGGTGGCTCAGCATTTAAGAGCAGTTCTTGCTTTTGGAAAGGATCAGGTTCAATTCCCAGCCCCCACATGGCTTAAAACTGTCTATAACTCCAGAGGATCCAAGACCCTTTTCTTATCTTTGTAGGCACCAGGCACAGGAATGGTTTACATAGGCACACATGCACACGTGCATACATGCAGGCAAAACTATATATAATTATGTGTGTGTGTACATATATATGTCAAAAATTAATTTTTGAGATGGTTCCAGGCTGCCCTGGAACTCACTCTGTAGACCAGCCTGGCCTCAAACTCAAGAGATCTGCCTGCCTCTGCCTTCCAAGTACTGGGATTAAAGGTGTATACCACCACCGCCCAGCGAAAAGATGTTATTTTCATTTGTGGCAGCAAGATTTCTGGAAGGCACTTGCCATCCAAACCTGGCAACTTGAATTTGATCCCTGGACCCATGTGATGGAAAGTAAGAACAGATTCCCATATGCCCCCATCCCAGTAAATATAAAATTAAGTGGTTTCTTGCTAAGGATAGTAGCACAAGCCTATGGCCCAGCTATTTGGGAGAGGACCTTAGAAAATCACTTGATTTTTTTTTTTTTTTTTTTACTTGTTTTTCCAGAGAGGGTTTCTCTGTGTAGCTTTAGAGCCTGTCTTGGAACTTGCTCCCTATACTGGGCTGGCCTTGAACTCATAGAGGACTGACTGCCTCTGCCTCCAGAGTGCTGGGATGTAAAGGTGTGTGCCACCACCACCCGGCTGAGAATCATCTGAGACCAGGGGTTTGGAACTAGGCTGGACAGCATTGATAGCTCAGTGGTTAAAAGCACCTGCTGCTTTCCTAGAGCACCTACCTACCTGGGTTCAATTCCTTGCACCCCTATGGCAATTCAGAACTATTTAGAACTCCAGCCCTAGGGATTGGATGCTCTCATGTGGCTTGTCTAGGTACTGGTTTTGTGATGGACAAACATACATGAAGCAAAACACTCATCATACACATAATCATAATTGAAGAAGGTGTGGGGGTTGCTGGAAATGTTATCAGTAGTAGAGTAGGGACCTAGCACAGGGGAGGCCCCGAGTTCAGTCCTCAGTTCTAGAACAAGTGGAACCCTCTACCAGTTCTGTATCTTCAGTGTCTGGAAAGGAAGTTAAAGGAATATATTAATAACCCTGAAGTGTAACTTAGGAGCCTCCTGTGTAGCATATTAGTATTTCCAGCAAAGCAAACAGCAAAGCAAATATGCTCCAGTGTGAGCTGTCTTCTCCAAGATTAGGGTTGCAAAGGGAGCACAGAGCTGTCTCCAGGCTGTTAGAATGGCAGGGAGAACACTGTAATGATGATTTGCTAACTGGTTCCCTGGTGTGTTAGAAGTTGATGTTGCTAGCCAGAGTTCCCATGCCCTGGGGAAAACGGGCCCTAGGAAGCTTTTATTAAAGCTCTTGGGGCCTTCTAGAGCACCTGACATGCACATACCTATACACACACACACACACACACACACACACACAACACAACACAATTTTAAATGATATTTAAAATAAATGTAAAAAAAAATCTCTTGGACTAGATATACACAACTTTAATGCCAGCATTTGGGAGGTAGGGATGGGCAGATGAGGCTTTGAAATAAGGAAAACCATATAGCAGGCCTGATGACACACACCTGCAACCCCAGCTGACACCAGAGATGAAGACAGGATTGTGATACAGCCAGACCCTGCCACACTAGGGGAAGGAAGGAAAGAGAAGATAGAGGACTTTGGAAAATACCAACAGGAAAAATCAGGGCAAGAAAAGGTAGGCAGTTTCATTGTAATTGTTTTGTTTTCCAAGTTGGCATCATTGTTAACATTTCTGAAAGTAGTTTTACTCTGTTTCCCATTGGCTGAAGTTGAGGTTGGCGGCATCACAACTCTCGCTTTGAGATCCACCACAGCCCCTGTAACTGCCTCTCACTCAGCGGCTCTATACAGAATTTCTGGTACCTTGAAATCAAACTCCACACCCCAGTAGACACTTCTCCCATGGATCCCCAGGCTTCTTTTGCACTTCCCAAGATATGCCAGCTGGAAACCAGTATATTATCCTTGCCACCTGCACCTTGAAGCTCCCTCTACCCACCCAATCAGCGACAAACATCAATGTGATAGCTGTTCAGTCATCTCCTAAATATTTCACAAGTCTAGTCTCTGTCTCTGCCCCTCTGTCGCTCTAATTTTTCAAGTTAGGACTTTTCTGTGTAACATTCCTAGCTCTCCTGGAAAACTTGTTTTGTAGACCAGGCTGGCCTCAAACTCACATAGATCTGCCTGCCTCTGCCTCCTGAATGCTGGGAATAAAGTCATACATCACATGCCTCACTACCAATCCTTTGTCTACTGCTACCAATAACGAAATAACCATGTAAATAACCACCGAACGAGTTCCCTTGATTTCAGTCCCTTCTCCTTTGCTACGCAGCTCTAATGATCTTTCTGAAAGGCAAATCTCTGTGTCACACTTTGGGATAAACCTTCCCAGGGTCCTAAATTTGATCTTCAAACTGAAGGGAGAGAAGTAGTGGGGCTGGAGAGAGGGCTCAGTAGTTAAGAGTGCTTACCGAGCCAAGTGGTGGTTGCAGTAAAAGTGGCACACTACTTTAATCCCAACGCTCAGGAGGCAGAGGCAGGTGTTATCTCTGTGAGTTCAAGTTCAGCCTGTTCTATAGGGCGAGTTCCAGGACAGGGTCCAAAACTACAGAGAAACCCTGTCTCGGAAAACCAAAATAAATAAAAATAAAGCCTTTGCATTTAGGGTGGAAGAGATGGGCCCAGCAGTTGTGTGCTGGCTGCACACTAACAGAATTTAAACAAACAAACAAAAACCCCTTTCTTCCCCTTGGCCAGCCACAGTGAAGCCCCTCCACAGAGCCTGAAGAGGAGGTCATCTTGGATCTGGCTCCCGATCCCCAGCGCTTGAATAACCACAGCTGCAGCTGTCCCCTCTCTCTCTGGCTGGCTTTAGCCCTTTTCCAGTTCCTGGCCTGACTTCTTCCAGCTCTGGCTGGCTGCACTTCATAGGTGCTGCTGTCCCTGGTAGTCATCCCATGGTTCTGCATGTCTAGAATGCTGGGGTCTCTGCTGCAACTGGGCTGCACGTTCGCTAATAGCCTCTCTTTGGTTCTCTTCATGGTGCCAAGCCTCAACTTCTCTTTAGGACCTCTTTAGTCCCGGGGCTTCAACTGCTACTGATGCTGCACCTTCTCCAATGCCATTCTTGGCCTCTCACAGTGCCAAACCTCAGGTATTTCCATGAACCCTTCACTTCATGCCTTCAAAACCAGTATCATTTGGGTGACTCTCGCACATTGGCAAGGTTTTGACTGACATTACAAGGTACAACCTTGGCTGTGTCTGGAACATAGACTCTCTGTGCTCTCAGGAAACACTTCCCAGAAGATTTCACCTCAATGATTCAATGATGATAATGTCTTTGTCATCTTTTTTTTTCTCTCTCTCCTAATCAGGGTTTCTTTGTTTTATGGCTCTGGCTGTTCTAGAACTCGATTTGTAGATCAGACTGGCTTCGAACTCACAGAGATCCGCCTGCCTCTGCCTCCCAAATGCTGGGATTGAAGGGGTGTGCCCCCAACACCCAGCAGCCCCCTACTTCTATATCATAATTTTAAACTTCCCAGGACCTCAAAATTCCATGTCCAGTTAAACAGTCCACTTCAGTCTTGTCTCCATGTCCATTCTCCCGATCAGTCTGCCTGTGTGTACCCTGACAGATTGTGGGGAGATGGATGGAGCTTGGAGTTGCACAAAGATATCCCTGGAAGAGCAGTCCAGTGGTAATGGGAGAAGAAGGAGCATGGCCTCCATTTAGGCCTGTGGTTCTCAACTTGTGGGTCGAGAGCATTTGGGGGGGTGTTTCAACAGCCCTTTCACAGGGGTCACCTAAGACCATCAGAAAACATAGATATTTACATTATGATTCATAACAGTAGCAAAAATACATTTATGAAGTGGCAATGAAAATAATTTTTATGGTTGGGGGGGTCACCACAACATGAGGAACTGTATTACAGGGAAAGTTGAGTGTAGCATGAATTCTAATTGGTCTTAATAATAAAAATTCAGAGTCAGATATTGGATGTAGTGATATATTTATGATTTATTAAAGCTTGACTGAGGATTCAGGAAAGCAAAGTCAGCCTCAAGCTATAGAGACCAGGCAGTGGTGATTCACACCTTTAATCCCAGAAGCCAGAAGTTAGGAGATGCTAGTATACACCTTTAATCCTAGACTCGGGATTAAAAAGTAAACGGATCTCTGAGTCCAAGGCCACCCAGATCTAAACAAGATTGAATCAGTCTAAAAGAGAATTACAGCTCACACCTTTACACCGAGTACTAGAAGGGTGTAAAAGACAGGAGCAAGGAGAGTATGAGACACTCATTCTCCAGCCATGTTTGGAGTTTGAATCCCACTGTCAGTCTCTGGGTCATTTACTTATTTATTTATTTAATTGTTACAGCAGGGGAAGCTGAAAGATCAGAGAAGCAAAGCAGCCAGCTTTGTCTCAGCCCCTACCTAAGACAAAATGGATGATCCTGTCTCCCCAAATGCCTAGACTGCAATGATCTCGTGTCTCCTCCTGCCTTATATTTCTCTCTTCATCCAGCCATATTACTCGAGTCTCCACCTCCCTAGTGCTGGGATTAAAGGCGTGTGATCCCAAGTGCTGGGATCACCTTTGTGTGAGTCTCTGTTTCTCTTCCAGACAGATTCAATCTCGTGTATCCCAGGGTGGCCTTGAACTCACAGAGATCCATCTGCCTCTGAATCCCCAGTGCTAGAATTAAAGGTGTGTATCACCACTGCCTGGCCTCTATGACTAACTAGTGTGGCTAGCTTTGCACTCTGATCCTCAGGAAAGCTATATTTGTTAGATCACAAACAAAGTATCACCAGAGTTGATAACCACTGGTTTAGATTCATGCCTCAGTCCTGGTCCAGGCTTACTAATGTATGCATTCATGAGAGATTTATTTGATAAAGAGTCAGAATATTGAATCCCAGATTACAGAGGCCTGTGGTTTATTGTATAGTCTAGTATGCTGTTATAGGACAAATCATACAAGGAAAAGGAATATAGGATGGAGAGAAAGACCACAAGATGACCTCCTTATGTGGTAGGCACCAGGCATGCCCATGGTGCTCAGGCATACAGGCAGACAAACCACCCATACACATAAAAGGATTGAAGAAGATGAAATTGTAGCCTTATTGAGCACATATTTTGGTTGGGAGTTGGATAAATATATTCATGTCCTATAAAGGAATTACAGCATATCAAAGAGACATATCAAGCGGTAGAAATGAAGAAAATTGCAGGGGACTGGGTGGAAACTGATGTTATAGAAAGTGTCTCTAAAGAGGTGCTGCTTGGGGTGCAGGTCTAAGTCAGTGACAGAGTAGTTGCCTAGTACATGCGAAGCTCTGGAATGGATCCCTAGCTTTGCAAACCAGCAGACAACAGCTGATCTCTGAGCAGAGTTCAGAATGAATGGATGAGCTAGCTGGGAACAGCTGAGCTAGGTAACACTGAGGAGATAGCCATCAGGTGGCTGATGGGGCTGAGCTCAGGGATAAAGGGTTTGAATGGTGGGGACAAACGGCATTTTTACAATTGTTTTATTTTTGTTGTTTGTTTGCTCGTTCATTTTGAAACAGGCTCTCACAATGTAGGTTGAGCTAGCCTTGGAACTCAACAAGGAGTAGCCCAGGCTAGCCTAGGTTTTTCCATCGTTCTCCCTTCTTAGCATTCCAAGTGTTGGAATTAGAGCTATGGTAATCGTGGGGCTAGAGACTAGTTGTTGAGTTTAATTATGAATTCAAAGTTCAGGACCAGATAAAGATAAAGAAACATGGAAACTGGGCATGGTGGCACATGGTGGTTATCTCAGTGCTTGGGAGGTTGAGGCAAGAGGACTGCCAGCCTTGGGTACATGGTGGGATCTTGTCACAAACAAACAAACACTATGCCTAGCAGATAGTGAGAATAGCACTAATGTGGAAATGGTAGGGGCAGGAGTTGTGAGTTAGTGGGATGCTTGGCTGGCATGCTCAAAGTCCTGGGTTTGCTCCCCAGCACCATATAAACCTGGTGGGACAATGCACAATCCCAGCACTGGTTAGGATGAGGTAGGAGAATCAGAAATTCAAGGTCATTCTCGGTGCCGCATAATGAGTTTGAGGACTGCCCGGGGTTACATGAAATCCTGTCAAAAAGAAAAAAAAAAAATAGTGGCAGCAAAAGCACAGGAAGGAATAAGGAAGTCTGGATGGGGTAAGAGGTTGTGAAGCATGGAATCCTGGGAACACCAACAGATAATGATCTGGAGGAAAGAGCAGGACCCTGAGGGAAGGACCAGGACAGGAGAGTTATGGGGTAAAGGGCCTGTATGTTTCAAGATGTGCAAATGTGGGCAAGATGTCTAGAGATGTTTGGAGTTTTGGAAGGCTGTAAATGGAAAAACCTTATACTGTGGTTATTATTCTTGATAATTACAGAGCACATGCCCCTTCCTGCAGTGGATATTTTAGCTTAAGGGTAATGAGGGCTTAGTTATATACACAGTCTATTTAGTGTTTTGTTGAATTTCCAAACATGTGCTAAAGTTAGACTGAACGCTGTAATTACTTCACGGCACCACACTGGTGTTGGAAACAGGATTCACAGTCTCCATAGAATGGGGTTTGTGAAGCTGTGTCTTTTAACATGTATCTTAGAATCTGACAGGATTTAAGTTAAAAACTTGCATTACCACCTCCATGACATGTGGCTTTTCTGCTTGCCTGTGGGGAAGCCTAGAGGTAATTAGGGTCAAAGAAGTTATGTGAAGGAGCTGGCTGGGATATATGGCTTCTGGAACAGAGGTTTCCACTGCCATTGCCTGTTCTGGTCTCTTTAAAATGGATGTGGAATTTGGTGTCCTGGGTGAAGCTATGAGACCATGGTAGTGAGTTGCCAGGGAATTAATTCCACTATTGCAGAATGGAGGAATGCTATGTCTGAGTACTTATCACTTTAAAATTGGATCTGATTAATCCTAACTGGAATTAGAATTGATGGTTGCTTTTTAAAAAATCTACTTATTATGGATACAGTGTACTATCTGCATGTATACCTGCACAACAGAAGAGGGCATCAGATCTCATTACAGATGCTTATGAGCTAGCATGTGGTTTCTGGGAATTGAACTCAGGACCTCTGCCAGTGTTCTGAACCTCTGAGCCATCACTCCAGCCCAATAGTTGCTTTTTAAAAATTAGGCTGGGAAAGGAGAGATTTCTTAGCTAAATTTTCTGTTTTTCCTCCCAGTAGTCTTCATCTGAACCTAAGAAGAGAATTCATTAAAAAAATGGGAGGGAAGGGAAGCTGAAGGGGGCTCAAGGGGGTTAAGAATGAGTACAGTTTCTCCAGACAACTTCTGTTCAGTTTCCAGCACCCATGTTGGGTTACTCACCCCTGTAATTCCAGTTCCAGGGGACCAGATACCTACCTATTTATAGACTCAGTAAACATTTGTACTCACATACAAATTAGATTTATTAGCCAAGCATGGTGGTGCATGCCTATAATAACAGCACTCAGAAGGCAGAGGCAGGCAGATAGATCTCTGTGAGTTCAAGGCCAGCCTGGTCTACAGAGTGAGCTCCACGACAGGCTCCAAAGTTGCAGAGAAATTCTGTCTCAATCCTCCCCACTGTGGGTGGGTGGGGGGAAGCAGGGGCCAGAGAGGGAGGTGAAATCAGTAGTTAAGGACACTTGGGCACTTGCTGTTATTACAGAGGATTCAAGTTTGGTTCCAACACCCATGTTGTGCAGTTCACAACTACCTGTGTTGTTGCTTGCTCCAGGAGATCATTCTTTCTAGTCTCCACTGATACACACACACACACACACACACACACACACACACACACACACACAGCATTTCTTTTGTTTTGTTTTGTTTTTTTCTGAGACAGGATTCCTTTGTGTAGTCCCAGCTGTCCTGGAACTTGTTGTGTAGACCAGACTGGTCTCGAACTCAGAGATCCACCTGCCTCTGCTTCCTGAATACTGGGATTAACATAGATACCACAGGGCTGGAGAGATGGCTCTTCGGTGATGAGCACTGACTGCTCTTCCTGAGGACCCAGATTCAATTTCCAGCACCCACATGGCAGCTCACAACTGACTGCAATTTCAAGATCTGACACCCTTACACAGACAGATATTCAGGCAAAACACCAATGCACATAAAATAAACAGGCCTTTATTCTCAGCACTTGGGAAGCAGAGGCAGGTGGAGCTCTGTGGTTTGAGACCAGCCTGGTCTACAAAGAAAGTTCCAGGACAGCCAGGGCTGTTACACAGAAAAATCCTGTCTCAAACAACAAACAAACAGAAAAACAATAAATTACACACCACAGCCTGGTTATAAAAATAACATCTTTAAGTCAGGTGGTGGCACCTCATGTCTTTAATCCTAGCACTCAGGAAGTGGAGGCCAGAAGAGCTCTGTGAGTTCAAGGCCAGCCTGGTGTACAAGAGTGAGTTCCAGGACAGCCAGGGCTGTTACACAGAGAAACCCTGTCTCAAAAAACAAACAAAATAGCATCTTTTCTTTTCTTTCTTTCTTTCTTTTTTTTTTTTTTTTTTTTTTTTTGAGACAGGGTTTCTCTGTGTATCTCTGGCTGTCCTGGCACTCACTCTGTAGATCAGGGCCTTGAACTCACAAAGATCTGCCTCACTCTGCCTTAGTGCTGGGATTAAAGGTGAGAGCCACCTTGGCCAAGTCACAAAATAGCATCTTTTGAAAAAGTAAGTTAATGCAAAAAGAAAATTGGAGTCATGGTATCAACCATGTGTGGTGGTGCTAGCCCATGATCTCAGCACTTGGGGGTGGAGGGAAAGAGGCCAGTTCCCAGGATTCAAAACAGGAAAGTTTGTAGAAGAAGGTATCTTACTGGCTGGCAGTGTCTCTTCTGGAGTGTAGAATAAGCAGTAAATTGAGCAGGAATTTAGAGTTATACTAGAGTTTGAGTCTAGCTCACCTCACCTCACTTGAACCATCCATCTCACATTCCAGTTCCATTTTAACTTTGTAAGACTCATTTTATCCACAAACTGAATTAATATTACTAAAGTATCTGGTTCCATATGAAAGCCAGCAATAGCATATGTGACACAGTCAACACAATAAATGATAGTGCAAATTATCTTTATGATGCACCACAAAATGAAAATACACTTTCCATTAAAAAATAGCTTTGAGGAAGGGCTGGAGAGGTGGCTTTGAGATTAAGAGCACTTGTTGCTCTTCCAGAGGATTTGAGTTTAATTCTCAGCACCTCCATAGTGGCTCACAACCATCTGTACTTCCAGTTCCAAGGGCTCTGACAGGCACCAGGCACACATGTGGTGCACAGAGTACAAGCAGGCAAATGCCCATATTAAAGAGGATGAAGAGAAGAAGAAAAGAAAAAAAAAAAAACAAAAAATAAAAGCAAAACCAAAATCCCCAAACCAAAAAGGAGTATATGGGCCAGACACAATAGTACACACCTTTAATCCTAGGACTGTGGAGGTAGAGGCAGAGAGATCTTCATAGTGAGTTTCATGACATCCAGGCTGCATAGATAGAACCTGGCTCAGCAAACAAATGAACAAGCAAGTCTTCATTTAGGTTGTGAACAGTACATGGGGAAACTTTGATCTGAGAATATTCTGGTGTCCTGGAATTGATTTTTTTTTCTTAAGATACAAAGGCTTATTTAAATTAAAAAAGGATTTATTTATTTTATATGTTTGGGTACATTGCCTGCAAATATGTTCACATACCTCATGTGTTTAGTGTCCAAGAAGGTCAGAAGAGGGAGTGGGATCCTTTGGAAATGGAGTAACAAGCCTTTTGTGAGTGACTGTGTAGGTGCTGGAATTTAACCTGGGCCTCTCCAGCTCCCAGAGCTTTTATTATAATTTTTTTCCAAGTTGGGGTCTGAACTTAGAGCTCTTTGTATGGAAGTACATGCTCTAACACTGAGCTACAGCCTCAGCTCCCAGCACGCTGCGTTTTACACCCCTTGCTACTAGACACCTAATGGGTGTCATGGCTATGACAGAATACCTGTAATGGGATAAATGATAGAGAACAAGGTTTCGTGTGTGTGCGTGTGCGTGTGCGTGCGTGCGTGCGTGTGTGTGTGTGTGTGTGTGTGTGTGTGTGTGTTGATAAGCCCTCATCAGCACTCAGGCTTGCAGTTGCTTGTGGTCAGCTCAGGCTTTTAACACAGGCGCTAGATTCAAAGTCAGGGTTTGTTTTGTTTTTGGTTTTTTAAGACAGGGTTTTTCTGTTCTGGAACTCACTTTGTAGACCAGGCTGGTCTTGAACTCATAGACCAGCCTTCTGAGTGCTAGGATTAAGTGTTTGCCACTACTGCCAGGCTTGCATTTGAACCATCTCCCAAGCTCCCCAAACAGGGTTTAAATTTTTACAGTTCTGTAGGCAGGGAAGTCCAAAGTTTCCAAAGTTGATGGGCACACAGGGTTAAGGGCCTTCTTGCAATGTCACCCTATGGCGGGAGTGCAAATGATGTAGAGAAAATCAAGCCTGAAGCCCTTCCATAATTAGCATTAATCCATTGAGGGTGGAGTCCTAGTGCCTGACACACCTCCCACTGAAGGCCCCACCTCTCAACACTGCCACAGAGGCCGTCACGTTAGCCACACCTGCACTTTTGCAGATGCATATTAAAACACGCAGGAGTAGATGAACAATAATTACATTTTGGTTTATCGGGTTTGAGAAATTTGATCTCCAGATACATTTGGAAGCAGATCCTTTGACCTTCGCTGAGGTGTCAGTTGGGGTTAGGACAGGAGTGACAGGTGAGAGGGAGGTTTATGAATAACAGGAATTAGTATTTTTGGGGGAATGAATACTTTTTCCCCCAGCATGGCTTTCAGTCACAGATCCAGTGCCCTGCCTACTTTGTGCTCCAAACGCTGGAGTTCCTGACTTCTGTTAACATGGCTCTTGAATCAGGTCCACTTTATTCTGTGTGATACAGAGCCAGGGAGCGAAACAGTTTTCCCGATCGTTCCAAGAGATGCTTTTCTACTGACAAATCTCCAGCCAAACGAGTCAAACCATCCTTCAGTCGTGTTTTGACCAGAGCCAAAATGATCTAGCAACGGAGCCCAGCGCGTGGCGAAAGGTGTATTTGGGACCTGCCAGCAAGGCGTGAGGGAGGATTCGGGATAAGCAACTCCCGCGCCAGGTAGCAGCGCCATTGCGGAGCGTGGCCGCAAGGACCCGAGGGGGCGGGGCTCCGGAGGCGGCCACGCGGCGCGAGGCCTAGGTTTTTCAGCCTCGTAATCGTGGTAGACGAAGAGGGAGGAGTTTCGGCCACGCAAGGCCTGCAGCCCCGCACCCTCGCCACTACCAGGGGCTCCCACCAACAGACCCCTTTGTGTGCATGCCCCCGCCCCGGAGGCGCCTCAGCCAGTGGCGCTGAGAACCCTCATTGGCTCAGCCCGACGGCCACACCGATTGGCTCGCGGAGTCGCCGGCATGGGGGCCGCTTTCCCTCTCTCCTATTGGTCCGCTGAGATGCCTGTCAGAACGCCTCATGAGCTGATTGCTGGGCGGCACGGAGTCCCTGGAAGCAGTTCCGGGAAACCCCGCGTGCTGCCGGGATCGCGTCTCTGTCCATGAGGGGGGGAGGGGGTGGCGCGCGCGCCATTTCTAGTCGTTTTCAAAGCGCCTCGCGCTGATTCTCACGGGCCAGGCCGCCGGCCCCCCGCTCTGCCCTGGTGAGTCTCGCGCTGGCCCGTGGGGGGAGGGGCCTGGAGTCCCGGTCTGACCGGACTCGGCCGGGCCCAGGCTCGGTGCCCCTGTCTGCAGTTTGGGTCTTTGCTCCGAGGCCCGAGGGTGGGGGTGGGGATGGGCCGGGGGCGGCTTCTGCTCGGGCGGGCCGCGCAGCAGTGAGCCTGAGTCCTGCCGCGGCGCCTCCTCTCTGGCTCATCATTCTCAGCCCCTCCGTGCCCAGTCCCTCGGTCCGCTGTCCTCCGCGCGGCCTGTCGGTCTCGCGGTGCTTTTCCCGCCTCCGCCCGCCGCCGTCGGCGGCCCGGTCGGGCGAAGGGTTCCAAGCGCTCCCCTGACCCCGGCGCTTCCCTCTGGGCCTGCGATCAGGCCTGGCCGGCAACTCGCCGGGCCACGGGTGGGATGTGTTGATAACCGGGTCGCGCCCGAGGGGGTGGGGTGAGCCGAGGGCGGGGTGCAAATCCCAGGGTTACCTGAGCCCAGAGCAAACTTTTGTGGGAGTCGGAGCCCAGGGGCCGAGGTATGGGGGGTGCCTCCCACCCGATCCTCATCCTGCATGCTTGGAGCCGAGATTTGAAGGAAAAAATGACTACTTGAGGCTGTGACACTTGGTTTCGAGCGGCGCCTGAGCTAGGTAATTCGGAGAATGTCATAGGCGCTGCACATTGGAAAAGCTCTCTTTTTCTTACCGTAGCAACCATGTGGCCAGAATTTCAAGACGAAAGCCCAAGGGTTCTTGAAAGGTTCAATCCTTTCTTGTTACCTGTTTGAGATTTTTTTTTCCCCTCCTGCCCTTCAGAGGCAGAATGCATGTGTCAGGAATCAGTCGTAGTGATTAAGGGCTTGGCACTACCGAGCTTTGAGATAACGGTTAGCTTTCGTTGGTTCTTTTAAAGCCCTTAACATTTTGCTTTAGAGATGCTCGACCAAAGTCAGGGAGGAGCTAGTACTGACTTCCCAAGTCTCCCAGTGGCCCTTAACAGTCTTACTTAAATGGCTTTATTTTGTAATTTTCTTTCTTTTTTTTTTTTTTTTTTTGCCAAAAAAAAAAAAAAGTTCAGGTCAAAGTTCAGTTACGTTAGTATATTTGCTGCATCCAGAAATATGGTTTGGCTGTGTAGCATTGTGTTGAATTGACATGAGTTTTAAATGGTTTCATAACATAAAAGTCTTTTAAAGGAGCACTTTGTATTCGGCTTGAAGAGGTTTTTTTGTTTGTTTTTTTTCCCTAGTTCTGAAGATTTTATTTTCTGGAATCTATTTTATCTTTTTTTGATTAAAGTTGACAAAATGGAAATTTTTAAACAATTTTAATAGGAATGATAATCATAAATCTGTCTTGTGCTTAATACATAACTTGTCATTTTGCTTCACGCATACTTTTAAGAAAACACTTCACCTTAACAGATGTTCATTGAACTTCTTTAATTTGCCTCTCCTGTAACATAGTATTCACAGGTGCAGTGCTGTAAGGTCTTGTGGTAGAACTTTTAAGTTGTGGTGATCTTACTTTGGGGTTGGGAGGGAATGGGAAAACACAACTATATGTTCACAAAAAGATTGGGGATTTTAGAATGCTGCTTTATAGGACTAAGTTGTATTAATCAGTAAATATACTCATAGTTTCTTGTGCCAGTTTTGGATGTTTCCATTTTTTGCTAGCTCATAAGAATCTGAACTTGCTTTGAGATACGTTTGTCCATTCAGACTTTTAACTACAGTCGGCGCCTCTATAGACATTAGAGGGCTAGGGAGAGTTTTGTGATGATGGGAAGTCATGCTGTTTAGGTCATTTTCAGAGTAACACTTCACATTTTCCTTTCTGCTGTTGCCTCCCCATCCCTTGTCTTTCTCCTCTCATTAACGTTAACTAAGTATCAGTGGATGTTCAGATGAAGAGTTGTTTTATGTCAGGAAACAGCACCTGCTGCGTTTGCATAGTGTTTGATGAGTAATCTGGAATTGGTTATTTTAGGCTTTAGTGCTTTTAGGTGACTTGTATTTTCTTCTTAGCTGACTATCTTGAGTTTAAGAAGAGTAGGCATTTTCTCGAGATCCACCTTCATCATGCCTTTATTTCAGTATGTGCCACAATATCTGTATTGTGCCACCAGTTAATCGTCATCACATTATAATTTTTACCACAGACACACACTTAAATTCCCTGACTTTGAGGTAGTATAGACTGGCCTTGTATGCTTTTGTGATTTACACTCTCTTCAGGGAATTGGTCCATTTCAGCATTATATACATGCTGAACATACAAAATGATTTTGGTAGGTTAATATGAGAAATACATCAAGCTCATGCCAATTAGATAGTGTTTATGAAGTTTTTGGATGTTTTCCATTCTTCAGTATTTTTGCAACTTCACTGACAAGAAAAGTTCAGTTAATACTCCTGATTTTTTTTTTAAAGCAAGAAGCAACCTTGACTTATTTTTATGTGAACTTTAAACAATGGCTTAGCTTTTAAAGTTGGTCATTTTTTCTTTTAAATCTATGAATGGGAATAGCAAATTAATCATAGAACAAAATTAATGTGAAAGTTGTGTTTTTTAAGTGAAGTGGAGAGAGAACCCAAGCCACCAGCTTGTTGAACTGGATACAACATGGATTTATTTCATACCTGTGTTGTTTCTGAAGCAGAGCTAGGAAGAGTGGAAAGTTCTTAAACCTTGACTAAGTGATGTATGGGTGTTCGTTCTGTTTTAAACCAAACTTTAGAAATCTGTAAGCTGAGGGGCTTTTAGGGTTTTGTGGTGGTTTGTTGATCTGCTCCCCAGAACACAATGGCTGCTTTTGTTAATCAACAATTGTACCTTCAGTAAATTCAAGTCCTTTTAACCCTGAGTACATGAAGTTGCTTAAGGATCTAATACTTCCATGTACATTTTATATAGTTTCACAAGATTATTGTGGAAAATTTAGGTTAGATGCTCACAAAAGGCATAAAATATTCTGGATAGTTGTTATTAGCAGCATGTGTACAAATTAGTTCAGATAAATCATGCATTGTCCTACAAACTAGTTATTTCTGGCTTAATGTAATATAGCTCCTGAATTTTTTCCAGCAGCATAATAAAATGGCTAATCAGGTGAATGGTAATGCGGTACAGTTAAAAGAAGAGGAAGAACCCATGGATACTTCCAGTGTAACTCACACAGAACACTACAAGACACTGATAGAGGCAGGCCTCCCACAGAAGGTGGCAGAAAGACTTGATGAAATATTTCAGACAGGTATAATATGCATTTCTTGTTTCTGACTGGTTATGAAAGTGAGGGCAAACCACGTTGAATTTTATAGATTTCTAAGGTTAAATAATGCTTACTGTTCCTGATCTGTGTAGAGCTGAATATACTTTCCCTTCATTGAGGGCATATTGGGTTTGACTTGATATTCCTTTTTCATTATTTTGAAGCCTTCTTAGTGTTGAATATGCAGTCTTAGTTGTTTTAGAACAGAACATCAATTTGTCTTTGATTTACTACCAATGAAAACGTATGTTTCAGCATACCAAATTTTGCATTTTCCCTTAACCTAAATCAGTCATCATTTTGCTTTTTACTTTTCTACTTTTAGCTTTTTAAAAGTGAGTGTTAATTCAGCTTAGGTCTGATTAGGTGGATAATTAGAGGAATAGTTAGATTGTATTTTCTGAAACAATAACAATATGTCAGACTCCTTGAGAGTTTGTGGCCTGTCTAGTTTCTAATAGACAGCAATACACATCTCTCTGTAATTTGGAAGTGTTTGGTTTGTAATAGCTGTTTTTTGTTTTTGCTTTTTTTTTTCCCCCTTAATGTGTAAGTCCCATGGTTAAGTGCTTAAGCAAATTTGAACATCTTAATATGGTTGGTTGTAAGTGGTTTGAATTTAAAGAGGGAGAGAAATATTTACCCTTAGGGAATGGTGTTCGTAAATAAATGTGTCCTCCTTTGGGGCCATAGATGGAAACTTTCTTCCTCTGTGTTTGTGTGCCTATCCAGATCAGGAGAGAGAATTGAACCGTTTCTCTTAGAAATATTTAAGTACAGTAGACAAATAGCTGTGCTTTTTTTCCCCTCTTAAAATATTTTAAATCTCACAACTGAGATTTAGTTTTATATACTAAAATGGCTTATAAAAATGACTTCTGGGTGATGGTCCCATTTGAAAACCAGTTCTCAGGAAATTTCTGTGACATTCTGTCTGCCCTAGAGAACTGGCAGTGATCTGTTTAGAGATGCTCCCTGTATAGTGTTTTGTTACTGCTAAGAGGCTGATGGTTTGGGTGTAGGGTTGGATCGACAGGATGGATTGATGATTGTCCTGAGTTGTGGCTTTGGGTGGTGGTATGAAATACTCAAGTAAGGAAACTCCAGTCACTTAGCCATGTTCATTTTGAGCTTTTAAAACATGACATGGCAACTTTTTTAAAACAACTTTGCAAGTGGCATTACATTTATTTTCAATTTATTTACTGTATGAAATAAAGTTCCTTTTGGCTTACCAAAATAGAATCACTTTTGGTGTTAGCTCATATGGACTTGGGGAGGGGACTGTTAATCTGTCAAATATTTATATTTTACATTGGTCCAATTCTGAAAAGGTGCCTTATATGTTAAGTTATTTTAAACATAGATATTCTGTGTGTAGTTAAGTAGACTACATATGTAGAATGCAGCACATATATTCTGCACACTTATTTTAAAAATCTGTAACATTTTTACTGACATTTGAAAGAGATTGTCATTATTGACAGTGTTGTGAATGCCACAGCATCTTTTAAGTCTCAGCTTGTTACTTCAGAAGAGAAAAAGACCGACTTAAAATCTGAAATTCAGAGTTGATTTAGTAAGCTGCATTTGCATTTATAGAATAATTTAATTTAATAAAATTATGCCTTTCCACATTCTGACTGCAGCAAAGTAGATGCTTGGATAAGCACATTTTAATTTATTTTGGGTGCTAAGGAGGGAAAACCTTTGACACTTTCTAGAGTGGAAAGAATTAAGTAAAATTGCTTCTTATATTTTCTTCTACCTCTTCTATAGTAAACAATTGCAGCAACCTGTAATTTGAATGATTATCCTTAGGAAATACAGTGTATTTCTTGCCATTCTAATATAAACCAGAATTTCTTAAATGAATGGTGCATCTGTAGTACAGTGTGTACATCAGACTTTCAGAACTTAACTCCTGTTTGAGAGTTGGAAACATTTTGGGATCTTAAGTTTTTTTTTTTTTAAGTTAAAATTCATGTTTATAGTTGTTGACATTTTATCTTTAATCTTTGTGTTTGTGCTTGCTGTATCTTATTTGTATAACTATGTAATGCATATAGATAAATAAAAATGTAGTTTGTCAGAGATGGTATTGAATGTAACAATTCTTGCTAGGACAGTTTAGCCTCCCCTTTTTTATTGCAATAATGTTAACCCTTTTCAATTTGATTTTTAGGGTTGGTAGCTTATGTCGATCTTGATGAAAGAGCAATTGATGCTCTCAGGGAATTTAATGAAGAAGGAGCCCTGTCTGTTCTACAGCAGTTCAAGGAGAGTGACTTATCTCATGTTCAGGTAAGGTCAGTGCTAGCAATTCCTCTGAGCAGTTAATGCTTGCAGCTGTTGCACTGTGAGGGCACTCTTTTCCCTGTGGGGAAGTGGTCTTTTTTGCTTATGACTCTCCTTTGAAAAACTGAAGGGGAAAAGATCTGTGTCAAAGAATTTCAGAAGCATAAGCACAAACTGAAAGTCTTCCCCTACCTTTTTATACAGTAAGTTTCTTCAAAAACTTAAAGCCATAGTTTGATTATTGTTAACTGTTAAAGTTTTATATGTTTGAATTGCTTGCATTAAAAGTATTTTTGGGCTCGGGCAGTAGTGGCACATGCCTTTAATCCTAGCACTCAGGAGGCAGAGGCAGGTGGATCTCTTGAGTTCAAGGCCAGCCTAGTTTACAAAGTTACACAGAGAAACCCTGTCTCAAAAAACCAAAAAAGAAAAGAAAAATATTTTTTGGGTTATTTGATCTATTTTTGCGTGAGAAATACTTTTAGACATACTGGAAAAACAGTCCAGCTTCAAAATTAAATATTAACAAATGGAAGGCCTTTTTTTTTTTTTTTGCCGCCGTCCCCCCCCCCCCCCCCCAGTTTGGAAGGTAAGCACCCTCAGGCACTGTGTGCTCCAGCCTCTGGCCCATAGTGACTTCTCATCAAAGAATGTGTTGAATGAATGGAATAAATATTAAATTTGATTGTGTATTTGACCCTTCAAAGATTCCTGGTAATTCTCCCTTTTGAATTGCTTGCATGTTTTAGAACAAAAGTGCATTTTTATGTGGAGTTATGAAGACCTACAGGCAGAGAGAGAAACAGGGCAGCAAGGTGCAGGAGTCCACGAAAGGGCCTGATGAGGCGAAGATCAAGGTAAACATGACTGGTGGTTGAAGTATAGATGAGAAATTCTAAAAGACTTCCTTTTCTAACAGGGGCATGTTTGTTATTTTCTTTATAAGCACTGTTTATATTTTTGTTTATTTGCAACATTATGCAGCTCAAGCTGGCATGAGACTCACTGTGTATCCCAGGCTGGTCCCAAATTCGTAGTGTTCCTGCTCAGAGTGCTGAAGTGGAATGCCTGAGCTTTCTTTCCTTGGGAAAGAGCTGTTGTAGTCTGACTTTCTTCCTTTTGAATTTTCCTTGACCACAGATTATTTGTAAAACGGTAATGGTTGTGCTTACCTCCTGGAGTTGTGAAGATTAAGTGAATTCATATGTAAAGTATCCACCCTCTCCAGTCATTATTATTACTTAGATAAACTGCTTTGAAAGGCTAATAGATAGGCTTTTCCTGAAAGACCTAGTTAAATGGGTGTTGTTGATGCTGCAGAGATTACTCCCAACCCCAGCCCTAGGGGTCTGACCCAGGGCCTCACACATGCTAAGCAAGTGCTCTATTCTGGGCTGGACTCCCAGATTTAATTTGAATAGTATTTAATGTTGAAGTTGTTTGTTCAGGTGGCTTATGTTTGTTAGGCATAACTAACTTTGTAAAGTGCCATTATACTTTTTTCCTTGCCATTTGTAAAATGACCTAGTCCCATTCTTTAAAAAATTCGAAACTACTATATAAAAATTCTTTTTGGCTGACCAGCCCAGATGGGGGAGAAAGACCCCTTCAAAGACCCTTAAAATACCCAGCCCTTAAAGACTTTGGCTTCCTGAGTACCCCGCTCTGTTCGCAGAGGGTCTTTCTGTGTGTCCCCCACCAGTTGATCTAAAGTGTATGTACGTGAGTGCGTTTGTGTTTATTTCCTCATCCCTAATGAAAGCCTTTCTTTACTGACTCCAATTCTGGTTTGAGGCAATAGTTTAGTTTAAAAATTTACATTCACCGAATAGCTGAGTAGCTGGCTATTTTATTTGCCGTTAGTAATGAATATATTAAAGAAATAATTTTTGTGTATATTTTTTGTCTTAGTTAAGAGTATCTATTGTGATAAAATACTGACTAAAAGCAATATGAGAAAGAAAGGGTTTATTTCATCGTACACTTCCCTGTCACAGTCCATCAGTGAGGAAAGTCAGAGCAGGAACTCAAGGCAGGAACTTGGAGGCAAGAACTGACACAGAGACTGTAGAAGAACCCTCCTTATTGGCTTGTTTCCCATAGTTTGCCCAGTTTGTT
Organism: Phodopus roborovskii; assembly: GCF_943737965.1. Classification (NCBI taxonomy): domain Eukaryota; kingdom Metazoa; phylum Chordata; class Mammalia; order Rodentia; family Cricetidae; genus Phodopus; species Phodopus roborovskii. The sequence continues at coordinate 2,359,138 of NW_026126645.1, forward strand.
TTCTTACACACCCTAGAGCACCTGCCCAGGAGGCTGAACCCTCTTGTAACAATCATTAATCAAGAAGATAGCCCATAGACTTGCCAGGCAGTTTTATGGAGGCATTTTTATCAATAAAGAGTCCTTTCCAGATAAGCCTAGGTTGTTTGACCAAAACAAAAACAAACAACAAAAACACCCCAACCAGTATAATTGCTAATTTGTATATTATTTATATAATATGTATATTTGGTTGTATTTGATATTACATATATATTTGAATCAAAGGTAGGAAAATGGAAGGCCCAAGACATCCATCCCTGTGGAATCTCAGGGTTAACTAAACCTGATTCACACAAATCTGGTGTTGCTCTGTATGATTAAAAACCCAACATACAAAGCCTTTTCTCTTTCTTGATTGTATATTTTGTTTGCCACCAAAAGATGTTCTATAGTCCTTTCATGTGATACTATCTATAGTGCAAGCCCTTTGAGGGCCAGGGTATCTTTTCTGTGACTTCTCTTAAGTTAATGAGGTAGGAGGATAATCAAGACATGATAAGGTTTCTTTTGAAATCTGAGTTTATTTGGTAGTTGCCAAATTAGTTAATACTGTGAGATTGTCCAGTTTTTCTGGAACTTGTGTTATAGTAAGACTATGCAACAAACAAATGAAATGAGTTACAGACAGTTATGAGCCACCATGTGTATGCTGGGAATCAAACTTAGGTCTTCTGTAAGAACAATTGCTCTTTATTTCAAAGTGATCTCTCCCTCTTTTAGATTATTTTTTAAGATTTATTTATGCCTGAAACAGCACCAGATCTCATTACAGATGGTTGTGAGCCAACATGTGGTTGCTGGGAATTGAATTCAGGACCTTTCGAAGAGCAACCAGTGCTTTTAACCACTGAGCCATCTCTCCAGCCTGATTTTTACTGTTATTTTTAATTATATATATGTGTGTGTGTGTGTGTCTGAGTGTAAGTTTGTGCACATGACTACAGTGCCCATGGAGGCTAGGAGAGGATATTGGACCCCTGGACCTGGAGTTACAGTTAGTTAATTATGAGATATTTCACAAGGTTGCTAGGAACTAAATAAACTATGGTCCTCTGCAAGACCAATACAGTAGACTCTTATAATTGCTAAGCAATTTTCTAGCCCCTCATCTTCCTTCCCTTCCTTCCTTTCTCTGTTTTTCTTTGAAACCTGTCTTCTCTGTATAGCTCTGGCTGTCCTGGAACTCACTCTGTAGACCAGGTTGGCCTCAAACTCACAGAGATCCACCTGCTTCCTGAGTGCTGGGATTAAAGATATTCGCCACCACAGCCAGGCCCCATACCAGGTTTTTATATGATACTGGGGCTAGAACCCAGGGCCTCAGGCTAGCTAAACAAATACCTTTATCACCTGACCTATATTTCCAGCTGCTCCCCTTTAGCTATAAAATACAGTTCATAAAATGTTATAGTAGCCAGGCAGTGATGGTGCACGCCTTTAATCCCAGCACTCTGGAGGCTGAGGCAGGAGGATCTCTGTGAGTTCCAGGCCAGCCTCATCTACAGAGCAAGTTCCAGGATAGTCAAGGAAGGCTACACTGAGAAACCCTGTGTTGAAAAACAAAACAAAACAAAACAAAAACCCAAACAAACAAGAAACAAAAAAAATTCATAGTAACTTTTAGAGAAGATTAATATACTGATATGTATATGTTTATATTTTCAAGTATAACAGATGTGTAATTATGTTTAGGCTTTGCTTGAGAGAACTGGTTATACTCTGGATGTAACCACAGGACAGAGGAAGTATGGTGGTCCTCCACCAGACAGTGTGTATTCGGGTGTGCAACCTGGAATTGGAACAGAGGTGAGTGTTCTTATCCCTTTGCCAAAAATCTTTCCAATCTATTAACTGTATTATCTAGTGTATGATGTGGGTAAAGCACTTGGTTTCTTTCTAAGTGGCTAGTGTTCTATTGGTGATATCTATGGGCATTTTTTGTCATTATTAGTAAGGAAACCTTGGTGTAGCAATCTTAATACTCTGTTTGTTTGTTTTGTCTTGTCTTTTGAGACAGGGTTTCTCTGTGTAATAGCCCTGGCTGTACTGGAACTTACTTTGTAGATCAGGCTGGCCTCGAACTAACAGATATGCCTGCCTCTGCAGCCACTTGCTGGGATTAAAAGCATGTACCATTAAGTTCAGCTTGATACTTCTTAAATCACAGAAATACAGATAAAGAGTCTTGGAGCTTACTGCTAAAGGGAGAAGCAGTTTTGGCCCCCTCCCTCCCCCCCCTTTTTTTTTTTTTTTTTTTGTGGTGCTAGGAATTTCAGTTTGAGCCTCATGCTTTTATTTGAAATGGTATCTAAGTATGTAGCCCAGACTGTCTTGAACTTGCAAGCCTCCCTTGGGAGTTGGGTTTATGGACATGTGCCAGTGTACTCAGCTCATGTTTATTTTATTTTAAGACAAAGTCTTACATGTAACCCTTCATGGCTAAAGTGCTCCATGTAGACCAGGTTTGCCTTGAATAGTAGGCAATTATGTGTACCTTCTACATGTATGTAGAGTGTGTAGTGCTGGGGTTAGATCTTGTCTGGCTCCATTTTTGTTTTGTAATGTCAGTGCTTGTCATTACTCTTTGCTTTCTCTCAACACATAAAATGCACTTAATAGTTAATGAGAACCATTGTAAATGGGAGGGAATTCTACAAGGGAAGGTGCAGCTGTAACATCAGAGAAAAGAGGTGAGCATATTGGTTCACACATCAATAAAGAAATGACTTTTAGGCTTTTGTAAAAGTTTCTCTCTTGTTCATACTGCTTGAGTGCTACAGTGACAAGTTTACTACACATTAGGTTTATGCAATGCTGAGGATAAACCCAGGGTTCTTGTGTGCTAGGCAAGCACCCTACTCATTGGGTTCCCCCCATATTTCACCCCCCATGTACTTGTTTTTATTGTAGCATTCTCCGATCTTTTAAATGGAGAAACTAGGTGGCAGACAAAAAGTAACCTGTTACAGCAGGGACTTTTTCTGATTTGATGTCTTCAATGTCTATATTTAGTACTTAGCATAGTGTCAGGAACATAGTGCACAGTATTTGATGAAAGATATTTATTTATTTAATTGTGAGATAATCTCATCGGGTTGTTGCGGGTGTGATGTACGATATGTGCCCTCTGAGGCATTTTGCGGATCTCATAGTTCAGGCTGGACTTGAAGTTGTTGTTTAGCCTCTTAGGTACTGGCATTACAGGCATGTGCTACCTTCCCTTGTTTGTAGGAGTCTCTTAAATAAACTACATGATGGAGGTGGGGATAATAAGGGTAACTTCTTAGATAGTCACAGTGTCTGCTCATTATTTGGGGAGTATTACCATTGTTAGACATTAGAGTTAAGTGTTTAGGTTGCCTATTAGAGTTACAAGAAATTAAAATTTTACTTAGATTCCCGTTTGAACAGTTTTAAGGAAACAGTGATGCCTTTAGACTGCTATAAAGTGTATGTTCTTAAAAGCTAAAGCTTACTTTTCAGATGACCAAAAGCAAAGATTATAATTGTTTTGTTTGTAAATGGATAAGCAATGATGACTGTATGTAGTTAAGCATTACTTTAAAGAAAAGAGTGTGTGGAGATTAGAGGACAACTTTGTGCAGTTGGTTCCTTCTTTCAACCTTTTTGAAGGTTTGAGGATCAGACTTAGGTGGCCAGACTTGTGTGGAAAGTACCTCTACTTGTTCAGCCGTCTCTCTGCCACAGTATCACTGTGAAGATCTGTGTTTTCTTTGCATAGTATGGTCATTGCTTTTGTTCTTTCACCTTCATTATCATGTTATAATAGTTACATTTTGTTTCTTAATGTTTAATATTAAAAGGGATTCCAAGCATTTTTGGGTTTAGAAACACTAGGACCATCTACATATTATTTGTTTGTGACTGGTTTAATATCATATAATGTGGGCCTGTTGTAAGACAGTTAAGGTTCTTATTGCCATGCCTGATGACCTTAGTTGAATCCCTAGAACACATGATGGAAGGAGAGAACCAACTCCTGCAAGTTGTCTTCTGACATTAACATGCGTGCCATGGTATGTGCTCTCATCCCTAATATAAATGTAATAAAAGATAAAATTATGTGATTATCAATAGGGTTGGAATTGGGACTCGGAGCCATCTAGAGTCTTTGCAGAAAAACATGTATCAGCAGTGATATTATGGTCTTATTTCTCTCTTCACCTCTCATTAACAGCTTCTTCTATCCTTTCCCCCTTTTTTTGTGGGGTGGTGGTGGTGGTGGTGGTCTTGGGACATTTTCTATGTCTTGGAACTCCCTTTGTAGACCGGGTTGGCATTGATCCATCTACCTGTCTCTGCCTCCTAAGTGCTGGGATTAAAGGTCTGATACACCACTGCCTGTCTTGTTTATATACTTTTAAAGCAATGTAGAAGAAATGTGGTTCAGTTGGGCCTGGTGGCTTAAGCCTGTAATCCAAGCTACTTGGGAAGTAGAGACAGAAGAGTTCAAGTTCAAGGCCTGTTTGTGCATTTAGAAAAACATATCTCAAAGGGAAAAGGAGGTTCAGGCTGGGATTGGTGTGCTTGATGAGGTGTGGCTTAGATTTGTAATTCCAGCTCTTGGAGCAGGTGGTTTACTGCGGGTCTTTAAGCCAGCCTGGGCTATATAGATCCTGCTTCAAATAACAAATAGAGGGAGGGAGGGATAATAGAGATAATAGTCAATGGTAGAGTCCTAATATGTTCAAGGCATTAGGTTCTGTCTTAACACCACAGAGAGAGTGGGAGAGAGAGACATTGTGGTTATTTTTATTTCTTTTGAACTCATTATTTTTTTCCTACTAGTTTTAGTATTGTTCTTTTACTTGTTTGTTTGAGTCAAGGATCTCATGTACCTCAAGCTGTTCACATTGTTGTGTGGCTGAAACTGCACCTGCATTTGTGGCTTAGAGTTCTTAGCATTAGAATTTTTTTTTTTCTTATAAACACACACACAAAATGACTAGATTAAAAATGTAATTAACTGCTCTGTATTTTCCTCATTCTTAAGGTATCCTGAAATACCTCCAAGAGGACAGCACAGTTTAAAAGCAATCCTCAGTGCTATACCATTCAGTGGCAATGTTGAGGACAGAGGTTCATGTTAGGTGCTTCCTCAGTTGCTTACCATCATATATTTTAACAAAAGATTGATTTATTTAATGTAAATATTAGAGTGCTCACATATATGTAGAGTCATCCCCAGAAACTGGAGGTGCAAGGTGTTGTGAGCTTCTGTTGGTGCTAGGAATTAATATTAGGTTCTTTGCAAGGACACCAAGTGCTTGTAATTGTTGAACCATCTGTCCAGCTCCTATGTGGTGGTGAGGCGCATGGATATCATGGTTTGCATTTCATAGTGTGTATGTGGAATCAGAGGACATCTCTGTGCAGTTGGTTCCTATCTTTTTTTACCCCCCCCCCCCAAGACAGGGTTTCTCTGTATTGCTTTGGAGCTTGTCCTGGAATTAGCTCTGTAGACCAGGCTGGACTCACAGAGATCAGTCTGCCTCTGCTTCTGGAGTACTGACACTAAAGGCATGTGCCACCAACACCTGGCTGGTTCTTTCCTATCTTTATGTAGATTCCAGAGATTGAACTCAGTTTGTTGGGCTGAATCATCTCACTGGCTTTCCACTTTTTACAATTTTGTTTTTTTAGTACATTGGTGTTCTTCCTGTATATGTGTGTCGGATCCCCTAGAATTACTGCTGTGAGCTGCCATGTGAATCCTGGGAATTGAACCTGGGTCCTTTAGAAGAACAGCCAGTGTTCTTAACAGCTGAGCCATCTCTCTCATCCTGTTCACTACATATTTGAGACTCTCAGTGGGTAAAGTGTTTGAGCTCTGAGTTTTAATCCCCAGCATCACTGTAATGACTGGACTTGGTGGCACATGTCCATACCTCAATAGATGGTTGGGGATTAGGCCTCTGTAGACCGGAGTGGCCTTGAACTCAGAGAGATTCATCTGCCTCTTCTGAAAGCTGGGATTCAAGGCATGTCCGGCACTTTTTTATTTTTCTATGGATATGTGTACTAATGGTGTGTGGTAGTCTGCAGAGTCCCTAGGTATCAGATGCCCCAGGATCTGGAGTTACAGGCAATTAGCTCTAGGAATTGAACTTGGGTCCTCAAGAGACAGTACATGCTCTTTAACCATTGAGCCATTCTTCAGCAGAGCATCTATTATTCTTGTACATTTCTCACTCTCAGGATAATGCTTAACAGTTTGTTAATGAGTGCATACTTTTTGGAAGTAACTTACAGAAAGTATTATCTAAAGAGCAGACCTCATCTCCAAATTCAGTTTTAATATTGCTCCATTCTGAGGCACTGACCTCAATCAAAACCAAAAGATTAATGGTGGCTATAAGAAAACAAAAACAAATATTAGAGTAGAATATGGTGGAACATGACTAATCCTGGGGTGAATATTTGTGAGGTCAAGTCAGGGGATCAAGATTTTAATTGTAGTGTTTTTAAGTATCTGATATACAGGATATCTGATATGTGACCTCTGTGAAAGGTTGGTAACCCATTGGTTAAAAACCATTGTATTAGTTGGCTATTTTGTAGAAAGATTCAAAAGAAATGGTGGGTCATCATTTTATTAATTTTAAAGCTTTTTTTTTTTTTTTTTTTTTTTTTTCCAGAGCTTGTAGGTTTAAGAGACTTTCAAGTTTGACTTTGAAAGCCCTGCATGGGGAGAAAATGGTGTTTTTGCAATAGTCAACTTAGAGCTGGAGAGTTGGCTTATGCCCAGCACAGGCTGAGCTTTTACTACTAAAGTATAAATTGCTTATTTTTCTTACTCTTTTCTGTGGACTGATTTATTAATCAACTTCTAAGTTGTTTCTTATGAAATATATATATTTTCATTTTAGTTTAGCTTAATGAAATAAGCTTGTCTGGTTCTAAAAATGATGGCACAAATGTTAAGGAAGTAGTGTAAATAAACGTCTGGTGCAGCTGTGCTGTGTATCTTTTCAGAGTGTCACTGAACGTTTGTTTCATCTGTATTTCTACTTGGTAGGGAGAATCATGAATCATGAGAGATATAATTATCAAAAGCCATTTCATTATAATAATTAAACAATAAAACATACTTGCCGGGCCTTGGTGGTACATGCCTTTAGTCCCAGCACAGGGGAAGGGGGTGGTGGTGGCGTGGCATGCAGATCTTTGAGTTTGTGGCCAGCCTTGTCTTCAGAGCTAGTTCTAGGACAGGCTCCAAAGCAATACAGAGAAACCCTGTCTCCAAAAAAAAAAAAAGGAACAAATTTTGACTTTATAGAACTTCCCTTCCCCTGTGCAGTGACCGCCATAGATATTCTTTGCATGTTAAGTAGACTACATTTTCTACCTTTAGCTATACTTCCAGCCTCCTACATCAGTATAATTTTGAAATTCACAAATACAAATAAACTCATATAAAAATACTCTAAACATGGGTTAGTGATACAGTTCTGATAGGGTACTTGGCTACTATGTGTGAAGCTCTAGGTTTAATTCTTAGTATCCTGTTTTCCTTCAAATGGATTATAGGTTAAGAATGTAACTCAGGGTGCAGTACTTGCCTCCATGTGTGAGGCTTTGTGTTTGATACACAGTAGTGCATGAAGCAAACATGGTAGTGCATGCTTGTAATTGCAACACCAAAATAGAAAAAGAAGGATCAGAAGTTCAAAACCATCTTCTGCACATTGAGTTGAGGATCGACCAGTCCTGATACAGAAGAGATCCTGCCTTAAAAAAGGGAAAAAACCTGGCGGTGGTGGTGGTAGTGCGTGCCTTTAGTTCCAGCACTCAGAGGCAGAGGCAGAGTTCTAGGCTAACCTGGTTTACAGAGTGAGCTCTAGGACAACCAAGGCTACATAAGAAATCATCTCAGAGACAGACAGACAGACAGACGGGTGGGGGGGAGCAGCACTCTGTGATTAAGAATACTTGTTTCTCTTGCAAGGGACCCAGACTTTACTCCCAGCACCCATGTGGAGGTTCACTACCATCTGTAACTCCAGTTCCAGGGAATCTAAAATCTAATGACCTATCCTGGCCTTTTTGGGTAACAGACATACATAACACTAGGCAAAATGCCCATATGTATAACAAAAAAAGTTTGTGTAGTTGGTAGGTATGATGGCAGGAACATGTGATTCCCAGCTCTTGGGAGATGGAGGCAGAAGGATCAAGAATTCTAGGTCATCCTTAGCTACATGTGAACACATAAGAACTTTTTTAGGCCACCCCGCCCCCTCAAAAAAAAAAACAAGACCACGATATGAACTCTACTATCACAGAAGTTGCCTTTGCATGTGTGGTTGGCAGATGAGGAGATTAGCTTACTAATTAGAATACTTGTTCTGAGTAATTAAAAATGTAGATATGAATCCAATGTAACTTAGTATCTTACCACCCTTATAGCTGTCACCTATTTCTAGGCTAAGCCACCTTTGTAGCTTGCCAGAATTGGCCTGTTAACCCTGACTGATATAGGATTGTTCATGCAATTCATTTTCTACCCTACCCAATTATCTGTATGCTTCCCTTAGAATGTAAGTCACGCTTAGTCATTATCCAATCCAACACATCTAGAAAAAGTTTAAACGGTTTGACTTAATTTGGCACTGTTTGCTGACTTTCTCCCTTCGCCACTGAAATGGACAGCTATAGCCTTTGGGCTGCCCCCTATTTTTTAAAAGAGACTGGGTCTCTCTGGAAACGATTAAAGCCTAGGCAGTATTAAAGGCATGTGTCACCATGCCTGACCATTAATAATTCTTTTTTGCTTTTTTGTTTGCATTGCTAGGGATTGAACTCAGAGTCTTAGGTGTTCTAAGGAGGCACTCTACCATTGAGCCTTATACCCAGTCTTAGTGATATTGGCCACATCTTTCAGAGTGCTCTTGTTACTTTATTGGTTTGGGTCATTGTTCAGAATTTAAAATATTGATGTAGGTGAATTTTCACTAGAAATTTTCTCATGTAAATGTTGGTTTACTGTTTCATATTTGTGGCTTAAAATGTTACATCAAAAGATAGTTTTAGAGATGGGTGTATGGTGCACATCTTTAAACCCAGTATTTGGGAATGGGTGTATAGTGCACATCTTTAAACCCAGTATTCGGGAAGCACAGGTAGGTGGATCTGTGAGTTGGAGGCCAGCCTCACCTACAAAGAATGTTCCAGGACAACCAGGGTTACACAGAGAAAAAAAACACTGTCTCGAAAAACAAAAAAACTGTTTTAATGTTGGAGAAACTTGGAAATTTTGGTATAAATACTGATTTATTTTTACTTTCATGTTGTTAATTGTTTTGTAACGAATTTTATTTTTGTTTATAATTAAATAGCATGACTTCCTTAAATGGTAAAAAAATAAATTTTTTTCATATGTTAAAATTAAATGTGTTTGCCAAGCATGGTAGCTATTGAGGAAGGAGGCTGAAGGAGGAGGATCATCTAAGCACAGGGTTTGGAGGCCTGAGCAACATAGTGATGTCTGCTTTATTTTCAGATAATTTCCTTATAAAGGAATAGACTGAAGACAAGATTTTTTTGAAAAGAATTAAAGTTACTTTTTAAATAATGAAGAATTTAGTATTGAGAAAACTCAATGAAAGTCTGGTCAGTTTCTTATTAAATTATTTTAATATGAAAATGATGAGTGTTAGCTTGGAGGGGGGTTGGCCCATGCCTTTAATCCCAGCACTCTGGGAGTTAGGGGCAGTTGGATCTCTGTGAGTTTGAGGCTAGCCTGGTCTACAGAGGGAGTCCTAGGATAGCCAGGGCTGTTACAACACTGCCTCGAAAAGCAAGCAAAAAAAGGTGTGTTATATTTCTGTGAAGCACAGATTTAGCTTTTTCTTTATTCTTTCTTTTAAACAGTATCTCACTGTAATAGACCAGGCTTGCCTGTAATTCACAGAGATCTTCAAGAAAAGGCAATTTTGAAGTTGTTGGCTACAGTTTTGTGCAGCTACCAGTTTCCATTTTATTTATAGACTTTTTGTTGATAGCCCTAAGACATTTTTGTTTTTGTCTTTGTTTTTTGAGGCAAGGTTTCTTTATGCAACAGCCCTGGCTGTCCTGAAACTTGCTTTGTAGACCAGGCTGACCTAACTCACAAAGATCTGCTTGCCTCTGCCTTCAGAGTGCTGGGATTAAAGGTGTGTGCTGCCTTGCCCAGCCTTTTATCCATTCATTTTAGTCATTCATTCATTCATTTAGTTTTGAAGCAGGTTCATACTGTGTAATCTTGGTTGGGCTGGAACTACCTGTGTAGACAAGGCTGATCTTGTGCTCGGAGAGATCCACCTGCTCCTGCTCTGCCTCCCGAGTGCTGGTATTGAAGGTATTGCCACCATGCCTACCTCCCTTCAAGGTTATAATAAAAGTTCAAGCTTACATTTAGTCTAAACCAACTGCAAGATTCAGATGCTTATATCTCCTAACAAGGGACAGGAATTCTGACTCTGCCTCTGAAATGAAATGCTTATGTTGGGTTCTAACAAGGAAACTTTATTTCAGGTCTTCGTAGGTAAAATTCCAAGAGACTTATATGAGGATGAGTTGGTACCCCTTTTTGAGAAGGCTGGTCCTATCTGGGATCTACGACTCATGATGGATCCACTTTCTGGTCAGAACAGAGGATATGCATTTATCACCTTCTGTGGAAAGGAAGCTGCCCAGGAAGCAGTTAAACTGGTATGTAATAAATATCCACTGACCAAAAACTTACCTTTGAGAGAATAAACTTAAGTTAAAAAACATTTGCAGTTAACAGTTTCATTTTCTTTAGTTACTTCTTTTAATATCTTTATATTGACTGAGTTGGTATGTAATCTTTGCTTTATTTTCTGATTATAATTCTAAGTTAACTAACAGATTGGTTAGCACCAAAAAACTCAGTAGTTTTTAAATTTAGTATCATGCCAATTCAGTTTTTTCTTTTAGACTGTCAGACTTTAGGCTTGTCACTAAGTATAATGGAGCCTTACTTAAATGGTTCTGCAGAGCATAACTGGATGACAATGACTTTTAGGGCTTGGTTTAAAAAATAATGTGACTATGTTTTATTTTTGTCACAATCCAGCTATACATTTAAACAATTGTATTCTAAGTCTCCTTTTTTGTTATGTAATAGACTTCTATGTTTCCCCCACCCCCTCTGGGGCTTGTTGCCATCTTGTGCTTGTTAGAGCAGCAGTAAGTTTTGCAGATGGCTTGTTTTCTTTTTTTTTTTTGTTTTTAAGTGTTCTGCCTGAATGTGTGCCTGCAGGCCAGAAGAGGGTACCAGATCTCGTTATAGATGGTTGTGAGCCACCATGTGGTTGCTGGGAATTGAACTCGGGATCTTTGGAAGAGGAGGCAATGCTCTTAATCACTGAGCCGTTTCTCTAGCCCGTATTCTTACAGTATGAAGGTGACTCTCAGTGTTTTTAACAGTGCCAGTGTTTCTTGGCAAATTGTTGCCACATATCTGAGGGCATGTGACAAATGGTAGAGCAGTGGCAATTCTTGCCCATCTAGCACAGCTGTATCCATCAAATGATTTGGTTTCATTAGTGAGCTCTGAATTAGTTCTTTCCTGGCTTGGCCCAGGTTTTAGTTTTTCTGGTGGATTTTTCTCTTCAAACCTGTTCATTCAGTATTTCAAGGCTTTATTTTCCCATTTTTGACAGAGTATGGGTGACTTTTTTAGTCATCATCTTTTTCAGTAAACTAATGGTAATGTTAAAATATGAAGAAACTAAAATTCATTAAAGAATCTGTTATTGTAGTTAGTTCAACTAAAACATTTATTGCTGGGCGATGGTGGAGCACACCCTTAGTCCCAGCACTTGGGAGGCAGAGGCAGGCGGATCTCTGTGAGTTCAAGGCCAGCCTGGTCTACAAAGAAAGTTCCAGGACAGGCTCCAAAGCTACAGAGAAACCCTATCTTGAAAACAAACAAACAAAAACCTGAAAACATTTTTTATTGTCTTCATAAAGTTTTGAAAGTGTTTTGGTAGTTGACAGCTTTAATAAAGAATTGAGGGTTATATATAGTGTGAAACTCTGTAAGTTTCTTTGGCATTGATTAAACCTAATGTGCCTTTTTACATATTATTGTTTTGGCTGCTGCTTATCTGTATTTAATTTTATCCTCAAGGACTCTGAATAGTTTCAGGTATTTCTTATGAAATTCTTTGGAAAGGAATTTTCAGGTAGATAAAATTGAAAATATATAGCCAGGCATGGTAGTGTACGCCTTTAATCCCAGCACTTGGAAAATAGAGAGAGGCAGACAGATTTCTGAGTCAAGGTTAGCCTGGTCTACAGAGTGAGTTCCAGGACAGCCAGGGCTGTTACACAGAGAAACCCTGTCTCACTCCCTCCCCTCAAAGAAGAAAAAGAAATATTCAGTGTTAAAGTGAATATTTTCGAGTCATTTTTATATGGATGAACAATAGAGTTCCCAAAACCAATAACTGGAGATTGTAACAAGTTTAAAATCCACACTAATGTTTCCTCAAGCTTCCGGGAGCTTGGTGAGCGTTTGGCCTTAAATTGTGGGGTTCTTTATTTAGATCAATATCAGTTGTCCTCAGTCTGGGGTGGTTTGGGGGGTCTTCGGTTCTTTTCTTCTTTGCAGTGTGACAGCTATGAGATTCGCCCTGGTAAACACCTGGGAGTGTGCATTTCTGTGGCAAACAACAGACTTTTTGTTGGATCCATTCCAAAGAATAAGACTAAAGAAAACATTCTGGAAGAGTTCAGTAAAGTCACAGGTAAAACAAAAATGCATTTAGAAATTGGTTTGCGGGAATCTGTTGATTTATAAATATAAGTGTTCCCCCCCCAAAGGAGATATATTGTAAACTAAAAATTAAAATCTCCTATATCTAAATTGCTTTAGTAGTATTTGGACTAAATATGTTTCTAAGTATTCTTAACTTCATAGAATTTTTCTTTTCACTTTGTCTTAGTTGAACCTTGGTTTTTGCCAGAGCCTTTAATCTCTGTCCCTCAAGTGAAAACTTTTTCCTCAGTAATTTTAGGATTAGGGAGAAGAGAGCTCTCATTTCTTCCTGGTGTCCTGTCTACGTAATTTTAAAATTCTAATAGAGTCCATGCAGTTGATTGAGATTTTTATATCACAGGCCCACATACTTAAGTAAAAGTAACTGGAGTCATGCATAATGGTGCATGCTTGTATTCCTCAAACTTGGAAGTTAGGAGTTTGTCAACAGAGTAAACTGAAACCCTATCTCAACACAAAACAGAAGACTTTATACCTAAAATAATTGAATAAAACCATACTTTGACTTATTACAAACGAGTTATCTTATTTTCCATTCCATTCCATTTTTCATGTGGTTGCTGGGGGATTTGAGCTTAGGTCCTCTTGCTTTCACAACAAGCACTTTTAGCTATTGAGCTATTTTCCTAGACACTATTTAATATTTTTTTGTTTGGTTGGTTTGGTTTGTTTTTTTCCTTTGAAATAGTGTCTAGCCGCCAGTTGTGGTGGCGTACGCCGGTAGGATTTGCTGAAGGAGGCAGAGGCAGGAGGATCATGAGTTTGAGGCCAGCCTGGGCTACACATTAAAAAAAAAAAAAGAAAGAAAGAAAGAAAGAAATAGTGTTTAGCCTTGGCAGGCCTGTAGTTTGCAGTGTGGACCTGGCTGGCCTCAAATTTACAGATTTTGCTTCCTTTCCCTCAGCCTTTGCCTCTGGAGTGCTCGAATTAAAGAGTATGCCACCACATCTGTCCTGTATTTTACTTTTTAAATGTTGAGATTGGACCAGTGAGATGGCTTATCTGGTAGAGGTATACTTGTTGCAGGCCTAATGATCTGAGTTCAATCCCCAGGTTACACAAATTGGCAGGAGAGAACCCATTCATGAACGTTGTTCCTTGACTTCCACAGATGTATCATGGCATAGGAGCTTCTGCTGGTATACCTGTTGGCATGTGTGCTCTCTCTCTGTCTCTCTCAATGTGTATGTCTGTCCTTGTCTCTCCCCCTCTCCTCTCTTATCTCTCATACACATGAATGAAAGTAAGGAAGGAAGAAAGATTGGATTATGATTTGGAAACACTATTTTAAGACCATGGCATCCTATATTAAAACCACTGTATTCTTTTATATTTTCAGCACCCAGTCATACTGTCTTGTCCTTAAAGCTGTCATTTATTGCTCTAGTTTCACCCTTTATTTAACCTGAGGGTTGCCTAATTCTCCTTCTGTCCTAAATTGATTTATTTTTAAAATCTATGTAGATGACTCATCTAAGGCCAAACTTCAGTTAACCAGAATAGATCTGGATCTTTTTTGTCAGAATTGCGCTCTGAACCCTTGATTTTCAATGCTCATTTTGTTTTGGTCAATTGCTCTACTGACTGTCTATATAGCAGTTCCTTTCTGTTCCTGTCCTTCTGTTTATTCCTCCATCATATGCTTATTAAAATTCCTGCTAAACACTAGAATACAATGGTGGAAAGAGACCTATCCTTTGATATTCTTTGCCTTTATAGGGCCTGGGAAAAGAGTTTAGACCAAAAAAATTAAAGAGAGGTATTTTTACATTGTAGTAAAATACGATAAAAGGGAAAATACAGACTATTTAGCTAAACAGTATCTAATATCTGTACTCATGGTTAGCTTTTCTGATAAGTTATTGTTTCAGTCAAGACCTGAAAACTTAAGAGCATATAACATACAAAGAACAGAGTGTATTCCAAAAGATTAACATATGTCAAGTGTCTTAAGTCAAGAAATAACTTGTTTTTTTAACTGTATATGTGTTGTAGGCCCAAGTGCCTCTTCTGTTCTGTTAGCAAGGGGTATGCTAACCTCCTCTCCATTCATACAACATAAGAAATAACTGATGGAAAGCTAATATTTGTCTAAAGCCAATTTAAAGCAGAATTATATGAGATGAAATAGGCAGGGCTCTTTTAGACCATTTAAGAAGTTTATATTTTATTGCATATAGAATGAAAAGGTGTTTGAAGGTCTTAGGCATAGAATAACATGTTTCATCTTTACAGAACACTTTTCTATTCTGTGGATAAGATCTTAGAACTTATCAGCATTCATAGTAACTTAGAGAAAAGCATGGACCAGGGTAATGAATAAAATGGGAAAAAGTAAATGTGTTGAATTTGGACCATAGAGATGAAATAAAGGAAAAAAAAAAAACTGAAGTATTACTATTTTCTGACTTGAAGACTAAGCTGATATAGATGATTGTTTATTAGATGAGGAAGCTTAGACAAATAGATTTTGGGTGTGGATGTGCTGTTTTGAACATGTAAAGTTTGTCCAAGACATTTTAATTGCCTCCATACACTTGGATCTCAGTTTATAAGAATGTAGAAAGTACTTGGTTTGCTCATATGACCTATAAGGGACGAAGGGACAAAGGAAAGGACTAAGGTTGGAGAGATTTAACATATAGTTGCCGATCATCTTTGTTCATGGAAAAGGAATAGTTATTAAGTCGAGTGTAGGGAAGGTTTTTTTGATTTATTTGCTTTTTGTTTTTTGTCTGTGATTAGTTGTTGAAAGTTGGTTCTCTTGCATTTATGTAAGTAATTGGAGTCTTGAGGTCTATTTGATAGTACTTTTATAAATTATGGGTAATGTTTTATCATTCATTGCCAAATGTCATTGTAATTGCACCTACTTTTGAGAACTCTAAAATTAATAGAGAACACATAATACTATCCTAAACTCTGCATCAAATAATGCTGACCTAATGTTTACTACTGTGAGGCTTCTTCAATTATTATTTTTTTTTTTTTTTTTTTTTTTTTTTGCTCATTGGCAAGTGGATTTAGGTCTGCCTAATCACTAGACGTGTGGTGGATGCTTTTGGCTTATATATCTGGCTGTTGGTTTAACAGAGGGTTTGGTGGACGTTATTCTCTATCATCAACCCGATGACAAAAAGAAGAATCGGGGATTCTGCTTCCTTGAATATGAGGATCACAAGTCAGCAGCACAAGCCAGACGACGGCTGATGAGTGGAAAAGTAAAAGTGTGGGGAAATGTAGTTACAGTTGAATGGGCTGACCCTGTCGAAGAACCAGATCCAGAAGTCATGGCTAAGGTAAATACAGATGCTTGGGGCTGGGAGTAGGTTACCATTTCAATTTCGTATTCAAAGCTCAAAGTTTGTGTTAGTAAATACAAATTGTAGCTCTTACTGTAATTGCTCAGAAAAGCAAAAAGGAGCCTATGTAACACTAAGTGTCTTAGCATCTGGTTAATTTCCTCCAGATCAGATATGCCAAAAGAACTGAATTTCAGTTCCTTCAAATGGGCATTTCATACACACTAAGCATTTATTTAATGTTAGCATCATGAAAAAAAACAATATATTGGCCAAAAGTAGTATTTGTTTTTTGTTTTTTTCTTTTTGGACACTCCCTATTTAGCTCAGACTGACCTGGAACTTGCTGTGTAGCCCAGGTTGGCCTCCTTGAGTGCTCGTGATACAGGCATGAACCAACTCATGCTATGGATTTTTTTTTTACATGAATGTGAATTGTACTTTATTTAGATTTATAGTTAATTTATTTTAATGTGTCCAGTTTCTTTTTCCCCCATAAAAAAAGACAAAATATTGCCATGCTTGTTGATATTTGGTTATGGCAAAATAGACTTGGCAGATCTTACCAAGAGCCAGTCCTCAGTTTCCTTATTGTCAGGATCTTTGTTTGGGAGGCGTCCTGGTTCTTAGACAATTTATAGATGGCTTCTGGGACAGAAGGGATTCATCTGCTGCTTGCAGTGAGCTTGTGTATTCAGTTTGTGGCTCTTTCCTCAGGGAGGGAACTTTATTAATGTTTGGATCTTCATGACTGAAATTTTTTGGTTTGATCATTTTTTTCCCTCCAAGTTTTAAAGAGGCAGATGCTCCCTCTGGCTAGTTTGGAGACTCTGGTTTATATATTAGTATGGTGTAGTCTCTTTGTATGCTGTGACATTTTGGGGTTAAAGAGAGGTGATCCAGATAGTCTCTCAAGAGTTTTGCTTCCTGTTTTTTGTCTCATATTCCTTGAGTAGATGAGTATCCAGGGAAGGGACTAGGAATCTATATAGTCCTAGTTGTTCATTCTTCCTTCCCTCCTTCCTCTCTTCCTCTTTTAATTAGCTTGATTTCAGTTTTCATTGTTCTTGTATTGTGGCTTTGTACTAACTACTGGACCTTGTATGTCATGTGCTTTATGTGGATTGGATAAGTCTCTTAAACTACACTTTAACTTTGACCACCTGTACAGACAGAACATATCTTCTGCTGCCTTTTTTAAAAAAATAAAAATATCTAAAAGTTAAAGGTGTGTTATGCATTGGGAGTAGTAAAATTCCACAGCAATCTCAAGATAGAACTAGTAATTTTGCTTTATCACTTTTCATTGAATCCTGCTAAACTTTGTAATAGAAGTTCAAAATAAACCCTCCCACTACTACCACCCACCAGAAAATGGCACAATAACTATCATTTTTTTGGTTCAAAATACAGTTCAGTTCAGAAAACCTCCCCAAAATCCATGAAAATAAAAAGGTTTCAGAGTGGCAGGGAGGCCTCTGTAAATTTGGAATTGACACCTTAATTCCTCTCTACCTTAAAATGAAAGTTTATGTATTTAAGTAAAGCTTCTGTTCTTTACACATTAGTCTCACAACTTACCTTTTGGCAAGTTGGGTCAGTTTTACAGTCAACTGAAACCTTAAAACCTACATGTATTCTTTTTTTTTCTTACTGAATTAAATTTAACTTAGTGTTTTAATTATGTTTTTGCAGTGCTGAAGTTCAAACTCAAGACCTTGCAGTGCTTACCAAGTTCTATACAAATAAGATACATTTTGGAATTCTGTTGAACAATTTTTTAAATGATATATTTATTCTTATTATGTACAATGGTGTTTCACCTGCATGTGAGGGTCCCACATCCCCTGGAACTGGAGTTACAGACAGTTGTGAACTGCCATGTTGGTGCTGGGAATTGAATCCTGGTCCTCTTCACCCCTGAGCCATCTCTCCAGCCCTGTTGAACAGTTTTTAAGTACAGTTCCAAGCTTGTTTGTATCTTTTTGTTTTGTTGCTGCAGACCAAACCTACAGCCTCATACATGCATCCTCATATATGTGAGGCAAGCACTCTACCGCTGAATTAGGTACACCAGTCCAAGTCCAAGGAGTAGTTTTGTTTTTTTTTTTTTTTTTTTTTTTTTGGTTTGTTTTTTTCCTTTTCAAAAGGTGAATAAGCCAGTGGAAATCTGTCTAGTTTAGATCTCAGTCTGAAATCATGGAAAATATAAAGGCATAGGTAGAGGTAAACAGTATTATATTTTTAGACAGGGTTTCTCTACAGAGCCTTGGTTGTCCTAGAACTCAATGTAGATCAGGCTCACATCTCTCTGTACTGTGCCCTCTCCTCCTCCAAAAGTGCTGTAAAGGTATGTCCTACTATGTCTGGGCTCAGATCTTTCCGAATCTTTATCTGAGGTAACAGTTTTGTTTAGTGGGTATGCTAATTTCATTTTGCTTGAGTAGTTTCTTAATTTAAGGTTGAAAAATTACAGAAAAGTATACACAAGTCCACCCCTGCCATCATGTCTGCCATGATTCCTATAAGGAAGACACTTAGTTTTAATAATCTATGGATTACCTTTTTAGCATTTACTTAGACAAGTTTAGGCAAATAAAAGTATATGTTATTTTCCTTAATTCTTAGATGAGTGGCTGTAGGCAGCCTTTTGTGTTTATTAATCTGTATTCATCATATCTCTGGGAAGATACAGCATTAGCATGGTGGCTTAATCTTCTGTCGATTGTAAATTATATCTCAATTAAGAGATGTGATGAGTTGGGAAAGAATGTCTCTAGCACCCATAGATCCTAGCTCTGTATCAGTTCAAATAGCACCTCTTATTTTTTAATCTCCATATAAGTATAGTAAGAATGTATTGTGCGTGTTGATGTAGGGCAAATATATTGTAGGATAAACATTTAGAGAATTGTAGTCCAAAGAGTAAATGCAATTAAGATATTCCCATGCTTTCTTTTGTAGCATGTGTGCCTGATACTTGACAAAATAGTCTCTGTTCAAACTTAGCAGTTTTGTTCAGTTCTGTAGGTGGTCTGTTTGTTTGAGTGTTTAATGTATGAGGAGTTACATGTATTTCTTTGAGTTGTGTCATGAATTTTGCCTATGTTTCTTTTCATTTGTTGAACTTTTTTTAATTTTCTGATGCTCTGATGCTTCTCTGTGATATAAGTTACCAATTTCTTTTCCATATTCAGATTGTTTATGATTGCTTTGTCAGTAGTTGGTATCATTCCTTCATTTGGGTTCTAGACCCCAATACTTTTTTCATTTATATTTGTGACTTTTAAAACTTAACTTTTTGATATTATATCATTTTCCCCTTTCTTCACACCAGTACTTTATAAGGAACCCCTTGTTTCCCTCTTATGTATAGCCCCCACATTACATTTTTGCACTTTTAGTCTATTTTTGAGTTTATCTTGGAGTATGGTTTTTAATATGAACTTTCTTTTTCTCCATTAATGCTACTTTAAATGATTTAAGTGTTGTAGTTTGTTTCTAGATTTTGTTCTCTTTCTTCAACCCAAGTAAGTCTTTTCTTGTATAGTTTTAGATGTATAGTGAAACAGATAAACATGTTTTCTATCATAACTTAGAAGCTTTGATAAATTTGTGAATAAATAATGATAATTATGTGTTGGTGCCTGATAGGTTTTGTTCAGTGGTAGCTAGCTGTCTGTTGTTAGAAAAGGCAGGAACTGTATAACTAGGTTACTTTTTAAAAGCCTTAGTAAAGTGGTAGCTAATGTGAGAATTGTTTCTCAATGTTTCTCAGACTACAATGTTTCTATGACTACACTTTTAGCCCTATTGGTTTAGAGTTGAAAAGCTAAAAGCCTATTCCATGAAGACAAAATATTTTAAAGTTTGAACTAAAATTTAGGAGTGCAAATTTTGTGTATTTATTGCTGTTAGGTGAAAGTTTTATTTGTGAGAAACTTGGCTACTACAGTAACAGAAGAAATATTAGAAAAGTCATTTTCTGAATTTGGAAAACTGGAGAGAGTGAAGAAGTTGAAAGATTATGCATTCGTTCATTTTGAAGATAGAGGAGCTGCTGTTAAGGTAGGAGTTTGGCGTTTTTATTTTTCTTAACTGTTTTTAAACTTGGTAGACTCATAAAATAACTATCTTAAGATCCTCCCCCACCCCCACCCCCGTTCAGATTTTTGAGACAGGATTTCTCTGTGTATCCATCCCTGGTTGTCCTGGACTCGCTCTGTAGATCAGGCTGTCCTAGAACTCACAGAGATCCACCTGCCTCTGCCTCCCCAGTGCTGGGTTAAAGTGTGCACCACCACCACCCAGCTAAGATTTTAAAAAATTAATTAATGTGTGTGTATCTGTTTGAGAGTATGTGCATATGTGAATGTGCAGATGCTTGGAAAAGTCCAGAAGAGTGTACTAGATTCACCAGAGCTGGGGTTCCAGGTGGTTGAGCTACCCAGAGCAGGAACCAAATTCAGGTTCTCTGGAACAACATTATACTATCTTAACTTGAGCCATCTCTCCAGCCCCATAAAGTAACTTTAAAATGGAAATAAAGTTGGTGTTTAGGAGTATGTATATGAGTGGTTAAGTGTGTGTGTTGCTGCAATCTAAACCTCAGACCTCATACCTATGAGGTAAGTGTTTTTCCTCTGAGCCACACCCAACTATAGTCTGCAGCTTTTTTGCCAAATTCTGAACTTAAAAGAAAATGTGACCAGGCAGTAGTGACGCATGCCTTTAATCCCAGCACTTGGTTGGATCTCAGAGTTCAAACCATCCTGGTCTACAAGAGCAAGTTCCACAAACAGCCAGGGCTTCACAGAGAATCCTTGTCTCAAAAGATTGTGATGTACTCTATACTATCAGGTAAGTTAACTAACTCTCTTTCTGTTGTATTTATTTTTGTTTTGTTTTTTGGGACAGGGTTTCTCTATGTAGATCAGACTGGCCTCCAACTCACAGAGATCCGCCTGCCTCTGCCTCCTGAGTACTGGGACTAAAGGCATGTGCCACCACTGTCCAGCTTTAGCCCCAGCTCTTAATGGGTGAAACTCAATTTCTTATCCTTGTCTCCTTCCTTGGCAGGAGAATCAAGACTGCTTTTGTCATTTTTCTTTTTCTTTTTTTATAAATATGATTAGGAAGATGGGTCCAAAATACTAAGTGACTCAAACTTTGTTGTTCTTCCAAATTCTCTGTTGGTGGTCGTCCTAGTGGGGCTTTTGTTGATGTGATAAAACAACATGACCAAAAGTAATGTGGAGAGGAAAGGGTTTATTTCATCTTAAAGCTTGTAGATTTTCATCCAGGGACATTAGGGCAGAAACTCAAGTGGAGGGTTGCTACTTATTGGCTTGCTTCTCTTGACTTGCTCAGCCTGCTTTCTTATAGTACCCAGGGCCACCAGGCCAGGAGTAGCACTGCCCACAGGGAGCTGGCTTATCTCACAAGAAAATACCTCCCAGGCTTGCCCACAGGTTAATCTAGTGAGAGCATTTTCTCAGTGAGGGTCCCTCTTTGCTGATGACTGACCCTAGCTTGTGATGACATAGAGCAACAGCACAGTGTGTGCCACTAACTCCTGATTTGAACATTTTCCTCCTAGGCTACTGCTTTAAAGTAGGACTTAAAGAATCATGGACTATCACAGGGCTTTGTGCTTTGTTGTTTTTGTAGTACTGATGATCAAACCCCATACCCAAGCATATTAGACCTTAGCTCTGCCTCTGAGTTCTAGTCACTTTTCTTTCTGCTGGGGTTTATTTAAATACTGATTATGAAATTCATAGATTGTTGTGCAATAGTTTTCTTCTAATGTTTGACTTCTTAAATTTCTAATGATATAGAACATACTAGATAAATTTATATAATACTTTATGAATATTGCTTTTGACTTGGTACTAAATAATTGGGTGAGTTAGGAAATATTTGTAAGAACTGAAAATAGAAGAATGGCATGATGATTTGCTAAAAAAGCCTGTGAAATTACAAAATTTCTAATTTAAAAACTGGGAAATATCTTGGATGGTTAGGATAGATAGAGCATAGGTGTTCCTTTTTTTGTTTGTTTGTTTGTTTATAGAAGTCATTATTTGTGTTGGTGCTGTGTGTTGCTGGACATCAAACTCAGACATGCTAGGCAAGGGTTTTACCCCCTAAACTACAAGCCCTGAAGCAATAAGATAATAGGTTGCTTTAGTTGAAGAAGTTCTGTACCTCTTTGGTAGAATGTGCCTAGCATGTGCAAGGCTCTGGATTTTATACCCATCACTTTGGGGGAAAAATATGTGGTTTTCTCAGCATTTGGGAGGTAGGAGCAAATGAATCTCTGTTAAGTTCAAGGCCAGCCTGGTCTACAGAGTAAATTCCAGGGCATCCAGAGTATACAGAGAAGCCCTGTCTCCAAAAAAAAAAAAGGGGGGGGGGAGGGCGTGATGAAAAAGTGATTTTTGCTTTCTTGGTGGTTGCTTAAAGCTTCATTAGCATTTTCTGCTTTTAGTTTGGGCACAGTAAGTCCTGTGTTAGATATGAGAGAAAATTAGATTTAGTATGCTGTCTTTCACAGATAGCTATTATTCAATTAACCTTTGCATTTCCCATCCATGAAATGTCTACAAGACATGAATGTTGAATACCACATCTTTGTTGATATCTGAAGAGTTAGTTTTTGTCTGATACATATTGATGCTGATATTTTCACTGGGTGTGGATTGCTTCAAGAATAAATTATATGGAATTAAAAATGAGCTTGGCTAAATGCAGCTTCGTTTTTTCTTTTATAAAGAAAACCTTTTAGAGGCCGGGCAGTGGTGGTGCATGCCTTTATTCCCAGCACTCAGGAGGCAGAGGCAGGTGGATCTCTGTGAATTCCAGGCCAGCCTGTTCTACAGAGTGAGTTCCAGGACAGCTGGGGCTGTTAACACAGAGAAACCCTGTCTTTAAAAAAAAAAAAAAAGAAAGAAAGAAAGAAAAAAGAAAAAAAGAAAAACCTTTCAGATTTATTTATTTTATGTGTATGGGTGTTTTGTCTGCATGTGTGTATATGTACTACATGTGTCCCTGGTGCCCTCAGTTTAGAAGAGGGCATCAGATCCTCTGGAACTGAAGTTAGGGATTGTAAGCCACCCATGTCAGTGCTGGGACTCGAACTTGGGTCCCTCTGTAAGAGCAGCAAATACTCTTTACTGCTGAGCCATCTTTCTAGCCCCTCTTTCACCTTCTAAAATATAATAGTAAAGCATTGCTTTTTGTTCTCAGTAGTAATTTATGTGTAAAACGTAAGGTGAAGGAAAGAGGTTTTTTTGCTAGAGTACCTTTGGAAGTTAAAATGCTTATTAAGAGTAAATGATACATTTATGACTTTTCAAGATTTTTTAAAAAATTTATGTGTATAGGTAATTTGCTTACATGTATATCTGTGCATTATATACATAACATACATGGTGCCCATGGACATTAGAAGGAAGGGGGTTCCAAATTCCTTGTAACTGGTAGTATAGATACCATGTGTGTGCTGGGAATTGAGCCCAGAGTTGTTTGAAATAGCAGCCAGAGACCTTAACTGCTGAGCCAGGTCTCAAGTTCCCTGTTTATATTACATTTTAAAATACTGTTTTTTACACAATAAACTCATTTTTGTAATTTAGGCTATGGATGAAATGAATGGAAAAGAAATAGAAGGGGAAGAAATTGAAATTGTCTTAGCTAAGCCACCAGACAAGAAAAGGAAAGAGCGCCAAGCTGCTAGACAGGCCTCCAGAAGCACTGCGTGAGTTTATATTTTACAGTTTGAATAAAGAATACTGTGGTAACAAATCAGATAATAAAGGCAGGATGAATTTTGAAGTAAACTGATTTGTTGTTCCTCTTCTCCCTTCCCTCTATTTGCTAGGTATGAAGATTATTATTATCACCCTCCTCCCCGAATGCCGCCTCCAATGAGAGGTCGAGGTCGTGGTGGAGGGAGAGGTGGATATGGCTACCCTCCAGATTATTATGGCTATGAAGACTACTATGATGATTACTATGGTTATGATTATCACGACTATCGTGGCGGCTATGAAGATCCCTACTACGGCTATGATGATGGCTATGCAGTAAGAGGAAGAGGAGGAGGAAGGGGAGGGCGAGGTGCTCCACCACCACCAAGGGGGCGGGGAGCACCACCTCCAAGAGGTAGAGCTGGCTATTCACAGAGGGGGGCACCTTTGGGACCACCAAGAGGCTCAAGGGGTGGTAGAGGGGGTCCTGCACAACAACAGAGAGGCCGTGGTTCACGTGGAGCTCGGGGCAATCGAGGGGGCAATGTAGGAGGCAAGAGAAAGGCAGATGGGTACAACCAGCCTGATTCCAAACGTCGTCAGACCAACAACCAACAGAACTGGGGTTCCCAACCCATCGCTCAGCAGCCGCTTCAACAAGGTGGTGACTATTCTGGTAACTATGGTTACAATAATGACAACCAAGAATTTTATCAGGATACTTATGGGCAACAGTGGAAATAGACAAGTGAGGGCTTGAAAACGATACTGGCAAGATACGATTGGCTCTAGATCTACATTCTTCAAAAACAAAATTGGCTTAACTGTTTCATCTTTAAGTAGCAGTTTGCTGCCATTTGTATTCAGCTGAAGAAATCACTATTGTGTATATACTCAAGTCTTTTTATTTTTCTTCTTTTCTAAATGCTCTTGGACATTATTGGGCTTGCAGAGTTCCCTCATTCTGGGGTTACAATGCTTTTATCGTTCCAGGCTTTATTTTAGCTTCAGAACAAACTGTTAAATCATGATTTTGCAGAACCTTTGGTTTGGACAGTTGTTTTTTTTTTTTTTTTTTTTTTTTGTTTTGTTTTTTTTTGGTTTGTTTGTTTGGTTTTTTTTTTTTTTTTTTTTTGATTTGGAATAGATAACATAGGAGTATGGAGTATGCTGTAAATAAAAGTACAAGCTAGTGCTTTGTCTTAGTAGATTTAAGAAATTAAAGCAAACAAATTTAAGTTTCCTTGTATTAAAAATAACCTATGACTGTATGTTTTGCATTCCTAGAAGCAGGTTAACTGTGTTTTTAAATTGTTATAACTTCACACCTTTTTGAAATCTGCCCTACAAAATT
Organism: Phodopus roborovskii; assembly: GCF_943737965.1. Lineage (NCBI taxonomy): Eukaryota > Metazoa > Chordata > Mammalia > Rodentia > Cricetidae > Phodopus > Phodopus roborovskii. The sequence continues at coordinate 2,384,401 of NW_026126645.1, forward strand.
TGTTTGGCTTAAACGTCAAAGCCGTGACAATTTGTTCTTTGATGTGATTGTATTTCCAATTTCTTGTTCATGTAAGATTTCAATAAAACTCAAAAATCTATTCAAAACATTACCTATTTCAAATTCAATTGTGTCCTAAAACATTATTTTATTCGTAATCCTTGAAGGAATACTGTTTTCAAAGTAGAACTGCCTATGTGAGTGATCAAATTCATGAAAAATTTCTTGTCTATTCCATCATGTATTGTGGATATCAGAGAGGATTCTAAATTCACATATTCCAAATAGCATTTCATTGATTGGTGTTCTCCCATAATCTCTTCTAATTTTGAAATTTATTCTTAAATGAAAACAAAACAGACTCAAAGGTTTTTGTACAGGTATTGGATAATTTTAATTAAAGCAAAATGGAGCTGGGGAAGCAGATTACAATTTATTTTGACCCACAATCTTTCAAATCAAGGATAATTTGTGACTAAAGATCTTATTTGCTAGATAAGTAAATACAAATACAGAAAAAACTTAGTATTGTGGCGTCATTTGCACTGTGGGCTAAACCTCCATTTTAGTGTTTCAGTTACTGGTTTAGGGCTGTGATTCCTATCACTGTGTATGTATGTACACTTGCTTTGGGAAACAGTCATGCCTTGCAAGAGGCATTTAAGTATCAAGTAGTTATAGCTCTGGCTTTCTGCTAAATCTTCTTTATTTTTAAATTTTTATTATATCTACTGGCTAAGTTTTTGTTGGCCAAGTAATAACCATCTATTTCCTTGTTTCTTTTAAAAATCCTGATTTCCTCTATTGACTTTTTGCTGGATGAAAAGAGCAGAAGAATGTAAATTTTATTTTGAATTTTTTTCCTTTTGGTGCTGGGAATTGAACCCAGAGTGTTGCCAATATGCTCCCATTGAGCTGTATTAACCTCTCTAAAATGTTTTAAATTATAAAACATAAGCCACTGGGCAATTAAAATGGACTCCTTGTTTTATGCTTTGTTCCTGTTTGATGTCTTTTGTGGTCACAGTTTTAGATTTCAGAATCATAAGCCATTTAATTCTTTGTCAGCATAGTCAATCATATTTTTAGTTTCGTGACTTCATTTTGAATTGTAAAAATTCACATTTGATGAAAGCCAAATACCACATTTTTTTGAAAGTTAATATAGCATAGCAGGCCTTATTAATAGTCTTGTTTTCTAGAAGTAGATTAAGGAATTATGTGGCCTGTTGTAGTTAACATGGGTGTTACATGGTAAGGTTTAGGCTCCAGTTTTTAATTTTTCTGATGCCCATGTATACAAATAAAGACAGCAGATATTTAAATGCTGTTTTTAAATTCTGAAAATATAATTTGAAACCTTGAATGTAAATTAGACTTAAATCACCTATTTTTTTCTTGGAAAAAACAAAATATACAAGTAAAATTTTCATTGCTAATATTTTTAATATGTTACAGGCTACCAAGATGGCCCAACAAGTACTGTCAGACCTGACTGTGAGCATGACACATATGCTTCATACAATTAATTGATTTTTTAAAAATGTTTAATTAGATGTGAGTCATAAAGCTAGGCAAGGAAATAGAAGTGATCCTGAAAAAGTAGTTTATTGTGCTTCTGCCAGTAATGTTAAAATACAAACTTTAGCAAGAACAGTAAAACTCATTCCATTTCAAAATTCTTTAATTGTATATTCTATTTCAAATTTTAAGTGAGCACTTCCTTTTCTGTCCCTTTTGCTAATTAAAAATATATCTACATAGATTTTCTTTAATTTTTGCTTTAAAATTTTTTGTTAAAAATAAGTGACACTAAAAAATTTTATAGAGCTTCTGTAACTCATATGAGTTAATCACTTAATCATTAAGAAAAAGAAAATCAGTGCTCACCTTTTTATGGAAATTGGAACAAATGTCAATCAAGGAAAGTTGTAGATTTGTACTAAGGAATTTTATTTATTAAGTAAATAGGCATAGATTATAAATTCTGAGGGATTTGACTTCCTATTCTATCTTTTCATCATTTTTTTTTTTTTTTTAAATCTCTGACCCAGTTAGTGAAGCTTTATTTATGGGCCTGTCAGACTGACTGAGTATTGGGAAACAATATCTATATTGAGGTAGACCTCTTTGTAGGTATCCTCCTGACATTAATGAGCATATTCCTTCCCCATAATGGAATGCTAATTTTTATTTGATCACTCATTTATAGCAGTTGTTTAAATGTGCATATTTATATGAAGGTATTCTAATTAAAAACAAAAAAGTTAATAAGTTGCCAGATTTCTAATTAAATTCAGATTTACTTGATCAAAAAAGATAAGGAAAAATGAATTATGGTTTTAAAGTTCTTTTTTCAAAACAAAAGTACTGCAGATTTATTTTTCATTTTTCTTAGTTACAGAGGTTATTCTGCAAAAGAAAGCCCAATGCTTTCTCCTAGTTAGAGATCATTTTTCTCATTTGACTGGTCTAGGATATGAACCCTCTTACAAAGGTTAACATGCATCAAAATAAATTATGTATTTTAAACTATAAGAGAGAAGGGACATAAAATTCCACTCCTAGATAATAAAGCCTTATAAAATTATTCTTGAAACTCATTACATCATTTGCCTCCTGCCCATTTGAATATAATCATACCTATGTTTTATTAATTGTGTATTATTTGTAAAACCAAACCCTTCCAGTAAATACTTGCTATAAGGCTATTCATTGTTCATTATAAAGGCATAAATTTATTAAAAGATTGTCTTTTGAAGTCTACATTTCAGAAACAATCTTTCAGAGACTGTTCTCAGCAGCCAGCTGCTCTTACTGTTCCCATGGTTGTACTTTGAATTTCTTAAGTGAGCTGTGAAGAGAAAGCCTTATAGAAAGACTGTACTGGACCTGTAAATGTGTTTCTGTTTCTCTAAAGTGGGAGCTTCTGTTAACTTAGGGGTAGAGTTCTGAGCAAGCCAGTGGATCGGATGACTGCTAGAGAGTCCAGAATAACAGATCCAAGAACCAAACATTTTTACTTTTGTATTAGAAGTTTGTTGGTCAGGTCTTACTTTTGAAATGCAAACACCACCTTTAAAAATATACTTAATATATTGGTCAGTAATTTAATATTAATATTTAATTTGAAGTAGTTACTGGTACTCTTTCTAGAAATTTTTTCTTTTCAAAGTACATGTTTATATGTATATTTATATTTGTTACTGTTATTATTTTGAGGTTACCAGAAGCTCTGGTTTGTTTTGTTTTTGCTTTTTTGTTTTTTTTTTGTTTTGTTTTGTTTTTGTTTTATCATTTTCAGATGTTGTCCAGAAATCTGCAAGTGTTCTTTTCCTGTTTTAACTCCTTCCTTTTATCACCTGACTATCAGGGAAGCGAGGTTGAGGCTGCCCTGCCCTGACATGTCATGATGTCGACTTGCTAGGTTGGGTTCGCTGGGGACCATAACCAGTGGAATTGTTGGTAAGAACTTTTTTTTTCCTATTTCTTTCTTTTCTTTCTTTTTTTAAACTCATTAGTGGGGATTGATTGTGGGAAAATGCTGCCCATATTTTATAAGTGGTTATGTTAGCATTATAGAAAATAAGATTTTAAATAGTGTTTGTATTCTCAATAGGAACATATAATAAGGATTCCACTCATTCTTAAATTAGTAGATCAACTGGAAAGTCCTGCAGATATTAATTAATGAAATATTCCCAGTTATAACTTAATCAAGATAGATATCTTACAATCTAGAATATCTGTTGAAGCAATAGTGACATTTTACTGTAATTTTAGTCTCTGTTATCATATCTATATTTTTATTGGGTAAGTTAGTATATTAACATTTTAAGAGATTTATTATATACTAATTTTTAATGAAAATGAGAAGGTATTGCCTAGACTGGAAGATTATACATTTTTATTTCCATAAAGTTTTGATTTTGTAAGATTAAATTTGAAAGTTTTAGCAATTTAATAAAGTAGAGGTATTGATTTAAAGGTATGTTGATATGATAATTTGCAATCCAGAGGAAGCTTACATGGCTAAAGTCTTAGGACCTTGAACAGAAACATAAAGGTAAAGTTGACAGCTCATATTTAATATGTTTGAAGTACTAAATTCAGTCCTCAGCACCCCTTTCTAGATTAAAAAAGCGTATACATCTGTCAACTCACAAGATTAGTAAATGCTGCTAGAGTTAATGCTGTGTATAGTGCAGTGGTGGAGCACTTGCCTAGCACTCCTAAGGGTCAGGGTCAATAGCTTGTAACGCAAAAAAATTCTTTAGGCAATAACAACAAAAACTTATTCCAGCTTATAGTCAGGGAATTCCATGATAGTATAAATTAAGGGAAACCAATTTAATAACTAGACAAAAGTAATTATGTGTATTCATATCCGAAGAACTGTCTCGGTATTGTGGATTTTAGCCTTCTGTTAGCAGTATCATTATAGACAGAGCTAGTTAGTTAGCATTGTGAGTATAAGTGCTTACTTTGCTCTGTTTACTGTAGAATGGCTAGCTGAGTGTCACAAATGAAATCATACACAATAACTAGCAATTTCAGGATTGGGTTCAAGTTGTGTGTTTCTTTGTACCTATTTTATGCTAGAAGAAAATCAGGTGTAGAACTTGATTGCTTTGGCTAAATAGCATGCTTCTTGGGAACTTTATTGGTGATAGGAACACTCAATTTTGATGAGTTTCTATAAGTTAAATATAAGAGTGCGAATTTATTGACTTTATGCATTTGCAACAAAATACACTTAATGGGGCCAGAAATGGAAAGGAGCACTGTGGAAGAACACTTAGATTGCTCAAATAAGGGCCTCCATTTCATGGGCAGCTGTGTAGGATCCCAGAACATTACTTACTTTGATTTCTCACAGGGAAAGGCCAAAGAGTCTTCTCTGGCCATTTCTAGAATTGACCTGAAAATGCCTACAGACACTAAATTCCTGGTCTGCTTATAATACCATGAGTTATATCCAAATTGGGACATTTACATGACATTTTCCATTTAGTCATTTTAAGAAAAACCTGCTTTTGGTACAGTGTTCATGTACCATAAATGTATTGGAATATTTGTACAATGTTAATATTTTGAATAAAATTTAACATGTTTAAAATGCTGTGTTGATGATTTGGGGTGGGGTGTGATGGATTCAATTGTGCAAAGCAGATTCATTGGCTGTGAAATTCACATTTTTATAGTCAATAGGAGTTCCTCCCAAATTCAGTACTAACCTGTTTGAAGGAAGTAGCAGAGTAGTTACTTGTACTGAGATTTTTGGATGTAGGTTTTCCTGGAGGGTACTTAGAGTACCTTGGATGAGACCTGGGCTCACAGATGTCAGGCAGGAATGTTGAATTTGGCATTATTGGTTGCCAGCAAAGATTTTCTGAGGAAATTTTAACAAACCACATTAGAATTGATCTTGAACCTGTGAAGGATCAAATGGAAGCATCTATATGGTGTTTTCAGTAGGATTTTTATTGTCTTGAGCCTGTAACATGATGTTCCACCAAGAGAAGTGGGGTATTTGATGACAGCTGTGTTGGGGGGTTTGGTTGTGTAGTTGAGAAATACTGCCAGTGTGCAGGAAGTTCCAAGTGAAGAGTTCTCTGTGTCTTCAAGTAAGTTTAATTTCTGTTTTCATACAGCTCCCATTCTCTTGCAGGTTGCCTTGATATGACCAGTTTTCTTCTGTTATTTTCCTTGAGGATGTACTCAGATCCTCACCAATGGTAAAGGTGGAAATTCTGCAGCTTATACTGGAGATTTACTTGAAGTCATACACTTACTCCTCTTTGTGCTGTGCCATTTATATATATATATAATTAAAAAAAAAAAAAAGACTTAGGGGAAGGTGATAGGGGTCAAATGGTCAAAACAAAGTGAATGAGTAGCAAGGAGTCCTAATATATTCTGTCTTATGCTTGAATGAAGATTCCTGACAAGTGTGGGTTATAAGATGAGATTGGTAAGGCCTTCCCTGAGATCACTGGTTTTCAGGTTACTGTTTTGTCTTTTGTTTTGTTTTTCTGTTTTGGTCCCCAAGTCAGAAGCTCACTCAGTGAACCAGGAAGGGCTGTTGTAAAAACAGACTTATCTGAAGCTCTTCCTGATGTCAGGCAGGGCGGAAGCCAGGCAGGTGCAGGTGCAGTGTAGGTACTGATCAAGACCTGTTAGCTCCAAGATCAGATGTAGGCCACATTTTCTCTGGGATGTCTGTAGGTCATGTCTGCTGGTGTCTAGACTCTAAATTTAGTTCATTTGTAAAACTGAGTATTTTCCTGTGCAATAGTATTACTGACACCAAATGATGTTTTATACCTCTATGAAAATATTGCTTTTCTATTTAGAAATTTCAGAAAAATTAGGGCCATGTATAAACATCTCCTGCAAGAAACCCTGTTGTTTCAACTATTTATTTGCAATTCCCAGATAGTGACCTAATGTTTATTTATTTATTTTTAAACAGGAATCTTACTATATATAGCCCTTGAACTCAGAGATCCATCAGCTGCCTCCCAAGTGCTGAACCTAAAAGCCTGTGTCTCTATGCCTAACCTCAGATGGTGATTATTAGGGCCTAGTTGTTAATAGGTTCAGTGGTAAGAGGACTCAACTTATTCCTGTGCACAAATCCCTGGGTTTAATTCCCATCATGTTGGGGAAAATAAGAGGCTAATTAAGTAAAAAAAAAAAAAAAAATCATACAGTTAGGCTCATGACATGTCTGAGGCTAACCTGGGCAACCTAATCAGTGTATATATAACAACAATTTAAACTTTACAGCTTCATCATTTTAAAGTCACATAGAAGTTTGTCATCTTAAAACTCAGCTGCACAGCTGTGGGTGTGAGGGTCAATCCTTCAGCTGCAGTCCCGGGAAGGACTCACCCTGGAGTTTCCAGGTGTGCAAAGCGGGAACCCTTGCCTTGATGGGAAGGAACAATGTTCCACAGAGGGCTTTATCTCTGCCCTCGTGTTTTTGGGAGATTAATTTTATGCTCAAGCCAAGAATCATGTAAGTCTATATAAATTTGATTTCCCCAGATTTTTAAATAGACTAAACAGAAAATATTATACTTCAGGAACTTTTTGTTTTCTGCTTAAAAATTTGGGCTTTAAAAGAAAGTATGGTTTATATTACTCAATATGTTATTACAACAAATTCTGTCATTTAAACCTGTTAAGTATAATTGGGCTTATTTATTTGGCTTTTGTTAAAATACCTTAGTTTTGGTCAGCAAACTTAAATGCCCTTCTAGCAAATCATGGTAAAACTCAAAGATTTGGAGCCAGGCAGTGGTGGCACGCCTTTAATCCCAGCACTCAGAGGCAGATCTCTGTGAGAAGAGTTCTAGGACAGTCAGGGCTACACAGAGAAAACCCTATAGTGAAAAACAAAAACAAAAAGTGTTGGTGTGCCCCCTGTTGGATAATGAAGTTCTGTTGCTGCAGTGTTCTAGTGGCTACCAGCAGGAGGATCAAAGTCTGAGGCTATATGGGGAGACCTTTAATATAAACACTAGTAAATACTGTTACTGTTGCTGAAACTCATTTTTATGTTGTGAAAAGTTATATGGTTGTGTTCATTCATTGTAAACATTTCTCTTTGTTTCTAAATGAAAAAAAATGCTGAGTAAAACCTTTTATTGTAAGTATTTAGCTGTGTAAAAGGATGGCTGTGTCATCCCAGCTATACTAGAAGCTGGGAAGGAGGGATTACAATTTTGAACCCAGCTTGAGCAGTATAAAAGGACTGTTGCTTAAAGCCCTTAGAAGAAACCTTGAGAAAGGAACATTGGGGGTTAATTAAATGTTTGGAGTTGTTCAGATCACAAGTCATCACTCCTCAAAGCTGATGTGTATAGAAGCCTCTTAGGAATTTTCCAATTTCTTCTTTTTTTCAGAGTCCATTTCCCAGTCTAACACTAGACTTTCATTTTTCTATCTTGACCTCCTGATTGGTGGGTGTTTCATTGAAGTGATTTTTATCAGATCTGAGATTAGGCAAGAGTCTTCTGTTTCAGCAAGGTCCTAGGTGATGCTTGGGTCATGATTAACTCACATTTCAGGGACTTAACAAAATAAGACCTTAGTAGAAAAACTACCAAAAAGTATTTGGTTGTTGTCACTATTTTTTATTTGTTTTTTGAGGCAGAGTTCTCTTTGTAGCCCTGCTGTCTTTTAATTTGTAGACCAGGCTGAACTTGAACTCAGATTAGCTTCTGCCGTGACTAAAGGTGTGTGCTATCACTCCTGGTGTACTGTTACTGAAATAGTCTCACTGGCTGGAGTGAACTCATTGTGTATATACCATGCTGACTTCAAAATCACAAATATCAGCCTGACTCCTGAGTGCTGTAATTAGTGATGTACTACCATGCCTGGCAATAACAAATTCTTACACTGATTTACCTAGATACAATTGTTTTGAGATTTCTTTTGTTTTTCAACATAGGGTTTCTCTGTATAGTTTTGTAGACCAGGCTGGCCTCGAACTCACAGAAATCCAGCTCCTCTGCCTCCTGAGTGCACCACCACTGCCCAACTTGTTTTGAGATTTTTCAGTGATGGTAAAGTTTGAGGACTTGGTTGCACAGACCCTGATTTGCCACCTAGCAACAAAACACTGGTAAAAGACTGTAAATGTTACTAGTATTTGGAGTTCCAAGGAGCTGATAAGAAAATGAAATATATCAAATAAATTAAAAAATAGATCTAGAAGATAATTAATAGTTTTAGGGAAATGCTAGAAGGTCAGGCCACTCAGTCAGTGTCACTGTGAGCTTGCTTAGGAGTGAGGTCAGAGCACAGGTTCAGGAGCTCCTGAAGGTAGAAATAGACTTGAGACTCAGCATGGAGATGTTGAGTGGTAGCAAGAACATCAGTGAGGTATGTTGTTTTAAGATCTGTCTTTGACCTAAAAGAGGCAGAGTAAAGCTGACTAAAAGGGAACTTACTAGAAAACATTTGTAGATTTAGAGATGATGGGGAAAGCTTGAGATGATACACAACAAGCATCTATCTTTCTGTGAGGGATAGGTTGTTTTGTTTTGTTTTTTGTTTGTTTGTTTGAGACAGGATTCTTGCTCAGTAGACGAGGTTGGCCTCGAACTCACAGAGATACTCCTGTCTCTGTCTCCCAAGTGCCAGGATTAAAGGTGTCGGGCACCACGTCCCACCTCCCAGCTCTAATTTTTCAGTTCTAAAATTTTATTTTGAAAAGGAAAAATTGATGAGGTATGGACACATACTATTTCCTTTTTGTGGCAAGCTTTTTTTCATTAACAGTAGGTTGATAACTGAGTTCTGGGTACTACCCTCTGTTAAGCAGATATTTTACATGTAATCTGCAGAACTGTAAAGTAGGTTTTGCATATATAAGCATCTCAGAGATGGAAGGTAAGTACAAAGTGTTTATAGCTACTGCAACCAACCTTATGATTGTTACCATGAAGATGCTGGAATGGGAACCTGTACTTTTATTTTGAAACAGGTGTAGCCTAGGCTGGATTTGGACTAGCCCTGTAGCACAGGCTGGCTTTGAATGCTGATCATTCTACCTCCAGTTCTGAAGGCCTGAGGTCACAGGCACGTGCTACTCTACACCATTGTACAGCTCAACTACTAGAATGAAAATAGACATAAAATGAAATAAATGATAAATTTTATATATTATTTAAAACTTTTTCTGTTGTGTGCAAATTAAAGCTACTCCAATTTGAATTTAAAGTAAAATAGGCCAGGGTTATGGTTGAGTGGTAGATCATGTGTTTGGAATCATATACAAGTCTTTGGGCCTATCCTAGCACCAAAGAAAGATGGAGAAAAAAGGTGGAATAGTTTTACCATTTATTTTAAAAATGTAGGTCAATAGTTTAATGTGGTAGCTCATACCTTTATTCTAAGCACTTGGGAGGCAGAGGCAAGTGGATCAAAACTAGTCTGGTCTACAGAGTGAGTTCCAGGACAGCCAGGGATACAGAGAAACCTTGTCTTGAAAAAAAGGCAAAAATTTAGGTCAAGGTATCATTAGATTTTGGGGCTGGAAATGTAGCTCAGTGGTAGAAAACTTGTCTAATGTACACAAAGCTAAGGTTTGATTAAGGAACCCCCCCAAAAAAAAAATTCAGGGAAACAAAAGGAAGCTAGTTTTTCCCTAAGCAAGCTTATATTTGATTTGAAAAAGAAAGTTCCTTTAAAAGAATTGTATGTAGGGATGTTTTATAGGCTTCTGTGTATTTGTACCACGTGGTGCTTAGTATCCTTTGGTCCCCAGGACAGAAGTTACAGATGCTTAGGATCCACAATGGGGTGTTGGGAATCAAACTCTGGTCCTCTGGAAGAGCAGACAGTGCCCTTTACTGCTGAACCATCTCTGCAGCCTGGAAAGCTCTTTTCTAAGTGACTTTATCATTTAAAAATCTGAATAAATTCCCAGGTTCTATTTAGTAAGTATTGTAAAGTACTAGTTTATTAAATTGTCCTGTCATCTTCAAGTTCAGTCTTTCTGCATTTTTAAAGGATGTGGTAAAAGTTTGCTAAAGTACTTTACCTATCATACCTGTTTGTATATGAATGTATAAAATACAAAGCCAGACCTGCTTCTGCATGCTTCTAATCTCAGCACTAGGGAGGCAGAGGTAGAAGGTTTAACACAAGTTCAAGCCCACCCAACCAGGGCTACATAGTAAGCTACTACTATCTCAAGGAAAACAATAACAAAATAGAATTACATAACAAGCCAAAAAAAAAAAAAATTCAGCCTTCAATTAGTGTGGAGAACCTACTTTAAAAAATCAGTGTGGAGGATATTTTTTTTTAAAATTCTGTCAAAACCAGACAGTACAAATGCCTATAATCCCAATACTCAGGAGAGCAGAATTAGGAGAACCAAAAGTTAGAGGGAGGCCGCGGGGACTCCATACATAGTTGAAGGTTGGTCTGAGTTACATAGTGACACTATCTAAAGAAAAACTTCATATTCAGCCAGGCTTGGTGGCCCATACCTTTAATCCCAGGAGAGGTAGACGCAAGTGAATCTCTGAGTTTGAGGTCAGCCTGGTCTACAGAGCAAGCTCCAGGACAGCCAGGGCTACACGCAGAAACCCTGTCTCTGAAAAAAATAAAAGCTGTCTTCCCAAATGTAGAAACAATGGCAAGTACCAGGGAATGGTGGCCCACACCTTTATTCCCAGTACTTAGGAGGCAGAGGCAAGCCAGCCTACAGGGTGAGTTCCAGGCCTCTTACACAGAGAAACCATGTCTGGAAAAAACATGAAAAAGAATTGCTTTAGGTTAGGATATTTTTCTTTGTTATTCTATTCTCATGAATATCTGAGTAAATTAGAAAATGATAGAGAAGGGGTTGGTGTCCTAGCTTGGTTGATGGCAGGGCTAGTTACCTAGCAAGCACAGTACTACTGAGACACAATAGGTAAGAACTGAACCCTATTTGCTATGCCTCCTTAAAATGTTTATCAGACTGTGTGTGTGTGTACTGGAAGTTGAAGTTGAACCCAAGGCCTTGTACATATTAGGCAAACACACTGAGCTATATTCCCAGTTCTTGAATTAGGCTTTATCGGGTCCATGAATGGTCTTGAACCTATGCATCCTCCTCCCTATGCCTCTTTGGTGGTCGTAGGGTTACTACTGTGTATCCCCCACACTGGGCCTACAAAGGCTGCTTTGGGTTAGGTAGATCATATGGCTGCTAGAGTAAGACTTAATACACATTATAAAATATGACATCAATAAAAGGTGCATCCAATCTTTGAAACAAAGTCACCTCCGCTTCTCTCCCCCCCACACACACACACACGGTCTCAAGGCCAAAAGTACTTGGGTGGTAATATGCTTGCCTACCATGCATGAACTCTTGGGCCAGAATACAATACCTCATATATTTGAACATGCTAGTGCACTTCTGTAATCCTGGGGAGGCTGAGACAGAAGTCTCAGGTTCCTCAAATACATAAGGCTAGATCCTGTCTCAGAAGATGTTTGTCATCAATCCCAGATTTATTGCTGCTGTTTTAGAAACAGCATTTATATGGCAGTTGGGTGTGTGTGTTTGCACACATTTATACTATCAGAAACACAGGAAGGGTCACAGATTCCAGGCCAGCCTTGGTTTTGTGGTGATACTTAAGTTTAAAAAGATGCCTTCTCTGGTCTACAGAGCTGGTTCCAAGACAGCTGTCTCGATAAACCATGATGGCTGATGCCTTTAAACCCAGTATTTGGGAGACTAAAGTAGGTGGATTTCCCAGAATTCAAGGCCAGCCTGGTCTACATAGTAGGTTCTAGACTAGCCAGGGTTACACAGTAAGACCTTTTAAATACAAACAAAAAGATAACCTTGGTATGATGTCAATTCAAGAGTCAGAGGCAGGAAACTTCAGTTTGAGGCTAGCCTGAACTCCATGGTGAGATCTTGTCTCCAAAAGCCAAGAGCTGAAGATTTAACATTGATAGAGTACCTGTTTAACAACTTAAAGGCTCTGGGTGCAGTGGCAGTCCTTTTTGAAGTCTTAGCCCTTTGCCCAGGACACAGCAGCAGCTCCAGTCACTTGCTTCCTTCCACCCATGAGGAAGATGGAATTGCCCTTGAAAATAACCCTACTTTGACAAGTCTGCTCTTGATCACAATTTCTTGGTGACTGAAAGCAAGAAGAAAGGGAAGTTGGTAACCACATAACCTTTGGGTGGCACTTAGGTGAAAAATAATAGCTCTTTTTGACTACAGACACCTCCCCTCCCCCAACTTAATTTCCAGGAACTTGACAAAGTCTTTAAGGAAAAGGCTAAGAATGCCTATGTTAGAGGAAGTATAAGTAAGACTTTTTTTTTTTTTTTTTTCTCAGATAAAGAAGGGTTGGGGTAGAGGTGGTATTTTTTTGGCTAGAATGCTTGGAGGTTGCAGGAGATGATGTAGTAGCCAGCATTAGAGAAATGGAGCGCAGTATTACGCAGATTGTGTTCTTGTGTCCTTTCCATACAGATCACTTAAAAGAGTGTTTCGTTTCTTAAGGACACAATTGTGGAAGAGTAGGAAGACTGTCTGGAGGCACATTTGCAGCAAGTGTTTTGTATCCAGGTAGCAGAAAGGACTCAATGGTACTGGGACTTTTCAGTCCAAGGACTGCTTCTCCAGTGGAGACCTTTGCTGTCTTTAGGAGAAAGGTTCAAGAACTGTTTTATTAGTGGCTTGGTTGTTGGGAAGGACCTGGAAGTATTCAGTGGTAAATACTTGGCCTAGCATGTGTGAGACCCTAGGTTCAGTTCCTAGCAGCACAAACACAGAAGGCCATTGGAAAAGTAGGACGTACAGGAAAGTGAAATGGTCAGTATTTTTTCCCTGGCCTGGCTTCCTTATTCTCAAACAATATCTTGGAGCTTAAATGACCTTCATCAACACTCAATTATTACTTTTTAAAGAGGTGTTTCATGCACTAAGACTTCTGAAATAGTCATTTTCCTGGGCACAGTTTATATCTGACCAAATTAGAAGATATTGTGTTCTAATGTCAGTAGCCATTTTATCTTGGTGTTAACAAGGACTAGCATTTAAGTTCCATTTTGTTCTTGACTTGGGCCCTGAATCAAAAGAACTAAGGGGAAGTGTGAGACAGAACTAGCAACTTTATTCAAAGTATGTCTGGATCTGGTTTGGTTATTTTAGGCAGATTATTGGGCCTATCTGAGTCAGAGGACATTGTTGCTCATATTTGAAATTGTTTCAAAGAACCACACAAACATTTGAAGTGTGGTTAAATTATTGTAGCCAATGAGAAACATGGCTACCACTATGAGACATAAACCTATGTGGTTCTTTTAAATTATATTTGGTTTTTTGAGACAGGGTTTATCTAGTCCTGGCTATCCTGGAACTCGCATTGTAGACCAGGCTGGCCTCCAACTCAGAGATCCGCCTGTCTCTGCCTCACTGAGATCTGACCTATGTGATTCTTAATTACACTCTTGGAGAACACAAATATGAGTTTCACTTAGGAGCATTTGTAGGTACCTCTACATCCTTGAGCATTTCTTATTATAAGGACCTCTATTTTTCTTAGGTTTAGAAACTAGGTGGGAAAAGAAACAAAAATGATTAGTTATCCAAGGCATCAAAATGGATGTCTTTTACAGGGTACAGACAAATTGATTGTGCTTGTCATTTCTCCTCTGTATGAGTCTAAGCTTCTAGAGATGCTAGTGAAACAGTATTAGAGAAGATTGCTCAGAGTAGAAACATTGAGAAGTAAGGGGTTTAACACTGTTGGAGATGGTGAACTTGACCCTGTAAACTCCCAATGGGAGATTGAAGGATAATTAACTCCAAGTTCAACCTTGAGGGCTGGGACTTAGCTCAGTTGGTAGCATGCTCACCTAGCATGATGAAAGTCTGGGTTTGATCCTTAGTGCCACATAAACTGGGCATAGTGGCACCTGCCTATAATCCCAATACTTAGAAGATGGAGGCAGGAGATTCACAAGTTCACAGTGGTCCTTGGCTACATACCAAGTTCAAAGCCAGCCCGGGCTACCTGAGACCCTAAATCAAAGAAAAATGCCTTGGGAATTACTGTTGCCTATTAAGACAAAATTCATGAGCTAGGATGTAGAGGTCTGACTGCTCTCTAGTTTCTTGGCTTAATGTACCTAATCTAGGGTGTTTCAACCCTGTAACTAACTTTATGTTTGCCTTTCCAGATACTGATTGTAGCACATGTTCCCTGCCACACTGATAAGCATGTCTTTTATTTGAAAGGACACTTATGTGCACATTCTCTCTTTGGTGTGAATATTTTGTTCAACCTGCAGGCTAAAACTGAGTTCAGTGACCCATACAGCCTTTTCTCTCATGCCTACTTAAATTTGAGCTGGGACCATCAGAAATTTGACTCACTTGCTTTTTAAAATTGAGTTCTGCCTTGCTTTTCTTAATGAAGAAAATATAGTCAACACGAGCTTCGCTGTCAGGCTCTGGCATTAACAATGGTTGCTGTGTTTGATCTTCAGTTATGAATTTTTCAGGCACTAGATGACCTATTGAGTCCAATCTTGACTATTTTAAATCTGCTGATGTCCTTCCTATTCAGTGAATAAATACCATGTCATGATATGTTATATTCCTTGCACTTTTGGAATACCAGCCTGAAAATTGGCCATATGTTAAAAGACAGACATTTTGGGGGAAGAGGTTCCAAAACTAGTCGTGGGATGTTTCCTCAGTATTTATTTTCATTGGTTCTGGTCATCATTAACCAGCATACTTCCCGGTCCCTAAGTACCTTTAGATGCTAATTTTGTTTTGCCTTCCTAACTACTAAGATAGATAGGCCATTGCAGAATGTACATTTTTAAATGGTTTTCTCTGAGGATCACTTCTGAGCCACTGATGGAGTGTGCCTTGAGAAGGAATGTGTCATTTGGAATCAGGACTGTCCAGCAAGAATGACTGCCTGGTCACATGGTCAGAATAATCAGACTCTTTAACAGCATTCACCTAAAAGCAAGTTCCTTCCATCTGTTCTCATTTCCATTCCCAAATGAGTGATGACCCAGTCCTGTCATTTCTGGTTATCTCAGGGAACTGACCTGTCAGTCACTTTGCAACCTACATGAGTTATAGAAAACAAGTAGAACTTGTTTTGCTAACTAGCTGAACTATAAACTTTTTTGGTTTCTAGCTTATGATTTTGTACTGTAAAGAAATTCTTGGGCCAGGCAGTAGTGGCACATGCCTTTAATCCCAGTGCTTGGGAGGCAGGCAGAGGCAGGCAGATTGAGGCCAGCTTGATCTACAAAGTGAATTCCAGGATAGCTAGGGCTATTACATCTTGCAGGGGGTGGGGGTGGGGATTTTTTTTCTTGGTTCATTTCAGATGAATCTTTCAATATTTTTCCTATTCATTACTAAGTTCATTCCAGTGCTTATTTGCTGTGACTCAGAAAGTGGTTGAATAAGCTGGGTGCACACTTGTAATCTTAGCACTTGGGAGGCTAAGGCATAAAAGGCCCAGTTTGAGGCTGGCCTGAGTTGAATTGCACGTTGAGTCTCTGTCTCATAATAAATATTTTAAAGAAAAATCAGTTGATTAGAGATAAAACTTTGACATTTAAAGCCCGTGCTAATGATCTTCAAAATTTACTTTTTTTTCTGGTATAAGTGGTTTGTACATAAATTCTATTTGAAGTTTGACAAATTAGAAAACTACTTAGAAGAGTTTACTAGTCTTGACTGATTCCTTTCATCAGAATTGTTTTTCCTTCACCCATTTAGCAAAATCATCAAGAGACTTAAGTCAGTGTTTGCTTCTCCTGGTTTTCTCAATGAACATTTTATTAAAAGGATGTAGAAACCAACTGTGGTGGCATGCACCTACATTAACCACCTGCTCAGGCAGGAGGCTCCAGAGTAGCCTGGGCAACAGAGTGAGACCCCTATCTCAAAAGGAATGGAAAAGTCCAGTGTAAACTGTGGAAAGGAAGGGACCAGCTGGAGGTGGGGAGGGGACTTGGGTGGGGAATTTGGCAAGGGAATAAATGAAAATAAACTATAACGGTACCTGTGAATGAAGGTGCCATAATAAAAACCATTACTTGGTACCTTAACCTATAAAATTAAGAAGAAAATGTCTGCACATAGGTTTTGAGCTTGCCTTGAAAGGCCTTTTTTGTTAAGCAGCTTGCAATTCATTTCCACATACATCAAAGTGTGACTCTTCCCAGTTGAAGTTTCGAGGCCTCAAACTATGCCCCAGTGACTTAATTTTATATCCTTCCCTGTTTACTGTGTCTGACCTTCAAGATTTCGTGACTGATGCTGAAGTGGAAGCCAGCCAGTGCAGACGGTTGGGGGAAATGACATCCGAAGAATGCAAGGGGAAGTAGGAATTCATGTCTAGCATTCCCAAACCTGCCTTGTCCTGCCTTCCACACTCCAGTGAGAGGAAAAGACCAGAGTTGATGGAATTTTACCGCTAAGCCTTACAGCTGTGTTTGATGTTCTTAGGAAAGGTACCAAGAAGGTGAGTGAACTATTGTCTTTGAAGAAAGACTGCTACTTTTGTAAAGACAGGCAGCTCCTTCCTGGGCTCCCTAGCCTTGCCTCTATTTTGTATGTGTTGAAGGACTGTAGAGTAGTTGGAGTAGTTGAACCTGCAAGCATTCCACTTCAGCCAGACATGGTGATGTGCACATGCAGCCCCAGTACTTGGGAGACCATGGCGAGAGGATTAAGAGTTCAAGGAGAAGGACTGGAATGATGGCTCGGGGTAAAAAGTCCTTTTTGCAGAGGATCTGGGTTTTCCAGTACCCACATGTCGGCTCACCTCCATCCATAATTCCAGCTCCAGGGGTCCAATGTCCTGGCTTTGGCAGGCACTAGGCATGCACATGGCATGCAGACATGCATGCAAACAAAACTTTCATACAGATAAAAAGATACATTTTAAAAAGTTCAAGGAGAACAAGACTGCTGCAATGAATTTTTATTTTCTTTTAGTTTTGTTCTTGGTATATACATTTTTATATTTAATGTTGAGAGGTTCCACCAGAATTAATTTGCATTTGATATGAACAAATACAAGTAAACTGGGGGTTTTAGTGGTCTCTGAATATTCATTTATTAGGAAAAGAACTCAAAAATTACCAGAAATAAATAATTCCAGATTTATTACTTACACAGTATAAATCCTGCAGACTTTGAAGGTAACTAGTACAGACTTCTTGACCTTAAGGAACTCACTCTTATTCATAAAATATAAAGAGAAGGTTAGTTTAAAGAATCAAAATCTGATTTTAAAAATGGAGCACTAAATTTTTACTAGCATTCCATGCTAATAACTAATATGTTAACCTAACTACAACATGTTGTAAATTGAAAGATCTAGGTAGATGTGTTGTACACTTGTAATACCAGCAGTCAAGAGACTGAGACAGGAACATCATGAGTTTGAAGCCAGCCTGAGACTTAGACTCTCTCTGTCTCTCAACATTTACTAGATCCTTCATGTTTCTGGTACTACTTCAAGAGCTTTACGCGTAACATTTCAAAAAAAAAAGGCAAAGACATGAACTAACTTGGCTTAAGTTTATGTGACTATGACGTAGGACCAACACAGGCAGGTTGGCTGCAGAACCTGAACTCTTTATTTGGATGTGATAATTTATATGTAGTACCTGCAATGAAAACCTCCAAAACAGCCCAAATTCTTAGTGAAATTTGTCTTAGTTTAAAATAGAAATGTCAATTGTAATGGCACACTTTTTTAATCTCAGTACTCAGGAGGCACAGGTAGTAGATCTCTAAGTTGAAGGCCAACCTGATCTTCATAGCAAATTCCAAGGTAGCCAGGGCTGCATAGTGAGTCCCTTTAGAGAGAGAGAGAGAGAGAGAGTACAATTGAGCCACTGGTGGTGCATATCTTTGATCCCAACACTCGGGAGGTAGAGGCAGGCAGATCTCTGTGAGTTCAAGACTAGCCTGGCTACAAGACCTAGTTCTAGGACAGGCTCCAAAGCTACAGAGAAACCCTGTCTCAAAAATTTAAAAAAAAAAAAAAATAATAAATAAATAAGTACGATTGGTGGTGACAGTTAGTCAATGCAGCAGTAGCTTGCTGCTCAATCTGCAGGCTAACTCTCATCTTTGCTGTAGACAGAATTGAAAGATCTGGAGCATCGCTTTCTGCTTAGAATGCAGACGGGAGTAGGGGCAGGTTTTATTGTAGCTGTTAAATCATAACAAAGTGTGACTACTGAGACTTTCCCCAGTATCCTTCTAGAAACAGTAGTCTGCAGCAACGGAGAAGAAACACCACTTGAGATGCTCAGGTAGGTAAGTGCCCTGTGCTGTGTGCAGTGCCTCTGTCACTGTTGTGTTTTACTTCTGTAAATCTGATTTTAACTTTAATAAACTGCTTTCTGAAGTCATTGGATATTTTGCCTCATTTCTGTGTGTTAACTGCTACCCCCTCAGGATGGGGGTTTAAGGAGGAGTAACAGAAAAACAAAAACAACCGACTACACAGCTCTGAGATTACACAATTTTAAAGGAAAAGCAGAATTTGTAAAAATCAGTCTGAAAAGTGTTAAATCATATAGTTCAGCTGATGGTGACAGAAAAAAGAGTGGCCCTACATGTCCATGTGTAACCCTTGCACTCTGGAGGGGAAACAGGCAGAAAACAAGTTAAGGCCACCCTGGGCCACATAGTAAAACCCTTAGAACCTTAAGGGGCTTTTCCTGCTGTGGATAAGGCCTGGTTCCACCCCAGCTGATTAAGAATAAGAACTCTGCTCTAGTAAGAGACGGTTTGTGAAGAGTAAGTTCGCTTAAATTGTTCCTACTCACGTGTTACAGTATGTAAGTCATTCAATGATCCTGTTAAAATGCTGGTTTTTATTCAGTAGGTCTGGTCAACCTTGGAATTTTGAGTTTCTTTTCTAGGGCACAGTAGCACATGGGCTGTGTAGTGACTTCCAGTCTAAACTTCAAAGCAGGGTCCTATCTCAAATACAAAAAAAAAAAAAAAAAAGTCTTACTGAAGTAATAATATGCGTACAGCTCATTCACAGTTCACATTAAGTGGATTTTAGCATGCAGAGTACCCCCGCTGCTGTCTAATTTTAAGTTGCTTTTTTGCTGTAGTTCAGTTGTTCATTTTCTACCTGGCACTGAGGCCCCAGGTTCAGTCTTCGGAGGGAGCTTGCATCCCTCTGAAAAAGACCCCCATCTCGTCTAAATTGCCCTCTTCCCTCCTCCTAGCCTCTAGCATTTACCCTCTGTCTTTTTAGTTGACCTGTTCCAAATATTTCATATACATATATTATGTTCACCTCTGTACCTGGCTGCTTTCATCTAGTTTGTTTAGGGCTTATTTATGTTGTCAGTACTTCATTCTTTTTTATGGCTAAGTAATATGCCTTGAGTAGATATGTGTGTGTTTTATATTTATCAGTTGATAGACTTTGGACTAACATATGAACAGTGTACTGAGATGGTAACCTCACTTTCAAGAATTAAAAGTTTAGTGTGTGTTTGGTGCTGATGCTGGGAATTGAACCCAGACATTCTGCATACTAGGCAAGGCTCTACCACTGAACTGCTTTTCCAGCCCTGCATAACCTTTTTCTGGAAGTAGCTGAGGTAATTGAGCCTGCATTTTTAGCAACAGGAAATGCAGCTTAACTGGCTGCAGATCCCATTCCAGTCCCTGCAGAGAAGAGGAGCATGGATTTTAACTGAGATGAGCTGGCTAAGTCTGATGAGCCTTCACAGTTGCCTTACATTTTAACTCTTTTTGTTCTGGGATTATCATTATTGACTTTAAACTCTTGATCTGCTATCTAGGGAAGGAATTTCATTTTTAGTTGAAGAACTTGTTTTAGGAATGTGCTTGCCAGGTATGATGGTTGGTGTACGTTTTTACTTCTAGCACTTGGGAGGCAGAGATAGGCAGATCCCTGTGAGTTTGAGGCCAGCCTGGTCTATAGAGTAAGTTCCAGGACAGCTAGGGCTACATAAAATGACCTTGTTATCCATTGACCTCCACACATGCTTACACACACACACACTAAAGTATTTTTTTTAAAAGGATGCATCTGAGAAGGATACCAAGATGATGGAGCCAAAGATACTGAGATTATAAATGATATACATGCTGTATTCACCAAAGTGCCACCAAATGAAACAGGGAGATAGTAGAATTAGCTTGGCATCCTGGGGCTTTGCTTGGCTTGAGCTACACCTTTTCCCACCAAAGCATTTAGCCACCTGGGAACTCTTCTTCAATGAGCTGTATATATAGCCATCTTCATGTAAAACATTTATGCCACTGACCTAAATAGCTCTCTGCCATATACCTCCCTGGTAATATCCCCTTTGTTCTGACACACACTGGAACATATCAGGGACTTAGGGCAGTGGGCTGATCCAGCTGGGCCAGCCTGGTCTATACAGTTCTAGGACAGCCAGAGCTACATAGTGAGACTCCCTGTCTAAAAACAAAAGAATCTTAGGGAAGTAGCACAGTTGGTACTTATATAGCACTGGGGAATTCTTTATAAAATGGATGTGGTGGCACATGCCTGGAACCCTGGCCCTCAGGAGAATCCAGAGTTCAAGATTACAGGGCTGGGTAGATGGTGCTGTTGCGAAAGTTTGCTGTGCATGAAAGCCTGAGTTTGGAACCCCAACACCAACATAAAAAGCTGAGCAAGTTAGTGCTGTGGAGGCTCAGGAGTTAAAAGCACAAGGACCAGAGTTTGATTACCAGCACCCATGTCAGGCAGCTTAACTACTGCTCAAAAGATCCAATACCTGTACACAGTCATATACATACACATGACTAAAAGTAATAAAGTCAGCTGGGTGGTGGTGGCAGCACTCAGGAGGCAGAGGCAGGTGGATCTCTGTGAGTTCTTGGCCAGCCTGGTCCACAGAGCTATACAGAGAAACCCTGTCTCAAAAGAAACCTCTCCTTGAGCTGGAGAGGTTAAGAACACTGACTATTCTTCCAGGAGATCTGGGTACAATTTCCATTGCCCACATGGTAGCTCACAACTGTTTGTAACTAGTTCTAGGGGGTCTAATGCCTTCTGCTCTGCATGATCCTACATGCATGTGGGGCACATAAGCTCACACAACTACACACATGTACTTATAAATAAGGCAGGCATGGTGGTGCAGGGATTAAAAACTGCTTTTAATCCCAGCACTTGGGAGGCAGAGACAGGTGGCTCTCTGAGTTAGAGGCCAATCTGGGCTACAGAGAGTTCCAGAGCAGCTCGGGCTACACAGAGAAACCCTATCTTGAAAAACCAAATAGTAAAAGATTAAAAATATACTAGTCTTAAAAAAAATCTGAGCAAGTTAAAAAGATGACTGTGGGATCTGGATAGATGGCTCAGTGATTAAGAACACAAAGACTGAGATTACTAGTGACTCTAAGTTGTAAATCCAGTTCCCAGGAAATGTGACACCTTCCTCTGTCCTGAGGATTCTAGATGACATGCACATGGAACGCATAACACACAGGCAAACGTTACATACATAAAAATCTTTCAAAAGAGAAAAATGGCTGGCTGCACATCTGTAATCTCAACACCGGGAAGACAAAGACAGGAGGATCCCTTGAACTCACCGGCCAGCCGGTCTAGCCAAATTTGGTGAGCTCCAGGTTCAGTGAATGACCGTCTCTTTAGAAGAGTCGAAAGGAATAAAGTACTTACACACATGCACACATAAGCACTACATATTCATATAGCACAAGTTCACGATTAGGGACTGGTTGAGCAATAAGAATGTGTCCTGCATTTCCAGAGGATGGAGTTCCAGCAGCTCACAACCTCCAATGACTTAACTCCGGCTTCAGGGGTTATGAGGGTTTTGTTTTGTTTTCTAAGTTCAAGGTTTTGAGCTACATAGCCAGTCTGAGATCCTGTCTCCAAAAAAAAAAAAAAAAAAAAAAAAAAAAAAAAAGTCTTAACTGAGTGATTTCTAGCTTGGTCTCTCAGGTTTCAGTCATTTGAAGATTTAACTGATTGGGTGGTGGCTCACTCATGTTTAGCAGTGTGTAATGAGGTGGGAAACCCCAGGTCTGTAGGTGGTTCTCTCCATAGACTGTTCCCATGACACATGCAGCCAGCTCCCCTTGCACTGAAGAATCTGGAAAATCCCCATCATTCCCACAGGGTTCTGCTGACCTCACAGGGCATCCCTACTCCTAAAGGGACCGAGAGGGACCAGAATACCAGTTGGCTGGTTTGAACTCTGGGACTCACATGATAGGAAATGAGAACCAGCTCCAGCAAGCTGTCCTCTGACCCCACATTAGTGCCATGGCCTACATACCCCACCCACAAGTATATAATAAATGCAATAACAAAAACTGGGTTAGAACAGCTGCTTTATAAGAAAAGTTTACTGAGTAAATGTGAAAATACACCAAATAGCAAAGTGTTGACCCTTCTTAAACTTGCCTTAAGGTACATGTATAAGACTATTGATAGAAGCCAGAGTTGGTATGGAACACACCTTTAATCCCAGGGCTCTGGAGGCAGAGGCAGATAATCCAGAGTTCGTAGCCAGCTTCAGGTATATGGTAAGTTAGAGACCAAGCTGGGATAAGTCTTCATTTCTCAGGAAGAGAAAGAAAAGGAAGGGAGGGAGGAAAGGTAGGTGGGAGGAAGAAGAAAGACAGGGCTAGGGAGTTGTGGTAAAGTGTTAGTCTGAGGGACATGAAGCCAAAGATTCCCTAGCACCCCCCCCCCAAAAGCTGGGTAGGCCTAGTGGCTGCCTTGACTCCTGAAATCCCAGCACTTGGTTAGCTAGAGAAAAGATTAATCCCTGGGGCAAGCCACTAGTTAGACTAGCCAGAATCTGGGAGCTTTGGGCTCAGCAAGAGGCTACTTCTATGAAGGGGAGGGAGAGCAATTGAAAAAGAGATCTGATGTTGTCTTTGGATTTAAACACACAGGTATACATGTGCACTCTCCCCACCACAAATGTGCATACCTACCACATCACGAAGTGAATGTTGGCCTGCCATGGTGATGAAGGCCTTTAATCCCAGCACTGGAGATACAGAGGCAAATGAATCTTTGAGTTCCAGGCCAGTGTGGTCAGTATCGTAAATTCCAGGTCAGCCTGGGCTACATAGTAAGACCCTGTTTTAAAACATTAAAAAAATTTAAAAAGCACTTGATAGTAAAAATCATTTGTATGTCAAAATGTAGAGCCAGGTCTGTGAAATGGCTCATTGGGTAGAACACTTGGTACACAAGCCTGATAACCTGGGTTTGATCACCTCCACCCATGTTCTCTGACCTCTGCACACAACATGGTACACATGCACGTGCACACACACACACACATACACACCATAAATAAAAATCAAATTCCAAAAGTAGAATGATGAACTGTTCTTCACACAAAGTAAACCTGCGCTGCAACAACACGGGGTGTATGTGTGTGTGCTGGTTAGTTAGAATCACCTGGGAAGAATAGATCACAGCTCTCAGTTGAATAATTGCCTCCCTCAGATTGACTTTTGGGCAAGTCTGTGGGACATTTATTATTATTATTCATTTGGGAGGGCTTAGCCCACTGTGGGCAATGTCATCCCAAGGCAGGCAGCCTGGCCTATATAAGAAAGGAAACTGCAGGACTGGAAAAATGACTCAGCGGTTAAGAGCACTTGTTCTTGCAGAGGATTCAGGTTGGATTTCCATACATGGCGGCTCACAACTGTCCATAACTCCCATTCCAGAGGATCCAACATCTTCTGATCTCATCAGGCACCAAGCACATGCATGGTGCGCACAGACATGCTTGCAAGCAAGATGCTCATACAAATGAAATAGATGTCTTTTAAAAGGATTAAAAAAAAGCTGAGTCAAGCCAGCAAACAGTATTCCTCCCTGGTGTCTGCTTCAGTTCCTGCCTGTGGGTTCCTGCCCTGGCTTCACAGCAACAGGAAAATAGCTGGGGCAGTGTGTATTGCTGTGGAGATAAACCCAGGGCTTCTCGAATACTATACAAATGCCATACCATGCCATGCCATTATCTACCATTTGCTTTAAATGAGCTGACTGCACTCATTTAAATATATGATAATGGGGCTTGAAATGTCAGTATGCTTGATGTCCTGGCACTAGGTAAATCTCATAAGCAATGATGACCCAATATGATCACACACAGCCAGAAAGTGGTTGCCATCCAAGGCACATGATGTGGAAAGAGGGCCCCAGAGCTTTGCTTTTGTCAACATAGTGATTAATTTATACATTTCATGCAAGTCATTGGCATTGCATTTTTATAACATTTAAAACTAGGCTCTAAGGCCACCTGGTGATACAGCATGCCTGAGGTCCTGGGTTCAATCTCCAGCATCACAATGGGGGGGAAAGCTAGCTTTGTAGTTAAATTTTTGTCACAAATTATTTTCGTAGTCTCAGTAAAATAGCTGGCAGCCTGGTAAGATTGTGGAGAGTGACCGAGGTGACCCATCACAGAGTTTCTTCCCATGCTCAATCATGTGCCAAGAGTCGATGTTTACATCGTCCCTTGGAAACAGCAGCTCTTATTTTTCTGTCTTTTAGGTGAAATCAAATCTAGTAAGGTCAAGGTGGGAAACAAGCCTATTATGTAATGGCCAACATGCTATATATAATTATTTAATTATATAATTTAGAAGAACCCGTTGAATCCAGCTGTGTGAGTAGCTTTGACAGTTTCACTTGCCCAGCCCTCAGTTGGCCTTTAGTCAGCTTTAGTCAGGCTATGTGCTTGCCTTCCTTCTGTAACAGCTTCTGCTTTAGGGCTGGATGCAGCTGAGACTGAGTCCTGGCAGCCTGGGTTAGGAAGGGAGCAGTCAAGGTCTAGACCACAACTGCCTAGAGAGGAGGGAGCCAATAATGCTTTAGAAAGACAAGACTCTTAAGGGTGAGGTTTCGTGAGTCACTTAGTAAGCTGACCAGAACCAGGCCATTTAAGGTGGCACTCCTCCCTTGGAGATTTAGTTAGAAGTCTGAAAACTGGAGAGTCTTTCTGCCTCTAAGGAAAATTGTAAATCTTACTGTAACTCCACAGTAAGTGTTCCCTTTAAATGATCAAGGTGACTGAGTCATCTTAAATATAAGAAGCTGGGGCTGGGGCTGAGGCTGGGACCTGGGTAGAGTGCTTGCCTAGCTTGCAGGGGGTCCTGAATTTGACCCCCCAGACCTGCAAAACAAACAAACCCCCAAAACTTAGCACCATGAAGACACTGTACATAACTGGAATACCAGTGTTCATGTTGCCTGTTGCCGTGAATGCCAGTGAACAGAGATGGAAATTGAATCTTTAGGTTGCCCTTTATTCAGAGAGAGCCAATGATCTGAGAAGGCTGATGGTTATCACATCTTAGCATCTCATCACAGACCAAAGGATTCATGGTGGAAATGAAGGCAGTCTTTTCAGAGCTTGGTGTCTCCCATCTGATCAGACAGCTAGCTACATACCCAAGCCTTTGTGCTGTCTGACCTTCTCTCAATATCAGCCCTGTCACCTTCCATCCTTTTCTGGACTCTGCAGTTCTTGAAATACTGAATCTAGTTTGTGTCTGCCAATGTCAATCCTGCACTCCAGCTGCTGGTGGGGAGGAGAATTTCTGTTGGACAACTAGAAACCCTGGGGGGAAACACAAAGAGCAGAAAGACAATATTCTCCATAAAAGAGAGACACAAATTTGATTAGGAAAGGCAAATGAGACTGTTCTCTATGCTGGCCACCAGGAGGCGCTATTTACAAGGGTTATGGGTTTCTAGAACAAAGTTAAAACCACCTGTTTATGACACAGAAAATAAGTGTTTTCAAATTAGAAAGACTTCTCTGAAGCCCCATCTCCACCTTGCTGCTCACCATACTGAACTCTACATGAGCATTAAGCTGGGAGCTTCCCAACTATATATTACTAGCTATGGGACTTTAACATTTAACAGCCTTAGCTAGGTGGTGGTGGTGATTTTTTTTTTTTTTTTTTTTTTTTTTTTTTTTAGAATAAATGAAGCCTAACTATTTTTTTTAAAAGCAGAGAAGACCAGCTGGGCATTGGTGGTGCACATCTTTAATCCCTGCATTTGGGAGGCAGAGGTAGAAGGATCTCTGTGAGTTCAAGGCCAGCCTGGTCTACAGAGTGAGTTTAAGGACAGGCTCCAAAACAATACAGAGAGACCCTGTCTCAAAAAACTGAAAAAAGAAAGAAAGAGAACATTTAACAGCCTCCTGGTCTGTGGCTCAGTTGGTAGGGTGACTGATTGCATAGTGTGGTGATATCTTGTTTGTACTCTAACAAATAAATCTTGCCAGAAGACCAGAGGGAAGAGCTAGCCACTAGTTAACCATAGAGGTCTGTAGGTCTGTACAGACAGACAGGAAGTGAGATGGTTGGGTGGAGAGGGGGATATAAGGCAGGAGGAGATAGGAGCTTGCTCTCTCTTCAGCTGGGAAGTTGTCAAAGTAAGGTGAGGCTGTGGCTAGTTTCTCCTTCTCTCTGGTCTTTCAGTATTTACCCCTATATCTGACTCCAGATTTTTATTACTAAGGCCAATTAGAACTCGTGCTACAAGCACAGTATGCATGAGGCTCCAGGTTCAGTCTCCAGCACTATTTCAGTCTTTCATGATGGCACACGTGTGGTTCCAACGTTTGGGAGGCAGAGGCAGGAGAATTAGAAATCCAAGATCATTCTTAATTACTTGGGGGACTTGAATGCCAGCCTGGGCTGCAGAAGACCCTGTCTCAAAACAAACAAACAACCCCCCCCAAAAAAAAAAACCCTGTCTTTCGTGGTTAGGCTCAAGAAGCCTTGCCTGGCATGCAACAGGGCCAAACTTTCAGCACTGCAAGAAACACCAGTTTACAAACATACAGGTTTATTTCTATTCCTCTCTCTCCCTCTTCCTCTCCCTCTCTCTCTTTTTCAAGACAGGGTTTCCTCTGTATAGCCTTGGCTGTCCTGGAGCTCATTCTGTAGACCAGGGTGGCCTCAAACTTGGAGATCCACCCATATCTGCCTCTGAGTGCTGGGATTAAAGGGGTGTACCACGACAGCTAAAAGTAACTTTTTAACTCGGTCCTGTGGATGTTTATTTTATTTTACATAAACATGTGACACAAAAATAACCCGTTTGTAAATACCAAGTGTTAGTTAGGGGGTATTAAAAATTCATTTGAGTTCCTCTTACCAGCAAGATGTGTTTCAATAATTTAAGTCCAGTTCAATCTAAAGAAACACTTTACATTTTTTTCTGGCGCTCTTGAGCTAGAGATCCTTTTGAAAACTTGAAATTTTCTCAGTGATAGTGTCTAGTTCTTTGTTTTGTTTTTTTGAAAGAGGGTTTCTTTGAGTAGCCATGGTTGTTCTGGAACTAGCTCTGTAGACCAGGCTGGCCTTGAACTCACAGAGATCTGCCTACCTTTGCCTCCCCAGTGCTGGGATTAAAGGTATGAGCCACCAGTGCCCAGTGAGAAATCCCCTTTTCAATCACACCTGAGTCTATGCTCATGAGGAAACTTAATAGACTCAGTATTGTCTTCAGCCACTACCCTCCTAAAGGGGGTTTGGGTAGAGGCTAAATTTTATTTAAAAAAACAAAACCCTTTGGTACGTGTTAACACTTCCCTTGAAGTGAATGAACACGTTGAGGTGCTGGGAGGGTTGTTCTGGCCCCTGGACTAGGGCTTGCATTTGTTCCACTTGGCTGTTGCTTTTCTGAATTCCAAGACCCCATCTCCCAAATTATTAAAGCCAAAGGGAGGCTTGAGGAACCCTGCATTTGTAGTCGGTCCAGAAGAAAACATGGAACCAAGTTTGGAACTGAACAGACTTGTGGGGCCTTCACCCTGTGGTGTCTGTACTTAAGGCAGTGACAGAACAGAGTCATTGGACACTGCATGTCCTGTAAGACAGAATCAGTCACCAGTCAGTGTAGAGAAACCTTTACATTTGCTGTCAGAGGCATCCTGAGTAAAGGAATCTACGCCTACAGCAGGTGGCAGGTAGCAGCATATGACTCTCAAGTAATTTTGCCTGTCATCAACCATGACATTTATCTGCCATCATATTTCTTTTGACATCTTCTCTATGAAATCCTCTTTAGAGGACTTGTACTTTAGTTGACATTTCTCAGAGTTGATGGACTGCAGGGCTGTCTCCTTTGGCTGTCTCCTCTGGCCTTGGTCCTGCTGAGTTCTCCCAAAATCTCTTGTTTTGGCAGACGCTCTGGGGTCCACCCAGAATCACTGACTGGTTAGGCACTCAATGTTGCTCAAAGAAGGTTCACTGTCCTTGGCTAGACAAAATTCTTGATAACTGGTCACTGCCCCCTCCCTCTACCCTCCTGACATGGTCTCTCCCACTTGCTATGAGTTTTCTAGAAGCCACTATTGTTCCTTCCCACATGGATTAGGGAACAATGTCAGCTTCCAAAGCAGTGTGTTGCTATGGGAACCTAAAGTTATTTGGAGTTGCAGAGCAGTAGCAAGTAATCATTGACACAACCTGAAACACGCCGTAATTGTCCTTAAGAAGAATGGGTGGAATATTTTATTCTTAGGTGAGGGAACTGTGCTCTTGTTCCCGGAGGGGAGCTGCCGAGTGTGGTAGTCAGGAGAAGGAAGCTTCTGGTTTTGGAAAGGCCTCCTCCTGGCTTTCTTACTTCCTCCTGCTGCTGCTGGTGTCCCTTACATTCTTTATTCTCTCGCAGCTGCTCTTTCTGCCGTGGAAAGTGGAGCATCAGTCTAGAGCTGCAAGGGACGTGGGAGAAGTCCTGTGAATCTCCGAAGCAGGTGGTGCCTGCACATTAACCCTCTATATGAGGAACCAGCACAGAGGGAGGAAAGATGTACCCATAACGTGACCTTGCTGTCACTAATGAAAGAAATCCACACACTCTATGCCCTGACTGCCCTCAATATTTTAAAAGTTGTGTTTATTTTTATTTTATGTGTATGGGTGTTTTTGCTTGCATGCATGTCTGTGTACCATATGCATGCCTGGTGCCTGAGGAGGCTGGAAGAGGACATCAGATCCCCTGGAACTAGACTTACAGACAGTTGGGAGTTGCTGTGTGGATGCTGGGACTAGAACCCAGGTCCTGTACAAAAGCAGTTAGTGCTCTTAATTACTGAGCTATCTCTTCAGTCCCCTTCCTTAACATTTTAATCTACTCACACTCCTTAGCAGACTAATAGTAACTAACCTACTCACATGCATTAACATGCTGTGTGCCCTAGGGGTGGGGCAGGGGGTGGGCAGGATCTTTTATGTTTGAAATGTCTTTTAAATTACTTATTTGTGTATGTAGTGATGGGTTATAAACCTGGGGTCTCCTGTGCTCTACCTCTGGTACTCCTTCACCTGGGCATCAAACCCAGGATCTCATGCCTCTCAGCCTAGCATCCTACCGTTAAGCAGTCTCCCCGGCCCAGCCATTGGTATCTTTCAATCCAAGGTCATTCTCATCCTGTCTTAGTCTGGCCTGGTCCTGGTAAATCTGTGTGATTGGGTTAAGGTCATGTCTACATATTTACCAGGAACCCCACAAAAGTGATCCTGAGTCCTTGGTGCATCATATCAGAAGGTGTGTTGGTGACATTAGCTATTTTTTTTTAATTTTTATTTTGTTTGCATTGGTGTTTTGCCTGCATGTATGTGTGAGGGTGTGAGGGTGTCAGATATTGGAGTTACAGACAGTTGTTAGCTCCCATGTAGATGCTGGGAATTGTACCAGGGTTCTTTGGAAGAGCAGCCAGTGCTCTTAACTGCTAAGTCATCTCTCCAGGCCCCAATATTAGCTTTTTTTGTTTGATGGCTTTTGGGTTTCTTTTGTTTGGTTGGTTTGGTTTTGGCTTTTTTCAAGACAGGGTTTCTCTGTTTGGCTCTGGCTGTCTTGGAACTCCTTCTATAGACCAAGCTGGCCTCCAACTCAGAGATCTGCATGCCACTGCCTCCTGAATGCTGGGAATAAAGGTGTGTGCCACCACCATCACCCAGCTGGTGATGTTGACTTTAATTACATGGTTAGATGGTGTTTTTGAGCCAGGCATGGTAGTGCCTATCTGTATCCCCAGAGCTGAAGCAGGAGGAGAGCTGTAAGTCTGTTATTAATCTGGCCTATAGCATTAGTGTTTGCTTGTCATCTGAGCTCTAGGGAGGGATGCCAAGGCAAGAAGATCCCTGGGGCTCATTGGCCAGCCCATCCAGCTGAATCAGTGTGTTCTGGGGTCAGAGAGAGACTTCGTCTCACCAAATGAGGCGATCTGGAGAGATGGCTCACTGGCTTAGAGTACATACCTGAGTTCAATTCCTGGCTCCCACATCTAGCAGCTCACAACTGCCTGTAACTTCACCTCCAGGAGCTGACACCTCTGTTCTCAGGGTACCTGCACTCACATGCACACACATACAGATGTTAAAAATAAAAAAAAAATAAATTTTAAAACAATTAAGGTGAGTGGCCAATGGTAGTTAATGCCTTTAATCCCAGCAGAGGCAGGGCTAAATAGTGTGGACAAAAGTTTCTGTCCCACCTGGTCCTGTTGTCATTTAGTCCCAAATAAACACACAGAGGCTTACTTATATTAATTATGAACTGTTTGGTCTATTGCTCAGTCTTATTACTAACAAACTCTTACAACTTAAATTAACCCACACTTCTTATTATGCTTGGCCACATGGCTTGGTAGCTTTTCTCAGTATGGCATTCTCATCTTGTTTCCCCTGCATCCAGCTATTGACTCACTATCTGCATTCTTCTTCCCAGAACGTGCCTAGTCTGGTAGCCCAGCCTCTACTTCCTGCCTGGCTACATCCTACCTGTCCATTGTCCAAAACAACTTGATTTATCAACCAATAAGAGAAACATATATTCACAGCATACAGAAGGACATCCCCCATCAAAATCATAAGACCATTTCTATAAAAAAGAACAAAGTTGGCCAAGCAGTGGTGGCACACACCTTTCATCCCACTCAGAAGGCAGAGGCAGGAAGATCTCTGTGAGTTTGAGGCCAGTGTAGTATACAGAGCAAGTTCCAGGACAGCCAAGGCTGCACAGAAAAAAAATAATAATGAGCTTTTGACATTCTATAAGTAAGTGCTTTCCATCTCATTCGTTCCTGTCAGTACGATGCAAGTACTCATGCATTATTCTACAGCTTACAATCCAATGTTGTCATAATTCTTCAGATGCCATGTCATCCTAAGTTTCTGGTCAGTAACAAGCCTGCAAAGAAATTCACACGAACCATATAAAGTCCAAGTTCTTTCAAAGCAGAGATGGATCTAAATATAAAGGTCGGGTGTGGGTCTTGGAAGAAAAATTGGGGGCAGTTTTTAGTAACCAAAGTAACATATATTTAAGTGTATTGAAATATTAAGAAAAACAGCACAGCCACTCAACAGTGGTGGAAGACCAGGACAGTTGTATTCATTGTCAAAGAGAATGGGAAAGATTGCTGGAGCTTCAAGCGTCCCAGCTCTCTGGGAAAGGCTGGAGTGATTCTCAGGATGGTGGAAGGTTTCAGGATCCATGTGGTGCAGCCATTCCTTTGCTAGTCTTGTTGAGAATGTAGCTTCCTCAGAGGACTGATGAGAGCTGCAAGCTGTTTCTCTTTAGAATGCATGCACGATGTTGGTTGCAAGTTCAGGGAGCTCAGACATGTAGCACAGGGTAGAGCATATGTTTGGTATGCACAGCTCTGGGCTTGGCCCCCAGCATCACAAAACAAACAAACAAACAGGAAAGGAATGGATCTAGGTCTTCTTAATTGTGTTTCTTTCTGTAAAGTTGCACTGTAAAGTGCAATCACTGTAAAGTGATTGTCATACTCTGGGAGCAAGTACAAGTAGGGTGTGTCCTACTGTGAAGTCATCCATAGAGGGATCTTATTTTACCCTAAGGAGTTTCTGTTGACTTGACAATAAGCTCAGTTGTCATCGCTTAGACAACCTACAGACTGTACCAGTACAGGCGTTAGTACGCTTCAGACTAGAAGCAAGTGACATCATTAGGTTTCTAACTCAAGAGCCAGAATCAAGAATTAATTACAGGTGGTCCAGACACAGTGCCACACACCTGTAATCCCAGCATTTAGGAGGCTGAGGCAGAAGAATTCAAGCTCATTCTCTGCTACATAGGGAGTTCAAGGCCAGCCCAGAATAACTGGGGTATTGTCTCAAACCTTCCATAATAAAAGAACCACAGGATGGAATCAACAGATATGGAAAAGTGGCAGTTTGAATATTATTGATGCCTTTAAAACTTTTTCCTGGGTGCATATAGGAGTGTTTTTGTTTTGTTTTTAGTACAATCTGTAGACTGAAATGAAATCCTGAAAACATACGTTGGGCTGGGAGTAGGTAAAAGTAACCCAGGTTTGAGTCCCAGTACTGGAGGGAAAATGTCTTATACTCATTGGCCCATTTCTCTGTCTCCTTTCTTTAGCAACTTTTACTAAGTCTTTACTCATAGTTAACTTGTTTAAGTTTTTTTAGCAGATTCTTTACTAGATTCTATTTGGGAAAACCGTGTTTGCAGTCATGGTGTTGCCTCGTCCTGTTTGAGATGCTACTGATTTAATCAGCTCTCACTGGTCCCAAGGAAACAAATTGGACTTTCATGGTGTCTCTGCCTTCAAGACTCTCTTACAACGTCCTGGTCTAACATGTGAGTAAGGAAGGTTACTCAGGGTCAGCCCAGGATTACACAGAAAGACAGGAATCCACCCGAACTGAGAGCTCATTCACACCTGCAGCAATATGTGTCTATGCATTAACCTTTCTCCACAATCAAGCCAAACCTAGAGTACAGCCTAATGTTGCAGGCAAGAATAACCTTCCTGCAAGATTTTTTTGTTTTGTTTTTGTTTTTCAAGACAGAATTTCTCTGTGTAGCCCTGGCTGTCCTGGGACTCACTTTGTAGACCAGGCTGGCCTTGAACTCACAGAGACCCACCTGCCTCTGCCTCCCAAGTGCTAGAATAAAAGATTTGTGCCACCACACCTGTCTGCAAGATTATTTTTTGATAGTGAGAGTATATTATTTCCCATTGTCACTGTAAAAAACCTGGTGACTGAAAATAACACAAATTCGGCTGGGAATGTATATACTCAGGCGTACATTATGTGCTTAGCATGACACAAAGTCCCGAGTGTGATCCCCAGTACACACACACAGAGACACACACATACACCACAGAGACAGAGACACACAGGCATGCGTGCTTGTGCGCGCCCACGCACACGTACACACACACACACCTAATTTCTGGAAGTCGTAAGTCCAAAGTGTGTCTCCCTGAGTCAAGGCTCTGGTAGAGCTGTGTTCCTGGAGGCTCCAGGGAGAAACCACTTCCTTGCCTCTTCCAGGATCTAGAGACCACTGTATCCCTTGGCCTCTTCAAGCCTCAAGCCATTGATGGATAATTTTTGACTGTTAACTTGATAGGATTAATAAACACCTAGGACATTAATGAGTGTGTCCCCAGGGCCTTTTCTAGAGATGATTAACTGAGGGGAGTCTCCCTGAATGTGAACACTCCATCTCAATCCCATACTGAATAAAAAGCGAACAGAGGAAAGAGCCAGATGGACACCAAGTCTCCACCCTCTGCTTCCTGATGTTCAGTATGAGCCAGTCCCTGCCCACATCCACACAGCTGGGGCCTGCTCCTCCTACCCTCTCTCCACCCCCATAATGAACTCTATCCCCACAAGGGTCAAAATAAGCCTTTTCCCCCCTACGACACTTCTTGTCAGATGTTAGGTCACAGTGACAAGTGTGTATGGAGGCTGACACTGCCCACTCTGCTCTCCTCTTCCGTCTCACTATTTCAGACAGGGCCTCTCACTGAATGTGGAACATGACAGCTCAGCCAAGCTAGCTGGCCAGCAAACCCCAGGAATCTACCCCATTTCCCCTCATCACTGGGATTACAGATGCACGCCCAGGTATTTGTGGGTGCTAGAGGTCTGAACTGACAAAGCCACCTCTCCAGCCCCCAGTTTTGTCTTGTTTGTTCTTTTTGTTTTGTTTTTGGAGACAGGGCCAATCTTTGTGGCCAAGCTGCCCATAAATGCACTGTTTAGATCAGGCTGGCCTCAAAGTCTTGACCATCCTGCCTCAATCTCCCAAGTGCTGTCTAAAATATTTTTTGTTTTCTTTCTTTCTTTCTTTCTTTTTTTCTTTCTTTCTTTCTTTTTTTCTTTCTTTCTTTCTTTTTTTTTTTTTTTTTTTTTTTTTTTTTTTTTTGGTAATGGGACCTGTGAATGCAAAACTTCACTGAGCAAATTTATAAGCTGTAGCGAACCAAGAAAGAGAAATAGCTCCTGTCTGTTAACATGCAGACTCCATCTGACAGAGATGCTGTTGGCTTCCCCCTGACTATAGAAGAAGCTGCTTGCCTTCCATTTATATCAATATTCCTGATGCGTAGTGTCTATTATTTGGATTTTCTTTGGAGTTAGTTTTAACATCTGCTTCCTCAATAACGAATTAAGGAAGATATTTAAGATATATCTGTTTTATATCTGAATAGGAACCATGATTTTACCCTTTTATTAAAAAACAGTCCTTGGACATGGGCTATTGTGTTAGTCTGACTTTTCATACAGTGGCAAATGTTTGAGAGAAACAGTGTGAACTAGATATTATCGTTTAAATGAGCAATGTTCTTGCCCCCTTTGATGGTTTGAAAGGAAATGGTTTCATTGGAGGACATGTGCCACCGTGGAGGCAGACTTTGAGGTCTCACAAGTGCTCAAGGTACCACCAAGTATCTCAGACCACTTCCTGTTGCCTACAAGATATAGGACTCTCAGGTACTTCTCCAGCACCATGTCTGCCTGCACACCACCTTGTCCCACCATGATTAGTGAGCCACCTCAATTAAATGTTTTCTTTGTAAGAATTGCCATGGTCATGGTGTCTCTTCACAGCAACAGGAGCCCCAACTAAGACATCCTCCACCACACACTTTATATTTGAACATTTTATTTGGTCACCAGTTGGTGGCATCATATTTCTTTGTTGTTGCTTGCTCTGTGTATATGTGTAGGTTTCTCTCTCTCTCTCTCTCTCTCTCTCTCTCTCTCTCTCTCTCTCTCTCTCTCTCTCTGTGTGTGTGTGTGTGTGTGTGTGTGTGTGTCCATGTAGAGGCTGAAGGAAGAGATCAATGTCAGGTGTCTACCTCAATCCCTCTCCACTTTATTTTTTTTTTTTTTTTGAGACGAGGTCTCTCACTATACCGGGAGCTCTGTAGGCTTGCTGGCCAGCCAGCACTGGTGATCCCGTTGCCTCTGCCTCCCCAGCGTTGAGATCACAAGCATGTACTGCTGTTTCTAGCTTTTTATATGTGCGCTGGGGGTCCAAGCTCAGGTCCTCATTAACTGATCCATCTTCCCAGCCCCAAAGACACAAGACATGGAACATACGAGGTTGGAGGCAGAGCTGGCAGAAGTAGGTCACAGAAGGCTGGCAGCTGAGAGTGAGAGTCTGGCCATACAGCTGACTCATTGTGTTTCCTGATCCACCAGGTGTGAATGAGCTGCTCTAGCCATCACACCTTCCTTGCTATGATGCAGCATGCCTGCTGAACTATGAGCCCAAATAAAGCTCTCATCCCGGAAGCAGCATCTGTAGGGATTTCATCACCGTGACGAGAACATTAATAATACGGGAGGAAAGATTACTTTGACTCTAGGTTTCAGAGGCTGGCCCTGCTGCCTTGTACATCTGTGAGGGGTTGCTTGAGAAAAGCTGTTCACTTCATGACAGCTGGGAAGCTAGTGGCTTCTGGCCCTGTGTTCCATCCCAACCCTTAGCCTCTCAGCTGGTGCCGCCCACATTCCAACTCGCCAACATGCCCTCACACCCAGAGTGTGCTTTCCTCAAGTCCTAGGCATCTCTCATTCCAGTCAGGTTAACAATCAAACTACACAGCTGTCCATGAGGCACACAGAGGGCTGAGACCATACTCAGGTCTTCCAGAGCCCACTCCGCCTCTGCTTGGATGTTTCCAAAGCTTCTAGAGACACAGCTGAAGTCATTCTGTGATTGGTGCATTTGAGGGGTGATGTAGCTAACTGCAGGGCCCAACAGCCTGGAGAGAGGGCTCACCATCTCCGTAAGTGAACAGTACCCTGGGTTCCAAGTTCCTCCCCTCATTCTGCCAAATGCTATCTTGGGCAAGTGACATATCTTCTCCGTGGACGTCATACATTTACTCATGGGTTGTTACATAAAGGAAGCTCCACGTGGTAGAAGACTGCTCATGTGGAAATGCTGGCTGCCCTTTTACCAGTGGGAAAGGTTGACACAGCATGTGACGGTTATTTCCAAATTCCACCTTGCTAACATCCCTGACTAGGCTTGTGCTTGTTTAGACCCATGCATTGCTGGTCCATGTCAATGTTCACTGGTCAAGTGCTGCTGTTGTGGTGGGGAAGGTCTGACTTATTCTGACTACCAAGTCTAAACTAACCTCAGTTGGCTGGGATTGCTGAGAAATACACATCTAGTGAAAGAGAAAACTTCAAACATTTGTTCATTTTTTATTTTATTTACACGTGTGAGTGACTTTTATGTTATGTGCACTGTGTGCGCAGTGCCCACAAAGATCGGAAGAAGGCGGCAGATCACCTGGAACTGGAGTTAGAGGCAGCAGTATGTAAGCCTCTGCTCCCAGTGTGGGTGCTGGGAACTGAGGCAGCAAGAGCAGCGAGTGTTCTGTTTGTTTGTTTGTTTGTTTGAGACAGGGTTTCCCTGTGTAGCTTTGGAGCCTGTCCTGAAACTCACTCTGTAGACCAGACTGGTCTCCAACTCCCAGTACCCGGATTAAAGGCGTGAATCACCACCACTAGGCAACAGCAAGTATTCTTAACTGCAGAGCCATCTCTCTCCATCTCCCTAACCCCCTGCAAAACTTTAAACCAGCTGTGGTGGTGTGTGCCTGGAATCCCAGCACTCAGGAGGCTCAGAAGGGAGGGTACTGAGTTCTGTCTTAACTGTCCCTCCAAGAAGACAAGGCAGAACACTATGACACAGTATGTAAGCAGAGGCTGTGCAGATTTGGGGTGACACCAAGGATTGGATTTATGTGTTATATAGAATTACTGCTATGAGTGTGCTATGCTGGGAACATAAATGGGCAGCATTTATGTCTTTCTACTATGTCAGCTCTTTTGAATTTATTGAATGACAATAGACACACAAGCCATGTCCATTTTGCTGGTCACTGTTTACTGAATAGTCCTGATTTCTTCTCATAGCTGGCTGTAATCACAGGCTCTTTATTCCATTTTAGCTGCTTATGTTAACCAGAAGCTCACACATTATGCTTCACATACCAGTATAAACGAAGGCTATAGAAGGGCTAAAATGGATTAAAGGTGCCAAGAGACTATAGTACTGCAGTGACAGTGGCAGGGACAGAAAGAACCTACTGCCCAGAAATCACACTCTGCTTAAACACATGGTGGCCCAGGCCAAAAGGAAAAGCTCTCACTCTGATTTCTGAAGCGCAGCCCAGCCTGACCCCTGTCATCCCCCCCCCCCCCAGCATCCCTGGGCACTGCTCTCTTCCTGAATCTGGAATTTCAGCCACTCTGGCCTTCTCTCAAGGTCCCAGAGTGCTTGCATATGCAACTCCTTCCCAAATGCTTTCCCTCACTTCCATTAAAGCCTCCTGGTCCTTTGCCCGCTTATTTCCTACCTCTCCTTCAAGTCTTGGCTGATCCTGACCTCTCTGAGCCCCAGCAGATCAATTCCCCACAGTGCCCTTCACGGGTAGTTGGTGTACCTCTCTTACACAGCACTTAACTGCCATCAGAATTTGGCATGGACCTCTGGGATGGTTCAGGCCAAAGTTCCTGAGGGCCCTGAGTCTGTTTCTGCACTCTGTCCAGTTTTAATGCCCAACTCAGTCCCTCACAGTACTGGTTCTTGTGTTTCTGAGAGGCACACCCCTGCAGAAAAAGCAGGGATCATTTATGGAGAGGTCATGCACTTCTAGTGGGGGGGGGCAAGTGATACAAGCATGGGAATCCAGCAGCTCAGAAGGCCTCACTGTGCAAGGGGTTGAAGCTTTTACACCACAGGGCTGCTGGGCTCATTTGCATAGCACGGGTTTTTCAGGGTGTGTTCTGTCTGTTACAGGCAGGTTTTTGTACAATTTTGTGAGTCACGTATTTCATGAGCATCTTAAATCTCAACACATGGGCCTTGGGGGACATTTGTCCAAACAGAACTCACTCACAGGCTAGATCTCTGTGTTTGAGGCATTAGGAGACAAACCAGTGCCAATGTCAGTGGTGACTATGCAGTATCCAGGCAGAGCCCTGAGGATGGAGTTAAGGTATGGATATTGAGGAGGAGGAAGAAGATATCCCCTCATCCCAAGACACAAAATCACTTTCCTTGATGTTACTGCACTGTCTCAGCTTAATTGACATCTCTCCCTTTTCATTTTAAGAATGGCACTTATGGGGGGTGGGGTGAGGTGGAGGCTCACAGTGCTTGTGTATGGGTCATCACATGGTCCCTGAGGATCAGACCCGGGTGATCAGGCTTAACAACAGCTGTCTTTACCCACTGAGCCATCTTTGTCATCCCTCTTTCCTTTTCCCCCCCAGTGTCTTAGTTAAAGTTTCTATTTCTGTGAAGAGACATCATGACCTTGGCAACTCTCATAAAGGGGAAAAAAACCCATTTAATTGGTGTGGCTTGCATTTTCAGAGGTTTAGTTCATTATCATCATGGTAGGTGTGCAGGCAGACATGGTGCTGGACACAGAGCTGAGAGTCTTACATACTGACCCACAGGCAAAGGAGACCTCAAAGCCCACCCCCACAGTGATATCCTTTCTTCAACAAGGCCACATCTACTTTAACAAGGCCACACCTAATAGTGACACTCCCTATGAGCTTACAGGGTCAACTACATTCAAACTGCCACATTCTACTCCCTGCCCCCCCATAAGCTTGTAACAATATCATAGTGCAAAATGCACTCAGCCCAATTTCAAAAGTCCCATAGTCTCTCACGGTCTCAAAAATGTTTTAAAGTCCAGAGTTCAAAGTCTCTTCTGAGATTTATGTAATCCCCTATAAAATCAAAGTGAAAAAACAGGTCACATACTTCCAACATAAAATGGCACAGGACCATCACAAAGAATAGGGAAGGGAATATAGTGAGGAAATACTGGACTAAAGACCAAAGCAAGGCTGGGCAAACTCTGAAGTTTGCATCTCCATGTCTGATGTCAAAAAGCTCTTCAGATCTCCAACTCCTTTCAGCTTTGTTACCTACAACACACATCTTTCTCCTGGGTTCTATTGCTATGAAGAGGTACCATGACCACCACACCTCTCATAAAAGAACACTTAATTGGGATGGCTGACATTTTCAGAGTTCTAATCCATTATCATGCTATGTCAGACCCCATTGTGCTTCTTGTACCAGTCACTCAGGAGACAGTGCCAGGGAAGGAACAAGGCATCCTGAAACCACAGCCCTGGTAGACAAGGTGAAGTGAAAACAGTTTGGGGCAGGGCACCTGTTTATGTCTCCTTATTTGAGGAAGCCTCATAATGGGATTCATAGGGAGGAGGGGAAGCCACTTTGGCATAGCAAGATGGGAGCTAGGACTGAAAGCCTCGTGGACAAAATACTAATTTCTCCCTTGGGAGGACTGACCTTTGAGAGGGAGGAAAGCAATTCCTGAGGAGGGGTGATGGCTTGCAGAGCAGAGTGAAGCTTGAGATGGAGTTCCTACCTCTCTCTTTCCCAGCTGGCCAGAGCACCATTTGCGCTGATCTGGGCTGGTGCATACCACCCAGTCCAGCTTTTTAAATGGGTGCTGGGTCTCAAACTCTGTTCCTCATGCTTGTGTTGCAAGCACTTTACTGACTGAGCCTTCTTCCAGCCTCCAAATCTGTATTTTTAAAAATCACATTTAAAATATTTTTTGGTGCTGAAGTTTGAATATAGAACCTTATACAAGCTAAGCTACTAGCTGGCATGCTCGCTATCTTCCTCTCTCCTCTCCCTTTCTCTTTTCCTTCACTCTCTCTTATTTTGTTTTGAAAGAGTTTTACACTGTAGGCGGGCCGCAAACTCACAGAAATCCTCCTGCCTTAGCTTCTGCAGTGCTCTATTAAAGATGATCAAAGCTGGGAGACTCAATCAATGGTAGCATTCTTGAGTAAGTGCGGGTTGGTGGGAGGGCAGTAACAGGATTGGTGAGTCTTTGCTGGGAGGTTCTCACAGAAGGACCAAGCTTAGCTCCCACCTCACATGCTCAGCCTTGACATTCCACAGTTCCTTCTCAGAGACCAAATGGAACTATCTGACCTTGAACTTTGAATCTTCAAAACCGTGAGCTAAAGAAATACCTTTCAGCCAGGTGTGGTAGTGGCTAAAGCCTTTGATTCCAGGCAGATCTCTGTAAACTGACTGAGGTGGCATTTTCGTTTCCCAAAATAATCACACAGAAGCTTCACATTAATTACAAACTGGCTGTTGCTCAGGCTTATTAC
Organism: Phodopus roborovskii; assembly: GCF_943737965.1. NCBI lineage: Eukaryota > Metazoa > Chordata > Mammalia > Rodentia > Cricetidae > Phodopus > Phodopus roborovskii. The sequence continues at coordinate 2,425,499 of NW_026126645.1, forward strand.
TAGCTAGCACTTACAACTTAAATTAACCCGTTTCTACTAATCAACGTTTTTGTCACATGTCTCATGGAATTACTTGTTCTGTAGTGGCTCGATGGCATCTGTCCCAGACTCCACCCTTTTATCTCTCCATATTTTCAGTTTGGCTTTATCTTGCCTTGGTATAGGTCAAATCAGCTTCTTTATTAACCAGTGAGAATAAAACATATTCACAGCATGAAGGTTTATCCCACAGCAGATCTTTGTGAGTTCCTGGCCAGCCTGATCTGCATAATGAGTTCCAGGACAGCCAGGGCTTCGAAAAGAAAACAAACAAACAAACAAAAAAAAAAAAACAAGGAAACCTCTTTTCTTCATGAGTAACCTGCATCATTACATCGTGTATTTTATCATAGTGGCAAAAAGCTGGTTGACATAGTCTCCAAATAGCCTCAGGCTCCATGATATTAAGTCTAGAGTGAGGCAAGCCTGTGTTCAAATCTTGTCTTTGCCTGTCTCCTAATTTATTTAAGATTTTAAATTTTCTTTAGGTCTCCGTTTCCTAATTTGAAAAAAAGACCCAGATGTGGTGACTCATGTTCCTAATCCCAGCATTCAGGAGGCTGAGGCAGGAGGATTGTTGTGAGTTCTCTGCTTCAGACAGAAGCTACTTTGGGAACACCCAGAGGGGACAGCTGAGGCAGGACAGAACAGAAGGGGATGACTTGCTTCTGGGAAGAAATAGTCACACAATTGTCGTCAGTGTCCTAGGCCGAGCTTGGGCTGCTGGCCACACTGCACTGCAGCTGTTCCCTGGCTACCTCTGTCCCAGTCTCAGTGTCCCCAAACAGGACAACAGGGAGACCGTGGAAGTCATCTGTTTGTCAAGCATGCAGGGTACAAGGTCTGGTAAGTAGAGCAGCCAGCACTCACTTGTTGTTCCCACCCTGCTCCCCCTCACCCCCCTCACTCCCCCAAGCACTTTTCAGGCAACAGTAGTGAACCGTGACCACACACTGGAGAGTAGGTGTCTTTTTGTGTTCCCATTTCACAGATGAGACTGGGGCACAGGACAAGTGCTGAGTTGGGATTTGAAGCAGGCAATCGTGCTCTAGGCTCTTATCCCGTGGGGGTGCTCAGTCTGGTCTAGTAAGTTTGTGTGGGTGAACAGACTCGTGGAAAAGGCCACTTGGGAGAGTCTACACACAGTTCTTAACTCCACGCAGGATATGTTTACTGGCATCCAGTCCCTGGTTCATGTAGGGCTTCTGGCTTCTAGTAGAATTGTGAAAACGAAATTTCTACTGTCCTGTGTCATCACACCACACCTGTAGTCATTGTATCACAGATGCCAATGAAACCCCTCCCCCACCATCTCTGTTCTTGGCGTTCCTCCTCTGGGAAGAGGTGAGGGAGAGTTGAGTTGAGCAAGACCTGGTAGTGCACACCTGTAATCCTGGCACTAGAGAGGCAGAGCCAGGAAGATCAGGGTAGTCCAAGGCCAGCCTGAGCTAGTTGAGGTGCTGTCTCATAAAAAAATTTAAAAAGAAATGAGGGGATCAGATATGGAAAGGGCATGTTTCCAGGGTTTTTATGGTTTGGTTTGCAACCCTGGAGATTGTACCTAAGGCAAGCACCCTATTACTCCAGCCCCAAGCAGGGGTTCAAATCTAAGCTTCCAGGTAGCTCTACCTGGAGACCTCTGTCCTTGGAGTCAGGAGCAATTCAAGCCCTTCAGTCCTTATCCTGTGTCAGTAACTATGACCCAGCCATAACCAGGGGCTCACCTAGTATCTTGTTTACAAAGGGGACTTGGGAGCACTTGCCTGAGGTAACAGTGAATCAGTGACAGCTCCAGCACAAAGATAGATGTGCCCTGCTGGGAGGACATCTGTAATTTCTGTTTCAGTGGCTCCTTGGAGGGCTGGCCACGGACTCACCAAAGGAGGTGACATGGACTGACTGGGGGGGTGCAGAGGGGTGGGGGGTGTTGACCCTGCACGGTTGGATCCTGCTCAGCCACACCCATGCTATGCTATGCAACCTTAAGGACATCCCTCGATCTGCCTGCATCACTATCCGTAAGCTGAAACTACCGACTGTCAGCCCTGGGGTGAGCCTGTGAGATGGGATAGCGGGATGTAGGAGGTGAGAGCGTGGGCTCGGGCCAGACTGCCAGTGTCTGTGTGAGTATAGCTGTGGAGGCCGGAAGAGGGCTTCTGACCCCCTGGGGCTCCGTCCCAGGCAGTTGTGAGCCACCCATTGTGGGTGCTGGGAATTGAACCTTGATCCTCTCTGTAAGAACAACAAGCCCTATTAACTTTGGAGTCATTTCTCTAGCCCACAGTAACTATTGGGCTTGGGCAATCAATGGTGCTTTGGTTTCTCTGCTGTAATCGGGGAATGGTCATATCTGTGTGATACAGTCATGAGAACTCAAGGAGTGTTTTATGTCACATGCTCAGGAGAGAGCCAGACGCGCAGAAGGTCCTCAATAAACAGCATCTTCCCCTCCCCCAGTCTCACCACAGTGCCAGTATTACTATATGACCATGAAAACAATCACCGCAGAGCCTGGGAAGAAGTGGCCCCTCTTGTCTCTGCTGCCACTTCCTGCTGAGGGAATGGGAAGGGCAGGTCTGCCATCCCTGGCTCCAGGGTTCCCAAACCAAGCTGATGGCCTGTGCCCTAAAAATGTAGGCTTCCCCTTCACCTCCTGGGAGCCTGGCATTCTGCCGGAGCTCCCAGAGCCTGTTATAGATTTAGCTCCCAAATCACATCTACCAGTTGTCAGCCACTTATCAGCAATTAAGTTTCCATTATAGATGTCAAGACAGAAATACATTTTCGCTGTTGAATGGGGAGGTGTTCCCACGGGCTGTCAGACTTGGGTTCTTGTTCTCCCTGCTGTGGCAAAGACTTCTACAGATTTCCACACTATTACAACCAGAAGTGACCCTGGAGAGGCCCATTTTACATAAATAGAAACAGATACTGTGAGCCAGGGGCAGGGATGGGGGAGCCCCATGCTGCATATGTTTGCTGGGTCTTTAGAAGGAAGGTCCCGGGCCTGTGCTCTCTTGTTAAGCTACACACCAGACCTAACACATTTGCTCACTTTCTCTCTTTTCAGGAGATTTTATTTTCTTTTAGTATGTGAACTTGTCGTTGACTATGGTTGCCCTCAGAAGCTCAAGATGTAGGATAGCCCAGGAACTGGGACCCAAATTCAGCGAGTGCTTGTAATCATTGAGCCATCTCTCCATTGAGCCACCTTCCCTACCTGACCCCAACCATTTTCTTTAAGACAGAGCCCTGGCTGGCCTGGATCAAGCTGTGTCTACCAGGCTGCCAAACTCACAGAGATCCACCTGCCTCTTCTTTCCAAATGCTGGGATTAAAGGTGTGCACCACCACACCCAGATATTTGACTTTTTTTTTTTTAACTTGAAATAATTGTAAAATATATTCACAAGAGAAGTGCATAGAACTAACTACCCCATACTGTTCAGAGCATGGGATGAGTACTGCCTCCATCTAGCCACAAATGCCACTTTCATTTATTACTTATTCATAGACAGGGTCTAATTTTATATTTCAGGGTGACCTGGAACTCTCTAGGCTACCTTCCAATCAAAGCAATCCTCCTGCCTCAGCTTCCCAAGAGCTGGGATTACAGGTGCAATCTTTGACAGCCAGCCCCACATCTGTTTCAACAGTGGTCTTCAGTGGGGTCAACAGTCCACTGGACACAGAGTGAACTCTGATAGGAAGGAACCCATGGAGCTAGCTCCCTGTCTTAGTCAGGGTTTCTGTTGCTACATTGAAACACTATATGTAAAAGCAAATTGGGGAGGAAGGGGTTTATTTGGCTTACACTTCCACATTGTAGTCTATCACAGAAGGAAGTCTGGTCAGAAACTCAAGTAGGGCAGGAACCTGGAGGCAGGAGCTGATGCAGAGGCCATGGAGAGGTGCTGCTTACTGGCTTGCTCCTCCTGCATTGCTTGGTCTGCTTTCTTATAGAACCCAGGACCACCAGTCCAGAGATGGCACCACCCCTACAATCACTAATTAAGAAAATGCCCAACAGCCTGATCTTATAGAGGCAATAGGGTTCCCTACAGTCAGATGATGCCAGCTTACGTAAGTTGACATAAAACCATCCAGCATACTCCCCTTCATTTTCTCCATTATTGAACTTTGGCTTTAAGTTCCATTATCCCAGTACTATTTTAAAGCCAGCTACTGGACTGGGGCAGTAGCTTAGAAGATGAGGGTGCTTTCCATCAATCGTGACAACATGAATTCAATACCTGGAGTCCACATGACAGAGGGGGAGAACTGCCTCCTGAAAGTTGTTCTTTGACGTCCAAATGTGCACCATGGTGCACGCACACACACACACACACACACACACACACACGTATACTCACACAGACAGAGTGATAACTTTGTTGTTGTTGTTGTTGTTGTTAACTTTTTATTTTATTTTATTGAGACAGGGTCTCTCTGCATAGCCCTGGTTGTCTTGGAACTCACTACATAGTTCAGGCTGACCTCAAACTCACAGAGATCCTCCTGCCTCTGCCTCTTGAGTGCTGAAATCAAATGCATGAGCCATCATGCCCTTCCTTTATATTAATAATTTCAATTCACATTCTTTCCTTGGGAACAGTACTAGCCACCTGTGGTAGTTTGAATGTAATTGACCCATATAAACTCACAGGGAACAGCATTATTAGGAGGAGTGGGTTTGTTGGCATAGGTGTGGCCTTGTTGGAGGAAGTGTGTCACTGTGGAGGCGGGCTTTGAGTTCTCATATGCTCAAGCCATGTCCAGTGTTGCAGATCACTTCCCGTTGCCTGTGTGTTCAAGATGTAGAACTCTCAGCTCCTTCTCTAGCACTGTGTCTGCCTGCACACTGCCTTGCTTTCCACCATGATTTTAATGGACTGAACCTCTGAACTGTAAGTGAGCCACCCCAATTAAATGTCTTCCTTTATAAGAGTTGCCATGGTTGTAGTGTCTCTTCACAGCACAGAAACCCTAAAACTAAGACACCCCTTTTTAGTTTCTCAGTGTCATCTTAGTCACTTAATTTCAGGAAGCTAGGAGTCCATCTTCTGACTCCCCACATTTGACCTTTCTTTCTTTCTTCCTTTCTTCTTTCCTTTCTTTATTCTTCCTTCTCCTCTTCTCCTTCCCTTCTTTCCTCCCTTCCTTCATTTCTTCCTTCCTTTTTTTCCCCCTATGAGACATGGTTTGTTTGTGTATCCCTGGCTGTCCTGGGACTCATTCTAGAGACCAGACTGGGCTCGAGCTCAGATCCTCTTGCCTCTGCCTCATGAGTGCTAGGGTTCTAGGATTAAAGGAGTGCATCATGACCTTTGCCCACATGTGATTCTATGAGGAGAGAGTGCATCATTGCAGCTGCTGCCGATCCTCTGTTCTCGGTGGAGGCTGACCACCTCGCCACTGCTGAGGTGTTCCAGGAGGCTTAGAGTTGCCAGTAACATACCCGTTTCCTCCTTCTCTTTTCTTCTTTTGTCTTCCCTTGTGGCTTTTGAGACAGGCTCTCACTCTGTGGCCCTAGTGTGTGAGCAGGTTACCTGCTTAGAGAGTAACTGTCCTCAGTTTACTTGGGTCCTTGCAGTGGCGATTTGTCCCTTCTGTAACTCCATGATGGAGCAGTCTTGGAAATCATAACATTACTGAATGGACAGTAATAAGCATGTGTGGGATCCAGAGAGATGGCTCAGTGGATAAAGGTGCTTGCTGCCAAGCCAAATTCAGTCCTTGAACCCTACATGGTGGATGAAACTGACTCCTGAAAGTTGTCTTTTGATCTCCATGTGCATGCAAATAGTACAAAGGCACATGTGAGTATATGCACACACGTGTACAGACACTATATGTAATTTTTTTAAAAAGAGAGAGAGAGGGTGGGAGATGGTTCATTGGCAGGGTTCTTGTCACAACACAATAAAACAAACAAACAAACAAACACAAGAAGACTTGAGGTTGATCCCCAGTGCCCACATAAAAGCCCAGCAAGGCAGCCCTAAGACACCTGGAACCCTCAGTGCTGGTGGCTGGAAATAGGAGGGGGTTGGGGCTTGCTGGCCAGCCAGGCTAACTGAATTGGCAAGCTCCAGGTTCAGTGAGAGCTGATCAGAAGCTCATGGTCCTCTTGCCTTTTGAGTGCTAGGATTAAAGGCCTGAGCTGCCATCCCGGGCTCTACAAATTGACTTGATTCGGATTGATTCTGAAGAACTGTGAGATTGTTCCAAGTGACAGCCTTGGCTGGCTGTGGGCAAAGCTGTGTTTCTATCTTCCTGCCTCTGTGATGTGCACCTCCTTTCCCAGGCTTGTGTCACCCTTCTCCACTGTACATAACCCATGCCACCTGAGAGTTGACTAGCTGTAGACTTTTTGCATTTGAACCCCAGGACCCCACTCTTTCTGGGGAATAGTTCTCTGGAGGATCTTGTGCACACCCAAACAACAAGCAATATGCTGCTGCTAGGACCACGGATATGGGAGAGAAAATAAAGATCCTGCCCTCAACTGTTGGGAAGATGTGCAAATTCCAAGTTAGGAAAGTGTGGCAGTGAGAGGGTACCTGGCCTGGCACGAGCCTGCCCGAACTTTCTACTCAGACCAAGTCCACTGAGGAATGCCACCAACTTCCGTGACTCGCTCTTAGCATTTCTGGGAGTCATTGTGCTGACTGAATGCTTTGGGGCTGCTTCCATCAGAGTTTTTCCATCCCCTGAATTCTTAGGTCAGAATCTTTGTTCTCAGGCTGGTGAGATGGCTGAGCAGGTAAAGAATTTCTCACACAAAGCCCATGACCTGAGTTCAGTCCCTGGATCCTATGGGAGAAGGAGAGGACTGGCTGTGTTGTCCTCGATCCTCCACACCTGCTGGGGGTTATCTGTGGTGCTGGAGATGGAGCCTAGAGCCTGGGGCATAAGATGTGGCCTCTGAGAAGTGATCACCTTGTCGGGATGGGGCCCTCATGGGAGATATTGGTGCCTTTATAAAAGAGGTTTGACGGAGATGGATCAGGGGTTAAGAGAACTGCCTGCTATTCCAGAGGACCCAGGTTCAATTCCTAGCAACCACATGATGGCTCATAATTGTCTGTGACTCTAGCTCCAGGGACCTGATACTCTCACACAGCACTAATAAATAATTTAAAAACTAGTTTTAAAATATATTAAAAATAAACAAAGAGGCTTGACAGAAACTCCCTTTCCTTCCCCCATTTGAGAACACAATGAGAAAGGCCCTCTGTGGACTAGATAGCCAGGCAACACCAGACACCCAGTCAGTGCCTTGGTTTTGGATTTTGCAGACTCTGGAGCTGAGGGAATAAATCTCTGTTATTTATAAACCATTAAGCCTATGGCATTTTGTTTCAGAAGTTTAAATGAACTAAGAGAAAGGAGTAAACCCTCAGAGGTTCAAATCCTACCCTTGCAGGTCCCTAATGGTGTGGGGGGCGGTAGCCTTCCCTCCCTGGTTCTCAGTTCTGAAGCTCGAGTTAACTGAGTTAAGGACTGTGGCCGCCTCTACTTGCATCAGGGACAGCTGGTGCTGCTGTTAGGACCCTGGGCTTGAATGCTGCAGCTCTGAGGAGTTAATTCGAGACCAGATCAGTTTTCTCAAGAGCACAAGCCCTCAGCAGCTGTGCAGGCTGTGTTTAAAACTCTCTGCAGGATGCAATCAGGGTTAAATGAGATGAAGTGTTTCATGGACACAAGGTGCTGAGACCAAGGTCTAGCACATCAGGAGCAGTGCCCGAAAGCAAGGGCTCCCCATCATATTTACAGTTCTCTGGGTTCCTTATGCAAACTTGAAATGGCTTCAGCAAATGTGAATACCTGTGATTGAGTTACAGAGGACTTTTTTTCCTCCAGGAATCATCTCTTTGCTCTACTCAGGACCAGTAGCTGGTGCAGTCATTTTATCTTCCTTTACAAACCTTGTTAGGTTCTGTCTGTCTCTGTACTTTAAATAAAAGTTACTTTTTGAAAAGCTTGACTTTGTAATGGGGGGAGGGGAGGTATGAGTGCTTTAAAGGCAGAGATTCGGGGTGTGCGGTTGCCATGGAAACAATTTAGTAGTGTAAACTTTATTTTATAGTATGGCCAGCTAAGTAATTGGTCAGGAGGGAAAGGAAGATACTAGAAGCAATTTCTTTTGGTGTGCGGGGGAGAAGGAAGGAAGGAGGGAGGGAGGAAGGTAAGGAAAGAAGGAGAGAGTAAGGGAGGGAAACAAGGAAAGGGAGGGAGGGGAGGAGGGAGGAAGGAAGGAGAAAACTCTCCTAGCCAGGGAAAGGCCAACAGATGAACAGAAAGCTCTCCTTTCCTCTCAGGGAAAAGAGTTAAAATATAGCTTGTGCTTTGGTTGAGGTAGGAGTCTTAGGACTCAGAAGTGCTTTTTCTTTTTTCTCATTCCATCTGTGGATTAAAACACCAGGGGGAAATCAGAAAGAGCTAGGAGTGGTGATGCCTCATATCTGGAATTAAAGCATTTGGAAGAATGTCCCAGGAGGATAGCCATGAGTTTGAGGCCAATCTGGGCTATACAGTAAGTTCCAGGCCACAGTGAAACTCTGCCTTTAAAACACAATAAAAAAAAATCTAGAAGCAGAGGAAGAAGGGTCACAAGCAAGGACATTAACATTACCAGCTGAAAGCTCAGTGTCCTGTACAGGGAGCATAACTCATGACAGGAAGGTACTTCGAAAGTTTGAGATCCTGGGTTCTATTCCTAAATTATTAGCGCGTGTGCGCGCGCACACACACACACACACACACACACAGAGAGAGAGAGAGAGAGAGAGAGAGTCTTTATGGCTAGGAGACACCTATGAGGCACCAGTGGCAAAGCTACCTGTAGCTGTTTATGTTACTAAGGGACTTCCACATCCTCAGAGATGTTCAGCTATATCCCAGGAATTTTAATGCTGGTGTTCAAGCCCAGGGTCTTATGCATGCTACCAACTGATCTACAGCCACAGCCCTACATTTTAATCTATATTTTTATTTTAGTGTCTCTTTGTGCAAAGCATAAACCAGACACAATCTTTGCATTCACTGAGTTTGTGTTCTAGGTAGGGAAATATGAAAATAACCGGTAGTTATCTGTCATTAGCTGGCATACAGAGGTTCAGTGACTGGCCTGGAACCTAGCAGGCCATGAACAGAGACTATCTCACTTAAATCAACAGCCTGTCAATAGGTCATCTCAATTTTCATGTAGGAAATAGAATTACTGGTTCATGAAGCAACTTGTTCAAGCTCACAAAGCCCAGTGGGGACTAGACTCCAGACAGTGAGGACAGAGGTCTAGCTACCAAGCCTCTGTGTTCTCAGGCAGGCTGCATGAGCCACCACTGGGACTGTCTTGAACTGAAGCTACTGCACAGCAATTGGGAACCATCTGGCTATGATTTGGGAATGGCCGGATTTGGGGATGGAGCTCCTGAGGGCGCAGAGGTGTTCCTGGATGTTCCAATTTCATTCTGTTGCTGTAATAAAATGCCCCGACAAAAAAAGCAACTTAAGGAAGAAAGGGCTTTGTGGTCATTTGAATGTAATTGGCCACCATACTTCCAAAGGGAGTGGCACTGTTAAGAGGTGTGGCTTCATTAGAGTGGGTGAGGCCATGTGGGAAGAAGGGTGTCACTATGGGGGCAGGCTTTGAGGTTTCCTATGCTCAGGATACTGCCCAGTGTCTCAGTTGATTTCCTGTTGCCTTTGTGATGTAGGACTCTCAGCTACTTCTCCAGCACCATGTCTGCCTGCCATGATGACCATGGACTGAACCTTTGAACTGTAAGTGAGCCTCCCCAATTAAATGTTTTCCTTTATAAGAGTTGCTGTGGTCATGGTGTCTCTTCACAGCAATAGAGACACTAAGACAAGTTTATTCAGCTTGTTGCTCCTAGTTATAGTCTGTCATAGCAGAGCAGTCGAAGTGGCAGGGGTGTGCGGCACTTAATCACACCACACAGTTAAGAAAGAGCAGAAAGAAATGCATGCATGCAGCCCTGCTTGCTGCTTCTTTCTTATACAGTCCAGGAGACACAGGCACGCACGCACGCAGACATGTCCAGTAGTCAACCCGATCTAGATAGTTCTTCAATTAAGTCTTTCCAGGTGACTCTAGGCTGTGTCAACTCAGCAGTTTAATCGACACACTGGGCAAAAAGAAAACTTCTTCTGCTCCCTAGCTCTGGACTTCACATCTCAACCCCCTATTTTGAGTTGATCTGACATTCAGACTTTCCTTGGGAATTTAGAATAGTGAGGCCAACCAACAGACCTCACACACTGGAGAGGAAGTGCTGGGGGCTCAAGGAACCACAGGTTAGTTGGGCCCCAGTCGGGCCTGCTTCGAGGGCCACAGGATGGCAGCCACCAGGTATCCATGATACCTGAGAGGAGAGCACAGCAGGGACAATCATTTGCTGTAGCCTTGAAGGTCTCCTTTGGCGGGGTCTCACTGTGTGGCTTCCAGAAGCCACTGTGGCTCCCCGAGCCTCAGTTTCTCCTTCTGCCTATTCCCTCTGAGGCTACAGGATGATGTTTCCAATTTATGACTAGAGGCCAGGATGAAGAAATGGAAGCAAGTTGCACGACCTTGTTCAATGTCATGGGCCAAGAAGTACAGAACCTGGATGCAAACCCAGGCTCTCTTCCCTACCTGTCAGCTTTTCCTAGTTAGCAAACTAGGACCAAGGAGCGCTTGTTCTAAGTGATCCTCCTTCCTCCAGACTGCCCCTGGAAGTGACCTGATGTCCAGGATGAGGTACAGTCCTCTTTCCTGAAGCCAGATCACTGAACACCCTTCAGAACAGCCTGTGCAACTGTTTCCATGAAAAAAAAAAAATCATTGAAATAAGCCAGCTGGGCATTTGTAGCCTCAGCTGTCAGGGTGCAAGTGCAGCCACAGTTATTTCTGAAATAATTAGTGACTGTGCCTGGTGAATCCCGCCCGAGGTGTGAAGAACAGGGTGGGGTGCTGCCTCTACCCCATGGGGACTCGGAGGGTTACTTTTATCAGATGGGCCTAGAGCATTGGCTGCAGTGGTCTCTCTCTGGCTTTTCAGCTTCAAGATGGCCTGCTGCCTGCTTGTGGTTCTGCTGAGCTAGCCAGTTGAGCCATCCAGCTGAAGGGAGGACTCTGTGAGTGCTTCACCTTAGGCTCAGGCCCACACATCACCACAGGAATGCCTTGCCCTCTGTTGCAATCCATCCCACAACCATGGTCCATGGTATAGTTAGAGCCATTGCTGTGGCTACACAGAGCCATCTCCACTAGCCACAGCCCTGCTGTGCCCAAAGCCAGTGGTCTCTGAGGCCCACTGTGCACCAGACTCTCTGGCAGAGCCACTGGCACTCCCAAAGTTTTCTGGAGACAAGCTTTGTACTTAGATGGGAATGCTGAGGCTGAGAGAGGTTGTGTTAGCTACCCAGGATCACTGAGTGCGTGGCAGAGGAAGACCGGGTCCCTTAGACCCTGGGACTCTTCTCAAGGTTCTAGGATGGAATGTATGGCCTTACACACACCAGGCAAGTGCTCTGACCCTCCCCTGACTTCCTCAGAATTGAAGGTATACACTACCGTGTCTGATATATATAGTGCTGGGAATCATGGGCCCCGTACACGCTGGGTAAGCACGCTACCAACTGAGCTACATCCCCCTTCCCGCCATTGATCAATAAATCAGTCTAAGAAAGCCAGCAGGTCAGTGGGTACCAAGCTGTTGAACCTCCCTCTGGGACTAACCACTTGGGATGAATCCCATCACACAATGATCAGGAATAAGCTTGCCCCTGATAATCTCTGTAATAGTGGAAAGGTAGCTCTCAAAATTCCAGTCAGATCTCCAGGGACTTGATGCTCTGCAAGATCCCTGCCCCATTTGCTCCTGCGCCCCGCTGCTTTGTGTGCTGTTCTGATGCCTCAGATCCCTTCCACACAGTCTGTACCCCATTTTCCCTGTGTGAGGAGAGGTCAAGGCTGGTAGCCAAGGCCACAGAGCCTGAGGTTTCCAGGGACAGGAAAGCAACATCCATCCTACCGCAGTAGGTCTCAGGAAACCAAGACACTCTCTCTATCACCGCCCAGAGGCTGAGTGGAATCTCTAGACCAGGATGATCTTAAAATCAATCCAGTGGGGCTGGAGAGATGGCTCTGTGGTTAAGAGCACTGGCTGCTCTTCCAGAGGTCCTGAGTTGAATTCCCAGCAACCACATAGTGGCTCACAACCATTTGTAATGAGATCTGGTGCCCTCTTCTGGCCTGCATGCATACATGCAAGCAGAACATTATTATACATAATAAATACATTTTTTTTGAAAAATCAACTCAACACTGTGACAAAACAAAAACAAACCCAAAACCAATAATTAATTTTGAAACAAGGTCTCATGAAGCCCAGGCTAGCCTTAAACTTGCTATGTAGATGAAGATGACCTCATGCTCTTGACCCTTTTGCCTCTGCTCCCTCACCCTGAGCTGGAATTACAGGTGGGAATTACCTACCACACCTTGTTTTGTCAAGGACTTTATGCATGCTGAAAAAGTACTCACAACTGGCTACATCTTCCTCAGCACCAATAATTTATTTTTTAAATGGTTTTCTTTTTAGATTTTGGAACTATATATACATATATACATATATGTACACACACACATATACGCCTGCATGTATGTACATGCATCATCTGCAAACCCTGTGCTCTGAAAGTCCAGAAGAGAGGGTTGGATCCTGTGGTGATATTTTGTTTGTGCTCTGACAAATAAAGCTTGCCTGAAGATCAGAGGGTGGAGCTAACCATTAGTAACCTTAGAGGCCAGGCTGTGGTGGCACACACCTTTAATCCCAGCACTTGGAATCTCATGCCTTTGATCCCAGTACTTAGGAGGTAGGAAGTGATGTGGCTGGGCAGAGAGAGGAACATAAGGTGGGCCGAGACAGGAGCTCACTCCCCTTCAGGCTGAGGAGTTAGTGAGGTAAAAAGTGTCTGGTTGCTTATCTAGAGAACCCGGGTTCAAATCCCAGCACCTACATGGTAGTTGACAACTGTAACTCCAAAATCTGATACACATTTGGGCAAAACACTGAAGCACATAAAATAATAAAAATAAATTGTATTTTTAAAAGTGGCTGCTGCTCCTCATCTCTGATCTTTCAGCTTTCACCCCTTATATTCGGCTCTGGGTTTTTGTTATTAATACCTATTAGAATTCTAGCTACAGGATCCCCTGGAACTGAAGTAAGAGATGGTTCTAAGCCACCATGCGGGTGCTGGGAATCGAACCTGGGTCCTCTCCAAGAGCAGTGAGTGCTCTAAGCCATTAAGCTATCTCTCCAGCCCCAGTAATTTATTTCTGAAAACTACCTTTTCAGTTAATGCCTAAATGTGTGCGTGTGTGTATGTGCGTGCGTGCGTGCGTGCGTGCGTGCGTGTGTGTGTGTGTGTGTGTGTGTGTGTGGTCAGGATTTTTGTTGTTGTTGTTTTTGTTCCTTTTGCTTTATCTCTTTGTTTGAGATGGAGTTTCACAATGTAGGTCTGGCAGGCTTGGGGCTCTATGCAGAGTCCTATCTCTGGCTCATGAGGGATGATGGGGTCGTGCACCTTGCTTTTCTTTCTCTACAGAAGGATTATTTCTATTGTTATAAAAGGCACATTTTCCCACTTAACAATATATTGTGGGTATCTTTCTGATATAGTTAGATCGTTCTATTTAGTTCACAGTATGTGTGTGCATATACATGTAAGTGTGAACAGAGTGCTGAACGCGGCGGCTCTCACACACCAGTCAGGAATGTACCACTGGATTACAGCTTTAGCGCTCCCCCGCCCCCTCCCCGTGTGTGTGTGTGTGTGTGTGTGTGTGTGTGTGTGTCTGTCTGTCTGTCTTTTTGCATGGGCTAGAACCAGTGGTTGATAATTGGCATTTTCTTCCATTGCTTTTCCACATTATCTTTTGAGACAGGTTCTCTCTGAACCTGGAGCTGTCTATTCAACTAAACTGCTGGCTAGTTAGCTCTGAGGGTCCTCCCGTGTTCATCTCCCCAGTGATGGGATTACAGATGTGTCCCAGCTTTTATGTGAGTACTAGGCATTGGACTTAGAGCTTCATGCCTACACAGCAAGCACCTTCCCAACTGAGCCACCTCCCCAAACAAACACACAAACACACACATAAACAAACAAACTACTGTGGGCTGGAGGATGGCTCAGTGATTAGGAGAATTTGAAGAACTCATGCAGAGGACCCAAGTTCTGTTCCCAGCCCCCACCGTGTTGACTTATAACTTCCTGTACCTCTCATTCAGGTATTCAGTTACCCTCTGTGAGCACCTGCACACGTGTGTCCATCCACACATATACATAAGTAAAAATAAATCTTAAAAAGATATATTGAGCCAGGCAATGTGGCCCATGCCTTTAATCCCAGCACTTGGGAGGCAGAGAGAGGTATGTGAATCTCTGAGTTAGAAGCCAGTCTGGTCTACAGAATGAGTTCCAGGACATCCAGGACTATACAGAGAAAACCAGTCTCAAAAATAACAAACTAAACCAAAAACAACAACAAAAAATACTGAACAAAGTTCAAAGCTGCAGGACACAGGAGTGTTCAAAGATGGCCATCTCTCCTACCACTCTGCTTTAGTAGCTGGTTGTCCCCCAGAAGACACAGAGGTGTGTCTCTCGCCAAATGTGTGGTGTATTGTCTCTCCCCTTTTACACAGCTACATGTGGCATGTGTGTTCTGCCTGTAATAGACACTCTGAATTTTCATGTAATGTCCACTTACTGTCCCTTCATTGCACAGAGGTCCTCCTGCCTCTGCCTCCCGAGTACTGGGATTAAAGGTGTGTGACACCAATGCCAGGCTCTAAACCCCTTGTTTTATATAGAACTATCTCCCGCAAATCTTGTCATTTTGACTTTGTTTACTGTGTCATTTTCCATACAGAAGCATTTATTTTTGTGTAGTCAAGTCTGTCAGCCATGATAATATTTTAAGAAAATAAGATTTATTTTAAGCCCCATAGTTCTATTTAGATAGTGCAATTTCAACGTGAAGCTTCACTTTGCTCCCTTGCCAGATGTCTTCTATTCTAAGTAATGTGAAAAAAATAAAATAACAGGTCAATTAATACACTAAGTTTTATTCCCCCCCCATACTAGATATGGCAACCAGGGTCTCACATATGCCCGGCAAGGGCTGTGTCATTGGTCCAGCTCCAGCCGGTCTTCATAGCTTTGCTTCAGATGTGTCTGCTACCCCAGACAACGCGGATGATGATGATACAGATAAAGATGATGAGGAAGATAAAGATGATTATAATGAGCAAGATACAAATGAGGACAGCAGTGGTGACCAATGTGATGATGAAAGAGATGGAGAAGAGAAGAGAGATGATTGTCATGATGATAAAGATCATGATGGTGCTGATGAGAATGGTAGGATAACAAGGATGAGGGCACCGAGGGAGGAGGGGGAAGAAAGCTTCTATTCCACGCCAGGGTGCCTGTCACTCTCTTCACATTGCCTCTTTTAATCCTTACAAGTCCTTTCCCCCCTGTCTTGCTGTATGGTCCTGGCTGGCTGGCCTGGAACTTGACACGTAGCCCAGGCTAGCCTTGAATGTAAAGCAATCTTCCTCCCTGAGTCTCCTTAGGGTTGGGATGACAGACATGTGCCACCACTCCTGGTCCTTTTTTTATTATTATTTTGATTGATTTATTTTATTTTACATGTATGAATGTCTTGTCGGCCTCTAAGTCTGTGTACCATGTGTGTGCCTGATACCCAAGGAAGTCAGAAGAGAGCGTTGTCATCTCTCCTGGCACTGGAATAGTGAACCATCAGGTAGGTGCTGGGAAACAACACTGGGTCTCCTATAAGAGCATCAGGAGCTCTTAACTGCTGAGCCATTTCTCCAGCCCTGGCTCTTTTTCTTTCTTTAAATTGAGGAACAGGTTGGGCATGGTGACACACACCCCTACCTGGTGCTCAGAAGGTAGAAAGAGAATCAAGAGTTCAAGGTCAGACTGGGCAACATGAGAGCCTACGTCAAGAAATCAGAAGAAGTAGGAGGGGGAGAAAAGGGAAGATAATAGAGCATAACATTCACACATACACCCATTCTTTCTCATTTTTCAAAAGAAATTAAATGTATTTATTTATTACTGAAGGAAGGCATGAACCAAAGTGTGGGTATGAAGGTTGGAGGACAACTCTAGGAAGTCGCTTCACTGCTTCTACCATGCAGGCCCAGTGACAAACACTTTTAGCCTGCTAAGCCACCTTGTAAGCTGCCCCCTTTTTAAAGCAGTATTGGGAATAAAACCCAGGGCCTCATGCATCCTAGATAAAGACTCTGCCACTGACCTGCATTCCTAATTCACATCCCCGAATTTAGCCTCTGGAGGTATATGACTCAGCAAATAAATAATAAATAAATAAATAAATAAACGTATTTATTTTTTTAAATAATTTTTTAAAATTTTAAATGTCCACTGGTGTTTTGCCTGCATGTTTGTCTTTGTGAGGGTGTCAGAAGCCCTGGAACTGGAGTTGCAGGCAGGTGTGAGTGGGCCATATGGAATCCTTTGGAAGAGCAGCCAGTGCTCTTAACCATTGAACCATCTCTCCAGCCCCTAAGTCAGTGTTTTTTTTTAAGGTTGTATTTGCAAAATTGTATAATGTTACCACTCTTCAGATGTTTTCATTATCCTTGAAAGGAAACCTGTACCTGAGCTCATGTCCATTATTCAGATGAGATAACTGAGGCTTGGGGAGTCACCTGACTAAGATCACACAGCCTGATCTGGATTTAAACTTAACCTAAATTCTTGAGGTGGCAACTTTTCAATGAGAGTCACTCTTTTGGACCAAGAACCTGAAAATTGTATATGTAGAGGGCCAGGTTGGGAATACTCTAGACTTTGTCAGTATTCCAGTGGATAAGTGAGAGGAACCGTATGTCTGGTTAGTAAACTGTTGTTAGATTTCATCTGCCCACCTGTTCATTCTCGGGTGCCCCGTTCCCCGGAGGGGAACTAGGTGAGTAAGAGGCAGCTGTCCTTTGTATCTGTTCCCCTTGCCTTTGGTGAGTGGCCTAGTTTCCCTTTGGGAGCATCCCCCCACCCCCATCTCACACTCAGGTTTTATGACTCAAGTAGAGCAAACACAATCTCAGCATCTGGACCCAGTGGCACCTGGAATCCTCCATTCCCAGACTCTCATTTCTGGGAGGCAACGGCTTCCCCTCCAGCACAGCTTATTTCTTTCCCTTTAAGAGCCTTGGTTATCAATACATTTGATAAGTGCATTGCATGGATGATGCATTCCTCCTGCATCCTTGCTGCACTTTGGTGGGCAGTCTTCCTTAATGAAGTCCCTGTTTAAGAACCTGCCTTCTGGTGGAAACATAGCAAAGTGTAGATAAGAAGTCCACAGTAGTTTAGAAACAAATCGCTTAGGCTGCATATTTCACATGCTCAAGCCGAAGCTGCCAAGAACCAGAGAGCATGGTTCCAGTGCCTCCCTGTGCCTCATGGATCTCTTGCTGGCCCTTAGGATACAAGACTCCCTTTCCTGGGTGCACATTGGAGAACATCACACATTTGCCCAAACACCTGGCCCTGTTCAATTCAATGAGCCATTGGGAATTCTTAGAGCGCTCCAAGGCTTAACTTCTCAGACAGCTCAATCTAGTGACTCACTAGAGTCTAGGCAGGAGTGTCACCTGAGTCCACTGCCTGCAGTCAGATATGGACATGGGCAGAGTCTGTCTCAGCCTTTCCTGTCATTTCACTAAAAGTCACTTACCCATGAAGGCCACAACCAGCAGATGGTTACAATTCCTGTGGCTTAAATTAAAATCAGATGCCAAACATTTTTGCTTCTGAGTTTGCTTATGACAGATACTTGAACTATTTTGTAAAATTTATTTATCATTCTAGTAAGCATTAACTGTCAATATGACACAACCTAGTGTCTGAAAAGAAAGCCTCCATTGAGGAACGACTAGATCAGAGGAACTGGCCTCTGGGTATGTCTGTCGGGAATTGCCTGATTAATAATTGATGTAGGAGGTTTCTAACCCACTGTGGGCAACAGCATTCCCTAGGTAGGTGGTCCTTAAGTGCACAAGAAAGCATGAACCAGAGAGCAAGACATCAAGCAGTGTTCCCCCAGGGTTTCTGCTTCAAGTGCCTGCTGAGTTCCTGCCCTGACATCCTTCAGTGATAGTCTGACCTAGAAGTGTAAGCCAGATAAATACTGCCCTCTCCTAAGTTGCTTTTGCTCAGAGTATTTTTTACAGTAGCTACACAATGAAACTAGAACATCATCATCATCAGTGTGTGTGGAGGTCAGAGGACAGCTCTGTGGATCTGTCCTCTCCTTTCACTTTACTTGTATCCCGGGAATCAGATTCAGGTCACCTGGCTTTCCAGGCAAGTGCTTTTACATGCTGAGTCACCCCGCCAGCCTCTTTTTTTCCCTTTGTCTCAAGCAGTTCACGAATGAATGACTGAATGAATGAATGAATGAGCCCAGCCCTGCTCTGTCAGTCATTCGTCACTGCTGGGAAGGCTGCCCTGCTCTCCCCGGAGACCCTGTGTATATTCAATATAGTTATATCATATATTCACAAGGCTAACTTTCACCCAAGGCCAGAGAGTGGAAACATGTCTCCTTTATTCAAAAGCAGCTAAGGAGTTTCAGAGGGCAAAGCTGGCTACCACCAAGCAAGGTGACTCTCAGTTTGTTTATGTTGTGGCCATGGCCATGACCTTGATCTTCCTACCTCTACTTTTTGAGTTCTGGGATGACAGACATGCACCACCACACCTGGTTTATTCGGGCTGTGTGCATGTTAGGCAAATGCTCTGCCAGCTACACTACATCTCCAGCCCTAAGGAAGTGTGGATAAACGTGTAGTAAGTGTGCATATGAATGGGGTCCAGTGTGATATTTCAATCCACTGCAGTAAATGACAGGGATCAAATCCAGACTTTCACCCACACTCCCCCAAGCACAGGGAGTTAAAGCCAGACCTGTCTGGATACAAATCCCATTTTCACTATTTGACTCGATGTCAAGAGACTTAACCTCTCCAAATAGGTTTCCTCTTCTTTAAAATGAGGTCATTTATTTCTATGGGTACGACAAGGATAGACGATTTTACATGTGTGAAATCCCCCACACAGTGCCTGGTGCAGAGTGGGTTTCAACAAAATAGAAGACACTATCACCATGGAGAGTCCCTTCACTGCCTGCAGGGAAGGAAAATCAGCATTCAGAGGCTCACTCTCATCTGCAGCGCAGCCCATCTCTTCCTGGTCCCAGTCCCTGTGTTCTAAGTCACAAACAAACACGGGGACTTTTCTCCCTGCTGATTGTATCAGAGCTTGACTGAACCAGTGGCCAGAGCTGAAGCATCCTTTGGACTTTTCATTATAAATGGAGAAACTGAGTCCCAAGGAGGTGAAGTCACTTACTTAAGGTGGTGCATATTTCATACAGGGACACAGATTCAACTGCTTTCCTTGTTCCAAACTGCCATCTCACCTAAGGAGACAGAGAGCCAGTGACGGCTATGGTACAGCCCTGTGGTACGGCCCCTGCTTATCAATGTGTGTGCAGGCTGGGGGAAGACCATGAAGGAGCTGCGGAGCCAATAAGAATAATTAACAAACCAAACCCTGAATCACTCGTGGTGTTAAGAACTGTGTACATATTCCCTCTCTGCTCTTCATGTCAGTTTATCACTGTCCCCAGAAACCCAGGAAAAGTTACAAATCTTACCCAAGGTCACATAGCTAAGAAGTGACTGGACCAGGGTTTGAGCCGTCGTCTGTGCTTTTTCTACTTTGCCATTTCAAAGTCTCTTCTAGAATTTTCTGTCTTCCTGGAGTCCCAGTGACTCCATGACTGTCCAGTCTTCTTGTTGCCTCACCCAGGGCTCTGCCCTGTCACCCCACCCAGGCCCAGCATGGGGATCACTACCCACTCCTCACTTCTTGTCAAAAGTCAACTCCATGGTCTGCAAGATGTCTCAATGGGTCAAGATGCTTGCCTCGGAGTTTGATTATCTGAGTTCGATCTCCTGATCCCACACGGTGGAAGCAGAGAACCAGCTCCTGTGACTTGTTTTTTAACCTCCACACATGCTCCGTAGCACCCACACACCTGCACTCAGACACACCCACCCACCCACTCACCCACACATACATGTCTACCTGCATATACACACACACATTCGTACCTACCCACACACGCACACACACATTCATACACTCTCACATACATGTGCACCGTTACCCCCCAACACTCATACACACACACCTGACACACATACACTCACACTCATTCACCCCTCCACACACTAAATAAATAAATAAATAAATGTAATTAGAAAAAAAAAATGTCAGCCAGCTGGAACCCTGAGGAGTCGTTCAGCTGAACTGAACTACAGCCCTACACTGGCGCTCTGCTCCTTTTCAGCATTAGCGGGGCAGGCCAGGCCTGCTAATTGTGTTTGTATTTGGGTTGATTTATATTTGTGCTCAGTATGCATCCTCACCCCCTACCAAGAAAGCAGATGGGTACGTTGTGCCTTTGAAAGAAATATAATTAAGGCAATTTAGCATCTTCCTTCAAGGATGCTCTTCCTCCGCAAGAGAGGAAATGTGGGAACTGTGTTTGGATCGGCTTTAGAATGTTTGAGGTTTCTTTCTGTGGCACTCACAGCTGGTGCTCTCTGGAGGAGGCTGAGTGGGAAGGGAGAGGATTTTTCTCTTTTGTATTCCTAGGCCCTGGGACAGGAGGGGAGAAGCCATCATTGCAGGAGTGGGAGCCATTGGCATTATGATCCTGGGGAAGTCTCTTTCCCTTTGTTAGACTTAGTGACTACTTTTGTTTTGTTTCTTGAGGTTCAAGAGGGAAGCCAGAGCCTCCAGGAAGCGAGGCAGGGGCTCTTCATGGAGCTGAATCTCCAGCACTGGTATGTTGGTTTTATCATGATAAAAATGTGTGGATTCCAATTCTTTGGAGATGCTGAGCAAGGTTTTCTGGTGACTGAGAAGCCTTTGGTGTAGATACCTGGTGACCCAGAAGGCCTGCTTGGGGCTGGGTATGAGCCTTCATATCCAGCAGTAGTTTCTCTTAACATGTGGTGTGAAGATTACTGACAGAAAGTAGCTTCGTCATCAGTTTTTCTTATATATTTAATTCATACATGTTAGAAAATGTGCTGGTGATGCCATGTGTAAGAGAATTAGAGGTAGGTCAGGAGTGGTGATACACATCTTTAATGCCAGCACTTAGGAGGCAGAGGCAGCCTGATCTCTGGGTGTTTGAAGCCAGGCTGGTCTACAGAGTGAGTTCCAGGTTAGCCAGGGTTACACATTGAGGCCCTGTCTCAAAAACAAACAAACATATGCTAAAAGTGTAAGTGTTAATAAGGGTTGTGCATCTTCCAGACCCCTTCCTCACCAGGTAACCACTGAATTTGTTTACTTATTTATTTTTATAGCCACCCATATATTCACTTGTGGGCCCAGAGTGGAATCATAGCCCATATAATTTCATTTGTATTTTTGTTTTTATTTTCCAGTAATGGAGATTGAACCCAGATCCTTGTGTGTGCTAGACAGGTGTCCTAGCACTGCATTACACCCCTGGCTCCAACACTTAATTTATCTTCGCTTAGTTTATCCATACACACAGACACACTGACTCTGTTTTCTGTAGTGGTGGGAAGAGACCCCAGAATCTCACACATCCTAGTCATGCATTCTGTCATGAGCTGCATTCCTGGCCCTACTGAGTTATTGTTTATTCATTTATGGTAGCTAATACTGTAGATGTCCTATTTCTTTTTTAAAAGATAATTTATTTAAATTCATTTTATATGTGCATTGGTGTGGAAGTGTCGGGTTCCCCCAGAACTGGAGTTACAGACAGTTGTGAGCTGCCATGTGGGTGCCTGGAATCAAACCTGGGTCCTCTGGAAGAGCAGCAGCCAGTGCTCTTAACCACTGAGCCATCTCTCCAGCCCCATGCTTATTCTTTTAATACTTTCATGAAGACGTTGGCCTTGTTTGTTTCCACACCCATACCTGTCAAATGTTACCAATCTATTTTCTAGTTTGAGAAATCCACCCAGATCAAGTAACCAGGCCCACAGAGCTAGCTGCCCATGTTGAGATCTTGACCCTGTCATTTCTTAACTGTGAGACTTTAGGCTGTTTCTTCACTTTAAAATGGGAGAAATAAGATGGGCAGTGGTGGTGTACACCTTTAATACCAGCGTATCAGGGGCAGAGGCAGGCAGATCTCTGTGAGTTTGACGCCAGCCTGGTCTACAGAGAGAGTTCCAGGCCAGCCAGGGCTATGAAGAGAAACCCTGTCTCAAAAAAAAAAAAAAGGAGGGGTGGGAAAGTACAGAGTTCCAGGATTGCTTAGAGGAGATGCCATGTGGAAAATACTCCCCAAGGCAGTGCCAGGCATCCAACAAACCTTTTGAGTAGGTGGTGCTAAAATTAATGAAGGCCTTTTATGTTTATTTGTTTATTTATTTATTCAGTGAAGGGTTAGTTTTTTCAATAAGGTCTCATGTAGCACAGGCTGGCCTCAGACTCTATGTAACTGAGGATGATCTGAGCTTCTGAGTGCTAGGGTTATGGGGTGTGCCACCATGCCTAGCTTAAGTAAGGAATGAAGTGCTGTCTCATAGTTAGGAAAGTGTAAGAAAGGGCAAGCCTTGTCTCCTTTCTTGGCTTCATCTGTTCTACTGAATGAGTTCAGCTCTTAGGAGAGTCAGAGAAAGGGGCTGGCTTTGAAGGCTCCAGCATCCCAGGAGACCCACAGAGAGAGGACAGGGGCAGCTGGGGATGCCCTGCCTTTGGGCTTCTGTGGAAGGCTCAAATGGACTGTGAAAACCTAGGGGCATCTCAGAACTGGTCCTCATATTTGTCAGATCCCATCGTTCCTGCCTGGTCCCCTTGTGACAGATCCTCACTTTTATCCATTCCATACCCTCCACAGCACAGAATTCCATTCAACCACTACCTTCTAAATACAGGACCGTGTGTGTGTGTGTGTGTGTGTGTGTGTGTGTGTGTGTGTGTTTGAGCCAAGCTCTCACTATGTAGACCAGGCTGGCCTCAAAGTCACAGAGATCCTCCTGCTTCTGCCTCCTGAGTGTTGGGATTAAAGGCACGTGCCACCACTGCCTAGCTGAATTCAGCTTTTATGTGGGTCTGGGGTGGAACTCAGGCCACCATGCTGGTGCTGTCCCCATGATCCCCATCTGTCTGCTTTGTTTGGCTGGCACTGGGAAATGAATAAGGTCCTTACAGTATTCTGGTAACAATCTACACCCCTGTACCCACACACCCTTAAATAGGTGGGGCTTTTTTGTTTAAGTTTTATTTGCATTTATTTGTGCATGTGTGTACCCACATCATTGCATGTATGTAAAGGCAGAGGACAACATTTGTGATTTGGTTTTCTCCTTTTACCATGTGGAGTCTGGAGATTGAACTCAGGTCATTAGGCTTGGTGTAGATCAGGTTGACCTTAAAACTGTGATCCTCCTGCTTCAGCCTCCCAAGGACTGGGATTACAGGATTGTGCCACCACGCCTGATACTAATTTGCCTTTTTTTTTTTTTTTTTTTTTTTAGATTTATTTATTTATTATGTATACAGTATTCTATATGCATGTATGCCTGCAGGCCAGCAGAGGGCACCAGATCTCATTACAGATGGTTGTGAGCCACCATGTGGTTGCTGGAAATTGAACTCAAGATATCTGGAAGAACAATCAGTGCTCTTAACCTCTGAGCCATCTCTCCAGCCCCTAATTTGACATTTTATAAAGGACTGTGGATGTAACTCAGCTGGTAGAGTGCTTGTTTAGCTCGCAGGAGGCCATGGGTTCAATCCCCAGCATTGCATAAACCGGGTGTGGTGTACAAGTATGTAATCCTAGCACTTGGGAGGTAGAAGTGAGAGGATCAGAGATTCCAGATGATCATTAGTTACACAGCAACTTAAAGATCAGCCTGGGCTACTTAAGACTTTACCCCCCCCACACCTCAACCCCCTACCAAAAAAGTAAATGCCCATGGATGGCCCAGTTGGAGGCATCTCTATTTCTTGGTTCACAGACCTCTCATAGTACCCAAGTGTAACAATAGATGAGAACATCACCCTTTTTCAGATGAAAACCTGTGGCTCAGAGAGGTACCATCCATGTCCAAATCACACAGCTAATTGAAGGAAGCATGGGGGGGGGTCCTCCCCTGGTTAGACCGAGCCTGGTTTTCCCTCTCTCTGAAACAGTCTCCCTTCCCGGTCCTGACTCCCATATTCCTCCTGTGATTCTGCGTGAAGGTATTACAGCTCTTGTTTGCAGGCAGACCATGCAGGGTGGTGGGGCTCTCCCCACTTTGCAGATTAGGATATCAAGACCAAGGGAGGATCATTAGAATCAGACCAGATCCCCTGACTTTCTCTGTGCCCAGGGAAGACATGGTTTCCTTCTGTTCTGTGACAAGGTTTCACTCTCCAGCCCAGGTTGGCCTTGACTCTTTCTCCATCCTCCTGCCTCAACAACCTGGATGCTGCAATTACAGGTGTGTGCTACCAGGTCTGGCACAGTATTGTTAAAGAAGAAAAGTTACTTGATGCCACTTACTGAAATGACAAAGTGTCTCTGCTTGACCAAAAGTTATCCAGATATTCAAACCCCATCCCAGGCTCATCCATGCACTTTCTTGTGAAATTCACCTTTAGCAAAGACTCTGGCTAGGTCCCTGTACTGGCTGGTTTTGTGTCAACTTGACACAAGCTAGTCATCACAGAGGAAGGAGCCTCAGTTGAGAAAATGCCTTCTTGAGACCCAGCTGTAAGACATTTTCTCAATTAGTGGTCAATGGGGGAGGGCCCAGCCCATGGTAGATTGATGTGGGATGTCCTTCTATATGCTTCCAATATGTGTTGCTTTTATTGGTTGATGAATAAAGCTGTTTTGGCCTATGACAGGGCAGAATATAGCTAAGCAGGAAATCCAAACAGAGGCAGAGAAAGAAAGAAGGCAGAGTCCTCGAGACGTCATGTAGCTGTCATAGAAGTAAGATGCCAGAACATTACTGGTAAGCCATAGCCACATGGTGACATACAGATTATTAGAAATAGGTTAGTTTAAGAAGTAAGAGCTAGCCAACAACAAGCCTGAACCATTGACAAAACAATTATAATTAATACTAAGCCTTGGAGTGGTTATTCAAGAACTTGTGGGCAGGACAGAAAGCTTCCAACTACAGTGGGTGGTGCCATTCCTGGGTTGGTGATCTTGAGTTCTATAGAAGGTGGGCTGTGCAAGCCAGGGGAAGTATGCCAGTAAGAGCACTCCTCCATGGCTTCTGCATCAACTCCTGTCTCCAGGATCCTGCCCTGTTTGAGTTCCTGTCCTGACTTCCTTTAGTGATGAACAGCAATGCCTAAATGTAAGCCCAATAAACCCTTTCCTCCCCAACTTGCTTTTTGGTCATGGTGTTTCATTATAGAAATAGAAACCCTAACTAAGACAGTCCCTTTAGCAGAATCCCCATTCTTCTATCTGATCTTGGTCATTCTAGCTATCTGGTTCTTATTCCCTCTCTCATCTCCACTGGGGGTGGAAGATGTCATTCTGGCCTGTTCTCCAGCAAGAATCCTGCTGGGTGGATTTGGCCAGCATTCTCCTTACCCTATGTTTCCTCAGACCCTCCCCCAACTCTGCCCCTTGGTTATAAACTCCACTTGTCCCCAGTATATTTGGTGTGAGGTGCCTCTCCCTACTGCAACAAGTTCCTTGCTATGGGTACTTTGTTTATTACAACGGCCCCTGAACAAAAACTGCCTTGCCATGCCTTAATAATAAGTGTCTGAAAGGTATGAGTAGAGACATGTGGGACAGCAAGCTCTGCCTGTTTTCTCAGCTGGTTTAAATTTTAGAAACTTGTACCATGGAATCTAATACTCCTGGGGATATGGCTCAGTTGGTTGAGTGGTTGCCTCAAATGCCCAAGGCCCTGGGTTC
Organism: Phodopus roborovskii; assembly: GCF_943737965.1. Taxonomy (NCBI): domain Eukaryota; kingdom Metazoa; phylum Chordata; class Mammalia; order Rodentia; family Cricetidae; genus Phodopus; species Phodopus roborovskii. The sequence goes on from NW_026126645.1 coordinate 2,451,621, forward strand.
AATCCTCTACACCACACACAACCAGGCAGGGTGGTTACAGAACTCCAGAAATAGAATCAAGGATGTTCAGGGGCATCCTTGCTACTTAGGGAGTTTGAAGTCAGCCTGGACTACATAAGACTGTCTCCAATCAATCATCAGCCATCAGGCAATCAATCATCAGCCATCAGGCAATCAATTAATCAGTCATCAGGCAATCAATTTAACACTCCTCCAGGTAATGTAGAAAAAGATTTTTGTCCTGGGGTCAGACTCATTGCCCTCTATGCCTCCTTTCTTTCTGCAGAGGCTTGAGCCCACAGCAGGTTTATCTGAGTCAAGAGAGCCTTTTCCCTCCCTGCCATCCTGCAGCCACCAGTCTCATTGCTGCTGGCCCCTGGGATCTCTATTCCCCAGGCGAGGCCATGGAGCTCTTAATTAAATTCTCTTGTTAAAAGTGGAGGCAGAGGAAAACAAACAGCAATCTGCTCTGGCTCTGCGGATGCGTCATGCTGGCTCAGGCCAAACCTCATGCCTTGACTGGAGGTGATAGCCATCTTTGTGGCCACCCATGCCCACTTCTCTCAGTTTCTGGAATTTCCTGTTGGTTCTAGCCAGCTCAGCCCACTCTGTCTGGTCCAGAGGAAATTGCCACAAGGGGCGGGAGGTGGGTGGGTGGGGCTCCAGCTGGTTATTAGGGGTCTCTGTGCTGTTCCAGTCAGGAGTCCTTGGACTCCAGGCTGAAGGGAAGAGAAGTAGAGGCTTAGGGAGGCACTTGTCCCCAAGGACAGCAAACCACAGGCACAGAGCTGCTCCCATGTGACTTCCACTCTCCCCTGAGCACACTCTGGTAACATAGACGCCATAGAAAGCTGAAAAGGGCATCCCAGATGAGTAACCAGGTCACCCATCAATAACCATCAGGCAAATGGAGTGAATTATGTGCTATTTGACAAATCTCATGCATGGATGATCTCCATTCATTCCCCAAACTTTTCTCTTCTTTCAGACAACCTGAGGTCCAGAGAGGGTAAGTGACTGAGCCACAGTCATACAGCTAGGAAATGGGAAAGTTGAGAATCAAATCAGAAAGTCTGACTCCGGGATCTAAAATTCCTAACCTTACTTTTCAGTTGCTTCCAGGTCTCAGTAAGCTATTGGAACTGTAACACTTGAACTGAAAAGACTCGGACCTTCCAGCATTGACAGTCTGTGATTTATTCTATTCAGTACATTGCCAAGCAGAGCTGGGAATACAAAGATTAACAAGACTTCACTTGTGCCCTGGGTTGTGAACTCCCCAGGAGTAGACAGCAGACCTCAGATCTCCTGGATGACCTGACACCAATTACCACAGCAATGTATACTGAAAAGAAAAAGCTATTTGGATACCCAATCCCTGGGGGAGCAGATCTAACCAAAGTCCTGTCTCTGGCGTTGCAAGAGAGGCTATTTGTTTCCTGTGCTTCTCTTCATCCATGGGCTAGAAACACAAAACCCTTTCTTAACAGGTTTCTGGAGAGGAAGAGGAGTGGTCAGCATGATGGGCTATGTTGAAGCATTCTGCTGTCCCCAGGGAAAATCCATATGAAGTCACTTCACCTGCTGGGGGTGGGTAGCAAGGCTGCCAGGCAGGTCCTAAGCCCTAGAGAGGAGGAGAGGGATGAGAAGCCTGGTTCTCTGGACAGCCTTCCCCTGGGCTCTGATTCCCATGCGGTCCCCATTCCTCCCTGGCAGGCATGACCCCTCTGTCTAGACAGCTCCCTTCTGAAGACTCTGCAAAGCACAGCCTGTCTGGTGACAAAGCCTGCCCCAGACACACTCCCCTACACGGAATTCATTCAACACTCTTCAGAAGAGGGTAAGTCTAGCTGCCACTTCTGAAGCAGAGGGACTCTAGTGAATAGAAATGGCCAAGTGGAAAAAAAAAATGATCAAGTGGTGGCTTCCTCTACCTCTTCTCACCCCATTTCATCCTCTCTTCTTCTCCCTCCTCCCTCCCCTCCTCCCCTCCCCCTCTCCTTCCCTCTTTTCTCCCCCTTCTTCCCTCCATCTCCCCTTTCTTCTTTGTTCCCTCCTCCTCCTCTTCCCTCTTCTCTCCCTCCTCCCTCTCTTCCTCCTCCATCCTCTCCTCCCCTTCTTTCTCCTTCTCCCCCTGCTCCCTTTCCTCTCCCTCTTCCCCTTCTTTCCTCCTTCCCCTTCCCTCCCTCCTCCTTTCCCTTCTTCCTTCTTTCTTTCTCTGAGTTCTCCTCTCCTTTTCCTCCTCTCCTCCTCTTCCCTACCTTCCCTTCTTTCTTTTTTGTCCTTCATAGCCCAAGCGAACCTTGAACTCACTATGTAGCAGAGAATGACCTGATCTTCCTGTCTCCCCCTCCTGAGTGCTGGGATTGCAGGCATGTACAACCATGAATGGCTTATGTGGTGCTAGGGAACAAACCCAGGGCCTGATGTAGGCTAGCCAAGCACTCTAACAGCTGAGCTGGATGCCCAGCTCTCTTCTTCCATTATTTATCTAGCCATCCAGCATCTGTCCAGCTTTGCGTGAATGCTTATAGTATGCTAGAGTAGGACTAGGCATTGGGTGTACCAAGATGACTTAGGCTCAACTCATCCGGCCAGAAACTCAGCCCATTGTGGAAGATGGGCTTAGAGCCAGTGTGTGATCCGACTACAATGACAGTGACTGGAGCCCATCTTGAGGCTACCTGCTGGCAGGTGCTGCATGACTTCAATGTGGTTTTCTTATGTTATAACCCGGCGAGGTAAGCAATCTTCACCATGATCATGATGCTGGCAAACTCACCCAGGTTCCCAGAATTGGGACGATGTATACAGAGTTATGCAGCCCTGAAACACTAAAGCCAAGAGTCAAAGTCAGGAATCTTCACTTGCACATTTAACTGCACTCTGGCGTGAACCTCCCAGTATGGACCCATTCTCCTGAGCATGAGGAATATGAGGACCACATGGAGAAGGGGTTTCTAAGATGGGCCTGAAGGGTGAGGCCAGTACACTGAGAAAAAGAGTCTGTCAGTGAGATTCCGCTAGCAGGAGTGGGAGCGAAAGAGCTTCCCAGATGCCACAAAATCATGAGCCAGGGGGTACAGAGACAGACTAGGTTGAGAAGACTTGGGATGCCAGGACAAGTGAAATGGCCTCTCAGAAGGCAGTGGGAAGAGCTGGAGATGCCAAAGCTTTAGTCAGATTCCCTGTGCTCAGGAAGTTGGTTTAGGGAAGCTAGAGCAGGGCTTGGAGAAGGCAGGATGCTAGAGGAGGGCTTGGAGAAGGCAGGATGCTAGAGGAGGGCTTGGAGAAGGCAGGATGCTAGAGCAGAGCTTAGAGAAGGCAGGATGCTAGAGGAGGGCTTTGGAGAAGGCAGGATGCTAGAGCAGGGCTTGGAGAAGGCAGGATGCTAGAGGAGGGCTTGGAGAAGGCAGGATGCTAGAGCAGGGCTTGGAGAAGGCAGGATGCTAGAGGAGGGCTTGGAGAAGGCAGGATGCTAGAGCAGGGCTTGGAGAAGGCAGGATGCTAGAGGAGGGCTTGGAGAAGGCAGGATGCTAGAGCAGGGCTTGGAGAAGGCAGGATGCTAGAGCGGGGCTTGGAGAAGGCAGGATGCTAGAGCGGGGCTTGGAGAAGGTGGGAAGCTAACTGGAAATTGCTCCCCTCCCCCCAGCAGGGTTCTCTTTCACTTTCTCTCTTCCCTTCTTTTAATTATTGTGGCAATGATGGGAACTACAAAGGTCCTTCTCATGATGCCCACCTGGGTTTCAAAGTTCAGGGCATCAGGCCTGCCAGTGAGCTCTGTGCAGTCATGTCACACCCTTGCTCTCACCTTTTCTCAGTTCTCAAAACCCAACAGTGGAAGGAAATCCCTGTCATCTGGCCTTCAAGACTCTATAAGCCAGCGTTCTTGTCCCTCCAGGCCCCGTCATCCACTCCACCTCATCCAGAGCCCTTGCAGCAAGGGCCCTTCCTGCGTTCCTTCTTTAGTGCCCCTGCTCCCAGGAACCTTCTCCGTGGCCCTTGCCTGGTCTTTGCCTAGATGCCTCCTGCTCCTGCCTCAAGGCTCAAGTCTCAGGTGACCCTTGCCATGTGTCTATACCTTAGGCTTGTACCTCTCATCCTCTCTCTACCCTCCTCACACTATGCTGTGCCCTAGTCTGTGGGTTTCCATCCATGGCGACAGAGATGGCACTTTGCACATCTGCTGGTCCCCAAAGGACTCAAGAATCGGAAGTGAGCCCCCTTCATAGGCCTAGCCCCTTCCATCAACCAGCTGTCCAGTGTCACCTTCCTGGGCTGTTTTGTAAGCAGATGCTATTAGAAGGCATTGCCTCAGATTTGTCCCTCTGTCCTGTCCCATCATCATCATCATCTTGAGACAGAGTCTCATGGAGTCCAGACTGGCCTCAGACTTACGATATATGTAGCCAGTGACCTTGAACTTCTAATCCTCCTTCCTCCTCCTGAGTGCTGGGATTACAGGAATGTGCCACTACTATTGGTTTGTTTGATGCTGGACATTGAACTCGGGGATTTTTGCATGCTAGGCAAGCATTCTACCAGATGAGCTCTTTCCAGAGCATCTTTGGGGACTTTTCATAAAAGCCACACACCCATGACACGTCTCTGACTACTCTGCAGTGTGTACTTTTCAACTGCAAGATCTTGGGGGAAGGGCCCTGGCAGCTGCCATGCTGGGCTGTGCATCCTTCATAATGGTTCAGCCAGGACACTGGTAGCACAGCCTATATTAGGGGCCATCTACATTTGGCATTGCTCTATCTTCCCATCTCCTACGTGGGAAAAGAGCCAAGGGCCTAAAGAGAGAGGAGAAGGTTGAGGTGTGGTTGCTGATGACTCCTGTCTATTCATGCCAGTGATTTATTTGCCTGAGATCTGCGCTAAGACAAAAAGAATCTCTGCATTATTAATGACCATTGATCACAGCCTTCCAAAAAAGAGATTGTAAGAGATGAGGCTCCAAGCCAATCACAAATGAAAGGCCAGGAGAGAAAGAGATGGGGAGGGGAGGGGAAGACCAGGTGGGCAGAGAATTTGGTGCAAATAGAAGGACAAAGAAGGACATTGAAAGCAAAATATGAAATAGCTGCTGAGTTCTCAGTGTACTGGTGTGCCAGATGTCAAACAGCTGTGTGGGTGCTTCCGGGTTCTCCCCATGCTCGCCCCCGCCCGCCCCCATGCCACACACACAGCAAGGAGACTTGAAGACACAACTATTACCAGGGATGGAGAGTCAGGGTCACTTCATAATGTTCACAGGATCAATTCATCAAGAATGCGTAACCAGCGTAGTGGAGGATGCTGATGACGACAAGGCTTGAGGATAGACAAGCAATAAGGAGACACAGTGGGCAAGGGCACGGGAGACCAGGTAGGTCCACCGAAGCTGGATGGAGCCTAGTCAAGACCTGCTTGAAGCTCGGACTTCTGCAGGAGTTTTTGCTATTCCTGTCCTTGAACTCAGCTCTCTCCCTCTCGCCTGGCTCTTTGCACCTGCTAAACACTGCATGGGGGAGCTGGCATTCAGATCTGCTGGGATCACCCTCTTGCCCAGCAGAAAACCGACTATTCCCATCCCACCTCTAGTGTGTTGTTCGGACGCTTCCTATCTCCTCTCTGTGCTAGGAGGCTACTTTCCCGGTGAGACCCCCCCCCCTTCCTTCAACAATCCTCATCCTCCTTTTTTGCTTTATTTCCCTCCTGAAACATCTGACATCTCATTAAGTGCGTATCCGCCTCAGTAGAATGTGAGCCCAGGAGGCGGGTTAGGGGTAGTAGGGGTGCGCAATGGTTCTCACCTGAGCGCATAGTCCATGCAGACATGAAGCAGATCAATAAATATTTGCTCAATTAAAGGTAGGGGCCGGGAGACCCAGCTTGTGAGGAATTCGCAGAGAGGTATTGATGGAGTCTAGGCACAGTCCACTTTCCCCGGACAGTCCGTTCCTTCCTACAGGTGGGCCTCCTCCATCTGCGTCCCTAATGATCTCCCATGGTGGGGCTGGGGCAGGGGCTTCAAGGGCGGGCCTCCCCTGCTGTGGGCGGGAGGCCGAGTGGGGAGCGAGCCCAGCGGGGGAGGAGCCCCAGAGCAGAGCGTGGAGCACAGGCGGGCGCGGGCAGGAGCGCGGAGCCCGAGCTGCAGGCACGGAGGGCGGCGGCGCCCGGAGCTCAGCAGGGTCTTGGAGGAGGCCCGGCTGCTGCCCGCTAGGATGCGGAGCGCACCGCAGTGTCGACCTGTACCTGCTGGCGGGGAGCGGGTAAGCGCGGGGGTCCCGGGGCAGCCGGGCGTTGCAGCCTCGCGAGGTTGAGCCTGGCCGGGCGGGTCCTAACACAGCAGATCCCGGTTCCCAGGCGTCCCGCCTCTGTATGCCTTTGGGACGTGAGGGAAGCGCACGGACAGAAAGTCCCAAAGGAACATCCGGGCCGAAGGGAGCATGTCAGGTCCGGAGCCCCAGACCGAGGGTGGACCGAGGGAGCTCCTGAAGGTGGCCGCGGGACCCCGGGAGCACGTACTCAATGCCCAGCACCTTGGGGGAGAACCTGTGGGGTGGGAGTTGCACCCCCAGGCCCGATCTGAGACGCCTCCCCCAGGTGGCCCCGGAGGTGACTGAGGCAAGCGGGGAGCCCTCTACCGGCCAGGTTTCGGGGTGACGCCGGTTTGGGAGGGGACTTAAAGGAGCGTCCAGTTTGGAGCTGGGGTTTGGAGAGGGCCCTGACTTGCTTGTGACCTTGGGCAGGTCACGGCTTCTCTTCGAACCTCAGTATGCGCATCTATCAAGTGGAGAGGATGCTTCCCTTTCCCTGCAGACTGGTGCGAGGCCGTGAATGCCCTTTTACACACGGTCAAGTTCTCTGCAAAACTTAGATGCTCTAGTAACATCAAAATTGTGAAGCTCTAGGAGATTAGCTTTAGTACAGGTGAGGGCAATGGGAACGAAATCTTGCCCAAAGTCACAATAGTTAGAGAATATAAGACTCAAGTCTCTTGACTCTGCTAGTTTGGGGAACGTTCAGGGATTAAGACCCTGGTATTCTCAGTCTGGCTGCATTAGTAAAGTAGCCCTGGCCTCTTAGCTATGCAATCGCTGGAAAGCAGTTGACCTCTCCAAGAATTGGTTCCCTCCTATAGGAAATGAGGATGACTACATCCACACTGCAGGTTTGCTTTGCAAAATCAAATGGGATTATTGTCTAGTATACCATCTATCTGACCCCGAGCAGGAGCTCTGCCCTCCTTGACTGCCCTGTTTTGCAATTATCAGACTTGGATCTCTTTGGAATCTCTTCCTGGCAGTGGTTCTTAACCTGTGGGTCATGGCCCATTAGGGTCACCTAAGACCATCCATCAGAAAACACATATAATTTTACATTACAGTTCATAACAGTAGCTAAATTACAGTTGTGACATAGCAATGGAAATAATTTTATGGTCAGGGATTACCACAACATGAGAGACTGTATTAAAGGGTCACAGCGTTAGCAAGGTTGGGAACCACTGCCTTACCGTGTTTTCTAGTGGAGTGTGTGTCTGGACCCCAGCGACACTGGCTGGAGTCTCAGCCGTCCCCCTACATAAGACCTCTTATGACAGCCGAAAGGTGGTCATTTGAGAAGTGAGGCTGGTTGGCAGACGGTAGGCTTTGTCCAATAGACCAGGACTCCGTGGGAAGCTGAAGTCCGTGCCAGCAGGTTGAAGCAGTATCGCTTGGGCTTCCCCACTTCCCCATTTAATTACAAGGCCAGAAATACAAAGATACCTCCCTGGGGTTTGCCAGCTGCCTGATGGCAAATGGAGCTGCTGTGATCCCTTCTCTCCTGGGATGGACAACAGTTCTTTTTGGCAAGGGTGATGTGAACACTAACAGAAATACAGGTCCTCAGAGACCAACACTCTCAGCCCTGAGAGTGTCCTCATTGCACAGACAGCTCCCATCGGGCGCACAGAGTCCAAGGTCAGCCAGCAACAGCATCCAGGAAAACAAATTCACTTTCTCTCTCTCTCTCTCTCTCTCTCAGCTGTTGTGTTTGTTTGTTTGTTTGTTTTTGCAGGCTCATCTTCCTATGCCCAGGCACTAGGTGCTCTGCTGGCCTGAGCCCACCTCCCTGCTTATGGTAGACCTTCCCCCAGGCTCTTATTACCACCTCTATGCATGTGACTCATAGGTGGATGTCTCCCAGCCTAGAGCACTCTTATGTTGGCAATCCATCCATTACTTGTCAGGCAGCCACTAGTCAGGCCCTGGGGATACAGTGATGAGCTAGACAGAGCTGCGTGTTATGTGGGTTCGGCGGGGGTGTGGAGTGGAGAGACGGCCAGTAAACAGATAAGTGGAAAGCATCAGCCAGTGTTAAGTGCCCAAATGAGCATAGGCATGAGTGACATGGATGAGAACAACTGTGTGGGGTAGAAGTGGCGGTACTGGGGTGGGGGTAAATGTAGACACAAGGGTAAGTTAAAGAGGTGACGGGTTCCAGACAGATGGTGAGGGACTGTAGATCACGGATGGTCAAGGGCCATTGAGTATTATAGAATGCAGAAGCCAGGGGTGGTGCATCAGACTTATAATTCCAGCACTTAGGAGGCAGAAGTGGTTGGATCTTGAGTTTGAGGTCAGCCTGAGTGATGGGAGCTACATAATAAGACTGTCAAAAAAAAAAAAAAAAGTCAAGCAGTGGTAGCACACACCTTTAATCCTGTACTCAGGAGACAGAGGCAGGTGGATCTCTGAGTTTCAGTCTAGGACAGCCAAGGCTACAGGAAAACCCTGTCTCAAAAAAACAAAACAAAAACAAACAAACAAAAACCAAGGGAGAAAAGGGGAAAGGAAGGAAGAGACTGTAGGCTGGGGGTGTAGCTCAGTTGGTAGAGTTGCTTTCCTAGCATTCATAGGACTCTGGGTTTGATCTCCAGTGGTGAACATTGCAGAGTTCAAGATCATTCCTGGCTGCATAGCTACTGAAAGGCAGTCTGTGCTGCATGTGACTCAGATGATAGTGGGTGGCATTTCATGCCAGTTGACCTTGCTTCCTAGAGGAAGTGGCTTCTGTAGAGGAGACATTGTGCCTCAAGACAGACAGGGCAGCCCAATCTAAGATAAATGACTGTCCCAAATATGTAGAGATAGAACACAGAACCTGCAAAGATATGAGACACCTGGGTTGTTAAGATCAAGGCTTTCCACTGTGCCGTTGACTCGTGTGAGCCTTGGTTTCCTTCTTTTTATGCCAGGGAAAAACAGGAGAAAGAATTCTCAGTTTGGGTGCTGGGCAGGGGCTCAGTTGCAGAGTGCTTGCCTAGTGTGTGCATGAATTGCTGGGTTCAATCTCTGTCCAAAAAATATCAAGAGGGACTGACAAGATAGCAGTGGGTAAAGGCTATGGCTGCCAAGCCTGTTGACCTGAGTTAGATCCCTGGGAATGCCATGGTGGAAGAGAAAAGTGACACCCACAAGTTGTCCTCGGACTGAAACAAACAAACAAAAAACCATTTAACAAATAAGTGCATACATGTAAACCCATCACTCAGGAGGCAGAGGCATGAGAATGTCCAGTTTAAGGCCAATCTGGGCTACATAGTGAGACCCTGTCTCAAAAAACCAAGGCCTAGGATGTACCTCCATGGTAGAGTGCTTATCTAGCATCCACAAGGCCCTGGGTTTGATCAGCAGTATGAAGGACAGCCAAGTAATAGTCTGGATGAGAGGACTTGATTGAGTTTGGAACTCCTATAGGACCTTCAGATAGAATCACCAAAAGGCATTTGGATTACGAGAGATGAGAAAACAGATCTAAGAAGTGTAAAATTGTTTTATTCTTTCATCCATTCTTTGAGCAAATTTTTATTGATTACCTGTATCAACTCCAAAACGTTCAGCTATGAACAAAGCCAAGCCCTGCTCTATCTTGTGGGGAGAGGAATGACACAGAAGCTCTGCATTGCAGAGTGAGACAGGCTGTGTTAGGGAAGGGCTCTGTGTAAGGGACATGGTCTGTATTAGGGATGGGCTCTGTGTTAGGGATGGGCTCTGGGTTAGGGATGGGCTCTGGGTTAGGGATGGACTCTGTGTTAGGGATGAACTCTGTGTTACGGATGGACTCTGTGTTAGGGACGGGATCTGTATTAGGGATGGGCTGTGCACTACATAGAGAGATGGGTTCTATGTTAGGGATGGGCTGTGCATTACATAGTGAGATGGCTCTCTGTTATGGATGGAATGTGTGTTAGGGATGAGCTGTGCACTACATAGTGAGACAGGCTCTGTGTGAGGAATGGGCTGGCACAGGGGAAAGAGGAAGTTTCACAAAGGGGAGATAGAGCAGCTAGTGCTGAAGGTGGCTAGGGGAAGGACAATGGGCTCCACCACACTTGTGTCATTCCCTTACAGAATTTTGGTCTGGCGGGGACACAGGAAGAATGAGGACAGTTGGGGAGGCCAAATGTAATGCCTACATAAGGAACTTAACACAACAGAAAGCAAGGAGTGATCAATTCTATTCTGGGGTCCAAAGAAACTTCTAGGAAGCATTCTTTGGAGGAGAGGGTGATGGCTCAGTGGGGTAGGAAGGACTGTTGTACAAGCCTGAAGACCTGAGTTCAATTTCCCAGCACCCGTGTCAAAAAGCTGGGCGTGATTATGCACACTTGTAACCCCAGCATTTGGGGAACAGAGACAGGCAGATTCTGGGAGCTCACAGGTCAGCCGGCCTAACCTAAATGGTGAGCTCTAAAGATCCTGTCTCAAGGAAATGAGAGAGTACCCTCATTTGGCTGGTATACACACACGTGCACACACACACACGTACACATACACACAACATGCACTCATCACCCACACAGAATAAAGACTTTAAACAATAAAAACAGAAGGCATTCTAGGTAGTGGGAGAGACCTGTAGGAACTCTCAAAGAAGCAAAAGCACCATTGTCTTCACACATACAGGCTTCACCCAAGTGGTGGGGCTTCAAAGGGTCCACAGAAGGTAGGAGGATGAGGGGAAGGAGCTGGCCCGTGTGGTCTTGGCAAAGGCAAATGGCAGGAAATGAAAAGGATTTGCGGTGACTACAGGCAAGTGATCTCCAAGCGTCAGTCCTGTACTTCCAAGCCACTCACTGAGTGGGATCTCAGTGTGACAGCAGGATGTCTGTCCAATAAATGGAGCTGGGAAGCAAGCTGTCTGCCTGATCCCATGGGCTACCTCCCTCCAAAGCTTGTGTTAACTCCTAATCACTGCTGCCCCATGCCTCCCATCAGGGAAAGCAGATGGTGGCTAGTGGGTCTGAATGCCTTAAACCCCACAATTCCGTTTGGCTCCCAGGAAATAGATCCCTACTCGTAGTATCTTGTTTACTCATGCTGGAGGCCTCTCGTCAGCCCCAAAGAGAAGAGTAGACTCACTCCATAAGCTAAAATGCTCTCTAGAGATCCAGATGTGCAGCATCTGGAGGTGAGGAGAGAAGACAGCTAAGCTCCAGACCAAGGGGTGCAGTTCAAAAGGTCTATATGGCCTGTCTGGTATTAGAGTTGCCCCTGCTGGAGGGCGTGGCTTGAAAACATCAGAAGCATTTGGCAGGCAGGAAGGTCCCTGAGCCCATCTTTGTCTCGGGTTCACTCTGCAAGTGAGAGTCTGGGGAGTCTGGAGACTCCATCACTATATGACTTGCCGAAGTGCCTCACCCTTTCTGAGCCTGCCCCTTTGCCATTGCCGCAAGGGAGCTGGGCTGGATGATTCCTAAAATTCCACTCTGACACCTAGGTCTTTTGCAAATCCCAGGGCCGGCTTAACTCTGTTGTGCCCTGCGCACGCGCTCAGTGTGTGTTGTGCAGCCTGGACCCAGCAGTCTTACCTGCAGCAAGCCAAGCTGGCTCTCAGGCCCACTCCAGGCACAGCCAAGTGTGAGACATGCTGCGAATGCCACCTCCCCTTTTCCTCTGGGCTGTGCCAAGTGTTGAACAAAGATGTTAATGATCTGCCGTACAGGACCGGTGGGAGAAGGTCCTGCTAGGAGAGCTTACTGGAGTAACGTTCCCTCCCCTCCCCTCCCCTCCTGCGGTCCCTTTCCTACTCTCTTCTTTTTCTGAGATAAAGGTCTTGCTGTGTAGCCCAGGTTGACTTCCAGCTGCCTCAGACTCCCAAGTGCTGGAGTGGCAGGTGTGAGCCACGAGGCCTGGCTAAAGTCTTGCATGTTTGCAGGCCTACACTGAACAGCAGTTTGCGGGAAGAGAAAGGAGAGCTGGGCTCTCATGCCTTTTAGGAGGGGTGCAGCAGGAGCCAGGCAAACCCAAATCCCAATCCTAACTTTTCATCCGAGCTAAGCTATAGTTTCCTCCCCCTGGAAAACAAGAGAAAGGACTGTGATAACCAGAGTCATGCCTGGCGAGCTCTCCTTGTGTGCCCCACCCTCCTGGCCAGAAACGCAGTTCTCAGAGGACAAAATCCCAAAGTGACCCCTAGAGGGTGATAGCAGTCTGTTGAAAACTTCTGGTTCTGGGAACTCACTGTCCAGCCCTTGTGTGTGTGTGTGTGTGTGTGTGTGTGTGTGTGTGTGTGTGTGTGTTGTGTGTGTTGTATGTGTGTGTGTGGGTGTGTGTGTGTTGCCTAGGCTAGCCTCTAACTCTGTATCTTCCTGCCTCAACCTCAAAAGGGCTGGGATTCCAGGTGTTTTTTCACACGTAAATCCTGTCTCAGTGTCTACGTTTCAAGTGCTCTGTGACCTCTGTACTGAGTCTTCCAGAGTTCTGGGCTGGGGCTCTCAATCCAGCTGTACCATGCATGCACTTGAGCTGCTCATTTCCCCAATCCATTTCTTCATCTATAAATGGTATGCTGACCCTGCCTCAAGGGCAGTTTAAGGCCTTGCTTTGCTGCCCACTCTCCCGCACACACAGGAATTTACCAAATACCAGTGACAAAGGCTCTTGCTTCTAAGCAGTGCTGTGGCTTGCTCACCATGGCCTCTGGCCTGACGAGGGCTCATAACAACCCAGTCCAAAAGCAAGAAGAGGGAGGCTTAAACTGTGCTTCTCTAACTGGTTCAAAGGCCCCGAAAACAGGTCTCTCTTGTATGTGACATTTTATCAATATGCAGCCATCAGTGTTGATGGTATCTTGAGGTCACCCCAGCTGGCCCACACTGTAGAAACACTTGAGGAATTTTTAGAAATTGTAGTGTCTGGGCTCACCCCCAGGGGTTGAGGCCTAAATTATTGTGTGTTTTGGTTTGGTTTTTGTTTATTTCCTTTCAGCCCCGTCCACCAAATGCTGGAATTCAAACCCAAGACCTCCCAAAAGCAAGCATTCTACCATTGAGTTATATATATATCTCCATCACATTCTTTCCTTTTTTATTTTGAAACAGTGTCTACTCAGTTGCTTATGCTGGCCTTAAACTTGCTCTTACATCCAGATATAGCTTGAACTTATTTTGATTTTGTTTTTGTTTTTAAGATAGGGCTCCTCTGTGTAGCCCTGGCTGTTCTAGAACTCACTTTGTAGACCAATCTGGCCTTGAACTTAGAGATCTGCCTGGCTCTACCATGACCAACCCCACCCTGAGTTCTGGGAATAAAGGTATAAGCCACCACCAATAGCCCTTGAACTATTTCCTTTGATCTCTCTGCCTTAGCCTCCTGGGGTTATACAGGCCTGTGCTGTCAGACACAGCCATTTCTGTTTTACAAAGCCACCCTAGGTGCTTCTGATACTCCCCAAGGGAGTCTCTAATTTGTCCCAATACTCTTTGAAGTTTGAGAAACTGAGAGCCATAGAAGGAAGTGACTTATGGTTATATAGAGTTAGTGGCAGAGCCAAGCTAAAGCCTAGGATCCCTGCTTCTGCCAGGCCCTGTTCTTCAGGCCACTCACCACCTGATCACTGTCTTGGCATAACATTTAAAGGTTAATTTTTATTGTGTGTCTGTGTGTGAGTATGTGCATGTGAGTGCAGGTGCCCAAGGAGGTTCAGAGGCATTGGATGGCCTGGAGCTGGAGTTATGGGCATCTGTGAGTTATTTAACACAGATGCTGGGAACCCAACCTGGGTTAAGAGCAAAGACCCTTTACCATTAAGCCATCTCTCTGGGTGCCCCCCTCCACCGCCAACATGAACATTTATTTGTCTCTTGTCAGAGTCAGAGGTGGAATAAGACCAGGCCCCTGTCCTCAAGGAATTCATGTAGAGACACTGATGATGGTAGGCCCTCAGGGGAGGGGCACCTGGGCTGCCTAGGGCAGGCAGGTTAGGAAAGACATCACAGCGTAGTCCCATAGGGAGAGTTGGAGTGAGACAACTAGGGGGCAGAAGAGATGACACTTTCCAAGCATAGGAGGACACAGGGTCAGAGCAGGAGACAGCCCTGGCACAAAAACAAGCAGCTATGCATCACTGGAGCATTGAGATAATAGCAAACTGTGTCAGAGCATGTTAGAGGGAGAAGGGAATCTTCATGGTGGGTCTTTTAAACCAAGCAGTAAAAGTGCTGTGGAAGCCCCAGGGGGATTTTAGGGGAGTGATATGGTCAGATGGTTACTTGCAAAGAAGATTCTGGAGAGGCAGGTGATCTCTGTGTTCAAGGACAGTCTGGTTTAGATAGCCAGTCCCAAGACAGCCGGACAGAGCTACATAGTGAGACCTCTCAATTTTTGTGACTATATGTGACTATAACCCCCCCTCCAACTCCCCTCATCTTTTTGTAACAACACAAGATGATATAATGCCTAAATACCTAACTGGAGAGAAGGAGCCAGGTGAATGACAGAGGCACCAGTGCTAACTTCCAGCCACATAAAGGACTCCTGAACACAAGCGCTATGAGAACAGAAGACTTGGTCTGAAGTGGAGGCAGCTCCTGGGTGACTAATGGACAGGTAGTGAGCTCACACACGTGTGCAGCATGGCTACACCAGGCAAAGGATGACTCACCCCTGGGCCAGTCTAAACAGGAGGGTAGAAGATTTTATCATCTGCCCAGAACGGGGCACGATTTACAACTTAGGAATAGTTTATTTCTGGGACTTTCCATGTTGTACTTTACCACCAGAGTTGACTCTGGGTGTTGAAAAGCATGGAGGGCAGCAGATAACTTGGCGGGGGGGGGGGGGCACAGTGGTTACAATTGATGGAGCATTTGTTAGACACCTGACCCTTTCCGCCCCACGTTGTTCAATACACACAACTGCTAGCTGTGTGGTGCTGGAGCCTCTATTGTCTTCATTTGTGAAGGAACAGTGTAGACGTTCAACTGGTGAGCCCGAGGTCGACCTGTGACATAGGTGACCTTGGGTGCTCTTTCAGCCACTTGGCCTCTAACTGATATTCACTAGTGTGGGGAGATGTAAAAGCAAATATTCCTCAAACCCAAGGGCATGGCGTGGTGAGTTTTCACAGCTCCAGAAACAAAACATGTGTTGCCCCCCAGGCCCCTCCCCTTTTAAGATTTACATTCTAAACCCAGCCTTGATGTCTTAGCTGTCACGACAGCATTTGACTGCCCGAGGTAGGAAGATCAACACAGGTTAGTAGGAGGCCAGCCTTGGTTCCATAGCAAGGCAATATCTCAACAAGAAACAAACGTCACACTGGATCCTGCCCTCATCAAGGGGATCGTTTTTGCACTCTGGTGAACTTTATACAGTCTCATGGAAGCTGGTATCTGGCTGCTTCTTGATCTAATGTGCAGTTCATCCATGTGGTTGTCTAGGGTCATTCTCTGACACACTGTGTGCTGTCATTTATCATTTCTGCTGTCCATTTAGGTAGATTCCATTTAGAGCTCTGACAAATAGCAAGTTCCCACAAACAACTTTTGCTTGTACCTTACATCTTTCAGTGGACATATTCATGCATGCTTTTTATTTTTCAGTGCTGGGGATCCACCCCAGGATGCCCCGTATGCCAGGCAAGTGGTCTACCTCTGAGCTTCAGCCCCAAGCCTCTTCTCCTGCTTGTTGGGCAAACAGACATGGAGGTGCTGGGCCAAGGATCTGCCTACTGGGGCTGGGGATGTAGCTCAGTTGGTAGAATGCTTGCTTAGCCTGGGTTGGCCCAGGGCCACACAAACAGTGCACATAGCTACATAATGATTTTTAAGACCCTCCTGGGATACACAACAGAAAGAAAGAAAGAAAGAAAGGAAGAAAGAAAGAAAGAAAGAAAGAAAGAAAGAAAGAAAGGAAGAAAGAAGAAAGATAAGAATGTGTCTATCTTTTCCTCCTACATTTTACAGAAGATTTGGGAGGGTTGTTTTGTTTTTTGTTTTTGTTTTGTGTGTGTTTTGTTTTGTTTTTGTTTTTTAGAGGCAGGATCTCTCTACAGAGCCCGGGCTGTTACTGTATACAGTAGGCTGACCTCAAACTCACAGAAATCTGCCTGCCTCTATCACCCAAGTTTTAAGACTAAAGGTCAGCATGCCCAACCATTTTCCAGATTTTTATTCTTTAACTGTGTGTGTGTGTGTGTGTGTGTGTGTGTGTGTGTGTGTGTGTGTGTGTGTATGAATGAGTGCAGGTGCCCGAGGAGGTCAGAGTTGTGAGCTGCCTGATGTGGGTGCTGGGTTCCCATGTGGAATCCTCTGCAAGAGCAGTAAGAGCTCTTAAATGTTGAGCCATCCCTCCCGCCCCATTTTCCAGATTTTATAATTTAAGAGCTTGAACCTGGAAGCTGATTTATTTGTTCCTCAAGATAATGATTAAAGCTTAAAATTAGCACTTTCACACATACAGAAAGGGAGAGAGAGGAAGGGAGAGAGGAAGGCAGGAAGGAAGGGAGGGAGAGAGGAAGGGAGGTAAGGAGGGAGGCAGGGAAGGAGGGAGGGAGGGAGGGAGGGAAGCAGGAAGAGCCATAGTCATGGGAAGACTTTTCTGTCTGAATCACATACTTTACATTTAACCGTCACTTCATCTCTAGGAGACATGCCTGATACCTTGATTTTCTGGTAGAGAGGGGCTCTGTCTACAGGAGGTCCCACACAGGATGGGGAGTGGGATCAGATAACGGCTGTGGAGGCCTTTTGTAAAACGGAAAGTGCTCAGATTTGTGGAGAGCTATTTCCCTGTCCAGGGCTCACTCATCCGTACAACAGCACTCCTACAGAGAAAACAGACATGAATTCCTCTGTGGGGGATTTATTCTACTGAAACAAATCTTTGATCAGAAAGCCCTGGATTTTTTTTTTTTTCTTTGCCTCTAAAAGGTTGAGACTGGCTTCTACAGATCCATTAGAGTCACACATCGGCTTTGTTTTTGGCAGGTTTTATGACTCAGTTAAAGACCCCTCAGAAAAGAAAAGGGGCTCATCTTCCCAGAGCCTAGGGCAGGAAGATTAGGTTAAGGGCGGGGAGGAGCCCTGCTGTGTGCCAGTCTCTCTGCCAAGGGTGTCCTGACTTTGCTGAAACCACAGGAGGATTCTGGGAGAAAAGTGGTGTTACTCTAATTGACAGGTGAGGAAGGGCCAGGAGGTAAAGGGACTTGTGGACAATCTGTCTTGAGACTGTGTGGCTTTCCAGGGCCTTAGCTGGGGGAAGATTGAACGGGAACAAGTGAAGGTCCAGGTAGGAGGGCACTCATGGACACCCAAGGGTGGGGCTTTCCCCCATCAGCTTCTTTCTCTATTGACGCTACTCTCGTCAGACTCTTTTCTTTGTTTACAAATATGTTATTTCCTACAAAGCAGTATGTGTGTACACATATATATGTGCATGCAGATTAAAGAATAGTATTCACCATACACAAAGCCCTGGTAACACAGTGAGATTCTGTCTCAACACACACAAACACACCACAAATAAAATGAAATGAAAAAAAATGGGACATTTTAGACCTCTGTATTGGGGGTGTGCAGGTAACCCCATTGAGGGTCAATTCAATTCATTTCTTTCTGGTTGTTTGCTCTTGCAGCTGGGACCACCAATACCATTCATGATCCCGTGAGCTTGTGAACATAGGAGTTTGTCTGCCCATTGTTGGAGCATGCATAGAAATGGAAACATAGGTCCTCAGAGAGTCACCATATCTATCAATCGTGTATTCAGATGATACAAACGCTGTGTCTAGGGGCACTTCCAACTTCTGCTTTATTCTCAGGTGGTGACACTTTGTATGGTCTCTCCTCACGCACCGGCTTGATCTGATTAAAAACTGTTCCCTCAAGCCTGGAGGTGATGACTCACACCTTTAATGCCAGCATTTGAGAGGCAGAAGCAAATGGATCTCTATGAGTTCAAGGCCAGCCTGGTCTACAGATCAAGTTCCAGGACAGCCAGGGCTATTACACAGAAAAACCCTGTCTCAAAAAACAAAACAAAAAACAAAACTTGTTCCCTTACCTCCTGTGTGGAAACAGCATCTAATGGTCATCCATGTTTGTGTTTCTGTTTTGTTATTTGAGCTGTGATGGAGAAAAGCAGTTGTCTGTAGTTCTGTAGTTCGTGCCTCCAAAGGTGAAAGAATCAGGAACAAGTTTCCCAACTTAGTTCAAGAAGGAAAAGGGAAAAGCTGAAGGTTCTAGAATGATGTCACTTCCTTGAAAAGTTCCAGAGCAAGCCCCCAACCAAGGCCATCTCCTTTGTCCCTTTCCCTCTTCCCAAGATGTCACTGAGGGCTTGCCTGCCTACCAGCCTTTTGACCTTCCCAGCCCATAACTCTTCCTGCAGGGAGTTGCTGGAGTGTCTGGAGCCACCTGAGTGTGTGGAGCAGGCACACCAGCCTGCTATGGGACATGACAGTAGCAAGTCCACATTGGCTGTCTGCAGGTAAGAAAATTCCTAAGGACCCAATCTGACTTCACATCTTCCGTGTGAGCCCTAGGAAGGAGAAGCAGCTGCAGACTTGGAATGGAAGCCCAGGGCAGGAAGAGGCAGGAGAATTGTTTTGTCACTTATTGCCCCTGGGGCCATACCTGTGCCTTGAGGCTTTTCTTCCTGGATTGCAAAATTTGAAGAAGGGTAGAGATTTGGAGAGCGCTGGACCCAATCCTTCTACTTCCAGCTGAGTGACATCACCTCTCTGAACACCCATTGGCCAATTTGTAAGTTGAAGCATACATTGCCCACTGGACAGGTTGGGTGACTCAGACCCTGTACTAGCTCAGTGCCTGTAACATAGCAATGCCATTAGTAATAATAATAATAACAACAACAACAGACTGGGTGTGCCTTTAACCCAGTACCAGGGAGGCAAAGGCTGGCTCATGTCTGTCAGTTCAGATCAGCTTGATCAATATTAGATATAGTTAAGACCCTGCCTCAAAATAATAGTAGTAGTAGTAATAATGGATGACAATAACAATTTCTTTCAAATTTGGGGATATGTTTTTGAGTTAGCATTTAGGGTTGTTTAGGGGGTTATTTTTTCCTCCCTTCCTTTCTTTCTTGGAGACAGGGTCTCATATAACCTAAGCTGACCTCAAACTTGCCATATAACGGAGGCTGGCCTAATCTTCCTACCTCCACCTGCACACTGGGATTATAGGCTGGTTTTTGTCATTGTTGTTATTTTATTTCTTGAGACAGGGTATTATGAGTAGTTTTCCTGCCAGCCCCAAATAACACACAGAGACACTGTATTAGATATAATGCTGTTGGCCTGTTACTAGTGTTTCTTATTGGCTAGCTCTGTCTTAAATATTAACTCATTTCTATCAATCTAAGTATCTCCACATGGTCTTATTTTACTGGAGAGAGGGTCCAGACCTCTGATCTCTTGGTCCTACATGTTGAATCTTCTCCTATCTCTCCCTGAATCCTCTTTGTTTCCTAGTCCTGCCTGCCTTGCTTTCCTATTGGCCAACAGTGCTTTATTCATTAACCAATAAGAGAAACATATTTGCAGAATGACATCTCCCATCAACAGGGTCTCACTATGTAGCCCTGGCTGGCCTGGGACTCACTATGTAGATCAGGCACACATGTCAGAACACACATAAAACCAGATGCAGTAGCTCCTACAGTGACATGGGAGATAAAAAGAGGCAAGTCCTCTAAAGCTCGTGGACAAGCTAGGCTGCCTTATACAAAAATGACTAACAAAAGGGAGATGCTGTCTCAAAAACAAGGTAGAGGTGAAGACTGACACCTGAGGATGTCCTCAGACCCTCACACACACTGTGGCATAGGAATTCTACACAGATGTGCTCATGCACGAATACACATCACACACACACACACACACACACACACACACACATACACACACTCACACACATACACAGGCTAGGGATGGTGACACCCCCATAATCCCAGTACTTGGGAGGTGGCAGATCTGCAGCTCAGAGTATCCTACACAGTGAGACCCTTACTCACAACAAAAGCAAAGACAAATCAGGAAAAAGAAAGGAGATAGGATTGCCATAAGGCTGAGTATCCCAACACTACTCGGCTTCCCCAATCCCCATCCCATAGCATTTAAGTTTGCCTGTTGGGTCCTATGCCCATGGGCTTCTACTGGGATTATGCCAGAGGTGAGATTGTGTTGATGGTGCTCAGCCTTGCCTAACCCTCATCATCCATGCCTAGGCCCAAAACCATTTGCTTAACATCTCAAATACTTAAGCCCAGAGTCCAGAAGCACATGGAAGAGACATGAAAATGGTTTTCATGGTTTGTGCGTGGGAGTGGGGGTGGGATGATGTCAGAGGTATGCTGGGACATGCTTGTTATCCCTGTACTCCGGAGGCAGAGGCAGGATGGTTTCGGGTACCAATCTGTCCCAGGCACATAGCAAGACCCTGTCTCAAAAAACAACAGCTGGGGAGGCTCAGGCCTGAGTCCATCCCAAGCATTGTTTGAACTGGATGTGGATGTGTATGCCTGTAATCTCAGAACTCTGGAGGATCAGAAGTTCAAGGTCATCCTTGGCTGCATAACGAATTTGAGGTCAGCCTCAGATACATGAAGCCTTGTTTCAAAAAATCAGAGAACTGGAGAGATGGCTTAGCCTTTGAGAGCACTTGCTGTTCTCTTGGAGGACCTGAGTTTGTTTTTTGCTATCCACATGTTGGCTTACAACTACCTTTAATTCCAGCTTCATGGGATCTGATGCCCTCTCTGGCCTCTTAGGGTACTCTGTGTGTGTGTGTGTGTGTGTGTGTGTGTGTGTACACGCACGTGCGCACATACACACTCACTCAAATAAATAAATAAATAACCTTAAAATCAAACCAATGAATAAAGAACCCATGGGGTCAAACATCCTGTTTCCATTTATAAAGCTGGATTCTTTCTCTGGAGATGAATTTCTACCATGAAAAATGTTCAAGGATTTAAAATTTAGCAGTTAACTTTTTAAAAGCAAATATTTAAATCATTTATTGTCATTAACAGACCTGCATCTACACACAGTGGATAATACTAGTTCTTGTTACTACTGGAAATTATGTCTTAATATGCCAACTGAAGGATATACTATAGTCATTAAAGAGAAAGTCAAGAATTTTGAGTTTGTAAGTGCTTATAGTTATAAAAGTTTGTTCCCTTACATTTTTATTACACAAATCCCAATAGATAACATACACATCACTATACATTACTATAGGTAAAATCATTATTCACAATTATTAAATTAGTTGTGTATTTTGAATTACAGATGAAGACAAATTTTAGCATTATAAGGCAGTAGAAAGTTGGTCTAGGGACTTTCTCCTATTTTGTAATGTTGGCAAGGTTATTAAAGATAGCATTCTGTGTTTTCCCCTCAGCAAGATGATTTATGCTGATGTGATCTGTGGCTCACAGCACTGCTGCCTTTCTTTCTCTCTTTCTTTCCTTCCTTCCTTCTCTGTGTAGAGCCAGCTGTCCTGGAACTCGCTCTGTACACCAGGCTGGCCTTGAACTCACAGAGATCACCTGCCTCTGCCTCCTGAGTACTGGGGTTAAAGGCGTGCGCCGCCACTGCCGAGCAGGCCCTGCTCCTTTCAAGAGCTGATCCTTGCACTGCTATACAGCTGCTTACTCATCTCATAGTTAGCAAGGTGCCCCCTGAATGAGCTGATCTACTTCATTTGTTACAGGGCATGCAAACAGAAGCTAGATCCAGGTTGTGCCTTGTAGGCAAATGTCACAAATGTCAAAGAATAGTAACAGAGGGTTAAAGTCATCCACCCACTGATAATCCCTGGATTCTTCATGTCACTGACAGCAGCAGTGGGGAGACCACAATTGGCACCTGGACTCCAGAAGTGTGTGCGCATGAGATAGTCCTGGAAGTCCTTGCTGAGACAGTCTGCCACTTTACACACCAGCGTTCCAGTCATGGCCATGCGGTTCTCAGTGAAGCCTCTATTCAGACAGATGACACTAGCTTCCACCCACTGTGGTCCTCAGTGCTCTCACCTTGTGCCGGCCTTATGACACCCAGATATCAGCAGTTCAATTTTTTACTTAATAAAAATGTTTTGTTGGGGCTGGGTGGTGGCACACGCCGTTCATCCCAGCACTGGGGAGGCAGAAGCAGACAGATCTCTGTGAGTTGGAGGCCAGCCTGGTCTACAAAGCAAGTGCCAGAAGAGGCCCTAAAAATGTTTTATTGTAGGTTTTTTGTGGTTATTATTGTTTTGTTTTTGAGGAATGATCTTATATGTAGTCCTTGTTGGCCTCAGACTCACAAAAATCCACCTCTCTGCCTCCTGTGTGTTGGAATTAAAGGCATGTGCCACTATTCATGGCTTGTTGTAGGTTTTGTTTTAAGAATCAGTCAGGAGCCAGGCATGATAGTGAGTGGGTGTCTGTAATCCTACAATTTAGAAAGTAGAGACAAGGAATCAGGAGTTCAAAGTTATCCTAGACAACAGAATGAATTCAAAGCCAACTTGGGCTACATGAGACCATGTCTCAAAAAAGCACTACCATCCCCTTCCTCACTCTGCCACAAAGTTATTTGTGCTGACTCTAGGACATTTGGAAAGTCAGATTAATGGAAGTAAGCGCCCCTCCATCCTCCGACAATGGGTGATGACAATATTGTATTCTTTCTTCCCCCAGGCCCAGTTTGGTTTTGTTTGGCTTCCACTGCAGCATAAACAGAGTGACGTGTTCTGATTCACTTTACAGTGATGACTTCATGTGCTTGTGATACTTCCAACAGCTAGGACACTCTGTCCCCCCTGGGAATCGTGTGGGTGGGGCACACCACTGCTGCTGTGTTCCCCATCAAGTTCACAGCACCAGGGGCAGCATAAAGCAGTACCTTTTCATCCTACCTTTTCTGAGTTCTCCTTTTAGAATCTAATCCTGCTTTTCTTTTCCTTTTTCTTTCTTTCTCAAACCTCAGCACTTCTGAACATATCTCCATCACCGTGAACCAGCAGTGACCCATCCGTCGGTTTTGTCTTCTCCTAGCTCATGCATTCTTTGAGTCTTGGTAACGGGAATGTTTTGTCTGGTCAGACTCAGAAGCCATCAGCAGGATAGAACTGACATTAAGGACTCATGGCGTTGTCGGGAGGAGCCTGGGAAAACGGAGCTGTTGATGGCATACTCTGAATCAGCTGCAGCTTCTTGTCTTCAGCTTTCAAAGCTCTCTGGACGTGACCTGATATCCAGAATCTTCTCTCAGTATGAACGAGGAATTGTTAAAGTTTTTACTAAATATATCGAGGTCTTATGTTTTACAAAGAGCTAGAATACCAAAGGCAAAAAGAACCCCAGCACTCTGCCTATCCTCCTGTGAGACTCTGGTAATTGTCTGACAAATCCATCATGTATTCCCTGGGATGGAGCATCTTCTGGGAAAGGGTTCAGAACCCCAAGATGCCTTGGGGTTCACCTGCTTCCAGAAGCAGCTAGTGGTGGTCTTGGTGTTCTTTCCTGGCCATGTCTTGAGGTCTTTTGGCTGCGCTCTGTTCTGATGTATGGCCTTGACAATTATGGAACCGAAGGATTACCTTCCTCTTTGGGTGGGACAACAGCGAAGGAGGGAGTCTTGTGTGTAGAAGTCTGTGGAAAGAGAGCAACACTGAGCATGTCTCTGCCAAACCAGTCCATAGAAGGCCTTCCCCAGGAGGCCTTCAACAGATCCCTGAATACTACAGGGGCTTGGGACCCACAGGTTCTGCAGGCTCTCAAAATCTCCCTTGTAGTGGTTCTTTCCATCATCACGCTGGCCACTGTCCTCTCCAATGCCTTTGTGCTTACCACCATCTTACTCACCAAGAAGCTCCACACCCCAGCCAATTATCTCATTGGCTCCTTGGCCACCACCGACCTTTTGGTTTCTATCTTGGTCATGCCCATCAGCATAGCCTATACTACCACCCGCACCTGGAACTTTGGCCAAGTCCTGTGTGACATCTGGGTGTCTTCTGACATCACATGCTGTACAGCCTCCATCCTGCATCTCTGTGTCATTGCTCTGGACAGGTACTGGGCCATCACTGACGCCCTGGAGTACAGCAAACGCCGGACAGCAGGCCATGCAGCAGCCATGATCGCGGCAGTCTGGGTCATCTCCATCTGTATCTCCATCCCACCGCTCTTCTGGCGGCAGGCCACAGCTCAGGAGGAGATGTCTGACTGCCTGGTGAACACATCTCAGATCTCTTACACCATCTACTCCACTTGTGGGGCCTTCTACATCCCATCCATCTTGCTCATTATCCTGTATGGCCGCATATATGTGGCTGCCCGGAGTCGAATCCTGAACCCACCCTCACTCTATGGGAAGCGCTTCACTACAGCACAGCTTATCACAGGCTCCGCAGGTTCTTCACTCTGCTCACTCAACCCCAGCCTCCACGAGAGCCACTCACACACAGCTGGCTCCCCTCTCTTTTTCAACCAGGTGAAAATCAAGCTTGCAGATAGCATCCTAGAACGCAAGAGGATCTCTGCAGCTCGAGAAAGGAAAGCCACTAAGACCTTGGGCATCATTCTGGGGGCCTTTATCATCTGCTGGCTGCCTTTCTTTGTAGTTTCCCTGGTTCTCCCCATCTGCAGGGACTCCTGTTGGATCCACCCGGCCCTCTTTGACTTCTTTACTTGGCTAGGTTATTTAAACTCCCTCATCAATCCCATCATCTACACTGTGTTCAACGAAGACTTTCGACAAGCATTTCAAAAAGTTGTCCATTTCCGGAAGGCCTCCTAGTCAGATTTGGAGTGACTCTTGTTCATGTTATATCTTGTAATCCAACTAAGGTTGCCTTTTAAAATTATTGTTGTTTCTTTGAGACTTGAGTTGATGTGTGCTATTTTGGGTCTTGGATTAATCAATTGACCTGTTTTGTATGAATACTGCCAGCGTCTTCTAGACTTCTGAGTCATCTAAAGCTAGGCCATTGTGTAAATGGGGACAGGACTGAAGATGTCCCTTGACATAATATTCTTATGGTTCTCTGGATTGGAAGAAATCTAAGCTACAGGACTGAGGTGAGGAACTGTCTATTCTCTAGCAGGGCTCAGAGAGAAGGCCTTCTGGTCTACCTTGGTTTCTATGGGGCTGTGGAGAGTTGGTGTAAAAAATGAATTAGAGAGAGTTTGGAATTAGAATGGAAGGGTCGCCATCTCCTATAGCTTTTTGATTAGGAAATAACACCAAATTGCTTCCACTGGGTCCTGGTTGTCCAAAGGAAAGTGGTACCAGTGACATGGAAAGAAATTCAGAGGGTGGCACCCGGGGAGGGAGACACTTGGGACCAGATCAACTACCCTGCATCCTTCATTTTTCCCTCTATCTCTATTATATAATGCTCAGAAGTTAAAACCCACCACCATGCCCCTCAAGAAGACTGACAAATGTTGAACCCACCAAGCGTTGAGTGGGTCAACCCATTCTGCCCATTCTGATTTCTTTTCTGAATTACTATTTTTTTTTTACAACTCATTGTCATCAAAGTTCCTAAGATATTGAGTTTTATCAAATAAAAAGCATGGGACATAGTGAGCAGTGATGTCTTTACAGAATTATTTATTTACCTATTATTTTGTGTATGTGTGTACATGATATGTGTGTGAAGGTATGGCATGCCACAGTGCATGTGTGGAGGTCACAGGACCACTTCAGGTGTCAGTCATTGCCTTCTGCATTGTTTGAGGCTGGGTGTCTTTTGTTTCCATCTCTGCCTTGCATATTCCTAGCTAGCTAGCTCACAAGCTCCAGGGACATTCTCCTCTCTGCACTTCCCATCTCGTCATGGCAGGAGTGTTACGATTACAGTCGTGTACCCACTGCACCTGGCTCTTTACTCGGGTTCCTGGGATGGAATTTGAGTTGTCATACTTGGATAGCAAACATTCTGATCCACAGCCCCAGCCTTTTAGGAAGAGTAGACTCTTTGACTGTTTATTTGTTCCCCTTCTGCCCAGATGTCTAGACTTTCAACTTAACTCGGTCTAGAACATCCACCGAGCACCCACCTCATACCAGGCCCTGTGCCAAACATGTTAGCATTTGTTATAACAGTGAGCCTCATGACTGTGGATGCCTGTGTAATGTGACAACTAAAAATGGAGAAACTGGAAAGATGGCTCAGTGGGTAAAGAAACTGAGTTTGCTTCCCAGAACCACATGGTAGAGAGAACCATCTCCACAAGCTGTCCTCTGACTTCTGCATATGCACACATGCTAGCACAAATGCACATACTTATATTTCCACAAAAAAATAAATTTCAAAAATGTTAGGAAAAAAGTAAAAAAAACAAAAAACAAAAAACAAAACAAAAAAAAAAAAAAAAAAAAAAAAAAAAACCTCTTAAGACCTGGGGCTGAGGCTGAGGTCTATGATAGAGTACTTGCCTGTTGCAGTTCTTGGGTTTGGATCCCAAGCACTAAACAAAAACAAACAATAACAAAATGAGAGAAACTGAGAACCTGACCCTTCAGTTCAAATCCAAGTGCTGTCAGTTCCTAGCTGTGTGCACTTTTTAAATCCTTCTACATCTCTTTTCCCTGAGTGTAAAATGGAGATGATAATAACTGTGTCATACATTAACACGACCCTTGACATAGGAAGGGCCTGTCATTCTGGAGATTCAGGAATTGACCTACCCAAGCACAGGTGGCAATACAATAATAATAATGATGATGATGATGATGATGATGACAACAGCCCTCTAAAGCACCCTCATGTGCTCTGTGCCCTCTTCTCACTTTTTCTTCCTCCTCATCTTGCATGGGTAAGAAAGAAATGTACCTGTGGTTTGAAGAAGGCTGCAGGGGCTGGAGAGATGGCTCAGTGGTTAAGAGCACTGGCTGCTCTTCCAGAGGACCCTGGTTCAATTCCCAGCACCCACATGGCAGCTCACAACTGTCTGTAACTCCAAATCCAGGGGACCTGACACTCATGGCAAAACACCAATGCACATAAAGAATTAAAAAAAAAAAAAAAAAAAAGAAGGCAGCTTCATTAAGAGACAGCTTCATAAGGATAAGTCCTAGTGGGAGGACAAGGGACAGGAGTTGTCATGAGGTCTCTGGGGACTTTGAAGGAGCAGAGCAGAGGAGGGCAGGGCACACAGCCCCTCCCTCTCTCCTTCCCTCCCTTCTTCTCTCCCTTCCTCCCTCCATTTGTGTTTGTGCTGTATGCATGTGTGAGTGCATTTACCCATGCATACAGATGCAGAGGTCACAGAAGGACATCAGGTTTCTTCCTCTGATTCTCTCCATCTTATCCCCTTAACACGGGTTTTTTACTGAACCTCACTATTTTGGCTAGGCTGGCTGGCCAGTAACCTGCCTGTTTCAGCCCCTCAGTTCTGGGATTCAAACCATGCATGGCCATGTCTGGTTTTTGTGTGGGTGCTCAGGATTTGAACTTGGTTTGTTTTTTAATTATTTATTTTTATTTTATGTACATTGGTGTCTTGCCTGCAGGTATGTCTGTATGAGGGCATCAGATCCACTGGAACAGGAGTTGAATAGTAAACACTTCTTACCCCCTGAGCCATCTCCCCAACTCCCCTTACTGGCCTCAAACTCAGAGTTCCACCTGCCTCTGCTTCCTGAGTGCTGGAATTTAAGGTGTACACTGCTGCCACCCAGCTTGTTTCATTTATTATTGCTGGATGTTGGCTGTACCACAGTTTATTCAACAGTTGAGGGGTGTTTGAATTACTTCCACTTTTCTACTATTGCAGATGAGGTTGTGAATATCCAAGTCCAAGTTTTGGTGTGGACGTAGGTTTCGAGTCTTGGGAGTGGACTCACCACAAGTCAGATGACAGCTGTGTTTGGCCTCCCGCAGAATGGCCACACTGTTTTCCAGAGTGGCCACACCGGTTTCCCTTGCCCGTGGCGGTACATAAGGGTTCCAGTCTGTCCACATCCTGTGGCTCCTGTTATTGCCTGTCTTGTTTTATTGGCGCCATTCTAGTGGGTGTGACGTGGTGTTTCCTTGCAATGGCAACTCTTTGTAAAGGGGCCAGAGAGTGAATATCTCCAGCTCTCTGAGTCACTCCACTTCTGCCACTGAGGCATGAACACAGCCTGGATGGCATGTAAATAAACTTTCTCCGTTGTTTACTAACAGGCGGCAGGCAGCTCCGCTCCAGGGCCAGAGTTTGCAGATTCTGTTGAAAAAGACTGGCTGCCCCATTAGCCCAGCCCGTCTTGGCTCCTTCTTTGGCATTGTTATTATCACTTTAAAAACTGTCATTATTATTGTGTGTATGTGCATGATTTCTATGTGCACATGTGTATGTACATTGTGTGCGTGTGCTTGTGTGTGCACATGTGTATGTGCATGTGTGTACACACATGTGTATGTACATGGTGTGCGTGTGCTTGTGTGTATATGTGCATGATTTGTATGTGCGTGTGTGTGCACATGTATATGCGCATGGTGTGTGTGTGCACATGTATGTGTGCTTATGTGTGCATGCATGCTGTGTGTATGTGTGTGTGCATATTGTGTGTCTGTGTGTGATACAGTGTGCTTATGAAGCCAGTGGACATTTTCGTAGAGTTGGTTTCATTTTTCCATCTTTGTGTGGATCTCAGGAATTAAACTCAGGTCCCCAAGGCTTCTGCCTTTACCAGGTTAGCTTTTATCTTACCACCTTCTATTACTGACTTTTTAAAAAGGTTTATTTTATTCTATGAGCATTTGCCTGCAAGTGTGTATGTGCACCCATGTGTGTGCAGTCCCTGTAGAGGTCAGAGGAGGCAGCTGAGCCTGTGGAACTGTGAGCAGAGCTACCATGTAGATGCTGGGAACAGAACCTAGTTTTCTGGAAGAGGAGCAAGTATTCTTAACCTTGGAGCCAATTCCTCAGGCCCCATTAGTAGACTTTTGAAAGAGGGTCCCCTCCCTATATAGTTCAGGCTGGACTTGAACTTGGGATCCGCCTGCCTCAGTCTTCCCAGAGCTGGGATTATAAGCCTGGACTGCTATACCCAGCTCCCGGCATTATGTTTTATTAAGCTTGTTTCCAATGACTTCGCTTAGCAAGTAGTCCTTGCTTATTGCCTGTCCTCCTCTGCAGTGTGAGATTCAAGGTGATAGTCTTATTTGCCATGTTCTCCCTTTGATCACCAGCATGCCACAAGGCCTGGTGTAGAGTAGATGTTCAATAAAACACATGTTTGAATGAGTGAGTGACTGATGGAGAAATGTAATTCTGTTTCCATTCTACTCAATGGCTTGTCTTTAAATTTTTGAGAGATTACAACTGCTCCCTGAGGATTGGTGGAAAGTGGAATTGGATCAGATGGGAAGCCATAGCTGGGAAGAAATGGCTGGTAAGGATGTCAGTCTTACCAAGGGGTCTCCAAGGGGTCAAGTTAGATCTGGTGACTTGGCTTGTTTTAGTCCAGTTCCCCACCCCACCCTCCAGACAACCCCCCTCCAGCAGTCACTGCACTGTGAAAGTTAAAGGGTCAGCCAACCTAGGAGATGTGTGCTGGCCTTATTTATTTATATATTTTTATGTATATTGATATTTTGCCTGTATGTGTGTCTGTATGAGATTGTTGAACAGGAGTGACAGTTGTGAGCTGCATATTGGTGCTAGGAATTGAACCTGAGTCCTTTGGAAGAATAGCCAGTGCTCTTGACTTGCTGAGCTACCTCCAGGCTTTTTGTGCTTTAATCAAGACCTCCTCTGTCCCAGGCTGACTGGCCCTTGTTATCATCTGAAGGCTGCCCACGTTCCAGTCACTCATTAGGCCACATGAAGGACACATTGAAAATAAACTTTGTCTAGCACAGGCCTGTGGTTTTGAGAGGGCTAAGGTAGAAGCAGCCATAGTCTGATCGTCTAATGGACACTACACATAGCTTCTAGGCCTAGTCAGGGATATATGTTGAGACCTTGCCTTAAAAATTAATTAATTAAAGATAAACCAAGCCAGATGTGGTGGTTCACCCTTTAGCCTCAGCACTTGGGAGGCAGAGACAAGAGGATCTCTGGGGGTTTGAGGCCAGCTTAGTCTACAAAGCAAGTTCCAGGACAGCCAGGGCTACACAGAAACAAAATAAAACAAATAAACAAAAAAAATCAACCCTGTCTTGAAAAACAGCTAAAATAAAGTAAAGCAAAATACTTGTGGACTTGGAAGTGTAGATTGGGAGGCTGAGGCAGGATGATTTCACATTCAAAGCCAGCCTGAATTATGTAATGAGGCTCTGCCACAAAAGATTGAATTAAAGTTAATGTGAGGTAGGGCTGGAGACACAGCTCAGTGGGGCAGAGTGATTGCATATTGTGCAAGAAACCCTAGGTGTGATCCCCGACTCTGCATAAACCAAGTGGAGTGGCCCAATATCATCCTAGCACTAGCAGGAGATCCAGAAGTTTAAGGTCATCCTGGGCTACATAGTGAGACATAGTGAGTTGGAGGCCAGCCTGGGATACATGAGACCCTAGCTATGAATGAATGAATGAACGAATGAACGAACCTGACTGCTGGACTATGGCTTGGTGGCTAGGCACTTACCATAGCACGCATACCTTAGCTTGGGTTCAATTCCCATCAATAAACAAGGAAACAAGTAAGTTTCTCAAGACCATAATAGAGACAGCCTGTTCTGAGGACTTTCTCCTTCTAATCTTCTTTCTTCCCCCCCATCCTAGGCATGCTCTTAATTCTTTCACACTTAGTCACAGGCACACACCCAATGTGAGAGAGATGACGCAGGAGGGCAGGGCTTCAACCAGCATGACACGCTGCAAAGCCCTGGTGTATGCAAATATGGCAGAGGTTCACCTTCCGGTCCTGTCCCTTGTTCATAGAATCCCACATTTAATTTTTGAAAGCAACACTGTCCCTGTGGGCATGGAATGAGTCTAGGCCACCTAAGACAACACAGTGAAACCCTATCTCAAAAAAACTAAAATACAAAACAAAAAAAACATATACAGCAAATAAATAACCCCTTCCTCCCAGCCTTCCCCACTCTGCAGTACCTATTTATTATTTTAAATTAATAATTTTAAAATTATTAAAACAAACTTATTAAAAACAAACACATTTGTTTTTGATACAGAGTTTCATATAGCTCACACTAGCCTTGAACGTCCACCTTTACTTTCCAAAGTAGGAACTACAGGGTGTACCCCCCTTCCTGGCTTTATTTTTTTTTTTCAATCAATTTTATTTTTTAAAAATGCAACTTTCAGCCAAGTGATAGTGGCACATGCCTTTAATCCCTATACTCAGGAGGCAGGGCAGGGGCAGAGAGATCTCTGTGAGTTCCAGACCAACCTGGCCTACCGAATGAGTTCCAGGACAGTCAAGGCTACCCAGAGAAACCCCATTTCAAAAAGAACCAGATGGGCTATAGAGCTGGCTCAGCAGGAAAGAGCACTGGCTGTTCTTTCTAAGGACTGTGTTTAATTCCCAGCTCCCACATGGCAGCTCACTGTCTATAACTCCAAGATCTGACACCCTCACACAGACACACATGCAAGCAAAACACCAATGCATATAAACTAAAAGAAAGATTCAAAATACATCTTTTTTTTTTTTTTTTTCTTTTCCCTTTTAAAAAGGCCTGATCCCTGTATGTTACCCAGGCTGGCTGGCTTTGAACTCCTGAACTCAAGTGATCCTCCTGCCTCAGGCTTTCTGAGACCCTGGACTTTCAAGGATACAACATTACAGCCTTGCTTCCCAGGCCAGTTTGTTTGTTTATTATTTGTTTGTTTATTCATTTATTCCTTTATTTATTTACTCCTTTATTTATTTATTTGAGCTGGAAGCATTACCCAGGGCTTCACACATGCTAGGCAAATGATTTCCCACTGAGCTACATTCTCAGCCATCCCTTCCCCGTGGTTTAATTGGGAACAGACTTCTGGCCTCCAGGATGTGAATCCTGGAGGTTGTGCAAATATGTGAGCTCTGTGGACACAGGTGACCTCAGCCCCTCTGCTCTCAAGGTCAGGCCTCTTCCATCACACATCCCTCACCCTATGATCCCTGTCAGACTCTGAGCCCTGCAGGAGCGCTTATCTTTGTCCTCTTAGCACCTGGCATGTGGCCAGACAGTTAATGATAATAGCTAGCATTTATTGAGTTCTGACTGTGTGCCCAGGTATGCCTTAAGCGTTTTATGAACATTAACCACTTAGCCCAGTGAGGCCAGGCCTGTCGTTATACTTCAGATTATGCACCAAATCCCCAAGAAACAAAATCTTTTGCCTTGTGTCATACTACTGCCAGAACTGAAGCCAGTTTCCACTCTGAACCCCCAAAGGGATGTGGCCAGGGCCGTGTGTGTCATAGTAAAGCTGGGGAGATGGCTCAACCAGTATAGGGTGGGAGCTACATACTTGAGGGTCTGAGTGCTTGTAAGCTCAGCACTGGGGAGGCAGAGGCAGGAAGATCCCTGAGGCTCAGGACCAGTCAGCTAACCCGATCCAGGTAAAAGTGAGACACTTCATTTCAAAGATCATATGGACGATATCCGGAGTAACAACACCCAAGATGAACCTCTGTCCTCCACACACAGGCGCATGTATATTTACCCATGAACACCCGGACACACACACAACACACACAAATATTGACACAGAGACACAGACACAGACATACACACAGAACAGAGGGAACGTACAAGTTTGGCGACCAGGGTTTCCAGTTCCTTGATTCTTTGACTCCGTTCATTTTTGGTATTATATGAGTGAAAATATTATCAACCTCAGGGTGGCTGGCACCAGGTACTGTCCCTGACACTGGGGAAATCACTGAAATCACTGAATGGAACTAGGCTACCATTTACTCATTTGGAACTAATCATTTGGCAAGCCAAACTCACACAGTCGACCATTCGAACTACAGAACAAGGTCTGGCCCTTGGGCTGCCAGTTGGCAACCTGTGATCTATTTTTTTTTTTTATGATTGGCTATTTTCTGTCCCCATATGGCCCACAGAGTCCATCTGCGATCAAAGTACATGAAACAGATAGGAAGGCAGACAGCTTGTTCTTCAGCAGGCCTATGTTGTGCCCCTCCCCCTCAGTGGCCTCAGGTGTCTGTCCTTCCAGCCATCTTCCAGAGTCGGGGCTGGGAAGGACAGGGAGAGGGGACAGTGCCTTCTTTACCGTGCCTGACAAGCACCGATGCTCACAGTCCTCCACTAAAGGGCCTTCTGATGGCACATGTGTTTGCTTTGCTAATCCCATATTTTGTTTTCAAAGGCAGAAGCAGGGGTCCCAGACCCAGAGAAAGAGGATTTTAAAAGTTCTGTCACCCATGTCACAGCAGCAGCTCATGAACTTGGGCTGCTTTACCTCCATGACCCCCAGCAACTTGGTGATCAGGAAACAACTGCCACCCCAGATGGGTAAACCGGGGCTGACACTCATACCTAGGAGAGGTGGCCTAAGAGCAGCTTCACTAGCTCCCAGTTTATCATACTCCTTGAACCCCTCTGGGTTTTGTTTTGTTTTTTTAAGATGGGTTTGGGTCTCTTTACTATGCAGCCCTGCCTTTTCTGGAACTTACTCTGTAGACCAGGCTAGCCTTGAACACACAGAGATCCACCTTCCTCTGCCTCCTTGAGCTCTGGGATTAAAGGTTTGTACCACCACAGTCCTTCTATATCACTTCTCCCTAGCAACAGTCACCATGTTATAGCAACATACTGCGCCAATCATGTGCTTAAGAAAGCAAGGGTAAGGCAGAGAAGTAACTGGACAAGGGTACAAGCCTAGTTTTAAGGACAGGCTGGGATAAAATGCTTTTTTTTTTTTTTTTTTTTTTTTTTTTTTTTTTTTTTTTTTTTGTCCTTGTTGTCATAACACGGGGTCTCACTATGCAGTCCAACTGGCTTGCAACTTGCTGTGTAGATGAGACTGGCCTCGAACTTGTGGAGATCTGCCTGCCTCTGCCTCCTGGATGCTGGATTAAAAGATATGTGCTCCCACATTGGGCTTTGATTTTAATTTGTTTTTAAAAGATTTTTAAAACATATATGGGTGTTTTGTCTGTATATATAGTGACAGAGGCAGCCATAAGAAGAATCGAACCCCTGGGGCCGGAATTACCAGTGGTTGTGAGCTGCCATGTGGGTGCTGGGAATCAAACTTTGGTCCTCTGGAGAAGCAGCCAGTGCTCTTAACCACTGAGCCATCTCTCCAGCCCTAGACAGAGTAACTTTAGACATGGGCCTTGGCTGAGTCAGAGCTGGAAGGACCCAACTCTGTTCTTTTTCTGAAAGAGGAACCTAATCCTGAGAGGGTCTGATACAGATCTGAGAGCCCATCATCCATCATAGGATAAAATCCAATTAGGAATATCTTGGGAGTTTGAGAAGGGTGCTGGTCTCCTCCGAAATACTGGTTTATTCCATATCTGTCCACCAGGTGGCACAGAGGCATTAGGGAAAAGTGCAGAAAGAAGGGTGGGCAAACACCTTCCTCTGGCACAAATTTTCTCCAACAAGCAGGTGCAAGCCTCTGCCTGTTCTGGGACAGCACCAAGGTCACTGTACACACTCACAGAGGCTTGACCACGGAGGTAGCAGAAGTATATGGTAAACTCTGGGAGATAGATTCCAGCCGACAGGGTAAGAAATCTTTGCAGCTGGGGACCTCCTTGCGAGCTGGCTCAGAGGGGTGTGCTGGCACACCAAACATAGTACAAGAGGAGGTCGCCATTTCCTGGGCTCTACACAAAGCTGGAGGTTGGTCGTTGGTGTTTCTCTTAGGTGATTGGTAGCCACCGCTAGTGAGATTCTACCAGATAGCAGAAATCTCTGGCATCACTCTAGGGGTCACTAATGGGTCTGACAGCTCCACAGCCCTGCTTCTGTTCACCTCACACCACTCAGGGAGCTGTAAGTTCAAAGGCTGGAAGACCGGAAACTTTGAATGGGTGGAGTAGTGGGGGGGGGCAGGACTGAGGTAAGCCTGGAAGAAAGGGAGGATTGGATGAGGAGTAGGCTGGACCTTGGGGACTCAGGCAAGCTATCTGCTCTGAACTTTATACTGGGAGGAGCTGGGAGCTATTGAAGATAGCAAGAGGATGGCATGGTAAGATCGGCGCTGAGAGCTTTGCAGAGACGTAAGAAGGGAGGTGGAGAAGTGTGGAGACGGAGAGGCCAACCGAGAGGCGGAGCAAACAAGAGCAGCGGTTCCACCCACCCACCGAGACCTTCCCATGGGTCCCTAGCTAAACCTTAGTGAGACTGCCCTGGTTAGGTGACACACAGGGCAGGGGGCTTCGCTGGCTGAAGGGATCATTTCTCCACCTGGTATCCTAGGAGACCCTTGATATCAGTGAACAGAGATGAGAGACTGGCTAAGTGAAAAGCCAGATCAGGGGTGGGGGGTAGGAGAGCAGAGGCCTGGCAGTCTGCTAGGACACACACCTGTGGCAAGCATCTCTTTCAGGTGCCAACTCTGCTAATTACTGGCCATGTTACCACAGCCAAGTCACATTGGTTATCTAAACCTCAGCTACTGCATCCGTAAAAACGTGGTTATCGGACTATGGAGGCCTGGTGGTACCTGGTGACCAGGTGGTATCTGGGGACCAATGGGTACCTGGTGACCTGGGTTCGATCCTTTGAACCCATATAAGAGTGGGAGAGAACCAACTCCAAAAAGTTGTCCCTAAGCTCTACACATGTTTAGTGGCATGCACAGCCCCCCAACATACATGCACAACAATAACAATAGATAAAATATAAAAAATAAAATGTGACTATGGATGGGATCAATCTTTCTGGCTGTTTTAGGGACTGGACAAGGTGGTGGGTGTACACCTCAGCATAGTTATGGGGGCAGTGTCAGAGAAGACCCAAGAAAGGGGACTTCCAGGTTGTCCATCACTCAAAGAGCCTGTGGCTATATAGGTGGGCACACTGGCTCTCTGGTCTGGAAGTGCCTCTTCAAGCAACGGTGGGTTTCAAACCAGGTCAGCCCCAGGCTGACACCACATGGAATTAGGCCAAGGGAATTCTAGCCAAAGGCAAAGAAACAATGCTGGTCAGTCCAGGGCTACCTTCAGGAGGAAGGCGTTGTGTCTGTTCCCTTGTTTAAACATTCAAAATGATTTTCCTGGACCAGGTTTCAAGGAGGAAATCTGTGTTCTGTTTGTTGTTGGCTTTCTTGTTTTGTGCTTGTGCACGGAAGGTTGCCTCTAACCCCAGTTACTGCCGCAAATGTTGTATAGATCCATGCTTTCTTTTATTTTCCCCCCTTTGTTTTTTGTTTGTGTGTGCCTGTGTATGTGCGTGCTTGTGTGTTTGTATGCAACATGTCCGTACTTGCACAGAATCCAAAGAAGGACACCATGTGGCCCACTCCTTCAGTGTCCTCTGCCTTATTTCTTTGAGACAGTTTCTTTCACTGAACCTGGAGCAAGGCTGGCAGACAGAAAACCCCAGCCATTAAAAAAAAAATATGAGTGCTGGGTTCTGAACTCGGATTCATATGCTAACCCACCAAGTGCCCTTAACCCCTACATTATTATTATTTTTTTCTGGCAGACTAGAAAATTGAGCCCGAGGCCTCACATATGTTAGGCAAGGCTTTACCACCGAGTTACACCCAGCCCTGGTGTTCATTATGGCTGCCCTGTGAGGTAGGTAGGTAGGTCCTACTTGTTACTCACCCATTGTGTGGGTGGGGAAACCAAGGTTAGCACATGTATATGGACCTACCTTTATTTGGGCCTATGGATAGATCAGTGTGCTCAGAGCCCAAGTTTCCCCCCAGCACCTAGAATTATCCAGTAAGCAGAACTGGCCCAAAAGCCACACAAGGTACAGCAGTTGTCAGCTTGGTAGTACCGACCACTATATTTATATGACATCTGCCAGGGAGAATTTAGGGCAAGGAGACATGAGCTTCTCCAAAACCGCTGGCCTGGATTCTTCCAGTCATAACAAAGCAAAACTCCTTAGTGGGGAATCCTGGAAATGGAATCCAGAGCCTCACGTGCATGCATGTTCATGTTACCAACCCACTAGTGAATTCTCATACACAATTTACCTCATGCAAGCCTGCTCTAAGAGCCACACGACACGTGCTTCACTCATTTAATCTTCCCAAATTACCTCAAAGAACAGAGAAGTTCAAGAATTGCTTAGGGTCTTCTGGACATGGTGGTGCAGGCCTTTAATCCCAGCACTCGGGAGGCAGAGGCAGGTGGATCTCTGTTGAGTCTGAGGTCAACCTGGTCTACAGAGTGAGTTCCAGGACAGCCAGGACTGTTAAACAGAGAAACCCTGTCTTGAAAATACCAACCCCCTTAAAAAAAAATTGCTTAGGGTCATGTGACTAGAGTTGGGTTTCAAAATAATATAGCTTAATGATAGGGAATTTGTCTGGTAGGCAGAAGGGCTCTAAATTCAGTCTTCAGTGGTGTGTGTGTGTGTGTGTGTGTGTGTGTGTGTGTGTGTGTATTAATTAACATAACATTGTCTCCAGGGCCTGTGCACTTACTGTGCACTTAATCACGTTTACTACTTCCTATACAATTTGAAACATATCCTGTTTCCTTCTTTGCTTTGACTGCCAGGAAACTCAGCACCGTTTGGGTTAGACCACAGTCTCTGTCCTTAGAAAACTTTCCATCACCTTGCCGCTGTAGTCAGATTTTCATGTTTCTTCCTTCCTTCTCCTCTGGCCTTCTGCCCAGGCTTTCATTACTCTCTGATTCCTACTCTTTAATTATTGATCAAATGGTCTTTAGGCTGCAGCAGAAACCACCTCCAAACCCTTTTTTGGACTCGGCAGGACATGAAGCATTTATGAGATGAATAGAGACCTTCTGACTGGCTGAGGCAGCCGGTCACAGTTTGTAAGATGAGTGTCTTCCAGTGGAGGGAACAGTAAACCAAGTTAACCCTGCATTTATGAAATGATGCTAGAGCTATTCAGAGCAGCTCTGACATCTCAGTGCTTGACTAAACAGAGGCTCTTCTAGTGGCTCAGTGGGTGGAGCGCTTGTCACAAGCCTGAGGATCGGAGTTTGGATCCTCCCCAAACCCAGTCCACCTAGAATCCCGGGGCATAGAAGGGGAGATTCCAGCTAAAGGGCTGGAGTAGCAAAACCAGGGAGCCCTGGGTTCAGTGGGGGGGGGGACCTCGCCTCAATACTTAAGATGGAGAGTGATGGAGAAAGATACTTGACATCAGTCTCAGGGCTCTATACAGACACCCACACGTGCACTTCTATACTCAGCTGTGCCACACACATGAGAACACGCAACTGACAGATGGGAGAGCACATGCATACTTCTTAACCACGTTGGCTTGGATGCGGTGCCACGTCATCCTTGCCACTGTCCCATTGGTAGAGAGGAATCACATCGCAATTGCAAGAAGTGCTGGAAAAATGCAGTCTGGGCTGCTTTCCTCTGCGACAGCTCTAAACGTGGAGGGAGGTATCTTTAGTGAGTAACTGACACAGGTCCAGTTCCTGTAGATATGTGTGTAGACTGGCCACGAGAAGGAAAATGGGCTGGCCTTGCTTGCGTGGATCCATGGGTAAAAGGGAGCATTTAGGGCTGAGGAGATGGCTCAGGAGGTAAAAATGTTTGTATCACTGTAACCTCAGTACTGGGAAAATGGATCTTTGGAGCTAGCCTATCTGATTCAGTGAACTTTAGGGTCAAGAAAAGAGCCTGTCTCAAAAGAATGGGGATGGGGGTGAGCTTAGAGAGTTGGTTCAGTGGTTAGAGCACTGGTAGCTCTTGAAGAGGACCTGGGTTCAGTTCCCAGCACCCACATGGGTACAGCCTACAAAAATCTATAATTAAAGCTCCAGGGGATCTGACACCCTCTCCTGTCCTCCTTAGACACCTGCACTCAGGTACACGTATGCACACACAGGCACACATGCATACACATACACACACACACAGACAGACACACACACACATACATACGTGTGCAGAACTTAAGGGAAAAATAATGTGGAGAGCAATTGAGGATGTTTACCTCTGGCCTCCTCCATAGCATGTGTGCATTGCAGCCTCTCTGCCTCCCTTCCCATCTCTCTCTCTCTCTCTCTCTCTCTCTCTCTCTCTCTCTCTCTCTCTCTCTCTCTCACACACACACACACACACACACACACACACACACACACACACACAGAGCATTTACATTCTAAAAAATTGTGTTTGTTGTGTGTACATACATGTGGAGTCCAAACGTCAACATCCCTCCCCAGTCACTATTTTTAGAGCTAGGGTCTCTCAATGAAACTGAAGCTCATTGGTTTAGCTAGGCAGATTAGCCAATGAGCTTCAGGAATCTGTTTGTCTCTACTTCCTAGTGATAGCGTTCCAGCTTGGGCAGTCACGCCCAGCTTTTTGTTGTAGTCATCATTGTCCTTGATGTTTGCTTTTTTAGACAGGGTTTCTCTGTGCAGCCCTAGCTGTCCTGGAACTAGTTCTGTAGACCAGGGTGCCCTCGAACTCAAGGTGTATGCCACCACTCCCGGCCACAGCCAGCGTTTTTTGTGGGTGCTGGGGTGAGAAAGACAGGTCCTTATGATCGTGTGGCAGACATTTTAAGGATGAGCTGTCTACTGGCTTTACATTTGCAGTTTAAACCGGACTTTTGTCCACAAGGGAAGAAAATATGGAGAACACCATGATCAGAAAAAGTCCAAGAGAGGCTGAATTTTCACTAGTTTTTAAGGTTGTGGAAAGAGTCAGGCTGATGCCCCAACTTTTAGCTTGGGTTCCAGGTTCCTTAGTCTTCTTCGAGTTAACTGATATGTGCTGTGGGCATTTGGGGGACTCATAAGAAATGAGGTAAGGTCCTCCAAACCTTCCCGGTTACTGGACTAGAGCTAGGAGGCAGTGTAATGAATGGAATGGCCTGAGGTCTGGAAACGGGAGCCTGGAGTCAAATTCCTAGCTGAGTTACATAGCTGTGTGATGAAGAACCCACAGGACCTATGGTTGTCAGATTCCGGGCCCAGTGGGTAAAGTCTCTCATGATAAGTAAGACGACTTGAGTTAAAAAGGTATCCTCTAAGTTGTTCTCTGATCGTCGCTCAACCTGGCGCTTGCTCCTCATTTGTCAACCTCAGTGCTCTCATCCGAAGGATGGAGTTAACAGACTGACATCAGGGGGTTGGAATCTGGCCGCACTGTGGGCTCTGCCTCCCTGGGATAAATGTGTGGCCTCCCGTCTCGGTGCAAAGACTGTCACCACACGCCCCCTCTTCCCCACCCCCCAGCGCGTTCCGGGCAGAGGAGGACCCGGAGTTCACAAGGACGCGCGGCTTCCTGGCCGCGTTCCGGAGAAGGAGCTTTGCGCCCTGGGTCCCATCCCCCGGTCGTCCGGCTCAGGAAACGCAGAGAAAGCCAGGAACCCGGCCTGCCAGGCCCCGGGGCCCTCCGCCCCGGCCTTCGGCTGCAGGAAGCGGGCTGGCGGGAACGCCCTGCCCGTGGGTGGGAAAAGCCGGAGCTACAGCATCGCGGCGTCCCAGCCTGCAGAGAGCTGTCACCGCCGCAGCGCGCCCCTTGCCGCAGCCCCAGCCCTGCGCCAGTGCGGCAGCCGCAAGGCCGGGATCCTGCAGGCGCCACCGCCCTGACGAAACGCAGGGAGGGAGGGCTCCGGCCCAGAGCTCTCTT
This sequence comes from Phodopus roborovskii, assembly GCF_943737965.1. Taxonomy (NCBI): domain Eukaryota; kingdom Metazoa; phylum Chordata; class Mammalia; order Rodentia; family Cricetidae; genus Phodopus; species Phodopus roborovskii. The sequence continues at coordinate 2,492,593 of NW_026126645.1, forward strand.
GGAGGGGGCAACATACTGTGGGTGTGTAGGTGAGTGGTCCACAGCACCGCTAGGAAATTGCTGGACCCGCTGGTGTTAGACTCCGGGTGCCTTTTCGAGCCTTAACTTTGTTCTTGGCTCCCGGAGATTTGGTTTCTTTTTGGTGGAGACCTTAAGAACAGTTCTGGACTTAGAGGTTACTGTGATGGGCAGACCTTGATTCCTTTTCACCAATTACAAGGAAGAAAAAGATGGAGGACACACAAAGGCAGTGCTTTCTAGTATAGCATGGTCGTTGGAATCAGTCATTCTCAAATTTAAGTCCCAGCTTTCCCCCCCATCAGCTGTATGACCTTAAATAGGTCTCTGTGCTTCCAGGCCATGTCCTCTTAAAGGAGTCTTCCGGCTTTCCTAGAATCTCCTAGAATCCCTCTATCCCTCATAACATATGGCCTGATTCTTTGTGATTAATATCATTAAACAATTGTATTCGATGCCCTGTCTCTCCACCTCAGAAGTCCCAAAGTTCAGGAAGATACGGACCTTTGCTAAAAGGGCAGATTGTGTAGCACTGACACATGTTAAACACGCAGGCATTTGTTGTGAAATAAAAGAGTGAAGGAATGGAGAGATGCGTGCCAGACGCTGCATTAAGGGTAGACAAGCACCAGGAATGAATCAGCATCGTTCCTGTCTTCAAGGAGGTCCCAAACTGGGTGGGGAGGGGTTTGTGCAAGAAGATGGTCCTGAGTATTGCTAACAGCCCTGGAGATAAACACTAATGGGGGAGAGCAGCAGAAGAGGCAGAGATGAGTGACACCCAGTCCCTAGAGGGCTGGGATAATGGATTTCTTTTCTGCTACAACATACAAAGCATTTAATTTGCAAAAGGTGTCCTTTTTAATCCTAAGGAGGTGGGGGAATTGATGAAGAATGTAGCGACTTTTCCAAGCTCTTCTCCTCATTTGGAGGTAGAGAGCTTTGCTGAGGATGGGTTCCAAAGCTCTGTGCACACTAGGCAAGCCGTCTACTAGCCTCAAGGACCCAGACATTGATTTTGCACCACTCTTAGTTTAAGTCCAAGTAAATGTGTGATCTTAGGTAAGTAACTTTGCCTCTCCAACTTGCTTTACCTCTAAGCCTTGTCTTCCTAACCTAAAAAGAGCAATGAATGCTTCCTATAACCGTCTGAGATAGTTGGTGCAGAACACTCATCACTCATTGTGATTCTTAGTTTGTAGAATGAGTGATATCGGAGGTGGGAGCCCTGGAACGTGAGGGCAGAAAACCATGCCATTGGGAGGCTAGCAGGCAGCTGGAGGGTGGTTTATTCCTCTCCACTCTCACTTTCCATGACTCCTATGAGACTTTGCTCCTGGCCCCATTCATTATTGCGCTATAATTTATTGTTTGCCAACCAACAAAGGTGAACCAACCCTAGCTTGGTTAGCATTCTTTTTATATATGCTTTTATTGCCTTATTTTCTGATGACAAAGTAATACGTGCTGCTTGTAAAAAAAATTAAATTGCAGGAAGATATCACTGGGGGAAAACGAAAGTGCAAGTTTAGGCACACAAGACTCAAGAGCTGACAGCTTGCTATTCTTTGGGAGAGAGGGAGGGACATCCCATAGTGTGAGGGCTAATTTTTAATGTGTCAGTGTGTCTGGGGTACTGGATGTCCAGAACTTTCCTAGGTGTGTCTGTGAGGATGTTTCCAGAGACTAACATTTGAATTGATGGACTGAGTAAAGATTAAAGTTGCTAAGTGGTATAGTGGGGATCTGTGCCCTCCTGTAACCCCCCCCCCCTAAACATTTGTATATCTGTTATGGGTCAAATTCCAGGCCTGGCAAAGGCTCAGCATGTGTCCTATCATGGAGTTGTAGCCCCAGCTCCTAAAATTCAGATCTTAGTTTTTCTCTGGGCTGAAGCTTTTACTGTGACTCTGGGTCTTGGGCAAAGAATTCTATCTTTAGAAACATTTACTGGGACCCCACAGAAAATGAGGTGGGATTTGTAGAACTTCTTATTTTAGAAAAGGGGTCTTAAGTAGCTCAGGTTGGCTTTGAGTTGATCCTCCTGCCTCTGCCTCTGGAGTGCTGGAATTACAGGCATGTAATACCACACCCAGCTACCTTTGAGATTTTCTATGTCACTATTCACAGCTGGCACAGACTCCCTCCCTCTTAGCATTTAGTTGGGTCTTTTTTTTTTTTTTTTTTAGATCCTATATACACACAGGAAAAAAGGGTGAAAGTCCTCAGTGTTTTCTTCTTGCCTTTGAATTTCTGCCTATATATAGATTAAGCACTTACTATAAAGCACAGGCCTCACGTACACCTGCAATTCCGTGACGTATGATTTGCAGCTAAGAACACTGAGCAGGCGCCTGCCTTCACATATTCATGCAAACCCACCCTCTCCCTTTACTAATGGCTCCTTGAGGACAGGACTGTAGTTGGGTCTTTCCAGCCCAGAGGCCAATACATGGGAGATTTGTTGGGAGGACACAGTGAAATAGCAGTGGCAGGCCAGGAATATGACTCAATAGTAGAGCACTTGGCTAGCATGCACGACACCCTGGGTTTAATTCCCAATTACACTTGAGAGTGCTTAAGCACCACACACAAACACACACACACACTACACACACACACATACAGTACACACACCACACACACACACACATACAGTACACACACCACACACACACACACATACACACATACAGAGTACACATACAATACACACACAGTACACAACACACATACAGTACACACACAGTGTATACACACACACACACACACACACACCATTTTCAGGCATAAACTTAGTACTAAACTTTTAACTGAATTCTTCCACATGCTGTTTCATTCGATCTACAACAGTCATGGCAGGAAGTAGGTACTATTATTCTCATTTTGCAGAGGAGAAACTGAGGTACAGAAATTTGAAGTCTGAGGTTTTGTAATTGGTAACTGGTGGAGCTATAATTTGACTCGTGAACTATCCCTTTCTGAAACTTCTGCTTTGAATGAGGTGGTGATTGATGAGGCCATACACACTTCAGAGACCTCCCGGCCCTTCCCTGTACCTGCTTGGTTCTCTGTTCTCTCTGCTGAATGTTTGCAGTGTCTTAAGCCAGCATTAGCAGACAGAGGGATTTAGGAAAGGCCCTCTCTGTGTCTGAAGCAATCCTGTGATCCTGCTTATTTTTTATGGGAAGTAGCATTTTTGAATCTCCTAGTTCTAAAAATAAACCACAATTTTTAGGGGCTCTTGGGGACTAGCTCAGGCATTTCAGGACAGCCATTTGCCTATCTGCAACACAGGAAATTAATCAGAAGTCCAAAACCCTTCCCCTCTTCCCACAGGCTGGTGTTCTGGAAATACCCAGGGCCTTGCTGTGGTTCCTCTGGAAGACTAGGGGACAGCTGAGGGCAACCTAACAAGTCTCCATTTCTCTGTGAGGAGGCATGGAACAGAAACAGGTCACTCTGCTGCAATAACCTGCAGAGAGAACTTGCTGCTGTCAACCTGGAGGTGTGCCAAGACTGATGCCCTGGGGCCTGCAGAATCCACCTGGGGTCTGGAGACTGGGGAACTGGCTCCTGTTCTAATAGCCACTTTCAGTAACCCTCTCCCTTATGTCAAACCCTTGAGGTCATCTCCTATGAAATGACTGGGTGGATTTTTCCCCCTCTTCTCTCTCTCTTTTTCTTTCTTTCTTTTTTGAGACAGGTTCTTAACCATGTCATATGGCCCAATCTGGCCTTAAACTTCTGGGAATACAGGCCTATACTACCCATCCTGGTGACAAGGATGCTGTTTATGTTAGAAACTGGAAATATCACTGACAGAGGTGCTTTTGAAAATAAGAATGATAACCACACTGTTTGTTGCCTGGTGCTTTCTATATAATATCACATTTATTTTGCTTACTTATTTTTTTTTTTTTTTTTGAAACAGCATCTCCTTGTGTGGCCCAGGCTAGACACAAACTCACAATCCTTCCCAAGAGTTGAAATTAGAGTCATTTTTCACTCTGCTTGACTTATCATGTTTAATTAATTAATTGATTAATTAGTTAATCTTTTGGTGCTGGGAACTGAACCCAGGATTTTGTACTTGCTAGGCAAGTGCTCTATCACTGAGCGAGTTTGTCAAATCCAGGTTAAACAAATAACACAAGGACTATGTAATTATTCTTATTTCACAGGTGAAGGAGCTGAGGCTTAGTGAGCTCCTATAAACTGGGGAATGGGTTTGTGGCATCACAATTTGAGTTCCATAAACATGCCTAGTTCTCATGCCTATAAATCACTAAGAAACAAATGGAAATTTTATTTATCTATCTATTTAAAGACAGGCTGTCATGTAGCCCAGAATGACTTCAAAGTCACTATGTTGTTGAGGATGACCTTAATTTTCTTTTTAAAAACTTTATTATTTTAAATCCCAGAACTCTGGAGGCAGAGGCTTTCTGAGTTTGAGGGCAGCCTGGTTCACAGATCAAGCTCCAGGACAGCAATAGCTACCTACACAGAGAAATCCTGTCTCCAAAAACAACAAAATTTTTATTTTTATTTATTACTTTTTATGATTGTTTTGCTTACATATATGTATATGTACTATGTATGTGCCTGGTGCCTGAAAAGGTCAGAAAAAGGAATTAGATCGCCTGGAACTGGAGTTGCTGATTGTTGTGAGCTGTCATGTGGGTGCTGGGAACTGAACCTGGGTCCTCTCCAAAATGCTCTAATCACTGGAGCATTTCTCCAGCCCGAACTTGTTTTTTTTTTATGGTGGGGGCAGGGTCTCTCTATGTAGCTCTGGCTGTCCTGGAACTCACTATGTATATAGGTCAGGCTGCCCTCAAATTCACAAAGATCCACCTGCCTCGGCCTCCCAAGTGCTGGGATTAAAGGCATTTGCCACTGTGCTCAGCTTTGCATATGAATTTCTGATTTTTCTGACTCTACTTCCCGAGTGCTGGAATTACAGGTGTGTGCTACCAGTGTGCTACCACATTGGTCTATGCAGTGCTGGTGAGTAAAACCAGACTGTTGTGCATACTAGGCAAATACTCTACCAACTGAGCTATGTCCCTAGCCCCAAAGGCTAGACCAGGCTGGCTTTAGACTTGTGATACTGCTGTCACATCCTCTTCAGCATTTGTCTACTGGTGTGTATGGCCATGACTGGCATTATTTTTTTAAATATTCTCTTAGCCTTAGCCCAGCTAAGATGCAGCTAAGTAACGAGTAATGCACCGTGCTGCTGCCTCAGTGTTGGGATTGTAGGCATGTGTCACTACCATACCCAGCTGGAGGTCAATTGGATACAAGTTATGCTGTGTCCATGACCCTGTGCGAGCTAAGTCAATGCTATCAGGTACAGAGAGCCTAAAGGCTTGGCTTTTGCCTGGAGGAAACTAGGAGGACATGCACATGAGATGGGGTGACAAGGCAAGAACACAAGCAGAAGGCCAGATGTGGGAAAGCAGTGGGTGCGCCGAAGTTTGTGTAAACTCTAGAGACTGCGTGTATGAAGGTAGGAAGTGAGCATACCAGGCTACGGATTTGGCCTTTGTTCCATAGGCAATAAAGAGCTTACACAAGAGGTGTCTCCAGAGACCGACCATATTGCTGCAGTCAGAGAGAAAGCAGCCTTTAGCCATCTGTGTTCCGGCTTGTGCAGGCTGCTGGGTGCCAGCGCGTGGGAGGGCATCCACAGAGAGAATGTCTTCTGTGGCCTGTAGTTTGCTGGGTGTGGGTCCTGGGCTGTCTTCAAAGTCCTTTCACCCTTCACTGGGCCCTTGTACTTTGCACATAGAAGGCGTTGGTGAGACGTTTTGATACCATCTGGCCTCTGCTAACTCCCATTTTAAAGAAGGTGGATACAGATAGACAGGAAAGGACTTTCCTGGCAGCACACAAGGAATGAATGTGGAGTTAGTGGGACTAGAACTCATGACTTCCGAGCCACGCCCAGTTCCTTCTCCACACTCACTAACCGTGGTGCTTGTTGAGCGGATTACTCCATTTCAGGCCCCGGGCTAATCGCTTTGCATGAATGATCTCACTCTCCCAACATCTCTGAGACCGCCCGTTTTGCATTCAATTCTGCCTTCTAAGTCAGGTTTCCCTTGGAGCCCAGCACCTAGCTAGGAAGGCAATGAAAACTTGGCTGGGTTCAAACCCTGGGCTTGGAAGTGGGAGGGCAAAAAAGAAAAAAAAAAAAAAAGCGTAAGAGGCGTGGCCTCGACTCAGGCCCGCCCTCGGAACGCTGACGCCACACGAGGCCCCGCCCCTCATTGTCAGTCTGGGGCAGCCTGAGCAGGCGCCGGCCGCTGGGAGCGAAGCGCCGGATCCTTCGGCGGCGGAGCGCGGGCCGGAGCGGCAGAGGTGAGGCGGCGGCGGGAGCGCGGCCAGGCGGCCAGTCTGAAGGCTCGGCTTGTGTGCCGGGGGGCTCGGCCGGGGTGTCCTGGGGGCGGTGGGAAGTGCGCGCGGCTTGTGGAAGCGGAGCCGGGAAGGGGAGGACTCCGGTGGGCCAGCCCGGGAGAGTGTGGCCGGAGTTGGAGGGAGAGACTCAGGAGGTTTTTTTTTTCCTCCCGGGGAGGGGGAGGGACGTTTCTGAGGAGACTGAGGAGACGCCGGGTGAGGGCGAGCGCCGCGGCCCGGGAGGCGTCGGGGTCCTAGCCGGGCTCGGCGGGGCGGCGGGCGGGGAGGAAGGAAGTGAGCGGACAGGAAGGGCCGCGGCCGGTGTGCGGGACGAGGCGCGCGGGGGACGCGGAGAGGGAGGCCCGCGGCGCCCGCAGCTGTCGGCCCGGGCTTCGGCCCGCGCGGCTCCCGCCGGCGCGCTGCTCCGTCTCGCGGCCAGACCGCCGCGGCCGGGGAAGGAATTCGAGGCATTCGCTTTGTTTAAGTTGCCAGTCGACAGTCCCGAGGACTAATTAATGGTGGAATCTGCAGGGGCACTCGGGCAGCCGCCGGCCCCCTCCCGCCGCCGCCGCGGTGAACTTTCCGCAGCGCGCACCCCGCCCCGTGGCCCGGCGGGGAAGGGAGCCATGGCTTCCCGAAGCGCAGGAATGAAGTGCGGTTTCGGGAGCCGCTTTTGGCCTGCGGTGGCGAGGCGACGAGCGAGGGGAAGCCGGCGTCCCGGGCGCGGCGGGGCTGGGGGAGGGGGTCCGCAGCCCGGTGGGGACCTCTCTCCGAGGTGCCTGCGGTTTCTGCTAATTACCTCGCAGGAGCCTCGGCCGGCCGAGGACGACCCATCTTGCTTTGGAGCATCTGTTTCTTCATCGCGTCAGCCCCTTTCCTAACACTGCAGAGCTTGTTGTGGCTTGTTTCGGAAATGCCGAGGCGGGTGCTCACACTTCGGGGTGGGAGAGGGGAAGAGAGCAGGCAACCCCCCATCCCCCTTCACACACCTCAAAAAAAAAAAAAAAAAAAAAAAAAAAAATCTCCGCAGTGTTCTTCACCGAGGAGCTTGCAGATTCTCGTCGCACCTTCTTCATTGACTTGAATGACCTTGGGGGAAAGGATTGTGTTTCTGAGCGCCTCGTGGTGGCTTTTCTGTCCATTGAGGAGAAAATACTCTGGACCTCTCTACCATTTGGGGGATATTTTTGAGAAGTGGGATTTGTTCAGGGTATTTCGTTTTATCCACTGCTGTGGTTCTTCTGGCTTAAGGATCTGGAGTAGTGACAGAGCCGGGAAGAATTCAGATCACCTAGGAAGATTTAGCAACCCCAGATGAGGGGAGGATAGTTCCTTTTGGGAAATCTGTGCAGCATGTTCCAGATTGCCTTCTGTCACTTTGTGTACAGCTTTGGTGGCATTTGTGTGGTCAAATTCTGTAACCCCCATAGAAAATTATTCTCTTGTTAGAAATAATTGTTTTGCGCAGAATTTCCCCTTGGGGCAGATTAAGGTTTTGCTCAATTTACTGAGAAGAATTTTCCAGATTTCTAAAATTAAATCACTTTTCTAAACATAGCAACTAAAGTTTGAAAAAGTAGACACAGTGGGATGGGCAAGGGATGGACTATGAAGGCAGGAAGTATAGGTTCATAGCTGACCATTAATAACAAAGATTTTAAAAAATATTTTTAGTTGTGCGCCTGTGTATGGGAATGTTCACATGAGTTCAGGGGCTCTCTAAGGCCAGATCCCTCTGAGTTGGACTTAAGGCAGTTATGGTTCTGGGCTGCCTGACATGTATACTGGGAGCTGAACTTTGGTCTACTGGAAGAACATTTTGCTCTCTCTCTCTAGCTCCTATAACATGAATTGTTAGCCCTTCTGATTTTTTTTTTTTTTTAAAGCCTGAAGACCAAGAAAGGGAACAAATAATGTTGAGTTGCTACTCAATATTATTGCTAGGTGGCAAGTATATTATATAGTCTAACAAGTCAGTGAAGTGCTAGTTGAGCAAATTGAAGGTCAGAATGTATAAGTGACTTCCAAGTTCATGCCTATAACTAGTAAAAAGTAGCTCTGAAATTTGATATGAGTCTGTTTGCTCCACATTAACTTCCAATTGTGTACTGCCTTGGGAAACAAGAAACTTAATTTCTAGATCTTTGAGTCAGTCCAGTGGGTCATTGTGGGACCATAGAGTGATGTCAGTGTGCTCTGGAGGCGTGATAGTGTTTTGGTTCAAAGACTATATAAAAATACCTACTGTATATAGTAGGTGCTTAATGTTTTGCTCATGTTGGAAACATTTGTATCAAAACAGTGGTTGCCTAAGTTGGTCATACATTTATTTCATCTGTATAACAGAGGCTGGTAGAAAGATGTAATGGTCCTACAGTAGAGGCCATCATTGAGGTGATATTCAGGATCTAGAAAATCAAACTTTTTCATGTTACAATTATGGGACGGTACCAACTAAGTAAAGCATGCTATTTGTAGGACTCAGATAATCCAACCTGAAGATTTGTTATAAATTTTGATGCATGTAACAGACACTCATTAAATTTATTTGCTGAATGAATGTATGTTATTGATGTATACTTTTTATGTGATATAATTGATCAATGTTAGGCATATAGTTTGAGCTTTGACAGAGGTATAGTGTTGTGAAGTCACTACTACTACTACTTTGTTCTTTTAAACTTTTCTTTAAGGAATTGATAACAGATTAGGAGGTTTCTATGCTTAGTTTTTTGTTGTTGGTTCTTTGAGACAGGGTTTCTCTGGAATTAGCTGTGTAGACCAGGCTGATCTCAAACTCACAGAGATTCACCTGCCTCTGACTCCTGAGTGCTGGGACTAAAGGTGTGCACCACTACCAACTGTCTCTATGCTTAGATTTTATACTGTGAGATCAGAATGAATACTAGGGAGTCTGTATGCCAACTTGGTAGGAAATAAGGAAACCTTAAATATTTAATATGGTGCTCATAAGAGAGGAAGTGATGACTACATTTGGGAGGAAGTAGATTTTAGTTACTTCCAGGCCAAAGGATATATTTTTGCTAAAATTAATACTATGTAAAGTTTTATTAAGAGTAAAACTAGCTGGGCATTTAATCCCAGCACTCGGGAGGCAGAGGCAGGCTGATCTCTGTGAGTTCAAAACCAGCCTGGTGTGGAGCTAGTTCCAGGACAGCCTCCAAAGCCACAGAGAAACCCTGTCTCAAAAAAAAAAAAAAAGTATAACTTTTTGTTTTCCTTTGAAATATAGCTTGTATACATAATACATGCTTAAAATGTATAGTTAGCATAAAATGTCCACATAGTACTTAAGGGTGGGGATGCAGTGAAATGGTTGAAAGTCTCACTTTCCCACCTGTAACCAATTTATCCTTAATGCTGATCTCTGATTTATTTTAGCCAACATTAAACAAAGGGGAGGATATATTAGGTAGAAAATGTGTGGTTTTTTTTTTTTTTTTTTCTTTATACTTTTTCTGAATCACCAAACTTGACTCAGGTTGCTTTAGCTCAAGTCTCTCTGTATTAGGAAATGACAAAACCTTCCTTGCACAGCTTCTAGAATCTAGAAGCCACCACCTTTCTACTTCATTATTTTCCCTTCTCTCTCTTTCATTTTATTTCTCTTGTACAATTCTCTATTCCTATCTGTGAATTTGTCTGAGAATAGAAACTTGTTTGCATCAATTGTTGGCCTTCTCGCTATATACTATTAGGAAATAGTAAATAAATTAAAATACCCTTCAGACTACTCAACATTTTGGGTGATTGTAGGGAGAAAATTATAGTAGCTTACTTCATAGTTATGAAGTAGTTATTATCTTCATTTTATATGGGGAGCTTAGCTCAGAGCAGTCACTGCTGACCTTGTGAGGGTAGACCATGTATTTGAGGACAAGCAGGTTCAATCTTTATTTCATTACACTCGGGTGTGTTGGGTATCTTAAAAGAGCAAAGTTGAATATACCATGTCAAAATTAGAGCTGCAATGTAGTAGGCATGCTGCTTTTGTTTTCATTTGTTTTTAGTTCCTATAGATGCCTCCTCAATGCTAAAGAATTAATAACTCACCTTTTATTGCACATTTCCCTTCCCATACTCAGCATTTATTCTTTAAGTATAGTATTTTGTATTCATTTACTGTTTGGGTCACTTCTCCCCTTTATATGTGATCCAAAATTTCTGTCACTTTAGTCTGTTATTCAAGAACTTCATCCTTGGCTGGTGCCCTTCTCTTTGTATTTTATCTGGACAGTCTTACTTATTTGAGTTTTGAGACAGGGTTTCATTATAGCTCAGGCATCAGACTCCCTGTGTAGCTGAGGAAATAATTTGAGAGAGAGAGAGAGAGAGAGAGAGAGAGTGTGTGTGTGTGTTGCAGGGGATTAAACTCAGGGCTTTGCAAATGCTAGGTAAGTGCTCTGCCAATTCTCTCTCTCTCCCCCTCTCTCCTTTTCTCCCCTCTCTGTCTCTCTGACTCTGTCTCTCCAGCCCAGACTAGCCTTGAACTTGCTATGTATCCCAGGCTGGCCTTGAACTCATGACTAGCCTCCTGCTTCAGTTGCCTGAGTACTAGAATTATAGAACTATAGATAGGTGCTACCATGCCCTGACCAAGTCATAATTTAAAATGTGTTATTAAAAACTTGCATAAAGCTTTAAAAACCTACCATACTTTTTCTTTTCGTTTTTGTGATACTAGGGATTGAACATGATGTCACCTTGTATTTATTTTGGGACAGTGTTTAAGTTGCCTGGATTTAAACTTAAACTTCCTGTCAACCAGGCTGACCCTGCATTTGTCCTTTTAAAGATTTGTTTATCTTTGTATATATTTGAGAAAGAAAATTGTGTGTGTGTCTGTCCGTCTGTCCATATGAATTGTACAAAGGCCAAAAAAAGGTGTTGGTCATTTGGAACTGGAATTAAAGGAATTTGTGAAACCTTTTTAAGTTAGTGTTGGGATCTGATCTCTGGTCTTCATGATTGTCCAGCAGCAGCTCTTTTTATCCTTTTATTATTATATGGACTTCATCCCCTCTCTTCTCTAGGAGCCTCCTCCCCACCCCTAGTCAGGGTTTTACCCTGTAACATTGGCTGTCCTAGAACTTTCTTTGATGGTATCAAACATACAGATCCACCTGCTTCTGCCCCCCAAATGCCTAAGCTTGTGTTGAGTATCAGAGATACTTCTCATCACTCTGTCTTGCTAGTCCTTTCCCGTTATTCCCTATTATTGGCTTCTGTTGCTTTTCTTCATTGGTTCTATTATAATTCTTAATGATACACCTACTTGCATGATTATTATCTGTCTTCCTACTATGGAGTGGAAGGAGAGAAATGATTCTTACAAGTTGTCCTTTCACTTCCATATATGTGCCATAACATGCATACATATACACGTATGCACACACGTATATGAAGTGAATAAATAAAAATGTAATAAAAGTTAAAAAATACCTTTTCTGTATGGCATTGTTATTATTGATATTCCTTATGTAAATCATATTTGCTTGTCTTAATCCTCCTAATATCTTGTTGGATCAAAAGCTTTCCCAAAAATATTCCCCCACCTCTCCCCTCCCCTTTGATAGGGTTTCTCTGTATAGCCCTGGCTGTCTTGGAACTCTCTGTAGACCAGGCTGGCCCTGAACTCAGAGATTTGCTTGTCTCTGCCTCCAGAGTCTGGGATTAAAGGTGTGCACCACCACTGCCTCCCCCTTTTTTTTAAACAATTGAATTTATTAGCTGGGTATAGTGGTGTGCACCTTTCATTGCAGTACTTGGGAGGCAGAGGCAGGTGGATCTTTTGAGTTCAAGACCAGCCTGGTCTGCATAATGAGTTCCAGGATGGCCAGAGTTGCATAGTGAAACCCTGTCTCAAAAATCAAAACAAATTACATTTATTGTGTATGTGTGTGCATGCACATGTTTGTATACCACAGTATATGTATGGAGGCCAGAGAACAACTTGGGGGTATATTTTTCTCCTTGGGTCTTAGAGATCAAATTTACATCGTCAAGCTTAGTAGCAAGTCCCTGTACTCATTTTGCTGTTATTTTCAACAACAACAACAAAAACAAAACTTTTACCAAAAAAAAAAAAAAAAAAAAAAAACACCCAACACAAAAACCCAAACTGCTTATTGTGTGTCTCATATGCACGTGTGGAGGTCAAAGGACAGTTTTGTGGAGTTGTGGAGTCAACTCTTTCCATGCACCTTTATGTGGATTTTGGGGATCTAATTCAGGTCACCAGGCTTGACAGCAGGCACTTTTACCTGTCATCTTGCTGGCCCTTTCAAAAAAATTTTATACCTTATAGTACGTGTCATATTTTTTTGGTTAATTTACACACACACACACACAAAACACTTACTTTTCAGCTCCTGAGTGTTGGGATTAAAGGTGTGTGCCACCGCTACCAGCTAGTGTGTATCTTTAAATTTTTTTATTTTATTTTTTTAATGTTTCTATGTGTCAGTGTTGCAACTTATGTGCAAGGGATCTTGGAGGTCAGAAATGGGTATGAAATCCCTTGGAGTAGAATTATAGGCAATTTTGAATTTACTGTCATGAGAACTGGTAGCCATACTTTAATCTTCTGGAAGAGCAGCTAACATTCTTAACTGCTGAGCTCCCATACTAGTTTATATTTTAGTTGCCTAATTTGATAAGAAATTTGTTCAGAAGTTGTTTGTATTATTTAATAGCCCTCTGATTATTTCACTGAGCACCATACATAGTAGGTCCTCAGTAGAGGGTGATTTTGTGTGTGTGCTGTATGTTTGTCATACATGGCATAGGGTGCCTTTCTCTATAATCCACCTTATTTTTTGAGACAAGTTCTCTTTCTGAAGATGATGCTTAACTTTTATGTGGGTGTTGAGAACCTGAATCCAAACTCATAGCTTTACTCACTAAGATGTTTCAGTAGCATCCCCCCCCCCCCCCAGCTGGCCTCCAGTGTGCCCTTGCTTTCTAAGTACTGAGTCATGGTTGTGCTTTACCACAGTAGAGTTTTTGGTGATTGAGCATCATCAAAACTGCTTATGTATAGGTAGCAATTTTAATATCTTATTAAATGGATCCTTTAAAAATATTCATGTATTTTATGTATATGAGTGCTCTATTTGCATGTATGCCTGCATGACTGAAGAGGGCATCAGGCAGAAGAGGGCATCAGATCTCGTTATAGATGATTGTGAGCCACCATGTGGGTGCTGGGAATTGAACTCAGGTCCTCTGGAAGAGCAGCTGGTGCTCTTAGCCACTGAGCCATTTCTCCAGCCCTAGTGGATTCTTTTTTTAAAAATTAGAATTCTACATAGTATTTCCTTTAATCCAAAAGGTAGGAATGCACCAAGTGTATCAGATAATAGACTGTTACCATAAGAAAGTACAGAAGTATAGTCCTGGTGCCAAAAAGCATAAGCTCCTTTGAAACCATTACAGGTGAAGAACTAAGCAGAGTTTCTACCAGGAAAGGTGCTTGGTCTGTGTTTGTAGAAGGCTTCTGATTGGATAGCTGAAAAGAGATACCAGGGAGTAACCTTTGGATTATTATTATTTGGTTTTTTGACACAGGGTTTCTCTGTAGCAGTCCTGGCTGTACTCAGACTAGCTCTGTAGACCAGGCTGTCCTTAAACTCAGAGACCCACCTGCCTCTGCCTCCAGAATGCTGGGATTAAAGGCATGTGCCACTGAGTCCAGCTTTAAATATTTTTTTGATCAGTATTTTATTGGTCCTGTTGATAAGGAAATTCTGAGCTCTTGGACGCTTGTAACCTCAAAACTGGGATGGAGTGGAGACTGAAATGGGGATCATGATTTAAAGACTAGATTGAACTTTATGGCAAGGCCATGTCTCAGACAAACAAAAATAGAGCTAGGAGAGGACTCAGTGGGTAAAGTATTTGTCACACAAGCACGAGAACCTGAGTTCAGATCCCTAGAACTTATATAAAGCCTAGCATGATAACATACATGTGTAATTTCCAGTGCTCCTACTATAAGATAGGAGGCAGAGATAGGAGAGTATCTGGATGCTGTCAGGCCATCCAGCATGTAGGAGTAAATTATGAGACCTTGTCTCAAGGTAGAAAATGAGGTCTTAACCTGAGGTTGCCCTTTGACCTGCACATACATTGCTGTGGTATGTGTATATCCACACTCATACATAAGAACTCATATACACAGATAAAAAAAAAAAACAAAAAAACCAAAGTAGGAGCTGAAGAGATATATGTTGGTAAAGTGCTTGTTGTACAAGCATAAGGATTTGAGGTTGGAGCCCCAACACCAATGTAAAAGCCCATCTAGCATGTGTAGCTAACCCCAGCATAGGGGTGGTGGAGATGGATGGATCCCAGAAGGTTATTGGCCAGCTGAATTGATGAGTTGAGTTGCAGATTCAGTGAGAGCCTGTCACAAACAAAACAAAAACAAACAAACAAACAAAAAAAAAAAACAAGAAATAAAAAACAAAACAAAAAAATGAAATGAGCTGGGCATGTGATATACATGATTAATCCTAGTACCCAGGAGACAGAGGAAAGCTAATCTCTGTGAGATTGAGGTCAGTTTTTTTGTATACTGAGTTCCAGACCAAGAGCTACATAGTCAAATAGTGAGATTTATTTCCAAAAAGAAAGATGAGCGATTGAGGAAAGAGTGCTGGACTCTGGCCTCCACTTGGCGAAACATGTGCACATACTCACAGGAACATACATACCCTCACCCCAACACCCCCACCCCCCCCCCCCCAAAAAAAAAAAAAAGAGAGAAAATCTTCAACCAGTCAGATCTGTTAAAAATGAGGGGGCTGGAGAGAGAGGGCTCACTGAAAGTGAGCACTGACTGCTTTTCCAGAGGACCTAGATTCAATTTCCAGCACCCCCACGGCAGCTCACAACTGTCCACCTTCATTTATAGGGGATCTTCACGCAGACATAAATGCAGGCAAAACATGGCTGCACTTTAAATAAATCTTATGAACTGTTGGTAAACTTTCTTGGCAGTTTTTCTTTCTGTATTAAAGGCATAATAGTGTATGCATTCTTTGAGTCAGTTTGAGTGCAGATTACCCTATTAGACATTTTATAATTGATAAATAGAAGTCTGTTTTAAGAAAGCCTAGTGGCATAGGACTGTAATTCAAACAGGAGGCTGAGGCAGGAGGTTTGTGAGTTAGGGGCCAGACTGGGAGACTCTTTCTCAAACACGCACGCACACATGCATGCATTATAGCTTACTATTGGCCAAATCTTTTTTTGTTTGTTTTTTGAGACAAGTTTCTGTGTATCCCTGGCTGTCCTGGAACTTGCTTTGTTTTGTAGACCAGGCTGGCCTTGAATTCTGAGTGCTGGGATTAAAGATGTACACCACCACTGTCCAGCTCCAACAGAGTATTCTTTGTATGAACCCTTTGGTATAGACTATATTGTTTTCACTTTATAGATTCAAAAGGTCAGTTTGCTCCAGAAGCCAGTGTCCAGCAAGGGTCCTAATTTTACTTTGAATACTACTATTCAAGCCAGAACACCAGATAATATTATCACCCATGTACAGTATACATGAAAGATCATTTCTCCCTAATAAACACGATCAACACCTGCCTCTGTCTCCCAATACTTGTCATCTCCTCAAGGATAGGAAGAATACATTTTAGATTTAAATTTTCATGTATTTTTTGAGGTTATAATTACAACATTTCCCCCTTCACTTCCCTCAAACTCTTCTATATACTCCTCCTTGTTCTTTTTCAATTTCATGGCCTCCTTTTTTCATTAATTATTGTTACATACACATATCCATATATACATACGTATTCCTAAATTTATAAATATGCCTGCTCAGTCTATGTAATGTTACTTAGGGTTAAGGGATTTGGTTAGGGCCTTGAACTTGTGATCCTCCTTCTTTGGAGTTCAAGCAGCTTTGATTACAGGTGGGATCCACCATGCCTGGCAGGAATACTTAATTTGTTTTTGCTTTTTGTTTTTCAAGACAGGGTTTCTCTCTGTAGCCTTGGCTGTCCCGGAACTTACTTTGTACACCCGGCTGGCTTCAAACTCCATTTGGCTGTGTCTCCCAAGTGCTGGCATTAATGACAGGCACCACCATCACCCTGTTGGGAATTTTTTTTGTTTTTGTTTTTTTTACTTTTAGAGCAACATGAGCTATTCTTAATATAATTTCATAAGATTAGACATTTTAAAGTCGTTTCTGTAGGAACTTGACTGATAATGAGGTTAACTAACACTTTTGAGGTTAGATTTTTAGTCAATTTGAAAGTAATCATAAAAGTTTTAATAGAGACTAGGGGCAGCTCATTGTATAGTGCTTGTTTAGCATCCTGGAGGCCCATGCTTGGTCAGATTTCTCAGGAACATTTTCTCTGTCTCTCCCCCCCCCCCCCCTTGGCTAGTTTTATGTCAACTTGACACATGCTATAGTTAGCTGGTAGGAGGGAACCTTAATTGAGGAATTCCTCCATTAAGATTGGGCTGTAGGTGAATCTGTAGAGCATTTTCTTAGTGATTTAATTGGGGAGGACCCAGCCCATGTAAGGGCAGCACCCTTGAGCTGGTGCTCTTGGTTTCTATAAGAAAGCAGGCTGAGCAAGCCATGAAGAAGGAGCAAGTCAGTAAGCAGCACTCTTCCATGGTTCATGCCCCTAGGTTCCCACCAGGTTTAAATTCCTGTGTTAGTTTCCCTCAGTAGACTATGATTCAGGGTATATAAGAGAAATAAACCCTTTCCTCCTCAAGTTACCTTTGGTCATGGTATTTCATCACAGCAGAGGTAACTCTAAGACAGGCATGAACACACACACACATGATATGGTGCTGTGTGGAGTATGTGCATATCATAGCTGATGTTCAGTCCCCATTGTGAAAAGAAATGTGATTTTAAAATTGATGGGAAGTAGTAACACAGCTAAAGGATCAGAAAGAGAGACTGAGGAGATGCTAAAGAAACCAAGGATAAAAAAAAAATTAGGTCATAAATAAAAGTTAATGGAGTGCAGTTAAGTGATCTTATGAGGAAACAGGAATAATGTAGAAATGTGAGTTTGTGTTCAGGGGAGGAGAGAAGATGAGAACACTGAACTGACTTCACTTATGGTTTTGTCTATTGTCACATTTTAAAAGCCAGGATTTACATATATCTGATTTGTTTATAATACCCAGGAATAGTTAGTATCAGACAAAAAGATGAAAGAAATACTATACATGTCTCTTAAAAGTCTAACTGGGGAGACAGTGTTTAGTTTTGAAACAGTTCTTTAACTGCATTGAGCTGTATATAAAAACCAAAATGAGGTATATAGACTAGTGGTTCAAAAACCAGCCTCATTTCAAGAGCATATTTTTCTAAATAAGAACATGAAGATGAGATGCATCTAATATCACTATAAAAGATGGAACATTAAAAGCAGATAAGAGAAAAAGGTATCTTAGAGGGAAACAGTTTTAAATACTGCACAATTCCCCTTGGGGAAAATGTACATTTGAGTCTTTTGAAAGTCTATTGAGTGTAGTGACTAAAGTCTGTTCTGTTGCTGGCTTATCTGGAAACAAGTTTGTAGTTTACTAAGTGTAGTCTGAGGACTTCATGAAGGCAGTTAGACCAAGTACAACAAGATGGATTTGAATTGGCCTAAGGAAGAGGATGGTTTTCAGACTGGGGCAATGCAAACCAAAGATACTGAGATTGGGGTAAACTTGTATGACTGATAGACCTGACAAGACCTGTCTGTTATTGCTATGGACTATGAGGAGGTAATATTAATAACCAGTTTGGTAGTGAACACCATCAGTAGTTGATTTGAGGAATTTAGGCTTGACCTTGTCAACTTTTGGGAGTCATTGAAAGTTTATAAATTAGACAGTGACATGATCTCCTCAGAATTAATAGACGTATTATTAGGTGTTAAGTAGAGTTAATAGGACTTTTTAAATTTGTTTCTTTTTAATAAACAAATCTTACTATTATTTTTTTTTATGTGTAATGGGTGCTTTGCCTGTATGTATGTTTGTGCATCTCATTATGTGCCTTGTGGTAAGAAGAGAGTATAGATTCCCCTGGAATTAGAGTGACAGATGGTTGTGAGCTGTCATATAGTGCTGGGAACCAAACCTGTGTCCTCTGGAGGCACAGCCAGTGGTCATCTGGAGCCACCTTTTGTTTAGTTCTTTCTTTTCTTTTTTTTTTAGTTAGGTTCTTCACTGTGTTGCTCTTGGTGGCCTGCTATTTTCAGTGTAACACAGCCTGTCCTCAAACTTGTGGCAAATATTCCTGCTTTAACCTCCTAAGTGCTGGGATTATAAGCACATGCCACCATGTCTGGTTCAGTTGAAGTTTTTTTTTTTTTTTTTTTTTTTTTTTTAAAGAAATTGGAATGTAAAGAGAACAAGATATGGGATATGGGTAGAGATGGGGGCATAGGTGGAATTAGAGGAAGGAAAGGGAATAAATAGAGAAAAATGGTGTAATTATATTTTAATTGAAAATTTTAAGTGTGAATACTACTGAGTCATGAACTTAGGGGTTGAGTGGAAAAATTAAGGGATATATTAGAGACTCAGTGGGCAAGAGAACCTGAGTGAGTGCCATCTGCAAAAAAGAACCAAATGTGATCATGGGCACCTGTCACCCCAGCACCGAGAGCAGAAGACATGATTAGCAAAAAACCAGCAAGCTCCGGGGTCAGTGAGAAATAGTGTATGAAGAAGTTAAGTCAGTGGGTGATAGAACAGGGCATCCAACATGTGCCTCTGGCCTCTGTGCATCACTGACTTGCTCATGCGCACATACATGCTTGTGCTCATTTAGGAGGACACACAAACACAGGGATATATTGGAGAGATTTGTTGAGGGCAGAGACAGGACTAAATAACATTTAAAAGAAAAAAAATCTGAAGTAGGTTAAGACTGAGAATTAACTGTGATTGTTAGTTAACTGAAGTTATTTCAAATTCTTTGCTAGGGTTCTCACTGTGTCTCTCTGATCTTTCTGTTTCACTTTCCTTAGGGATGGTATTGTAGATGGAGCCATCACACCTGACTTCTTGTGCTTTTTTTCCCCTTAACTACACTTACCAATGTTTAGGTTCTTTAGAATCCCCATGGGATTAATCTGGGGACAAAAAAGGTTTTGTTTATATTTATGCATCTTGTTATTTGTGACATTAGAAATTGAACCTAGGACTCACTAGGTTGGTACTCTGCCACTGAGCTATATTTCCAGCTTATAAGAGATTTGTTTTCTTTTTAAATTATATGTGTGTGTGTATCTATGTGCCAGTGTGTGCACAGGCATGCATATATCCTTGGCATTGGAACCCTGGAGGTGGAGTTAGATGTGAGTCTGATGTGAGTGTTGGGACCCAAACTCAGATTCTCTATATGAGCAATATGTGGTCTTATCAGCTGAGTTTTCTCTCCAGCCCTGCTCCCTTTAATTAAAAGAAAAATTAAATATTTACTTTGTATATGTGTATGTTTATGTCGATATTGTGGTATGTGAATGGAGGTCAGAGGACACATGGGGAATAGGGGTGGGGGGAGGGGGTGTGAGACTTCAGAGACTTTGCAGTCATAACTTTGAGTAATTCTGTAAATCTAGTCTAATTATGAAAACTGACAACAGCAAATTAAACATTATTATTATTATTATTAAAGATTTATTTATTTATTTATTTATTTATTTATTTATTTATTTATTGTGTATGCAGTGTTTTGCCTGCATGTATGCCTGCAGTTCAGAAGGGGGCACTAGATCTCATTATAAATGGTTGTGAGCTACCATGTGGTTGCTGGAACTTGAACTCAGGGCCTATGGAAGAGCAGCCAGTGCTTTTAAACTCTGAGCCATCTCTCCAGCCCCAACAGTATTATTTAAAAATAACTAAGAATAAGAAAATGTTGTTCTGACCAAACAAAACAAAACTATGAAAGAGCATTTCCTTATGGGAGGGAGATTTCTTTTCCTTCTACCATGTGGATTCTGTGCATTGGACTCAGGTCATAAGACCTGGTAGTGAGTGCCTTTACCTGTTGAGCCATCTGGCTGGCCCATTAAATTTATGTTTTTTCAATTCAGTTTTTAATCCTCCTGCCTTAGCTTCCTCCCCTGAGTGCTGAGGTTATAGGGATGACCCTCCATACTTAAGTCATGTTTTTTATTTTGAATCTTTGTCTTACTAAGTTGATTGGGCTATCTTTTGACTCTCTGTAGCTGGGCAAGGCCTTGAACTTGTGGATCTCCAGCCTCAGCCTCCCAACTAGCTAATTTTTTAGTTTTTCGAGATGGGCTTTCTCTGTATATAGTCCTGGCTGTTCTGGAACTCACTCATAGACCAGGCTTGCTTTGAACTAAGAGAACTGCTCACCTCTGCCTCTAGGCTGGGATTGAAGGCATGCACCTAGACTGCCACTTGGCTTAAAAGTACATTGCTGTATGGAAACTATACCTCAATCAATGTCATCATTGTTAGATTGTCAAATAAAGAGGAATTTTGGGGATGCATTAAATTTATTTATTTATTTATTCTCATATATTATATCTCAACTGCAGTTTCCCCTCCCTCCTTTCCTCCCAGTCCTTCCCTCCCACATCCCTTCTCCCTCAGATCCACTTTGCCTCCTTTCCCTTCTGAAAAAAAGGGAGGCCTCCCAGAGATATCAACCAACCATGGCATATCAAGTTATAATAAAACACATCCCCTCATATTAAAGTTGGATGAGGCAACCCAGTAGGAGGAAAATTTCCAGAGCAGGCAAAAGATTCAGAGACAGCCCTTGCTTCCACTGTTAATAGTACCACAGGAACCCAAAGCTTATATGTGGAGGAGGTAGGTCAGATCCTTATAGGCTCCTTGATTGCTGGTTCAGTATCTCTCTCTGAGCCCATTTGGGCCCTACTAAGTTGATTCTATGGGCTATTTTATTATGGTGTGTTGGCCCTCTGGCTCCTACAATCCTGCCTTGCCTTCTGTAAGATTCTCTAAGCTCTGTCTAATGTTTGGCTGAAGATGCATTTTTTTCATTTTAGAATTTTTAAAAATTTAAGTCTATGTATATGATGTTTTGCCTGCATGTATGTCTGTGTGCCATGTACATGCCCATTGCCCATGGAAGCCAGAAGAGAGTGTCAGATCTTCTGGAAGAACAGCAGAATGGCTGAACCATCTCTCCAGACCTGGGGGTTGGACTCTGACACTCTCTCTCTCTCTCTCTCTCTCTCTCTCTCCAGAATTTGTCCTGTGTATTTTAACAGCAGTGTAACAACAACATTTGGGATCAGCTTTATTACTTATGATACTTATTAAAGTAATCTCTGAGTATGTTACATATCTACCTTTTCTTTAGAACCTACTGTATAATGGCTACTCAGCATGTTTAAGACTTGAATTTTACAACTGCCTCATGAAATAGGCATCATTGTTCTATAAGGAAAATGAAGTTGGTAGATGTAAGGATTCAGGAATTATGCTAGCCTGCCCCTGTCACCTGGCAGAATGCACTCAGGCAGTACCCTGGTCAGCCTAGGTGCAAAGGATTCCTTTAAAAGAAAGACCTCCGCCCACTCTTCTCCCCTCCCCTCCCCTCCTCTCCTCTCCTCTCCTCTCCTCTCCTCTCCTCTCCTCTCCTCCTCTTGTCTTTACCTCTTTTCTCCTCCCCTTTCTAATAAAATATTTCTCACTTAAGGTGTGTCTGCCTGGTGTCTTTGTCCCTCTGCTTTGGTCACCCTTCCCTGCCATAGAATCTGCCAAGGTTCCCCTCACATTATTCCTAACGTTAGAGGTTTAAGATAAACTGTTAGTGTTAGGCTTTTAGATAACTATTTCAAGCCTATGGAAATAGGATTAAAGAGTAGGTCAGTTGAGAAAACTGATTATATAGTATTTGAAGTTGGTGATATGCTATCCAAATACTAACTAGTATTATCTATGTTTTCTGTCCTGTATGTCAGTGGCTCTCAATCTGTGGGTCATGATCCCTTTGGAGGGGGGTCTAATGACCCTTTCACAGGGGTTGCCTAAGGCCATCTGCATATCAGATATTTATATTATGATTTATAACAGTAGCAAACATTACAGTTATGAAGTAGCAACAAAAATAATTTTGTAGTTGGCTCACTACAACATAAAGAACTGTATCAAGGGGTCGCAGCATTAGGAAGGTTGAAAATCACTGCTGTATATGTACGAAAGGGGGTTTACAAAAGGTATGATCTATAACTCTTAATTCTAGTCATATGGCTTTTATTTATCTTTTGGATGATGTTTCTTCTTTCTTTTTATAGGACTTTGAACAAATTTTGATTAAAAACAAATGTCTAGTTAAATAAATGGACATAAACAAAATGCTAATCAGCAAATTCCTACTCTTGGCGAATTAAAGAATGTTTCAGGGTCCAGTTTCTTGGAAAGTGGAAATATCGGATTGGGTAGTGCTGAAGATGTAATGTTTGTGGTGTCCAGAACTTGCTCTTTACATTCAGGCTGCACAGTTCTTCCAACTTACCTGTCTTCTTTTTACCATCAAAAAGTACTCACAGATTCTCTTTACTGGAATTGTCTTAGTGTTAGAAAGCTCAATCCCACTTCTTTACACTTCATTCATTATTTTAGAGTGAATGAGAGAGAGAGAGAGGAGAGAGAGAGGAGAGATACGTAGGTATGTATGTGAGTATAGGTGTCCAGAGAAGACAGCAGAAGAGTCAGAATCCACTGGAGTAGGAGTTACAGATGGTTGCCGACCACCTGCTAGTGTTAGGAATTGAACTCAGGTCCACTTGCTGGTGCTTTTAACTGTGGAGACAGGTTTCCAGCCTCAAGTTTCAGATACTTATGTTTTTGGTTGTGACCTTAGCCTTTACCAGAGCCTGCACAGCCACTGAGGCCATAGTGATGATGTCCAGCCTGAGCTGTTCCTGAGGGCCATGTGTGGCTCCATAGTCCTACTGTGTTGATGACCATGGCCTGTGTTACCACCAAAGACCTTGTGAATGTCCTTGGTCTGGGCTGCCGCCTGAAACCAAGTTGATGAGCTAGCCCTGCCCCTTACTGTTGGGCAGCAGCTGTGGTTGCTGGGTGTGAGAGCTGGTTCCACCCCTCCAGGGAGGGCCATGTGCTGGTGAAGGCCTGGGCTGATCAACTCAGCTACTATGCAGGCCCAGATTCAGGGCCTTGAGTTGGTCTACCCTAACATCTATCCCATCGATGAGCTGCTTGAGCGTGTGAAGGAGCTGTTCCATGATCCTGTGGGCAACAGCAGGATATCCAAGAGACGTTGTGGTGTTTAGTATTGATGATATAGCAGAAGCCAGAGGCCTTGAACCAGGTCAACACATGAGTCATTGCAATGAACATTTTGTAAGTAAAACTGTTTGGGCAAGAGTATATTACACAGCTGCAGCTGCCCATGCCACCATGATAAAGGAATATGTGATTGAGAGGCGGGAAAGATGGAGGAACAGAATGGTACAAAGTATGGCAGACCTGGAGACTTGACATTTGTGACCGGTATGAGAGAAGACTGGTGAGAGAGACTGTTTTCCTCCTTTTTTAAAAAAATAAGTTTTTTTGGGGGGGAGCTACAAAGGTGGAGAGTGGATATGAAAAGACTGGGAAATATGTGGAATTGGGTTGTATGATTTGAAATTCCTTAATCAATAAAAATTATGTATAAAACAAATTGAGTTTGTTCTAAGATGGTGGTTTTCAATCTTCCTAATATTGTGGCCCTTTACTACAGTTCCTCCTGTTGTGGTGACCCCCAACCATAAAATTATTTCATTACTACTTCATAACTGTAATTTTCTGTTATGAATCACAATGTAAATATCTGATATGCAGACTGATATGCGACTCCAAAGAGGTTGCCACCCACAGGTTGAGAACCACTATTCTACGAGATGAGTTTGCTGTAGTATTGTTACATGTAAAAAATATAAGAAAGGGGTTAGAGAGATGATTTAATGGTTAAGAGCACTTACTTTTGCAATAATCCAGGTTCAGTTCCCAGTATCCATATAACTCACAACTGTTTATAACTCTAGTTCCTGGGGATCTGACACCCTCTTCTGGACTCTTCGAGAACCAGGCATGCATATGATGTACAGATATTCATGTAGACAAACACTCATACAGACATAAGTAATCTGTAAGTAAATCTAAAAGCAGTTAAAAAGATGTAAGAAAAGCTGTGTGTGGAAGATGCATATATAAGGAAAAATATATAAAAGAAGTCTTAGCATATAGGCAGGCAATCAGTTTTTAAAGGGATGGTATATAACTCAGTGATAAGAGTATTTGTGTAACCTTATGAAGCCTTGGGTTCCATCTCTAACATTGACTAAAACAAAAGAAAACAAAAAAAAAAAAAAATGGAAAAATAGTACCAGGGAATGGAGATGCTAATATTTGAAATCCAGTGCACATATACCTATTCAAAATGACTTGATTGCTTTTTGAAGCAAAAGTTTTTAGATACTTGTTTAAATGGCAAATGGATCAGAAGGCCAAGAGTAAAACAACAGCTATTATTAGAAGTATTTGCTTATCACTTACATGTGCTGGCCACTGTGCTGAGTTTATAATGAACTTAATTCTTAAATTCTCTGTGGTGTAGGTATTGTTGTTCTTTTGCTGCAGCTAATGCCTATGAAACACAAACACGAGACTCAGCGTCCACGTGGAGTTTATTGAGAGAGGGGAGAGAAAGGGGGTAGCTGGTGGCCAACCGAAAGCAGGAGAGAGAGAGAGAGAGAGAGAGAGAGAGAGAGAGAGAGAGAGAGAGAGAGAGAGAGGAAACAGAGAGGGACCAGAGAGAGAGAGCAGAGAGAGGAAACAGAGAGAAACTAGAGAGAGCAAAGAGAGAGAAGCGCTTGGCGCACTTGCTTTAAAAGAGGCTTGCGCATGCGTAACTGAGTCCTCTGGCCGCCAGGTAAAGCTGAAGTAGTGATGACATGGCCATGAGCATCCGCCCATCATGGGGCGGGAGATCAGCTGGCTGCTAGTTTCTAACAGGTATTATCCCTATTTTATATATGAGGACACTGAAGCACAGTCAGGTAACTTGTTATATATTGTTACTAAATGACATATTGTGTGTCTTGACTTTCTGTGACTCTAAAGCCACTGATCTATTTATCTGTCTCATTTTAATCTCAGACTTCAAAAAAAAAAAAAAGTGACAGTGTAGTGTAGTGGGAATAAAGTAAAATTTAGTTAGGCATGCTGGCTTCTCTCTCTCAACCCAGTACTTGGGAGCTGATGTAGGAGAATAGTAGTGACTTTGAAGCCATTCTAGGCTACATTTCAAAATCCAGATCAGCCTGGGCTACAGGATGAGATCTTGTGTCTTAGAAAATAAATTGTAGAATTCAGATATTGGCTGGATGTTCAATTACATTATTGAGTCCTAATTCACGTGCCATAATATCCTATGTGACTTATATTACATAAGTATTAATTTAGTAGCATACACAAGTGTATTGACCTGGTGGCTTGAGTTTGAATTCCAGCTCTGTCAAGCAGTGTTTGTGTAAACTTGGGCAAGGAACTCTTGGCCTTAGTTTACTTATTAGAAAAAGGAGGATAGCAGTATGTGTTTCATAGGCTTAGTATGAGGAATTAACAAGTTTATGTGAAAGGTTTAGAATATCCTGCAGTAAATAGTAAATAGTAGTTATTATATTACACTTTTGAGCTTTTACAGTACTTTAGTATGTCTTTCAAACAACATTCCTGTGAGAGAGATAGATCTGGAGTGTACTTAGTACTGTTTTTCAAAAAAAAAAAAAAAAAAAAAAAAACCCATGAAGGAATTTACTAAGTACAGAAGAACAAAATGAAAAGTGGGTTGGAGTTCTGTAGTAGATAGCTCTCTTGTATAAGTGAGAGTAATTTGTGTTACTGCTCCCCCTCCCCTTTTAGGCCGGTAGAGGATAACCTTGAACTTCTGATCCTTCTACCCCTACTTACTACACAGTGCAGTGTGTGCCACTATGCTCTATTTGTTGTTGTGGAGAATGAAACCCAGGGCTTCATGCATGCTATAGCGGTCAGCACTCTACCAACAGAGCTATGTACCCAGTTAGACTTGTGCTATTTTGAATGAGAGGGAAGATAATTCCTAGCTATTCCCGATATTTGATTCTTTTCCTACTTTCATGGGAGGTACGGGGAAGGTGTGTTCCTGTGTCATCCATATATCTTATTCTAGCATGCTGAGAAATAGCGTTGGGAGGATATTGAATTTTCTGGGAATTGTGAAAACAGCTTACCTGGAGATAAAGATAAAATGAGTGGGAGACGTGAGCTACCTACCACTAGTATACTGTTGTGTTTTGTTTCTTGGCTTAAACTCTTGATCTGAATCACACTCTTTTATTGTCAGTTTTCTGCAGCTTCTTAGAACTGTAGGACCCAAGTGCTTATAGGCTCTTTCGTTTTGTTTTTCTTTCTTTGGTCCTTTTCAGCTGCTGGACTTGATTGGTCATTTTCATTTCTATTGGGATTTTTTTTCCCATTGCATTTCTTCCACACTCAACTAGAATTGGAGGCTTGTGGCCTTTGTAAAGAATTCAGTTTTAGGGTTTGTCCAGCTGCAGCCTTCTCTTTGTCCTGCACAATGTCTTCAGGATATGTATGTGTTTAGTCTATGTGAGAGGCCATTCTGTGTCATTTACTGGGCATTCAGGGTGTGGAAGAATCAAATCACATTGGATTAGGTTGATAATAATTGAGGGCAGGTGAAATATATGGAAGAGAGAGCTTTAGTTTTGGGAGCCCTGGATTTAATCTCAGTTTTGCTTTTTAATGGTAAATTCTAAGGAAAGTGTAGCTTTCTTGAACCTATGTTTTTCATCTGTAAATCAGAATCCTAACCATACATAGTTCTTATAGTTGTTGGTAGAATTAAATGCATCAGAATGGGACTGGAGAGATGGCTCAGCCGTTAAAGGCTAGGCTCACAACCAAAAACATAAATGCATCAGAATGCATGGTTGAAGTCATGTGAGCTGTTGATTTTTAGTAACCTTTCTAATGTTGAATTCCATGTTAAAATTGGGATATTTGTATTTATTTCAGTTATATTATAAAAATTAAATAAGGATAGATAAGTAGATTGTTTGGCACATGGGTTTTTAATCCATCACAGCATGCATCTTAAGGAGGAAAGGTCTTTTTTTCCCCCTGCTTACATAATCCTGAATCACAGTCCACAGAGGGAAGTCAAGGCAGAAATTCAAACTGGGCAGGACCCTGGAGGTAGGAACTGATGCAGATACCATGGAGAGGTGCAGCTTACTGGCTTGCTCCTGATGACTTTCTCAGACTCCCTCCCTCCCCCCTCCCGTGTTTTGAGATAGGGTTTCTCTGTAACAGCCTTAGATGTCCTGGAACTCACTCTGTAGACCAGGCTGGCCTCAAATTCATGGAGACCCACCTACTTCTGCCCTCCCAAAAGTGCTGGGATTAAAGGCATGTGCCCCTCCCCCCCAAATCACCAGCTCTGGGATGACTGTACCTACAGTGGGCTGTGCCCTCGCCCATCAAATCACTAAGAAAATTCCTTATAACCTTTCCTCTAGCCTGGTCTTATAGGGGTATTTTCTCAGTTGAGATTACCTCCTCTCAGATGACTCATTTGTGTCAAATTGACACAAAGCTAGCCAGCATTCCCAAGTCATACCTTTGCCAGCAATTAGTCAATACTACTTCAGCAATGTTTGAGTTATTTTAGCTTTGCTGAATTAAATACTTTCATTTCTAGTTATATTTTGCCTACTTCTCATCATTTCTTTAGTTTTATCTCAAATCTAGTGCCTATGAACCTCTGTGTATTTGTATGTATGTGTGTGTGCTAGAGAGCATATGTGGATATGCAAGTGCCATGACTCATGTTTGAATGTCAGAGGACAGCCTTAGGGTGTAGGTCTGCCTTTTCACCTTGTTTGAGACAGGATCGCCTTCATTCTGAGTAAGCCAGGCCAGCTGGTCCCATTGTTCAAAGATTCTTCTGCCTCTGCCCTCCATCTTGGTGCACTCTGGGATTATAGCTGCTTGCACTGCTAAATCTGGCTTTTATCTGGGTTCTGGGGATTGAAACTTTGATCATCAAATTTGTATGGGAAGTACTTTATCCACTGAGCCATTTACATAGTCTTCTCTGCTTTTGTTTGTTTGTTTCCAGACAGGGTTTCTCTGTGGTTTTGGAGCCTCTCCTGGAACTAGCTCTGTAGACCAGGCTGGCCGTGAACTCACAACACAGATCCTCCTGCCTCTGACTCTTGCCTGCTGGGCTTAAAGGTATGGGCCACCAATGTTCAGCTGGTCTTCTCTGCTTTTAAAAAATTAGTTAGGTTTCATTTATTCTAAAAAATCAGCTTAAATTTCATTATGAAAGTTTTATATAAAACTTGTAGATGTTGTTTGCCATATTTTTAAATGTCATCATCATACCTAAATGGCATCAGTTCATGGACTGACATACTGCCCTTTTCCTCCCATTATCTTCCTGGTCGTAACTTCTACCTCCCCTCAACATCTAGCTTAGTCATCATCATCTACCTGAAACACTTAACTAGTCTGTAATAAATTTCTTCTGTACTTTGTCATCTGTTTTTGTTGTACTTAACACATCGTGTTATACTTAGCTGCTTAATTGTGTAGTTATAATAGACTGTATGGGTCATAGAAGCAGAGTGTTTACCTCTGTACCTACTTGACAATGTATGGCTACTCAATACTTTGAGACTTTGATGCTTTCACTTTGTGTTAATACTTTTATTTTTTCCAACCTTAGAATGAATAAGTAAGAACTATATCTTGGAGTTTGTGTGTGTGCTTACAAGAAAGGAAAGAGCTAGGTAGCTTCACCTGTGCTTGTAGTCCCAGCTGCTCAGGAGGCTGAGCAGCTGAGAGTATCACTCGAGACTAGTTTGGGCAACATAGAAACAATAGCCAACTCCTGTCCATATGTGTGGTATGTAATTCAATTCCCAATGAAATTCATCTATTTAAATGTTCAATTCAGTAGTCTTGTCTGTCTTTACTTTTCTCTTTTCCTTCCTTCCCTTCTCTTCCTCTTTTTTGAGAAAGGGTCTTTCTGTGTAATATTAACTGTCTTGGGACTCAGGTGTAAAAGTTCTTCTCAGGGCCCTCCTGTCTCTCTGTCTTTGTCTCTGCTTTTCAAGTACTGGGATCAAACACACACACACACACACACACACACACACACACACACACACACACACACACGTATGTGTATACTTTTTTTTTTTTTGAGACAGGATCTTAGGTCTCATTATGTGGCTCTGGCTGTCTTGGCTATGTAGACCAGACTGACCTCTGACTCACAGAGACCCACCTGTCACTGCGTCCTGAGTTCTTGGATTGAAGTTGTGTGCCACTATGCCTAGCTCTTTCCTTATCCCACCCCACCCACCTTCTTTTCTTCTCTGCTCCTCCAGTTCCCTTGTGCTAGGGATCAAATCCAGGGCAAATGTTCTGCCATTGGGCTATATCCATTTTTCTTGAGATAATGATCTTGTTAGGTCATCCAGGCTGGCCACAGACTTACTCTGTAGCCCAAGCAGGACTTGAACTTGGAATCTTGGCTGCCCTAAGCCTCCTCAGCAGCTAGAGCAGGCCTGATACAGTGGTCTTTTAAAATATATTCTCTGAGTTGTGCAGCCAATTCTACTATCTGATTTCAGAACATTTCAATCACCTCAAAAAGGAATCACATGCCCACTAGCAGTCACTCTGCTCTTCTCCATCTCTTTTAAACTGCCTCTTTCTCTATGGGTTTGCCTGTACATTTCATAAATGTGTGTGTATATAATATATATATATATATATACATATATATATATTACATACATTATAATTTTTTAAATAGGGTTTTGTGTAGCCTAAGCTGGTTTTAAATTTGATTTGTAGCTGAGACTGACCTTGAACTCCTGATCCACTTTGCTTTTACCTTCTAGTACTGGGGTTACAGGGTGGACCACTAAACTTTACTACTGTAGTGTCTTAAAATACTTCTTTATTGCAATATGTATTGGTGCTTATTTTTAGAGCCACATATGTAATTTTATTGTATAATAATGCCTTTGGGGGGACAGAACAGAATCTTGCTATGTAGTATATCGCTAATTGGCCTGGAATTATGTCATTATGCCAACCTCAAATTTGTTATCCTCCTTCCTATCTCTCTTTTCCTGAGTCCTGGGATTATAGGCATGCTTGGTGAAAATTCTAATTTTGTTTCTCATTTGGGTTGTTTTTATTTTTTGTCTATTAGGAACTTTCCATCTTTGGGTACATACCTAGAGTAGAGATACAGGGTCATATAGTCACTGTGTCTTATGTTTTAAGGAACTATTGACAGTCTTCTCAATGTGTCATTTTCAGTTTATACTGCTAATAGTACAGGGCTTTTCATTTTTCCATATTGCTGTAATACATATCTTTTTTTTTTAATAGCCACACAAGTGGGGTTAAAGTGGTTTTGATTTAGTGACTAATGATGTTAAACTTCTCTCCCCCCCTTCTCAGATTTATGTATGTGAGTGCTGTATTGACTTTTTGCCCTAAGAGGGCATCAGATCCCATTATAGATGGCTGTGAGCCACCATGTGGTGGCTGGGAATTGAACTTAGGAACCTCTGGAAGAGCAGCTAGTACTCTTAACCACTGAGCATCTCTCCAAACTCCCTTCTCCCTGATTTTTCCTTTTTAAAGGCAAAGTCTTCCTATTTAGCTCACTCAGGCTAGCTTCAAACTTGCCTCAACATTCAGGGTGCTTTAACTAGAGTGGGCTCCCACTAACAGCCCCCAGTTTTATATTTTGAAGTTTCCTAAGTGAAGCTGTTAAATCAGTAGTGTTATGAGGATCCATAAGTCTTTCATACACATCAGTAGTTCTCATGGATTTGTAGGATTAGCCTGGGGTGTTACACAGATAAATCTTGTCTCCAAAAACCAAACCAAACAATAAATAAATAAATAAATAAATAAAATGAGCCAGTGCTTTTCGATACTGAAAATGGAATGTACATTTGTTTTGCTTTGTTTTTGTCACCTTAGTGAATCAGCATTTTCAGATAACCAGTGTGGGCTTTTACAAGGGTAAAAGATTGATTCAAAGTGAAAAACTGGTCAAGAATTTTAAGCAACAGAGTTTTAAAAGTCCATTAATGATTTAAAGTAAAGGAGACATAAGATCTAAAAATTTGAGAACCACTGACCTAGATTCCATGCTTGTTAATGCATGTTTACTTTATTGATTTTTTTTTCTTTCTTACTTTTCCTCATCTGAAACATTTGGAAGAAAGTTGTATATATTATTCATCAGTACTTGATAAATACCTTAGCATTCAGCATTCATATACTATTTAATTTTGTTCATATCTAACTTACCCCTTGTTTTCTAAATGTACTTTAGGACTTCTGTTGGTTCAAGATCTATCTTAAAGAGCTCTTGTTACATTTGATTGTTATATATCTCAGAGTTGTAGTCATCCATGTAAGGATTTTCAGCTTTGTGGGCCATAGAGTCTCTTGCTTGTTAGGAGTTGTGCTCCAATAAAGCTTGAGCTTTTCCATCTCTGATCTAGAACAGCCTTCCCAAACTTTTGTGTGTTTTTTTAGTGAAATGTTTTTAAGAGTCCAGGTCTTGGATTTAACTCATTGTTTTCTCATATTTAGATAGCAGGGAAAACTTATGGTGAGGAAATGATAATGTATTTTGGCAAGATGATGCTGTGCATTTTTCTTTTGTCATAAAGACAGGCAGTGTCAGTCTGCTTGACCTTTGCATTGTATAGGTACCTACTCCCCTTTGTAAGAAATTTGTGGAATGACTTGGAGACAGTGTGAATATTCTATTCTTAACCAAATGGTTTTATTGTCCTTTGATAATATTTGCCTGAATGAGTTATTACTTTGGTAGCTCTGATTAAGTTCCTAACATACACTTAAGTAGCAACAGTATTAACAACTGAGTTGTAATTTCAAAATCCTTATGCATTTACAAAATCCTTTCCCGATACATTGTCATGGCAGTTCAGTGGTTTAGTTTTCCTGCTCAGGAAGAATGGACTTGATCCTGTTAGTTGTTTTGGCCCTGAGAAGGTTTTCCTCTTCTTTACCCTCTTTGTCAATACTTCTTATGTTTTGATGTTTTCTGAGTCCTCTTAGTATTCTCTAAATCAGTTATAGTCTAAATATATATTCAACCTGTATTGAAATCACCCTCCCTGGAAAGAAATTTAAACACTTTTTTTTGTTCTGAACAACTTCAGATGTGTAACCTCTAGAATGAAGGCCATCTACTACAACTACTATTATTTTCAGACCAGGAAAAATAGTTTCTTGTCTGGCATAGTGGCACACTCCTTTAATCTTAGCACTTGGGAGGAAGGCAGGCAGATCTTTGTGAGTTCCAAGCCAGCCTGGTCTCCAAAGTGAGTTCTGGGAAAAACAGGGCTATTACACGAGAAACCCTGTCTTTAAAAACAAACAGCAAACTTCCTTAGTTCAAATGATTCTAGATTTCTTAAGAATGCCAGGTTTGGGTTTTTAAGAAATATTCTTTGAAAGTACAATAATAAGGTGCTGGAGAGATAGCTTAGCAGTTGCTGCTCTTTGAGTTCCTGGCACCTATCTGGCAGCCCACAACTGTAACTCCAGGTGGTCAGATTCCTTTCTCTGTCCTCTCTGTTTTCACCACACACACACGGTGCACAGACATACACAGCAGGCTAAACACTCATATGCATAAAGTAAATCTTTAAAAAAAGAAGGAAGTATAGTAACTAAAGAAATACTGGTATAATTGGACATAAAATCCTCACTGTGGTCTCTTGACATAAAAAATACCACTGTGTTCTAAGTTGTGCCTTACAGGTAGCAATAATGACAATTGATCAGTAAAATGAGATCACCAGACTGGGACTAGGGGGAAGGTTCAGAGCTTCTTTGTCTTATGTTACAGTATTGGATCTTTCAGAATACCAGGGCTGAGAGCTGAGTGTAGAGCACTTTTCTATCATACATGAAGCTCTGTATTTGTTTCCCACCTCTGCAAAATTAAAAAAGAAAGAAATCAATGATGAGGAACATAAATTAAAAACCAAAACCAAATGGGGTTGGAGAGATGGTTCAGGGGTTAAGAACACTGGCTGCTCTTTCAGAGGACCCAGGTTCAATTCCCTGCTAGCATCCATATGGCAGCTGACAACTGATAACTCCAGTTCCAGGGGACCTGATGATCTTTTTTCGAGACAGGGTTTCTGTATTGCTTTGGAGGCTGTCCTGGAACTTGCTGTGTAGACCAGGTTGGCCTCGAACTCACAGATATCCGCTTGCCTCTTGAGTGCTGGGATTAAAAGCATTTGCCACCAACACACAGCGGACCTGATACTTTTACACAGACATGCATGTAGGCAAAATACCAATGCACATAAAAACAAATCTTAAAAATAACAACAACAAAAACTAGAATGCAGCCTAACTTGGCTTATGGTAGATATTAAGTGAATAATGCCTGGCTTATAATAGGTACCTAATTTGTATTTGTTGACTTCAAGATGCTAACAGATCGGAGACTATACAGAAAAGTAAAGTCTTTCTTGGCTATGTAGTTAAAAATTTTAGTGACTCCCATATTTTTAATCTGTTAAGTGCTGTGGGAAAAATAGGTAGAAAACATTGCTAATGCTCTTGAGGAAAACTGCAATGTTTGGGTAAGAGTGAACAAATACATTGTTTGTATAGTTAATATTTATTGACTACCTTTTGTATTTTATACAGCATTCTGGACATTGAATGCAGCAGAAAACAACACTAGCAAAATCTTTATTTTTGTAGAGTTACAATTTTTTTTTTTTTTGGGTGAGAAAGCAGAAAATCAAACAAACAAAACAAACAGTAGGCCAGGTGGTTGGTATACACCTTTATTCATAGCACTTGGGAGGCAGAGGCAGATGGCTGGCTGAGTTTCAAGCCAGCCAGGTATACAGAGCAAGTTACAGGACAGCCAGGACTACACAGAGAAACCTTGTCTCAAACAAACAACCCCTCTCAAACCTATTAGTATAATTTTGGATATAGATACTAATTTTTTTCCTTTTTTAATTTAAATTTGAAACAAGGTTGTTTGATATTAAAATTTTTAACCTACTTAGGCATGTAAGGAAAGAAGCTTTAGCCAGTATCATCATTAGGTAAGGCAAATCTGAGGAAATGACATTTGACCTGTAACTTGAATTACAAGGCAATAGAAGTCATAGGAAGTGATATAGGAAGATACTAACCTTTAACTGAAGGTGTGTAGGAACAGAGAGAGATCAGAGAGAGTGGTGGGATATGGTAGGTCATGAGGTAGGAGAAGGCAGTAACCAGATTCAGTAGTGTTACTTTATGTGATGGGAAGACATTGAGAAATCCAAATTGTATTACATAAAAAATTAAAGTTGGGAGGGGATGTCAGGACTTGAGTGACAAACTAAGCAGTTTAGACTTTATTCTCTATTTTTGTGGATGCTTATTTATTATTTACTGCATGTTAAATCAGCTTATTTTGCTAATATTATTACCTACTGTATTTACTTGAGTTCTTTGAAATTTACAGCCTAGATTACTTGCAGATACCAAGCTAATTGGATTCTGTTACATTGTTTATGCATAGATACAGAAGGGCATTCTGAAAATGAATGGGAAGGCTCTTGCAAGTGATATATCCTTAGGAAAGAATTCATATTATTAATAGCTGCTTAGTAGTTGGGCTTTTTGGTATTTAGAGATGGATAGGGAAAGTTGAAGGTGTTTGTTGAAATGTATTGCAAGATTTACTGTCCTTGCTATAATGTGAGTATCGATAGAGCATTGGTCTTTATGCTTGAGGGCTGGAAATAAGAATGGTGGGCTTTATGATATTTTAAGTCTTATTCTTTATTTAAAATATAATCACACAGGCTGGAGAGATGGCTCAGAGGTTAAGAGCACTGACTGCTCTTCCAGAGTTCCTGAGTTCAATTCCCAGTAATCATATGTTGGCTCACAACCATCTATGATAAGATCTGGTGCCCTCTCCTGGTGTCCAAGGCTGAATGCTGTATACATAATAAATCTTTAAAAACAAAACAAAACAAAAAACCCATATAATCACACATGTAACACACAATTCTCATAGCTCACAATTTTTCACCCACCTAAACTTTGGCTTTAAAAAAACATTTTCTTTTGAAACAATCTCAGTAGTGTTATCAATAGGAAAAAGTACTTCATGGCATTAATTAGACTGATGTTTTTTTCATGTCAGTGACTATTATCCAAATATTTTATAGAAAAATGAATGCTTAGAGTTATATTGAAAACAAATCCAATTTGTAAATGTTGTTGATGTGTTGGAGCAGGGCTTCCCCATATCAGGTACAGGTTGCACTTACTGGATGCACCCTTGCAGATACAGCCATGGACACATGGGTTGTAGGAATAGCAGCTCCTTCTACAGGAGGGGGAGGCACATTTGCACTCTGCTTCTGATGGAGCTCATGCATATACAGGGGCCACCAGCAGTGCTGGAGCCACCAATGGAATCCCATTTTAAGTCCAGAGAGGGAAAACAAGTGATAAAGAGATAACTGGGCTGGTAGAAAGCACTTTCTTGATGTTCTCTTAAATGTGAGATTATTGAATGTCTTTATGACGGGCTGATTTGCTTTCTTATTTATTTGCTTATAAAAGAATAAGCCCAACATTAGGCATATGCTGATAGTGTTTATTGTCTTCCCCTAAGGGTTTCAGATGTTATTTGGAGTTGTCATGTTATTTCTCCTTCCCCCAAATTTGATTTAACAGATCTGATATGTCAAAAGTGGGTAAAAGCTGTAACAAAGGAGGGAATTACTATTTGGATCTAAAGGAGGGCAGTCCCCATCATCTTACCAGTATGTGGTAAGGTTATTGCTGAAAATCCCTCTCAAAATAAAACAGTATATGATTAGATGTGTATCCCAGGCTTGACTGTTGATTGGTGCTGTTAGAGAGAGAACACTGGGAAAAAATGGAGAGTAAACCATATCTTTCTGAAGGATGAAGTTGGAATTTAAGAAACTTAGGTCAGTACTTCAGATGTTGTGGGGGGCTAATGCTGCATTTGTGGGCTGTCTTTTTTAGTAGGCTTTTGCTTTGCTATCAAGGTTCATCACACGCTTGATAATTTTGTATAACACTGTAATGGTGCTTTTATAGGTATTGTCAGATTTGAACTTTAGGGTAGGATACCATTTTTAGATGGAGGAGCAAAGGGGATTTACCACAATTTTAAGTTTAAATTTAAGATTTTATTTCACATCTCCCCTTTAGTTCCTCTTATGGGTTGACTTTATATCCAAATTCCCTCCTGGCTTGGTGGCATACATCTGTACTTCCTAGCACTTAGGCCATTTAGGTGGCAGGATTGCTTAAGTTCACAAGTTCAAGGCCATCCTGGGTAAAATATTGAGACAGCATCTCAGTCAACAAAACTCATCTAAAAACATTCCCTTCCAACTTCTATAATAATGGATTATATTGAGTCCAATTTTGGAATAAGCCCATTCTTTTTAACTGTTTTCCATTACTTACTATTCATTTTGTGAGTTTGGGTTTTATCTACATCTCTCCCTCCTTCCTTCTCTTTCTTTCTTTTTTATGATTTGAGAAGTTTTACTTACACCTCACCACCCCAAAGTAAAATTAGAACTGAAGAATCTGATCCTAGACAACACTCTTGAGTTTGAATTAAAATGGTCATGTTTAGTTCTCATGGATTGAATAAACATTTAATGTCTTTTTGGCAGTCTTAGTATCAATAATGGGGAGGAAAATGGTTTAGGAGTTAAAATATTTAAGTGAAAAGAAGCAAGAATTTAAGTTCCAGTATGGATTCAAATCTCAGCCATGTTATTAGCTGCAAATTGCTAAACCTTAGAGATTAGATTTTCTGATCTCTAAAATGAGTATAGTATTGTCAGATTTTTTTTTTTTTGAGGGGGGCAGGGTCTATATGTAGTTCAAACTAGTTTCAAACTCAATACATAGTTCATGTTGGCCTTGAACTCACAGAAATCACCTATCTCTGCTTCCTGGTGTGTGTGCGTACACATACATGCCTGCCTGTCTTTTGACAGCCATGTGCATGTGAATACAAGTGCCCATGGAGGCCAGAAGAGGGATAACTGGAGTTACAGTTGATTGTGAGCTGAACTCTGGAAGAGTAGTATATGCTTTTAATCACTGAGCTCTCTCCCCAGCCCCAGGATTGTTTGAGGAATAAGGTGATACACAAGGCATTTTTAACCACAGATGAATATAGACAAATACATGATGTACTGGTTTGTTTTATGTCAACTTGACATAAGCTAGTGTTATCTGAAAAGAGGGAACTTCAATGGCTGTAAGGCATTTTCTTAATGATTGATGTACAAGGGCCCAGCTCATGGTAGGTGGTGCCATCTCTGGGCTGGTGGTCCTGGATTATATAAGAAGCAGACCAAGCAATGTAGGAGGTGCAAGCCAGTAAGCAGCACCTCTCCATGGCCTCTGCCTCAGCTCCTGCCTCCAGATTCCTGCTTTGTTTGAGTTCCTGCCCTGATTTCCCTCAGTGATGGATTGTTACTTGGAAGTGTAAGTGAAATCCTTTCCTCACCAAGTTGTTTGGTTATGGTGTTTCATCACAGCAATAACCCTTACTAGGACATGCAGCGAATTTTAGTTAAGTTTGGGCAGGAAGCGTCTGGCTGACCCACTGCAGAACAGAATGCAATAGTCTTTGTTGCAGTATGCTCTCTTGCTTTTGTTGAGACTTGGACTCTCACATTGGTGTTCCCAACATTGCTTTTGCCTTCTCATACAGTCATTCTTGTGGAGTTTACGTCCTTTGGAAACGTCTATAGGTTGAATTTAAGCCTCTGTTATAGTTCAGCTGGGGAGAAAATTGTATCACCAGAGTAGAGAAAGTCAGGTCCCTTTTTGAAATAGTCCCTGGATTCACTTTGCTGAATATTGTCACCATCAAAAGCAAGAAAGGTAGTTGCCTAGAGTTTAGCTAGCAAGTGAGTGAGTCCAGTATAACATGGAAGATTAAGGCCATAATTTGTTTTCTGAAATAGTCACCTGCTTCATTCCAGGAGTTTGAGGGTCCTAGGAATACAGAAGTAGTAGTTGGGATACCCCTTTTCTAGGGGGTAAGTAAATATTAAATCTTAGAAAATGCTAGGAACCATGAAGAAAAATCAAACAGGAAAAGAGCAAGTTAAAGAAAGAGGCTTTTTGTTAACATTATGATTACTAAATTTTGAGATGGGTCTTGTTATAGTCCAGACTGGCTTGAAATTCATTTTTACTTGCCTCTATGATAAAATATCTGACAGATCAACTTAAAGGAGAAAAGGTTTATTCTGGTTCATGACTTCAGATGGTACAGTACTTAATTCATGGCCAGAAAGGCATGGCCACAGTAAGGTTTATACCTGGGATGGCAGGAGCTGAGGTGACATCTCATATCTTAGCTGATCATATCATTGCTAGTGCCTCACCTCTTAAATGTTCATAGTTCCCCAGGACCGTGCCAGCAACTGGGACAGAGTACTGAACAAGTTTGTGGGCAGAATATCCAGATCCAAACCATTAACAGCCTAGGCTGATCTCAAACTTACTTTCCTCCTGTCTCAATATCTTGAGGGCTAGGATTATAAGTGTGTAACCACCATGCATAATAGGGGTGCTAATTTTAAGTAGGATCTTAATTTAATTAGAATTATATGGAATACTTTTCAGATATGAACAGAACCCAGGATGAAGCCAATAATCGACCTTCAAAGAAAATAATCCACTTAGTCACCAAAAGGAGGTCCTTGGAATGAAGGAGGAATTGAAATAATTGCCTCAACTCCCTCTGACTTCTGAGTGCTGGGATTAAAGATATGCACCACCATTGCCTGGCTTATTTTCTGTACTTTTGTTGATAGAAGGCATCTTTACCCTGTTCTTAATGTGTGGGCAGGCAAGTGCCTGCTTATTTAAGACCCATTCTTACATAATGTCCAATGGATCTGATATTTATTTTACAGAGGTTTAAGTCTTGGCTTTTACAGAGATTTAAGCCTTGGCTTTAGTCTCTGACTATTGCATACTCTATTTTAAGATGTTGGTGTTGCAGGAGAAAAATAAACAAGCCATTGTCCTTTTTCCTAATAGAATTTAAAATTTTTACTTTAGCCATATACCTGGGAAGGAGAAAGCTCTGAATAGAGAAGGTCAAATTGGCTATAGATTGGTGTGCTGTACCAAAACCAAAATAAAACAAAAACTTGCCTACATTTAATACCTTCTGAAATTCTGTTCATTGAAAATTCTAGTTATTTAACTATGGTTAAGTTTTTGCCAGATGTAAGTGGTGCAGGCCTTTAATTGCAGCACTTGGGAGGCAGAGGCAGGCAGATCTCAGTAAGTTAGAGACCAGCCTGGTCTACAGAGTATGTTCAAGGACAGGCAGAACTACATAGTGAGACTGTCTTGAAAAAACTTACACCTTACCCCCTCCAAAAAAAGTGTGTACTTTTCACACATCATGAAGCCTCTAGCATGCAAATGTCTTAGTAAAAGAGTAAACAAATGATGAGGGCACTAAGAAGGTATATAAGAAGTTATTTAAGGGAGGAGATTGAAATCATCAATGGCAAATGTAAGCTAGATGTTGAACTGGGTGGTGAGTGTCACAGCTACATTCTAGTGGGCACACTGTTGAAGGAAACACATTGTTGCCCCAGCTTTAATGTCACCACTGTTGTTGTCATGTTGTGGGAGGTCTAATATCTAAGAAGCCTCTCTGCTAGGTCTGTGCTAGGTCTGTGGGCAAGCTGACAAGTATGGTAGGCTAAGCACTCACACTCAAAATAAATCTTTTTTTTTTTTTTTTTTTTTTTTTCTTCATCCAAAAAAGTACATCTTGGAGAAGTTCTGCAGAATACCAAAGGAATCCAGTCTCCTCATGTGCCCTCCCCTCTTCATAGCTGTGTACCCTGTGGAGCGCTGGTCCTGTTGCCTTGGAGGCTGTGGTAGTGCTCTGAGTGAATCCAGGTGCCTTGAAGTTCTTTGCATTCTGTTTGTGTTCTGGATGCTTTGTGACTTTTTACCGGCTGCCCAGACCCACTTGGCCGTGTTACTTTTCACTTGTCCCATCACCTTCAGTGGTTTCACCTTGCCTTTATGTGCCTTTTTTTTTTTTTTTTTTTTTTTTTCTGTTTGGTCATGTTTGAAATCTTTGTCACCTTTCAGCTTTTATCCATTTTCTGGCCTCCATGGCTCTGCAGTTTGGTGGATAGACTGTAGACTGGGAAGCCACAGATTCTGCATTGGAACTGGATGGTGCTTGGGTGGTCTCAGGCTAAGGTTTTTTTGTTTGTTTTGTTTTTGGAGAAATGTTTCTGAGAATATAGATTTTATTAGATAACCTACTCTTAGTTTTGCTTGAGGTGGTAAAATGTTAAAAGAGCCACAAGGGCTGAAATGATAGCTCACTTAGTAGAGATCTTGCCTAATATGCACATGACCCTGAACTTACCTTAACACATATAAACTAAGTATCATAATACACACTGTAATTCTAGCACTCAGGAGAAAGGCAGAAGAATTAGGTCATTCTCACCTTCACAGTGAGTTTGAGGCCACCTTGGACTATATGAGACCCTACCTCAAAAAAACAAAACAAACAAACAAACAAACAAAAAACAACAAAAGGACTAGAGAAGAGTACTTGAAACTTGGATCTGTAGGAAGTGTGTTAATGTGTTTCTCAAGTGACTGTTCTAATAACAAATGCCTTGTTGAACTTCATAGGGTGGTACAGTATTGTGGCATTTTTGATGCTAGTTGCAAAGAACAAGGAAATTCAAAGTCTAGGCAGCTTTTGCTTTGGGAAAAGTATTGGTGTCTTACCATTGGGCCTGAAAGCTACAAAGGACACAGCTTTCTGGTTCTTTGTGACTACTGCTTCTCAGTAACGCCTTTCTCTTAGCTTTGTATGACTGGGAAAATCTGCAATCAAACTTAACTTGTTTGGCTTTAACTATGGTAGTTTATTTTCAGTGCAAAAGTCACTTCAATTCAGGGTAGCATTCAGAGATAACTTGGTCCATCTGTCTCTAGAACAAGCTTGATGACTGTTCTAAGGTTATACAGCACAGTCTAGCTCTGTGCTGGACACTATTTCCTTTTGCTTTGTATTCTTCTAGGTGGGTGGAGTGTTTTCCATTCCTGTCTGAATAAAAAGCATTTAGCTGACTTCCAATCATGTCCTGTCTTGTCTTTCATTTTTTCTTTGTGTTTCATTTTGGATTGCTGCAGTTCAGCACTTCTTCCAGTTGCTGCTCAGTACATAGTTGGTACAACTTGGTACATAGTTGTTTATTGGAATAGAAACTTAAAGTGCATGAGGTAGGAAGGAGTTTAGGACTGTTGTTCTGTTCACAGGGCAGCATTAGGATGAGGAATGGGAATGTAGGGGAATTGTGGATTCTTGGATCCAGTAAGACTATATATAAATCAGATGAATTGTTTGGGAAAATAGAATTTTGGGTTGCTGACAGGGCAGAAATACCTGGGGAATGCTCCTGTTTTGATAAAGTAGTTATTTTTAGTTTGTAGAAAGAGTAGTTTCATCATCATACTGGAACCTTGCAGTCATGTTTGTAACTCAAACTAATCGGCTTATATGCCAGAAAAGTGTCAGGTGGCATGCTCATTTCCTCCTAAATTTTAGTACTGTTGGGCTTAACTCCTGCAATCCTGTGGCTGGGCTGCAGGACATTGTTAAGGAGTGTCAGGGTGAGCTGTTGCTGGTTTAGATGCTGACCTGCCCCAGTGTGTTCACCTGGGCTATAGCTGATTGCTATAGGTGCTGTATATGGTACTTAAAACCTGTGCCTACTAGGCATGTTTTGGTAAAACTGTTTTAGATCCTAGTTTGCTTGATACACTTGCCAACTCTCTTGGTTCTTGTCCTAGACATTTTACTCCCCACAAGTGTGTTTTTTTTTTTTTTAAATGGATTTTAAGTTTTCAGTTATCATTCATGTAGCACACTGCCATTGAATGCTACTTAAATGTATGCCAACTGCAAGTGTTAGTATTCTTGATATTTGTTCTTAGCATTTCTTGTATTATTCATTGAAGAATGTCTGGCTAAGTAAACAATTTTAATTTTAAAATTTGGGAAAGACATTCATAAATTACTAAGTCAGAAAAATAATGTTTGTGGCTTAGTTTTGATTTGGGTGCTTCATGGTCATTGCACAGAAGGGAATGTAGATAGATTCATGAGGCTGTCACTTCAACTCTTTGAAGAATTTAGAGTGGTGCAGAGAAAACAATAGTCATAAGTAAAACAAATGCCCTCTAAACAATTTGACTTGCCTCACTAGGACTGGTGGGAGTATACCTTCCTGCTGGAACATGTCTTGCCCTAATTTCTTTAGCTTTATACATAATAGAAGTTTATGAGTATGGCTGTTTGAAGTCTTGGAGATTTTTATCCTGGACTGGTCTCATTTTTCTCCTTAAAACATAGTAAAAAGGAAGACTGGGATTATGATTCAGTGGCAGAACACTTGCCTAGCATGTACATAGTTCTTCATTAAATGTCTATCATCACCAAAAGAAATAAAAACAACTAAACAAAACTATAATAAAATAGCCCATAAAACTGATTGTCATGGGGGCAAGAAAAGCTAGCAGTCACAGGCTACTCTGTTTTGTTTGGGGAGGCCAGAGGGAATGGAGGCAGTGATACATTTCTCTCTCTTCTGGCCCTGAAGAGCTACACTGAAAGCCCTTCCTTAGTTGTGATTAGTTTGCCACAAGTTAGCAAATTATTTAAAAGTAGGACCTCAGTTTCCTCTTACATAAAATGGATTTGATAATCTTGGAATCTGAGAGGATTGTTTTGAGGGCTGAGAATGTGTAAGTGTGACTATGAAGTTGGAATCTGAACCATGAAATACAGTGTAAGAGCACTGGGCAATAGGAGGTATATTATTTCTTTTGTTTTCTGAAGTGGGGTCTTGGTATGTTGAAAAGTTTTGAATTCTTGGCTGGAGTAATTCTTTTCCCCCAATTTCTTGAATAGCTAAGAGGTTTGTTGTTCAGAGAATAAAAGTAGGGTTTGGTCCAGGAGATAAACAATTTGATGATTACAGTACTGAATAAGTGCTGTGCTAGTAAATCTAGGGATCTGTCAGAGCTGGTTCCTACTGGATTCCTCATTAACTACCTCTCTTGACTTTTTCCTTTCCTTTCCTTTCCTTTCCTTTCCTTTCCTTTCCTTTCCTTTCCTTTCCTTTCCTTCCCTTCCCTTCCCTTCCCTTCTCTTCTCTTTCCTTCCCTTTCT
This sequence comes from Phodopus roborovskii, assembly GCF_943737965.1. Classification (NCBI taxonomy): domain Eukaryota; kingdom Metazoa; phylum Chordata; class Mammalia; order Rodentia; family Cricetidae; genus Phodopus; species Phodopus roborovskii. The sequence continues at coordinate 2,536,484 of NW_026126645.1, forward strand.
TTTCCTTTTTTCCTTCCCTTTCCTTTTCCCTTCCCTTCCCTTCCCTTCCCCTTCCCCTTCCCCTGTAAGAAATCCTGGGAGAAGTGGAGCAGTTTGCCTAAGTGTCACAGCCAGTGTTAGTTACAAATCTAAACTAAGATGGGATTAGCCTCACCTACTGCTGCTGTTAGTTGTGTTCCTAGTTCCATCAGAACTGACCTTTGTTTTTCCTCTTTACCATGGATCTTTTCCTTTTTCAAATAAGTCTTCCCTTCTTACTTTGCCCTCTGATCTTTTCATCTTCTGTTCTTACTGCTTTGTCTCACAGTTATATTGCAAGGAAGACCAGAGAATTATGAGATTGAGTTTACTGACATGAAGTTTCCTAGTATTAACTATACATTAGAATTGCTTACATGACTTAAAAAAATACTAAAGACTAAGATTTTGATTTTATTTCATATTTTTTCATGACTAGATTATAGCAATATACCCAAATTACTCAATAGATTTTTATATATAGTCAAGTAAAAATGACTTATTAAAATATATAGCAGATTAAAAAAACACAGAATATTTCCAACTCCAGAATGTTTCTTCCCTCATACTTCTTCCTTGTCATTACTGACTCCCTAAGTAAAAGCTTAACCATTAATTAATTGATCATTTTTATGTTTTTTTGAGGCGGTCTCTTGTAGCCAAGCTGACCTATACTTTAAACTTTAGCAAAGTGAGAACCCACAAAAGTATAATAATTAATTAAGGGATGCAATGAAAAGTCAAACTCACAGATCCAGAGCAAGCAGATGCCTCTGCTGATCCCATGCTGCCTCTCCACCATGCCAAGTGCTAGCCTGAGCAAGAGAACAAGTGAGCTAGCGAGCTTCCCCTCCAGCTTATCAGTTGTCATGTAACAGACAAGACCATGTCCTAGAGTTGGCTGCCCCAAGGCTGTTGGTGGAATGAATTCCCACAACACTTTCCTCTTTTGTCTAATTAAGAAGATTCTAAACCAAATACAAATAAGAACAATTATCAGGTAATGTCCAGGAGAAAGAAAGGGTGATAACAAAATGGAACTACAACCAAGAACATCATCAAGCAAGAAATACATACTAACAGGCTATAGGTACTTGGCAAATAACAGAGATTATTCTGATAGCTGTCGTATCCTGAAGGGTCTAAGTCTTGTACCTTAGCTAAGACATGAGAGGATAGTAACTGTGCCTATCTCATCTTAAATCCCATCAAAGACTGAGAAGGAAAATAACATTACTGGAGTAAGCAGGAAGTGCAAGCAAGTGACTTCCAAAAGATGCACGAAATGACAGAAACAGCTGGCTACCTGGACAGTCATCCAAAGTCTCTCTGCAACACTGGGACAACCAGCTTTGGCCATAGGCTTGGAATACCTGACAGACCATTTTGAAAGACTGTCCTGCCTTGTCTTGGCAAGGTTCAGTAGTCACTTTTCCTTGTATTGAGCTTGTCCAGATTAGATAATATGCTTACTATCACCAGTTGAGGCAAAGTCAGTTCTTTGCCTGATAGGCCAGTTTTGTCAAGAAGAAAACAAGTTCCATATGGAGTGTCTTTGGTATTCATCATTCTCTCGGGAGTAGATCAGTGTTGCCAGGAACAGTTGTGTATCATAGCAACAGAATTCTAAATTATTGAAACATTTAAACGCCATATTTTGTAGGTCTCTGAAGTGTTTGAAGATTGCCTATCTATGTGGAGTACATTTTTCTGTGCATCTAGAGAACCTAATTTAATTATAAGAAATAAGAGAACATAATTATAAGAAACATGGGTGACTATTAACCTTTAATTCTTAATAGCCTATATAGCTTAAAGACTAAAGCTTTACATTTTAAAATTAAAAAAAAAATCTTTAAACAGATGTGCCACATGAGGACAATGTCCTCGAAATTGTAACTATACAAAACTTAATCAGAAATAATATAGTGCCATATGACTTTGGAGGATGATTTTGGAGGATGAATCAAAAATTCCTGGAAGAACCACAAATGTATATTTTGACACATTTTTATAAATGACCAAAGACCAAAGAGTACAAATAAATAACATTGTAATTGAGGGATTATTAGACATACATAGGTGTGGATATGACTATTATTTCTCCAGAATCATGGCATCCAAATTGGCCTCTTCAGGAGGTAGATGTTCAGTTCCTAGGGATTGGAACTCTATAGCAAATAAAACAAAGCACGAGAAGGGTTGAATGCATAGATCCAAAAGGACAGAAAGGAAGGCTTAGGCCATATGTGGCTAATGTAGCAGTAAATTAATGGGATTGTGATCTGTTGCAGCAGTAGAATACCCATAATTAACATTCCTCCAGTCTCAGAAATGGACCTTAAACCAACTCATGTTTCTGGAAAGAATATAATAAGGCACTATAAAAAACAGTTGCTAGGCCCGGTGTCGTTACCATATGCCTTTAATCCCAGCACTTGAGAGGCAGAGGCAGGCAGATCTCTGTGAGTTTCAGGCCAGCCTGGTCTATAGTGTGAGTTTCAGGACAGGCTCCAAAGCTACACAGAGAAACCCTGTAAGGAGTAGGGTTTTTCCGCCCGCCGCTGGTCTTGTCCCGCCACCACGCCAGCCCCAATTAACACACCAAGACTTGTATTTGATATAATGCTGTTGGCCAGGTACTAGTTTCTTATCGGCTAGCTCTGTCTTAATTATTAACCCATTTCTGTTGATCTATGTATTTTCACGTGGTCTCCTTACTGGGGAGTGGGGCAGGCATCTCATCTCCCCAGTCTCTCCATCTTGACTCTCATTACTTCCTCTTTCCTCCTTGTCTCCTAGTCCTATTGGCCAACAGTGCTTTATTCATTAACCAGTATGAGAAACATATATACATAATGGCATCTCCCATCAAAACCCTGTCTCAAAAACAAAACAAAACAAACAAACAGTCACCAACAATTCAGACTGTATAAAAACAGGGCACAACAGCTGCCAAACTCAGAGGGACCATCAGCCCTACCCTTAAAATGGTTAACTGACAAACCTGTCTGGGTTGGACAATGACATCAGAGAATCTATAGGCTTTAGAACAGCTGGATCAGGAGCAGCTAAATGCTGGACACATTAGAAAATCTACCAGTCTTTGAAATTCTCCTATATTTGTTATTAAAAAGAAATTTAGAAAATAAAGAATGGCAACAGACCTGAAAGCCATAAAGTAATTCAGCTGATGGCCTCTTTATAGCCTGGAATGCCTTTGCTTTCTCTGTTACCTAAAGAATGGCCTATTACAGTTATTGACTTAAAAGATATTTCTTAACTATACCTCTACAAGAAAAAGATAGGAAAAAAATTTGCCTTCATGGTACCTACTTATAATAATGTTCAGCCAGCTAAGAGATATCAATGAAAAGTTCTTCCACAGGGAATGTTAAATAGCCCCATTCTGTGCCAATATTTTTTGCAAAAACTGTTGGAAATTATTCATGTACAGTTTCCACAATCCATAATTTACCATTATATGGATAATAGCTGATTTAAAGGTAGATACTTTTTTAAAAATGTTCAAAAAAAGCCAGTTTTGCCTCATTAGGGATTAAATTGCTTCTTTAAAAAAAAAAAAAAAAAAAACAGATTCTATTGATTACTTAGGATATAAAATAGGTCTGCAAAAAAATTAGATCATAAAAGGTAAGATTGGGAGAGATCAATTGTAGACCCTTAATGACTTTTAAAGATTGCTAGGGGACATTTCCAATTTGTGGACCACTATTGGGATAGAACCTGAGAAACTAAATAATTTGGTCAGAACCCTAAAAGGGGACGAGGACTTAAATAGTGCCCCCCAAAAAAATATCAGTTACAGCTAAGTGATGGGATTACAGGTGTGCATCACCATGTCTGGCTTTGTTTTGTTTGAAACAGGGTCTTGGTATATTTGTAGCTGTGTGCCCCAAATTGGCTTTTGCATTTTCTTGTTAACTAGCTTTGTCTTTGTTGTTACAGTACTAGGATTAAGCCTATGGCTTTGAGCATGCTAGTGTAGCACTGTATCACTGAGGATATCCTCAAGCCCTTGTGTTACTTTTTACTTATTTTGAGACAGGGTCACTAAGTTGCCTAGATTAACCTTAAACTCCCTCTGTTGCTTGGGGGGCAGTTTATAGATGTACTTAAGTAGTCCTGGCTGCTTTGTCTATTTGATTTTATATAGAGTCAGACAGTATGTATTCTTTTAATTCTGGCTCACTGTTCCTCAATGTCCTATTGGATATTGAATTGGTGGGTATGCCATAGTTATTGGTTTTACTGTTAATGGACACTTGGGATACCCATTTTGGCTATGTGAGAAAGTGGCCAAGAACAATTTTGTTCTAGTGTATGTCCTGGAGGATGTTTGTCCTCATTTCTCTTGGTTTTATATACAAAGGAATAGAATTGGCAGGCTATTCTACTTTGGTAGATGTGCTAAATGTTTTTGTGGTTGTAGTAGGTTCTCTCTCTCTCTCCCTCTCTCACAAATTATGAAGAACTTTGCTGGGTAGTGGTGCACTCCTTTAATCCTAGCACCCAGGAGGCAGAGGCAGGTGGATCTTGGAGTTTGAGGCCAACCAGGGATACACAGAGAAATCCTGTGTCAAAAAACAAACATCCCCCCTCCCCCCCAGTAGTGAATCTACGTATACATATATCTAGATAATTAGTTTTAAAGGTTTTTGTCATGTTTATTTCACACATTCTTTTTCTCTTTTTGAGGAAATTCAAAACAAATCTCAGATCTCATGTCAATGTCATCTGTTTTTCCATATCCATCTGCAAATATGGGTATTTTCTTAATGTAATTTGGTACTGTTATTAATTTTAGTTATAGTAGCAAAAACTTAATTCATAATCAGATTTCTTTGATACCTCAAAGTATCTTTATAGTTAATTAGAATAGGGGCTCAGTTCAGTCTTTACAATGTACTAGGTATTTTCATCTAGAGCTGATGATACTTTCCTGATACTTATTTTAAAAGATTTGTTTATATAGTTATGTGTATGAGTGGTTTGCCTGCATGTTTGTCTATGTACTGTATGTGTGCCTGGTATCCACAGAGGTCAAAAGAGGGCATCTGGTTCTGGATATATGGGTGTGGGTGTACACGTACACATGTGTCCTTGGAGGCCTCTCAGATCCTATGGAGCTGGAGTTACATGTTGTTGTGAGCTGCCTGATATGAGGGTTGGAAATTCAACTTGAGTCCCCTGCAAAAACAGTATATGCTCTTAGTTGCTTGTGCATTCCTGCTCTCCAGCCAAATTAGTCTTGAATTCCTGTGATCGTGGTGCTCCTTCTGCCTTGGCCTCCTGAGTAGCTGTGACTACAGACATATTTGACTATGCTTGATGAGTACCATATTTTCAGTGGGGATGAGAGACAATGGATCAGGTATGACTATTGTATGGATACTTGAGAAATGGCAATAGCATATTTTGGCAATATATTGTAACAGGCCTTTCTTTGGACCGCCTGTTGTATAATAATGACATAGAGACTTTTTATTATGAATACTTGGCCTTATCTTAGGATTATTCCCAGCTGTTTTTTTTTCATTATGGTATGTCATACTTCCTCCTAGTCTGGCTGGTGAAATCTCTTGCATCACAAATTATTTTTCAGAGTTCCTATCTCTCCCTGGAAGTCCTACCTATCCTCTCCTGCCTAGCTATTGGCCATTCAGCTCTTTATTAAACCAATCAGAATGTGTCTTAGACAGGTGAGTTTAAACAGAGACACAGCTTCACAAAGTGTACAAAAAGATTATCCCAATAATATACCCCAATGAATAGTGTGAGAACTAGTTACTAAACTAAGTTCCATTTGTCTTTTCATCAGTTTGACTTAACTGAGTCTTCTCATTTAGTATGTTCAAGACCTGGGGATGAAGCTCAGTGATATACCACTTGCCTAGCATGTATATCTGTTTAAGAGTCTGGGGTTACTCTTGGTTACTTCCTTTCCCAAAATAAAAATAAAAAAATGACTCCTAGTCATTTTTAAAGGTTGATTCTTCAGTCTAAGAAAAAAGAAAGGAAGGTATGACTCATTTCCTGTTAACAATTTTTTAAAATTACCTTTTTGTTGTTGTTTTGAGACAGAGTCTATATTTTCTTGGCTGTCCTGGAACTCACTATGTAGACCATGTGGGCTTCAAACTCAGAGATCCTCCTGCCTGTCTCTCCCAAGTGCTGGGATTAGAGGTGTGCAGTCACTATGCTTGGCCTCAATTACATTTATTTATGTGTGTTACCTGTCTCTTCATGGTCTGGGTTATATTGGCTTATGTGAGTGCTGAGGCTTGAATTCAGGTCCTCATGCTTACATGACAAGCTGTTAACCAACTGAACCATTCTCTTCAGGCTTTAGTTTTTGCAACAGAGTCTCACCAAGTGGGCCAGGCTGGGCTTTGTCTCATTTTTTATCCCATTCAGGATTTGAACTTGTAATAGTACTCCTGCCTCAGCATCCCAAGTAGCTGGAATTACAGGCCTACACTACTTAGCCAGCCCCCATTTTACTACTTTTGTTTTTGTTTTTGTTTTTTTTGTTTTTGTTTTTGTTTTTTTTTTTTTTTTTTTTTGAAACAGGGTTTCTCTGTGTGAAAGCTCTGGCTGTCCAGGAAATGACTTTGTAGACCAGGCTGTCCTTGAACTTACAGAGATCCGCCTGCCTCTGCCTCCCAAGTTCTAGGATTAAAGGTATGTGACACCACTGCCCAGCCCATTTTACTACTTAATGAAGTCCTTTGTACCCAGTGGGTTTTTAAGCAAATTTTAAATAGTGTGTGTGTGTGTGAGAGAGAGAGAGAGAGAGAAAGAGAGCAAGCGACAGACAGACAGAAGTACAGTTGTGCATGTGAACATACTACTAAAAAAGAAGTTTATGTCTGACCTAAGATATGACATTTCGTATGTAAAGAAAACCATTTTTGGTGTATGTGGCTTGGCGGTATGTTTGTTTTTTTTTTTTTTTCCAGTCCTCACAGCAGTTTTATGAAATTTAGATATGATTTCTATATAAATTGAAAAACTAGAGGTAGTAAAGTTTAATCATCAATGTTGGTGAATTAAAGTTGGGACCTAGTTCTTCTGACTTTTGACTGTGTGCTCTTTCCACTGTGGTGTGTTGCCTGGGGAGCAAATAGGGTGAAAGTGTGGAATAGAGACAAGGGCTGTTCTTTAGAGGTTATAAAGCAAAAGACAGTGTTGCTGGGAGTAGAAATAGTGACCCTAAGAAATATCTTCACATTAAAATGGGAAAAAGAAAAAAACTTTTTACTTATACCCTATAGTATATATTCTAGCTCACTCCTAATAGCACCCTTTTGTTGTTGTTTTAAGTCTTGCATTGTAATAAGAAAGATGTTTGTGTAAGCAAAAAACTTCTACATTTTTTTTTTTAACCACTTAAGAATTAATCCGAAGAAAGTCACATTCTAAATAGTGAGTAAACACAATTTGAAACCTTTAGGTGACTAGTATCTGTTAAGACTTGGAGTTTTCATAACTATGACTAGTGGTATAGTGCCAGAGTTCCCCCTTGGTTTTAAACAAAACCAAATAAAAGCCTCTCCTCAGCTTTCCCTTCTTTTGTCATCTTTACTGTTACACAGGTAAATACTTTTACAAAGCTGTCTCTATTCACTGCCTCTTCACTTGGTCCAGTCTGCCTACATTTCTTACTGAGGTCACCAGTATCTTCTACCAAGCTGAACATTACAGACATTTTGTCCTTTGTTTTCTTGGCCTAGTGAACTGCTACCACTCCTTCCTTCTAGAAGGACTCTTCTTTTGACTCCAGTGTCCTAATCTTCCTCCCACTTCTCTGATGTTTTTACAGGCGCTTCCTCCTTTCTGTGGCTATTAAATGTTTATCCTCCCAGGCCCTCCTATCTTCACATACTAGACATTCTCCCTCTCAGTCCACCCCCATTGGCTTTATGGATATGAGTCATACCTCAGTGTCTCCAACCCATACCGCTCCTCTGGGATATAGACCCATCTGTTACCTACCAGACATTGTTCTAGGCACTGGGGATAGAGTGATGAGCTAGACAAAAGTAGAAGTTATTTATAGAAGGGAGAGAGGAATAAAAAAACAAAACAGCAGGTATGGTTAAGTGCTAAGATGGACATTTACAAAGCATGGGAATATATTAGAGAGTGAGAACAATTTTATTTTGGTTGATCCAAACTTTACCTAGGTTGTAAAATTTATATTAACTTTTGAATGACTAAATGGAGCCAGCTGTCCAAGGAGGAGAGGGAACAGTTAGTGCAAAGGCTCTAGGTAGAAATAAAATACAGAATGTACGTGAAACGTGATGTGAAGAGGGAGGCTGACAAATGAGATCGGAAAGATAGGTTAGAGCCAGCACTCAGGAGGCGGAGGCAGAGGCAGAGGCAGAGGCAGAGGCAGAGGCAGAGGCAGAGGCAGAGGCAGAGGCAGAGGCAGAGGCAGAGGCAAGTGAGTTTGAGGCCAGCCTGGTCTACAGAGCTAGTTCCAGGACAGTCTCCAAAGTAATACAGAGAATCCCAGACTTGAAAAACCAAACAAAAACAAAAAAGAGGTTAGAGCTAGAGTGCATACACTCCCTTAGGCTGTGGCTGAAGACTAGAGATTAAGTGAAATGGAAAGTTGTTGGTTTTTGTTTTTTTGTTTTTTGTTTTTTTATCTGCTTGACATGATACAATTTTGATCTGATTAAAATTTTGGAAATGTAATTGGTTGGAGAGTAGTTTATATGGGGATAACTGGAAGCAGAGAGCTTAATGACACTATTATAGTAGGTACGATAAAGTCCAGCACCTTGTATTACAGTGCAGTAAGGAATATGGGGAACAGAGGGACAGAACCAAGAAAATTGGGAAGAGGATCGACAGGACCTGCTGGTTTGACATTTTTTTTGAGGCAAAGAAAAGTCCAGCATGAGTCTAGGTGCTTCACCTGTACAGTTGGGTGAGGTGAAGGGCACATTGAAGGGGAGTAGGTTTATGAACACAATGAAAGTATGTATTTGAATTTGTTGAGTTCATTGTCAGACATTTAGGTAGAGATCAAAGGAGAGTTTCTTGATTTTTGTTTTTTTTTCCCCTAAATAGGAAATTCTAGAATATTATTTCCGAAATATGGTCTCTGGATCAACATGAGAGCCTATTATTAGAATCTCATTTTATTGTTTTTTTTTTTTTAATATGACTGTTTAGCTTGTATTTTGTATGTGTGTTAACTTTGGCAGTTGGAAGTTAGAAGAGGGTTAGGATCCCTGGAACTGGGATTATGGCCTCCATGTGGGTGTTGGGAAGCAAACCCAGGTCCTCTGCAAGAACAAGTGTTTTTAACTGCTAATCGATCTTTACTGTCCCTAGAATCTCATTTTAATGAGATTTTAGTGAGACTCTTTAGCTGTCCTGTATTACATTATTTTTCTGTTCTAAGAGCATGACTTCTCAAATTATTTGTGAATTGAGACAAATTTATTTATTTTTTTTCTAGTTTGCCAGAGACCACCACATGGTGTCATGCATGCTGGGTACATGCTCACTCCATGTGCCCTTGGTGAGTTCATTAGCATCCTTTTGGCTGGACCCTGTTTGAGATGAATCCACTAGTCATGGATTTGGATGTTGGAGCAATTGCCAATTTGTCGCACAGATTAAATGCTAATTCTCACATCCTTTGGTTCTATTGACAAGACCAGTGTTGGGTTGTGCAGGTCACTCCTTCTAATGCATGTTGTATGCTGATGGTTGCTGTGAGGAAAGTAATGGTGTGAGAAGAGTGTGAGGGTAATGTATATACAAACAAGAAAGGGGACTGGATCCGTTGTAACTAGGGGGAACAGAATGGTATATTAGATTTGGGGGCAGGAAAATAAGGGTCTGGGTATTGCTTCTTGGTGACAGTGTTATCAGCTGATGGCATTGGAGGTTTATTGAGAGACAGCAAAGGTATGAAAGTGATTTTGAGTAATAAAAATCAGCTTACTAGGTAAGCATGGCATAGTTGCTGGCAGTATGGAGATTTGTGTTGGAAGTTTGTGGTGATACATTTAAAATGACACTGGTGCATGGTTCCAGTGGTTCTCTGGCATCTAGCTGCTTTTGTGTAGACCTAGAGAGGTTTGAGGTTTTGGAGGGCAAGTAGATTAAACGTCTACCAGGTACTGGTTATGAGGGAAGCAACAAGAAGAACTGGTGGGTACAGTTACTTAACCTTTTTCTCTTTTATGAGTGATAATTGATGGGTGATGATGGTACACACCTTTAATCCCAGGGGCAGAGGCAGGAGGATCATTGTGAGTTTGAGGTCAGCCTGGTTTACAGAGTAAGTTTGAGGATAGGTGTGTGTGTGTGTGTGTGTGTGTGTGTGTGTGTGATAATAGTGTCTGTCACATAGAGTGGTTGTAAGGATTGAATTGACTGATACAAAGTGCTTATAACAAATGGTTACCAGAGCCTGAAGAGGTGGCTCAGCACTCGTCAATTCCAGAGCAAAGAGTTCAATTTCCAGCTCTCACATGGAAGCTCATGAACCATCTCTCTTAGAATCACCCTTCCTCTCATCATCCATATTGAAGTCAAAGTGATCTTTTCAGAGCATATATGTCTTACCTTTATTTAATACTTAAGGGACTTCCTGTAACTCTTCAGATACAGATGCAAACTGATGTTTCTCCTCCAAAGTTTGCATGTGTGTGTGTGGTGTGGCTCCATACACACCTGTGCAGCTTTGTCTATGCTTCTTCTTTTGGAATGTGAGGGTTGTGTAAGATCTCATTCTGTAGCCCAGAGCTGGTTTAGAACTTATTATGTAGTTTAGGCTAGCTTTGAACTCTGTAACATTTTTCCTGCATTAGCCTCAGAAGTGTTGGGATTATAGGCCAGGCTGCTTCCTCCTTGTTCTTTATCCTTCCACTTGGAACACTTGGAACAGTCACATTAGGGGATACCTGTTAGGTACCTGAAGTGACATGTTTTTCTTTCTTTTTCTTCTTCCTTCCTTCCTCTCTCCCCCCCCCCCCGCCCCTTGAGACAGGGTTTCTCTGTGTAGCCCTGACTGTCCTGGAACTCAGAAAGATCCACCTGCCTCTGCCTCCTGAATGCTGGCACGTGCCACCACTACCCAGCAGTAATTTTTATCCAGTCATAGTGCATATGATTTATATACGTTAAGATTCTTTTTTGTTGTTTTGTTTCAGTCTGTTTCTATTCACTGTTCGTCCTGGGTACAGACCTCAGAGCTCCATGAACTATAGGAAATTAGTTGCTATTTGAATGACTAAACAAATGAATGCAGTAACTGCTCATCAGCTACCTGGGTCTGTGAGTTTTGAACTTTGGAACAGGACTGTCTTTGGTATGCCTTCTGCAATTTAGGATTTGTTCTTCCATGCATGCCTAAAGATGTCCTGAGCTCCAGCATGCAGTGACTTCAATGTGTGAAGTTAGCTGCTTCACCAGCTTTTATACCACATTTGCATAAGCACATAAACCCATGCACATACATATATACACCAAACACAAGAAAAAATAATTCTTACAATTAATCTAAACTCAGGTTGGCTGCTTCACTAGCTTTAGTGACTCTGGAGTGATTCTCACCAAGCATGTGACAACAAGAGGCCTTAGGCTTACCTGTCCTATTGTGTATTGGCTTTTTGGTGTAGACAATACACATTCAAGTGTCTCAGCTTTATTTGCTAACAGTTGTGTCTGCTGCGTTAGCAATTACAGGGGATCAAACTCAACTGCCCATGTTTCCCAGTGTTCCATGGAGCTACTTTGGACATTGTTTTAAGTTTTTCCTGCCCTTTTATTTTCCACCTTCATACTTTCTACTTTGCCTTTATCTGGGTAACTAACTCCCAGAGGTTAATGACTAGATGAAGGTGACCTGGTCCAATAAAATTTTGGGTGATAGTTTGTGATCTCAAGTCATTGAGTATTCCATTATCAGTTTTTCTCACAACAGAAAATAATTTGTACATTCTGGTGAAGAGTCTGATGGTGGTGGCTTTTCTGGAAGCCACAGATAACATAGACTTACTTCAGATTTTGAATTCTGCTTTGTGGTTCTTACCAACTCCCACTGTTTTCTCTGTTCTGTTCTGGTTTTTTTTTGGGGGGGGGGTTAGATTTATTTACTTTTTTGGAGGGTGGTGGTGGTTTCGAGGGTTTCTTTGTATAGCCTTGACTGTCCTGGAATTATCTCTGTAGACCAGGCTGGCCTCAACTCATAGCGATCTACTTACCTGCCTTCCAAGTACTGGGATTAAAGGTGTGAGCCACCCTTGCCTGGTGATTAATTTTTTAAATTGTTTTCCCCCATGTATAGTGTATATGTTCATTGGTATGAGTGTTTATGCAGAAGAAGTACATGTGTGCATGTTTGTATGTGTATAAGGCAGAGGTTATTTCAAGTATCTTCTATACCTTGTTTTTGAGATAGTGTATCTCACTGAACTGGAACTCTGATTCAGAGGTTGACTTACTAGCAGCAACCTGGGGTAACAGATGTATATCACCACACCAGGGTTTTGCATATAGGTGCTGGAGATTGATAAGATACCAAAGATAACAATGAACTCAGACCCTAGTGTTTGTGTAACGACTTTACCCACTGAACCACCTCCCCAGTTCTCCATTCTGCTTTTATCTGTTGAGTGAATTTTAAAAAGTTAGATACTATATTTCTGTTCTTAAGTTCCCCCTTTTTAAAGAACATCTAATTTCTCTCTCAAAATTTACCATTTTTCTTTAGTTTTGAGCATTTCTTTTACTTCATTAAATTTGTATTTTCTGTCTTTGGTAATTTCATCATGAATCCATCTTTGTGTTGCATTCTCTTGATTGCCTTTTAATTACTAGGTTTCATTTTCCTAATTCTTTACATAATTTGGGGTTATATCATATATTTAGGTGCAAGAGTATTTTCAGTTGATATTTTTAATTTTAGCACAGTTCTGATGCCCTCTTGCCTCTCTGGGCCAAGATGATGCTGAGATTCAAAACTGAGCTTCATGCGTGCTAGGCAAGTATTCTACCTTGAGCTACACCCCTTAGCCCACTCTTCAGGTTTTTTTGTTTTTGTTTTTTTTTTGTTTTGTTTTGTTTTGTTTTGTTTTGTTGTTTTAAAGCTTCCAGGTATTCCTTTTACTGTCATCTTTTAAGTTATTAAACAGAACTTTAATTCTGTACTAGATGTCTAAGAGAATAGAGGCAGTTAGTTGGTTTTGTGCTATGCATAAATATGTTCAAAAGCTTAGGTTAGCACTGACCTATAAACCACCTTCATTCTTCAAGACCAGGATAGATAGGAAGATTTGACCCAAGTTCTCTACCTCCCATAACTTTTCTCTAATCTCTGGTTTCAGATTGATTGGCTCTTCAGCTTTCTTTTAGGAAGATAGGGAGTGATTTGTATTAACTCCACTTTTAGCTCTAATTGGATGGTTCAGAGCCAATACAATCAATAAAATGAGAGTTAGTGTTGTGAAGTGGCTTGCTGTTTCCCCACTCCCAGATAAGCTTGAGTTGGTCTTCACTGTATTTATTGAGTAAGCTATAAGACTTCGGACAAATCACTTGACTTCTTGAGATTTAGATTATCTATCAGTAGGTGACATTATCACATATAGAAAAATACTGCCTAGGATTTAGTTAGTTTTCTATTTGTCCTCCAAAACATTTTATTTCTAGTGTAATTCCAGCTTTACCCCTAAGTCATTATATGACTCACCTTTTCCAAACTCTGTCATTTAGATGATTTCTGAGGTGCTTCCTGGCTACAAGATGTCATAAATATTTAGAATATTAGGAAACATTATTAATTTAAGACAATCTGGATTGGGAATCATATGATCTGATAGAAGGGGAAGTGGCATGGAGCCTAGTTCCTCTTCAGAGATATAGGTAGCTTCCTTCACAGCCAAGTATCGATATAGCTCTTACTTTGCCTCTTTTCTGATGCTGGACTGTATATGAAGGTCTTCGAGTCAGTTCAGCCATGTTGTGACTTATGCTTTATATATCTCTTTTATATCCTCTCTAGGTCAAGAGGCAGCTACCAGTGAAGGATAGTGACTGTTTCCAAGACATTAGGCAGTGGGGAGGGCAACGAGAAGTCACCACAGAAATTCCCACTACCTAAATGGTAAGTATATTATATAGTGATATCTGGCAAGCCAATAGAATTGGGTGGTTTTTGGCCTTTACAATTTTCCACCCCAGCAAGTGAAGGGAGAACAGTGTTGGTTGATGCCTTGTATGAACTATACATCAGAGACTAAGCATTTTACATGTTTTCTCTTTGAATTAAGCCTACCAACTTGATAGGGTTTAGTCTACTTTTGAAGCTAAAATCTTTCTTCCTTAACACCTATTCTAGGGGGCTGGAGAGATGTCTCAGTGGTTAAGAGTACTGGCTGGTCTTTCAGAGGACCTGGGTTTAATTCCCACACCTACATGACAGCTCACAACTGTCTATAACTCCCATTCCAGGGCATCCTTACACATACATGCACATAAAATAAAAATAAATCTTAAACAAACAAAAAATACCCATTCTGTGAGGTTAATGTAAGAAAGTGAGTTGAGAGGCCAAATAACTTCTCCAAGTTCACACAGGCAGCAAATGATAGAGTTAAGTTTTCAAACTAGGTCTTTTTCATCATATCACATTACTCTTTTGAGAAAGTTACTTTCTCAGTTGAGATGGTAGCTGATTTACCTTTAAGAAGCACACCAAAACAAACAGATTAAAGAAACTTGGACTAACAGCCAATTCCTTTTTGCTCTCTCTGGGTTTGTTGAGCCAGTCTTTATTGGCTGTACTCATGAAGGCTATGGAGAACGCCAACGAACTAGGATTGAGGGGTCAGAACACGAGCAGGAGTGAGTTAAGGGACCAAGTGGTCTTGGTCATTGCTGGCATGATAGGGATAGAGAAAGGTCTGGAGTAACCTATCTCAGTAATATTTCTCTTGTCAACCCACTCATGAAAAAGACATAAGGACAAAGAGGAACTCTTCATGAGGTATTAGATGACATATAAATAGGTTCTTTACCTTGTGGATCTTACATGCTGGTGGGAGAGTCAGACAATATTAGGTTTACACATAATGTGGCTAAACATTCGAGGCTGAAAAGTCGTGTCTTAGAGCTATTAAGAAATGGAATTAATTGTCTGGTGGGAAAGTATATGTCCTTGTCATTAGAAGTACTTAGACAAGAGTTGGATGATGCATTGAATTCTTTCCATTTGAAGAACTTCTAAATGCTACTTGGGTGTTAACTCTGAGGTTTGCGAGTCTAAAATGCATGAATTTATGATTCTGGGGGAATAAAAACCACTGAAATCAAATAATGAAATAGATACACTCAGGAAGTGGTAGCAAGACACTTGTTAGAAGGCATAAGGCTTTAAGACTGGTTACTAGGAGTGGTCCAGAGAAGACCGTTTAAAAAAACACCACTTTGATTTTCCTGTGGATCAGGAGATGCTAAACTCTGGGCTTCAGGCCCCTTTGCCCGATTTTATAAATAAAATTTAGTTGAAATATGGCTATGTTTATTCTCTTATATCTGACATGACTGCTTCACACCACAAAATAGAGTTGTTGGGTCAGACACCTTTGGTCCCACAAAACGTAAAGTATTTCCAACCCTTCCAACCTGAGTCTGTAGTTATGTGTCAAACTGCAAAGACATTTGCCGACCCCTGTATTAAATGACTATTGGGAACAGGAAATGAATCACAGCAACTATGTTGGGAGAAGGGGGAGGGCACGATTTATTATGTTCTATTTCAGACTTTCCTGCCAGGACAGGAAGAAGTCAGTTTCTAGATGGGGCTACTTAGAAGTAGGTTTAAGGGGCTGAGTATGTAGCTTAGCTGGTAGAGTACTTGTTAGTACCATCAGCACTACATAAATGAGGTGTGATGGCACATACCTGTTCTTGTACTTGGGAATTGGCGGCAGACAGATAAGAAGTTCTAGATCATTCTTGGTTACATAGAAAGTTCAAGGCCAGCCTGAGATACAAGAGGCCTTAGTTTGTTTGTTATTGTTTTTAAATGTTTGGCAGAAATGAGCTACTAAATGAAAGATAATTTTAATATTAATTGGAACTGAGGTAGATAATGATGTGGGAGACATTGACTTTAAGAAATGGGACTGGTCTTTAGAGATGGCTCAGTAGTTAAGAGCACTGAATGCTCTTCCAAAGGACCTGGGTTCAGTTCCCAGCACCCACATGACAGTACTCCAGTTCCAGGGCATCTGGCATCCTCATTCAGGCAAAACCCCAATGTACATAAAAAAAATAAAGAAATCTTAAAAAGAGAGAGATGGTACTGACTGGGTGGTGCATGCCTGTGAGTGACTCCAATACATGGAACATTATAAATTTGAGGCTAATGTGGGCTACATGCTAAGTTCCAGGACTACGTGGGCTTTAGGATGACACTTGGTTGAAACAAAATGCAAATAAGTGGGACTAGTCATTGTAAGGTGTACGGTTTTTCCTCCCGCCGCCTGGTCTTGTCCCGCCGCCGTGCCAGCCCCAAATAATACAGAGACTACAATTCTGTTGGCCTGGTTACTTGTTTCTTATTATGGGCTAGCTCTGCCTTAATTATTAACCCATTTCTGTGTATTTCCACGTGGTCTTACCGAGAGCAGAGGAATGGCGGTTCTCTTCTCTCCAGGCTCTCCATCCTGCCTCCTCTCCTACTTTCCCTTTCTTCCTCATCTCCTCGTCCCGCCTACCTAACTTTCCTATTGGCCAACAGTGCTTTATTCATTAACCAGTATGAGAAACATATACAGAATGACATCTCCCATCAAGTCATCCTTCCCTTTATTTTTCTGTGACTCCCCCCACCCCCAAGGTTTAGCATGAACAAGTTCTGTCCCAGGTGCCGCTCTCAGGTATAGTTAGTTGCTACTTCTGATCCCCAGGGTGTACGTCTGGTTAGTCAAGTGTGCTGAAGAAGAAAAACAGTGTAAGAAGATAGGGATGGTGGGTCATAAGATGATCAAGGAAAAGCTACTGCTGCTTTGCTTCCTCTCTCCCCTCTTTCCTTCCTTTGTTTCTTCATGTTGAGCTCACTATGAGCCCTTGATCTTCCTGCATGCTGGGATCACAGGCCAGTACCATTATGCCTGATAGAGAAGGCTTTATTTTTAAACCATTGTTTTACTTTTGACTAGATCTGACTTCTTAAAGATAAGGGGAAACTTTTAATGTATTTTAGCACTTCACAAAAGACTGGGTATATCAAGTGTTTCATAAATATTTAGTAAATAACTAAATTCTCCCCAGGGAACAGGCAAACATTAGAAAGAGAAGAATCTACCCTCTTCTCCGCTGGAAATAGCAGCCCCACCCCCAACCCCCTCCAGATAAGAAATGTGTATTTAGCTGCATGGTGATGCATGCCTTTAATCCCAGCATTCCTGAGGCAGAGGCAGACGGATTCCTGTGAGTTTAAGGACAGCCTGGTCTACAGAGTGAGTTCCAGGACAACCAGGGCTACACAGAGAAACCCTGTCCCAAAAACCAAAACCAAAAAGAAAAGAAAAAGAAGTGTTTATTGGAGGTTTTAAAACCCTATTCTAAGGAGTGGAGGAAGATCCAGAAATATTTTATGTTCTTACCTGGCCCAGTAGTGATATTTGTGCACACTGTAAGGAATGGTTTCAGCAGTTTGGCCCTGTTTCCAAGGAACAGACCCACAGATTAGAAGGGTAAGTATGGTGCTGGGACACTAAGCAAGTGGCACAGAGCTTGGGTGTGATCTTTTAGAACATTACCCCAGGACCTGATACTCTGTTCCATGTGGATCCACTCTTGCCAGCTATTTCCTCCTTTATAATCCATGAACAGTTCCTTGGCATTAGTTAATGTTTTCTGTTAATAGCCAGTGTCTGGCTAGCCATTGAATCATTCAGCCACTCAGACTCACCAAGTTTAAGCATTTATTGTGTACCAGGCTCCCTGCTGGGTACTGAGAATTAAGAATACAAATAAGAAAGATATAGGGAGAGATAGACTGAGTAAACAGAAGTTCATACAGTGTGATAAAATTTGGTTACTTTTCCTGTTTCCATGATAAAATATCCTGACAAAAATGTTAAGGGAGAGATAATTGGTCTGGCTTACACTTTGAAGGTGCCATCATCCATCATGGAAGTCAAGGTAGCAGGAGTGTGAGGAGGCTGCTCATTGAACCTACAGACCTGTTTCCTGTTACATAACAGATTTGTTCCATGAGAAATGCATTATAAACTAGTGAAAAGGGAATGTGTTGAGAGTGTTAGTTGAGGATAGGTTTTTTTTTTTTTTTTTGTTTGTTTGTTGTTTTTGTATGGGGTCTTCACTATGCTTCCTAGGCTAGTCTTGAGCTGCTTAGTTCAAAGGATCCTCTTGCTTTATAGTTCTGTGAGTAGCTGGAACTACATGAATGGTACCATGTCCAACTGTGTTTTAAAAATAGCATTGTTGAACCTGGTGTGGTGGCACCTGCAATCCTAGCACAGAGAGGCAGTGGAATCTCTCTGTGTTCAAGGCCCATCTGATCTATAAGGCAAGTTCCAGGACAGCCAGGGCAACACAGAAAAACCCTGTCTTGAAAAACTAACAAACAAAACCCTCCAACAAAATACAAAATAAAACAAGAAAGCATTATTGAGATATAAAATATATTATTTCATTGTTGAAATATAAGGTATATTATTTAAAGTTCATCTCTTTATATTATACAAGCATATTTACAATGACACACTGCTTTAAAGCACTTTGTAGACACATGGTGTCTTCCAGTAACTTATGCTAATATAATCTTTTTAACCTTTTATCTTTTGTCTTTTGTATCAGACTGTATGAAATTAGTTGAGTCCCTAATCCCCTATTATGTATAAATAGGTAAGACTTTTGCTGTGCCACTAAGCAAATGGCCAAAGGAAGGTCTACCCTCCCCCTCCAGTTTTGGAGTATATGGAAGCATGTAGGCTAGGGAAAGATGAGAGAGTCTAAAAATGTCTAGACAAGAGGAAAGAGCTATACCAAGAGAAGGGTGCAGAGTGATGGATGAGAGGGAGAGAGCTGGCCTTGGTGGTAGTGATTTCTCCTTTGTTGCTGTGTGTTGCACAGGCTCCATCTACTGGCTGTAGGAATGTAGTGCAATCAGTGGCCCTAAGTCTCCAAAAGGCATTGGTATTTCAAGCCTCACCTGCAAGTGTTGTTGGATTGTTGAGAGTTCGTTTTACTTTAGATGCTGGACTTTCTCTTATAGCTAAGACTGAGTTCTTCCCTCCTTTCCCCTAGCTTTGAGTCTTAATTTTCCAATGACTTAAATCCTTAGTGATTCTGTCACTGTTTCCAACAGCATTCCAGTTACTTAGTGCCAAACCCCTACCACCTGCCCATGTGGTGCTGGAGGTAGAACCCCAGGCTTTACATAGGCTGGAGAAAATGCCTTAGCATTGAGATGACTCCTCAGCCCCAGTGGTGATAGTTGTTATGTAATTGTCTTGATAGTTCCATCTTGGTTAGTCTTACCTCACAGCTCATCATTGCTTTTTTCTTACACTTTGAGAGGCTTCCATAATACAACACACTGTGTATACTTTTGGTTTCCTATTTGCCTCATAAATACTTTGTCCCTTTGCTGTTCTTTATCTCAACCAATAAAATATTTGGGTTCAGACATTTGATTTAGTTTTATCTGTGTTCACTCAATTCCTTGGAGATGTCATTGCTTTTATATTGACTCACAGATTTATATTGAGACCATCTCTCCCCTGACCTCTTCATGCGTGTGTATTTGTGGTCTCTATTGTCTTTGAATGACAACTAAGTACCTCAACAAATGTTTTAAACTGATCTTTTTCATACTGTTCCATTTGCAATCAACTGCACTGATTATCCTGCAAATTCAGGCCAGCAACCTTGGCCTAATTTTACGCTTTGTCTCATACATCATATGCAGTTCAGGAACAGAAGCATGGGTTCTACTTTCACATGACCAATTCTATTTCTCAGTGCTTTTATTGCCAGCCACAGTGGTCTTTGCCTGGATTACCATAATGCTTCCTATTTAGTCTTCCTAGCCCCGCTGTTATCTTCAGTGGTCTTTCTAAAAACCATGACACTTACAATGATCTTTATTTAGGTCATAATAGTTGCTGTCACCCAACATTGATATATTAAGGTTCACTTCTTTTTTTCTTTAATTTTTTTTTTTTTTTTTTTTTTTTTTTTTTTTGTGACGCGGTCTCCCTGTTTAGCCCTGACTGACCTGAAACCCACTATGTAGACCAGGCTGGCCTCAGACTTCATAGGGATCCACCTGCCTCTGCCTCCAAGTGCTAGGATTAATTGTGTATGCTACCACAATCAGTCTAGGCTTCACTCTTGATCTTGTATATTTTATAGATTTAAAGAGAGGTAGAATGACATGTATCCATAAATTACGTTATGCAGAGTATTTTACTGCCCCAAATATCCCCTGTGCTCTTCATGTTCCCATAGTTTTGCCTTCTCCAGGTGTCATTTTGTTAGAAGTTAGACTTTGTGAGCCTTCCCCCTTGCCTGAACACCCATGGTTTCTTTGGAGCATGTCCTGGAACTTGCTTTGTAGACCAAGCTGGTTTTGAACTCACAGAGATCTATCTGCCTGCCTCTGCTTCATGAGTGCTGGGATTAAAGGAATGAGCCAGTGGCC
Source organism: Phodopus roborovskii (assembly GCF_943737965.1). NCBI lineage: Eukaryota > Metazoa > Chordata > Mammalia > Rodentia > Cricetidae > Phodopus > Phodopus roborovskii. Next base: position 2,557,239 of record NW_026126645.1, read on the forward strand.
GGCTCCTTGGGAGCTGTTTTAAATTTGATAACTTGTTTCATTTTAGAACTGAGTTAATATTCCATTGTCTGGATGAAGTAGTTTATCCCTATCCTCACTGGAAGATGTCTCCCTGCTTCTAAGTTTAGGCAATTATAAATATAGTTATTATAGATATTTACATGCCTGTTTTTTATGTTAAAATAATTTTTCAGTCATCTGGGGTGAGGGGAAAAAAGGGTTAAAACCCCGCTGGATTAGGTGGTTAGAGTATGCTTAGTTTTAGTTTTTAAGAAACTGTCTTCAAAAGTGGTAATACATTTTTTACCATTGGCATGGACTTGAGAGTTCCTGTTGCTCTGCATCTTCCATGTTATTCATAATTTGTTCATTCCAGTAGCTATGTAGTGATGTTGGGGTCTTTGTTTTATTAAGACAAGGTCTCACTGTGTATCCCAGGCTGGCCTCAAGTTCAAGATTCAGTCTTCCTGACTTTAGCCTTCCCAAGTGTTGGGATTATTAGCATAAGCCACCATGCCCAGTTGTTGGCATGTTGTCTGTCTGTCTCTTTGTCCCAGTTCTAAATCAACATGATCTTTTCATGTGCTTATTTGCAGTTTGTATATCTCCTTTGTTGTGATGTCTATTCAGGTCTTTCACTCATGTTTTTCTTACTGAGGTAAGCATTTGTATATTTTGGATAATAGTCTATTCTTTGTAACCCTGGCTGTCTTGGAACTCAGTTTCTAGACTAGGTTGGCCTTGAACTCACAGGAATCCATCTGCCTTTGTCTTCCAAGTTCTGAGATTATGATTCCTGGTTATTATCAAATATATGTTAGTTATTTTCTCCCAATCTTTGGCTTGTCTTGATGTCTTTCACCAATTCTTTCCTGCATGGATTGTACTTTTGGGACAGTACTTAAGGTTACCACTGTACTCAAGATCATCTGATTTTTCTTTTTAAAATTTTAGGAGTTAATAGTTTTATATTTTATACTTAAGTCTGTAACAATCTTATAATCACTACTTGTTTTAAGGTGACTTTCTTTTGCTCCATCTTTTGAATTTCCTACATAGACAGACATGTCATGTTATCCTCATTCTCAATGTTTTTCTCTTTCCTCCCAGTCAACATATCCTTTATTTTTCTTGCCTAATTGTATTATCTAAGCTTCTGGTACAATGTTGAAAGAGATGATGAGAGAAGACATTCTTATTGTCCCTCATTCTGGCATGGAGGCCTTGAGTTTGTCTATGTGATATCATGTCCATTTTCTTCTTTAACCTATTGGTATGATGACCACATCAAGCAGTTTTCAAAAAGCCGTGAAAGACCCATGGAGGGCGTGGACCCTCACGCCCCGACTCAGGAAAGGCACCCCCCCCCCCAATCACTCACTCATGAGAAACGGTCTTGATGCAAAAGCATGAGGTCTTTTATATTTCAGTGCACTGGGGTCCACAACCATACTCCACATGGGGGTGTGTGTGTGTGTGTGTTAGTGTGTTATGCATCCAGGTGCCTGTGGAATGAGGGCACTGGATCCCCTGGAACTAGAGTTGTGAGCCATTTGAAGTGGATAATGGGCACTAAAACTTATGTCTTCTACAATTACTCGTGTTTTTAATCTCTAAGCCATCTCTTCAGCCCCATTATCTTTTCAAAGAGCCTGCTTTATCTTTGATTAACACCGCTATTTGTTTCCTTGTTTTAGTTTTTAATCTCCACTTACCTTTTCTATTTCTTTTGCTTAATTTTAGTGAATTAGCAGATTAATTACATAATTAGCTAATAGGTGGCTGCCTAAGCAGTCATCCTGTTTTCCTTTCCCTAGCAGCTGGACCTATCATCATCCAATTACTCTTTTTGTTTGTTTCTTAAGATGGAAGCTTCAAGGTTACTGATTGTTACAATTTCATCTACCATATGCACTGAGTGCCATGAATATCTCTAAGCAACACTTTCACTTCATCCTGTGAAATTTCATAAATAACTGTATTTCCATCATTTACACCCTCTCCTGCTCCTCAAACTCCCTTGCTACCCCCTTGAAATTCATGGCCTGTTTATAATTACTGTCACACACACACACACACACACACACACACACACACACACACAGAGAGAGAGAGAGAGAGAGAGAGAGAGAGAGAGGAGAGAAAATATGTGTTTAGGGTTGACCGATTTGAATTAGCTATCAATTGCTTGTAGCTGTAGGTGTTGGGTCTTTTGAGACTTCCCCCAACCATGTTGCAATGTTATCTGATGATATCATTATTTAGGCAAACTCATTGTTAAGACTTCATGGGTACAAGACTCTCATAGCAGATCTCCAATTTTCAGCTCTTAAAACCTTACCATCTTCTCTTTGTGCCATTCTCAGTTTATCCTACAAATTCAGGAAAGTTGCGTTTTCCTTCATTTCAAAATGTATTTCCAGCTATCTTCTGTTCCTTATTTGTTTGATTCCTTGGTGATCTAATTTAAGATGTCTTTTAGAATTGGTAAGATGATTGTCTTAGTATCTTTTTCTGTTGATGTCATTAAAATACCTTGATAAAAGCAACTCAAGGGAGAAAGAAAGATTTTATTTCAGCTTACAGTTTAAGGGCACAGTCCACCAAGGTGCCAGACATCTTAAGCAGCTGGTCCTATCATTCACAGGAACAGAGAGCAATAATTGCATTGCTGCTGCTCAGCTCCCTTTCTCCATGCATATAGTCCAATATCCTTGCCAAGGAAAGGCCATCCACAGTGGGCATCAATGAACACAATCAACTTCCCACGGCCATGTGCTGAGGCCTCAGGTGATTTCTGGATTCTGTCAAGTTGATAATTGACACCATCACAGCTGTTTTTTTATAGCCTTAAATGTGAGTTTGAGAGTGCCATCTGGTGGCCATGCACATGCCTTCTCTCCAGTTTACTGATGGTGCTCAAGAATTCATTAAGTTAAACTGCTCATGTTTGGTTGTTGCAGGGGATATATACTTCTAGATAGCTCCATGTCTTTTGTCTTCTACTTGCTATGCATTTAAAGTTCAGTTGTTTCCTCAAATATTATTCCTATGATTTGAATGTTTGTGTGCCCCATAAAACTTAGGTTCAAATTTAATCCTCCCTGATAAAATTAAGAGGTCACCCTTAAGAAGGGTGACAAGTTGTCCTTCAGTCATTCAAGTCTAAAGATTTAAGATACTCTCCTAGGAGTGGACATCAGGCCTGAAGCTGGCATAGAAGAACCTCCTGGTAGCCTGAGTTTTCAGTGTCTTCATCTGGTCTTTATAAATGATCCAGTGTCAGATCTTTTGTTAAAACAGCCAATTGATTGAGACAATTTCTTAAAACCTGTTGCTTTTATAAATTGTGGGTTTTTTGGGTTTTGTTTGTTTGTTTTTCCTGTACTCTTGTGTCTGGGAGCAGATTGAACTTTATTCTGTTTGGGGTAGGTTTTCTTTCTTTCACTAACTTGTTTAAAATATATTACTTCTTCCCTCCTTTGGTCTGCACTCCCTACCTCCCTTCCTTTCTTCCCACTTCAGGATTATTTAGTGTGCTGTTCCAAAGAGCTCACCACATGCTTTTCATGTGGTGATAGAGGAGAGAGGACTATGCTCATTTTACAGCTAAGGAAGAAAGGCTTTTATTTTTTAATGAAGACAGAAAAGGTAGAGATTGTATATGGTGGATGTCCTTGCACTCTGCCATGAGAATTTGGGGTTCCCTTCATTCTTGTGCCATGCTGTGCTTAGGAGTTAGCTCATTGTCAACCATGAAGAAAAGAGGTTTTTATGCAGGTTTATTCAAGTTAATCCATTAAAATTTTGAGTCGATGGTGTGTCCTCTATATAAGGACTGTAGATTGGAGTTCTTTTTATAATCAAGCTAACATGCCTTTTTAAAATTTGCTGACACACTTTCTGCTTTCATTCTGTAGACTTATAATGGTCTTCAGTTGCCGAAGAAGGTTGTGGATGCCAAAAGAAAGGTAACCAGTTTCTCCAGTGCATTTGGATGCCTCTAACAGTACACCTTGGCTGGCTGTAGACATGGCAGACATGACCAGCTACAAGGATGCTGCCTCCAGTCGACACCTGAGGTTTAAGTTACAGAGCCTAAGCCGCCGCCTTGATGAGTTGGAGGAAGCCACAAAAAACCTCCAGAAAGCTGAGGATGAGCTCCTGGACCTCCAGGAGAAGGTGATCCAGGCGGAGGGCAGCAACTCTAGCATGCTGGCTGAGATTGAGGTGCTTCGACAGCGGGTACTGAAGATTGAAGGTAAAGATGAGGAAATCAAGAGAGCAGAGGACCTGTGTCATATGATGAAGGAGAAACTTGAAGAGGAGGAAAACCTTACCCGAGAGCTGAAATCTGAGATTGAGTGGCTTCAGAAGCGAATGGCTGATTTAGAGAAGCTAGAAGAGGCCTTGAGCAGGAGCAAGAATGAATGCTCCCAGCTTTGTTTGAGCCTGAATGAAGAGAGAAATCTGACCAAGAAAATCTCTTCTGAGTTGGAAATGCTTAGAGTCAAAGTGAAAGAACTGGAATCTTCGGAGGACCGCTTAGATAAAACTGAGCAGACTTTAGTATCAGAATTAGAAAAGCTAAAATCATTAACCCTGAGTTTTGTAAATGAGAGAAAATACTTGAATGAAAAGGAGAAAGAAAATGAGAAATTAATAAAAGAGCTTACTCAAAAACTGGAGCAGAACAAGAAAATGAGCCGAGATCACACGAGGAATGCTTCTACCCTTTTGGAGAGGAATGACCTGCGAATTGAGGATGGCATCTCCACACTGCCTTCCAAAGAATCAAGAAGGAAGGGCAGTCTGGACTACTTAAAGCAGGTTGAGAATGAAACCAGAGACAAATCAGAAAATGAAAAGAACCGGAACCAGGAGGACAACAAAGTCAGAGACCTCAACCAAGAGATTCAGAAACTTAAGACTCAAATCAAACACTTTGAATCTTTGGAAGAGGAACTTAAGAAAATGAGGGCTAAAAACAATGACCTTCAGGATAATTACCTAACTGAACTGAATAAAAACAAAATCTTAGCTAGCCAGTTAGAGGAGATAAAGCTACAAGTCAAGAAACAGAAAGATTTAGGAAATGGGGATATAGAAGGGGAAGATGCTTTCCTATTGGGCAGAGGCAGGCACGAGAGGACTAAGCTCAGAGGTCATGGGGTTGAGGCATCCATGTCAAGGCACATACCCCGGGAACTGTCTCCTCAACATAAGCGGGAAAGGATCCGGAATAGGGAGTTTGCTCTTAATAATGAAAATTATTCTCTAAGCAACAAGCAGGCTTCTTCTATTTTTACCAACAGAAGGGCAGCAAAAACTTCCAACATGGGAGTGGGTGCAGACAATGGACCTCAGGAGACAAAGAGAGCTGAAGACCGATTTGTACCTGGGTCTTCTCAGAGTGAAGGGAAAAAGTGTAGGGAGCAGCCATCAGTGCTCAGCCGTTACCCACCAGCTGCCCAGGAGCATAGTAAAGTTTGGAAGGGAACTCCCAAGCCAGGCCCTGAGAGTGGACTTAAGGGGAAAGTAGAAAAGACAACTCGAACATTTAGTGACTCCACCCATGGACCTGTTCCCAATGATACAATGGGTAGAGGCGATAAGACTTCTGAGATCTCTGAGGCCCTCTATGGCAAGAGAGCGCAGGTACCTGGAAATGGAAGTCAAGTAACTCAGGCTGCAGATTCTGGTTGTTCTAAGGCCACTGGAGCTCTGTCCTCATCTCGAAGAGCCTCCTCAGAAGGGATTTCTAAAGGCAAAAGGGCTGCTAATGGCCTGGAGGCTGATGCCAATTTCCCAAGTTCTAAATCTCCTATTTTATCAAAGTATCCATATAGTTCAAGAAGCCAAGAAAATATCCCTCAGGGCTTTTCAGTGCCAAATAAAGAAGGACTTGACCAGTCTGTAGCAGTTGTGATGGAAGACAGCCGTCAGCATGAAGCCCTAAGGTGTCGTGTCATTAAATCCAGTGGCAAAGAGAAGCCAGACTCAGATGATGACTTGGACATAGAATCTCTTGTTACTGCCAAGTTGGTAAACACAACTATCACGCCAGAGCCAGAGCCCAAACAACAGCCAAACTCTAGGGAAAAGGTCAAGTCCCGAGGAGGACCTAGAACTGCCCTATTTGAAAATGATAAAAATGCTGCAATAGAAAATGAGTCAGTGAAAGCTACCAGAGCTTCCTCCAGTGCTGCTGTTGAATTCCCAGATGCCAATGGTGCTGGGGTAAAAAACCAAAGGCCCTTCAGCCCCAGAGAGGCCCTGCGATCTAGAGCAATCATAAAACCTGTTATCATTGATAAGGATGTGAAAAAAATCATGGGAGGGTCTGGGACTGAGGTTGTATTGGAAAAGCAGAGATCCACCTCTAAACCTGTGCCAAGCAAAGTGACAAGCAGCATCACCATCTACCCCTCTGAAAGCAGTGGCCCTAGAGCTGTCCAAGGAGAGGCCCCAAGGGAAAGGCATACCTCCACCAGCAACATCCAGGTGGGGCATCCAGAGCTCACAGCAGGTAGCAACCATGTCAACTCTCCCCTTGAGCTCTCTATTCATAAACATGATATCACCTTGCAGCTCACAGAAGCTGAAAGAATGGGAGATGGGTCTCTAAAGAATAGATCGGAGACAGTGGTCTCTCGGAGCAGCATTCTAATCAAGCCATCTGATTCTGTGGAGAGGAACAGTCATGCCCCCCAAGCGGAGACAATCAGGTGGAAAAGTCATAGTGCCTCTTCAGAGGTGGGCTCTTCTGACACCAGACATGTCACTGTGAGGAATGCCTGGAAGAGTAAGCGAGACTTGAAATGTTCAGAAGACACCCCAGCTCCAGTAGGTAGGCACTTAGAATCTACCAATGCCTACACACAGAGGTCTTCCACAGACTTCTTAGAGCTTGAACAGCCTAGGCTCCTCCCTTCTGAACAGGGCACTCGAAAGGTAGGAGATGCAGGGGATGCTCCTGAACTCTCCTCTAGAAGGACCCAAAGTAGCCTCACCGCAGCAGAGGTTCTCACCCGGAGGAATCGTATAGGAGATGCCATCACTGCCGCCTCCTGGAACCACACGGCAAGCATGGTGAGTCTCACTTTCCTTCCCATTCTGTTTCCCCTCAGCCTTGATCTGTTCAGCCTAGGATTTAGGGAACCCAGAATGCTGGGAAATACTGAGTCTCACATAGGCTTGGCAAAAAGCAGCATGACTTCCAGAACCCTTCATCTAGTTTGTCTTCATTTTCCTTTCACACGGAAGGGGAGCAAACAGAAAGTGGCTTTGTTTCCAGAGCAGTGAACAGAAAGCTCTTGGGTACCTGTGGGGTGTCAATGAACATGTTCTTCCTGTCCTGCCTCAGTTGGTGAGCAGGTCTCTGTGGGCAGCCTACAGATAAGGAGAGTGAGGGCCTACCCTGGGCCTACTTTATAAGTGTTATTTTCTTTTGTCCCAGATAGGCCTACCCCATTGTATTTTCTGTGTGAGTGCTTCTATATGACTCATTTAAAGGCAGATGAACCCACAATCAACTGACTTGAGACCAATGTGTTAGAACAGAACTTGGAGAAGGCCCCAGGGATGTCCTGAACCTGGATCCGTTGACCATTAAAATATCTTGCTTCTAGACACATAGTACCTTTTAAAATTCCTTTTTTTTGGGGGGGTGGGGTGGGGGGAGACAGGGTTTCTCTGTGTAGCTTTGGAGCATGGCCTGGCACTCACTCTGTAGACAAGGCTGGCCTCAAACTCAGAGATCCACCTGCCTCTGCCTCCTGAGTGCTGGGATTAAAGGCATGGGCCACCATTGCCCGGCAGGATTAGATTTATTGTGTATGGGTGTTTTGTTTACATGTGTGTCTGTGTACCAAGTCTGTGCCTGGTACCAACCACACAAGCCAGGAGTGTCAGACACCCTGTGACTAGAATTACAGATGGTTGTGAGCTGCCATGTGGATGTTAGGAATTGAACCTATATCTCTGGAAGCATAAGCAGTGCTCTTAACCATTGAGCCATCTCTCCAGCCTATGCTAGTGCTTTTTAAAAAGGTAGGCAACTGTGGGTTAACTGGACCAGCGTGTCAATCTTTTAGGTTGACATTTGGCTTCACCCCATATCCCTTAAAACAGTCCAGTGAACAATATCGTCTTCGCTTTTCACATCTGAGTAGCAAAGATGAAGGTCTTAGACAAGGCACCTTATTCGTCATCCAGATGAGAAAACCAAAGTGCAAGTTGGAACCTTAGGAATGCCTCTCTACCATGATCACCTGCCTTTTCTGATCATATTGACAAGGCAGAATTCCAAGAGTGGGGAGAAAGATGCTATCTCAGGTCTTAAAGATTTGCCTGAGTTTCCAGGGAGACAGAAGTCAAGGGACAGAATGATATAAGAGGAAAATGTGAATTTTTTCATAGATCATGCATAGGAAATAAAGACCTAACTTTCTCTTTAGCATACTCCAGCCATGCAGCAAGGAAATTGGCTTTCACACATACCTCTTGGGAGTACTTGCTCCCATAATGCTGTTCTAGGCTCTGACCTATAATGGGGTCTGTTCAGTTATGAACCTCTTGGTTTCCTCAGTTATTTCCAAGGAGTTTTATACTGACTTGAGCTGTGTTCTCCTCTCCCCCAAATGTCTTTGCAGTTTACTGTGTAGTATGTATCTATTCCAGTTACAGGTCCGAGAGCTTACCAGGGTGGAAGGTTAGGTTGTCTCATTTCCCTGTACTATCTCTATAGCTCACTTTTTATTTTTGTTACTCACTGGCACAGGAGGAAGGGGAGGATGGCACATCTGTTACCAGCAGACGAGTGCACAACGCTCTGGAACATTCTGAACTGCCCGGGAAGCAGGGGTTGCCAGAGCCTGGAGTCTGGACTGAGGAGCAGCTAGAGCCAGCCAGGCCTTATGCTGAGGAAGACTGAGCCAGCTAGGTGAAAGTCTGCTGTTTCTTCCCTCCTTCTGCTTCTCAGCTCCTCCCCTTTCCTGGCCTGTGAAGGATCCAAGGCCAGTTAATCAGGCTAGACACAAGGCCTTGGCTGGAGACTAGAGAGCCAGGCTATGGCTCAGGTAATTTTTGCCAGTTGCCTAGTAGGATCAGAGACTACAAACCAGTCACTCAGGCCAGCCTTCCTGATGCATGAGTAGTCCTCTCTCCTATGCCTGTCCCCAAGGTAGCATCGAGCACTCTCAGACCCCCAAACTGGAAGTGATAGAAACCCACCACCATATAGAGGCAGCCAAAAGCTCTCTGTGCTCCTTGGTGAGCTGTTTGTGTATCAAAGGCCAGCCCTTCTCGCTGTGTACTTGATGCCGATGCCCCACCATATCTACTTGGCTCCTTCTTTGTCCTAAGGGATCCCCCTGGAAACCGTCAGCCATCATTTCCATCTGGAGGACTTACATTCCTGTCTTTGAGTTCTTGAGAATTTGGAAACAGAAGAAGAGTCTGTGCTGTTGCCCCTAAGTAATTATGGGACCACCCTTTTGGCTAACCAGTTTCGTGGAGACAGAGCATGACACCAAGTGGAATGACACCATCCTCCCACTCCAGCACTTGGCTCACCTTCCAAAGGCATCAGAAACAGACAGATCTCATGCATCTCCTTTCCTGGGCACCAACATTGCTGCTGGTATCATCTCTGTTCTCCCCAGGGCCTGGAAACTTCAGCTGACTTCATCACTCTCATCTTGGGAAAAATCTTAGACTGAGCTGGCAGACCCAGCATACCCTGCCTTCTAGGAAGTGCCCAGCAAATGGGAAAACAAACAAGAATAATTGAATTCCTTTAGTCACTCCACAAGCAATAGCTCCATGAAAGGCATGGACTGACTGCTCTCTCCCATTCCTCTTCCATCCTGTGGAGGAGGCCTCGCACTTTACCATGCTGACTGCTAATGCACCATTCCCACAAAAGCAAGCCCTTGGTATCTACGAATAGATCATTATTTCAGTAATTTCATTGGAGGAAAGCCAATACCTGCCTGTTGAGGGCCTCAGATTTATGCAGTTCAAAGTGCATTAAGCCTTTTAGGAAGGTGGATAAATAAAAAAAAACTTTCATCTCCTTATATCAACCACATGGGGAAGTTAAGAACTGCTTGCTTGTCACTGAGTTTTTTGAAGCATTCTTTCAGTTCACAGGGATCCTCCACGGCTACCTATGTAGTGGATGTCATTGCCTTATTATACTGGGAGTCTGGAAAGCCACTTTTCCCCATCCCTCCTAGCTTTGTCACTCCTTATTTGTGACCTTTTGGCAAGTCATTGTCTTCTTGGAGCCACAGTTTCCCCTATTTCTAAAAATGACTTCTTTGTTGGTTATTCATTTGTTGCTTACATGTGAGTATACACGTGCATGCTGGGGTTGGACATAGGATATGGTGTGCTAGGCAAATGTTCTGCCACTGCTGCTTCACAGCTAGCTTAGAATGAGTTCTTTGGATTGGATGACCTCTAAGGCCTTAACTTTGGTATTTCAAATTTGTTTTCATCCCTTGGTGTGAGCTGACTCTTGCTTTTGAAGGTGGTGTTCACAGGAATCTAGGGAATGTGTTTATGCCTTCAGTTGTCTTCCAGGTCTTATACTTTCTCCTTTCCTCATGTTTCTGTCATGGGGATGAGCTCAGAGAACTCTGTAAGGCCTGTCTTCAGTCTGAGGTGAAAGGATTAGATTGGGTGGTCTCAGGTCTATATGGCACAGGTGTTCCCCAGTGCCATGTTTCCTGGCTTTCAAGCTAGGTGCTTTCTATAACACAAGTTTGATTGATTCCTGTTTCCGTGCCTCTTCCTGTGAATTTCCTGGACAGGGAAGACTCAGGACATCCTCAGGAGGACTGAGTAGTCTCCTCCACCCTTACTCAGCACACACACACTGGCACTTATCTGCCCTTGTCTGCATCAGACTCAGCCATCCTGCCAGGGTGTGGGGAGATCTACTGTGTTTTTTTTTTGTTTGTTTTTGTTTTTTGTTTTTTGTTTTTTTTTGTTGTTGTTGTTTTCAAATCCCCAGGGACAGGAACAACTTGCTAACACTTCTGTTTGAATGGAGTTTTGCTAACCTGAGGTCATTGTCATGTGTCTTGCCTCCACATCCCAACTTGATGTACAACTCTAGGGTAGTGTTTTCAAGTTCTGTTCCTGCTGCTGCTTTTGGGTCACTGGCCAGATACTCCTTCATTCAAAGCTGCAACCTCTCTCACTCACATTCTTCTGTACCAGTTGGCAGCCCTGAGAGTTCAAAGGAAACAGAACTCTGTGGTAGTCCACTGAAGAGTATAGGAAATTAAGTCTGTGGCTCTTCTCTACTGATAGACACAGGGGCACCAAACCCTGCCTCAAAAGATCTCGACAATAATTTTTGTCTTTGGGTGTCGAGCCCTGGATTCTGGTGCTGTAGCTCCTGGTGCCAAAGTCTGGATCTTTCCACATTTTAGCAGTACCAATACCTTCTGCTATCTAACATGTTCTGTGGAATAGGAACAGCGATGGGCTGCCATTTTGAAAATCTGAGTGCAATAGCATTTGATTGTAACAGTTATGTCAGGATATTATTTCTTTAATCTGCACACTTTTGTAGAACAGCTATAAAGTAGATATATTTTTAAATTGCAGACAACATTTATCCTAAGAAAGTGAAGTTTGGAGGGTTTGGTTCCTCTGGGCTTTACATGAATGAACAGGCTGGCTCTGGTTCCAAAGTCAGAAGGCACATTTCTGGGGAAAAAAAAAAAACCAAGATGTACCTTTGGGTCCAAGCTGGATGCTAGAGGAAACCTCCAAATAGGAGACCCATAGTCAAACTGTTGTCTAATCAAGCCAAATATTCCTTTAGTCCCCATAAACAGACTCACTTTTATGACAAGTGCTTCTCAGTAGTCTGGGTAGATGGCCAGCAGGTGTTTATCAGAGAATTCTGAGGAACCTATTTCTAGAACTGCCTGGAGCTGGATCCACCTGCTCTGTTACCTGCCACTTGGGTACTGGAAGTCAGAAAAGGCTGCAGGGTGGCAGGCAGGAAGCTGTGCCAGGTCTGTTTCTGTGGCAGTGAAATAGTTCAGAGTACGAGTTAAAGGGATTTGTGTGGGGCCAAGGCTACAGGCAAGTTTGCACACCAGTCATCCTTCATGCAGCAGGAGCCGGTGCCTGGAGGAATAGTGGACATCTTGTCCTGGGCAGTGTTAGTTGTTAGATTTAGTGGGTCAGTAAAGGAGCAGGGACACAGAGGCTAACCCCCAGCTGCTTCTGTTGGCATGGGTTTCTTCTCTGACAAAGACTGCTTTGCAAGAGCTGCTTTTTAGGGATTATCTTTTGAACACCCTGAATAGGGAACAGGGTTCTCAACACCTCGACCAAGGTCATAGGAAAGAGGTCCTATTTTTCTTGCTGCTTCACAGCTCAGAACATGTATTGAATGGAATGTATTTTTAAGAGAATAAAGTCTATTTTTTTGTATTTTAAAGATTGGGAGGGCTAGGAAGATGGCCCTTAAATAAACTTAGCATGATAGGCCCTTTGCTGGGGCCTCAGCTATTGGTCCATATCCACTTGCCTAGGCAGGTGGCTCTGGCTTCTCCTCTGCCCCTTGGAGTCTAGGTGCAGCAGCTTCTACATTCCTGCTCCAAGTATGGGACCAGAGAGGCCAGAACCTGCCTCTGGAAAGCAGGGCACAGCCACGGGCAGTGGCTCAGGGCTCCTTGGGTGCATGTGTATAGTTGAAGCTGCCTGTCTGCATGTGTCCTTAGGCTGTAATGCTCTGTTGGCTCTGCAGCACAATATAACCAATAAAGCTCCCGTTTCCATATGCTCCTTTGAGTCAATGACAATTTTGTCAATATAATCCTGGGAACAGTGGTTCTCTCTGAATTGGTGTTGCTGGTATGGAGTTTCACAAATTTAGGTAAAATGCCTAGCTAATAATTTATGCTGTAAAAGTGAACCAGAGTTAAAACCAGCAGCTATCTCTGCTCTGTTTTCCTTTTAGGAGGCTTATCACACACCTTTAATAGCAGCAGAGGCTGAAGGATCCATCTCCTGTGAGTTCCAGGACAACTAGGGCTACACAAACAGCATCTTTTTGACAGTGTGTGTGTACCCTTGGCTGTCCTAGAACAGAGGAGACTTCAAAGGCACTATAAGAAGAGTTTTGAGATGGGAAATTAGACTTGGACTGTAAGTACAACGGTTCAACTACAAGGTGCTTATTACTCCATGCAACACAGACAGGCACTGGTACGTGAAAAGATAGAAACATTCCCTTGGAGCCTCCAGTTTAATAGACTGCCCTTAGGAATTATAATGGGGAAGGGGGCAGTGGTTAAGAGCACCGCCTATTTTTCCAGAGGTCAATTCCTAGCAACCAAACAGTAGCTCACAACAATGAGATCTGGTACCCTCTTCTGGCATTCAGGTATACATGCAGGAAGAACACTGCATACATAGTAATAGCTTTAAAAAAAAAAAAAATGTATGGAGCCATCTCTCTCCAGCTCCATAGTTTTTAAGTACAATGGACCCCAGTTTGGTTCTTAGAACCAGCATGGAGGCTCACAGACATATAGGCATGTATATATAATACACATACGTCATACATGTAGGCAAAAACTAGAACCTTAAAGAAGAACTGGAGAACATAGGTGTGTGCCGCCATGCCTGCAAAAGTTACCTTTTTTTAAGGAGACATATGATAATAGAAATATCTATTTCATTGGGTGGTGGTGCACGCCTTTAATCCCAGCACTTGGTGGGGGGCGCAGAGACAGGTGGATCTCTGTGAGTTCGAGGCCAGCTTGGTCTACAGAGCGAGTTCCAGGACAGGCTCCAAAGCAATACAGAGAAACTCTGTCTTGGGACCACCACTCCCAACCCTGGCCAAAAAAAAAAAAAAAAAACTGTCAGTAGGAGCTCTTGGACCTGACCAAACCATTTGTCTGCCTCCTTAATGCAATATAGAGAATATATATATACTATTGTTAAAGGTAGGTAAGAGCAACACTTGTGTATTATCTACATATATATGAAGCTTTAATCCAAAAGATCAAACTAATTTTATATGAGGCTAGAGATGGCCCAGTAGTTTAAAACAAACAAACAAAAAATACTGCTATTGCAGAGTGCCTGAATTTAGTTCTGAGCACATACATGGCCTCTGGCCATCATGATCACCTACTTCAATGCACATAAATTAAAAATAAACCATTATATAAAATTATTTTAAACTTTTATTCTCAAAATATATTAAAAAAAAAAAAAAAGCCAAACTCCAAGACTAAGGAGGTTATCTCACAGCACTTGCTTGTCTTGGTCTTTATGGAGACATAATTCCAAATTCCTGGGTAAGTTCCTCTCTGTGCTGTCAGTCAAAGGAGCCAGCCTCTGATGTCAAACTAGGAGTCCTGCAGTTGATGACATAGGAGTTTCTAGTAGGATCAAGTATTGCTAGAAGAGCTTGCTTACATGGCAGATCTGTCCATTGGACCTCTGTTTTCAGAACCATCTGTCTCACATGCTTGGAGACTGCTGTGCAGGGACACCTGATGTGGCCTGACGAGGCAAAGTGTACATGGCTCCCAAAAACTGGTCTGCAATCCTTCCTGCTTCTCGAAGCCCACTCAGCAGAGCACCATGGACTGTAGCTGGGTAGTTCCGGATTGTATGTTCTCCAGCAAAGAAGAGTCTTGGGATGGGCTTGGGGGGTGGGGGAGAGATAATCAACAATAGTGTCTTAATTCCCAAATTCCTGTTTAATTTCACGTAGTATCTACTGATGATATCCTAAACTCTGAGCCACACGGAGGAGAGCCTTCTTAAGCAGGAATGTGTTTGAGAGCAGACACCAAACCTTTGGGTTGTGATAATGAATACTCTGGAACAAGGTCTAGCATAGTCTACATAAGCTAGGATCGACAAGGCCCTAGTGACTCAGACCTCTGCAACCCTATAAGATGCCATAAAATTAGGTGCAATTAAAAATAGGGTTTAAAAAAAAAAAAAAAAAAAAAAAAAAACAAGCTTGTATGCCCATGGAAGTAGAAGAGGGTGTGGTGTTACAGGAGCCTGTGAGCCATCCAGTGTCAGTGCTGGAGATTGAACTCAGGTCTTCTGAAGAGCAGCAGTCTTTCCAGTCCCCAAATAGGGCTTTTAAAGGGGACAAAGCCAAGCAAGAAGAGAATTTACTGACTTAGATGTAATTCTGGACTCTTACCCTTAAAATCTAGGCTGCTTGCATTTACAAAAACCCCAGCTATGAGAAATAGTACTTTATTCTCAAAGTATCTAAGGACAAGAATGACTGAAGTCTAAAGTAGCCAGAGAGTACATTTCTACCCTGAGCTCTTGATCTTTCCCCAAATAGGCCCAGACACAGATTTCTTTCTAGTTCCTCACCTGTGGGGCACCTGGAATTGAGGGGCCAGGAGTGATTGGCTGAGCCATTAAATCATAGTCATTTCCAGAAGATCCTGCAGCCACATAGGAATAGGAACCTCGGGCCCAAGGATCAGCACGCCAGCGGGACACCACAGTCTCCTTGGGCTAGATACAAGAGAAGCATGAATATTACTGATGGTGGGACAAAGCAGCCATTACTGAAAAGTAGGCAGGACCCAGGTAACAGACAAAATGAGGGAACCAGGTCGATGGATGCTGATGCTTTGGATGCAGACACAAGAGAATCCATGTTGCCTCCTCTATGACAATCAGCACTTGACCTTTTTCATAAATTCACATAATGGCATTAATTCACCTTAAATCTCACAAGAGGCTAAAGTATTGCAGTTGGCTTGAAAAATCATAAGCTATAAAGAAATTCTCATACAACTCCCCAATGTAGTCACTGAATTCACTTGCTTGTGATGTGACCCCACATACAGAAGGGAGAAACTCAGCTAGCTAGCAGCTGCATTCTCTGGGTCATGTCCTTAAAGTTTCAAACATTAAAATTCAGGCCAGCTTAGCACATGTCTCCATTTTGACATAAATGTCCTGATCAATAATTTAAGCTGCAAACTGCAAATAAGCCAAACCTCAGTTCAACTGGAAGCTGGATCCCTGCTTGTCTACTCATTCTCACATACCTGTGGTACTGCACTGCTACCAAAAATCCCTTTGAGAATGGCCAGGCACCGGCCAACAATCACATCATCACTAATGTTCTCCATGATGCCAGCAGCTTCTCCTGCCACCAGGGCAATTAGTATTGGAGCTGAGGAAACAAAAGACAATTTACTCAGAAGTGTTTTCTTATAAGAACAAAGTCCTGTCAGGCCCTACTTTGTTCTTGGTACTGTAAATGTCAATGAGCCATGTAGTACCACACAGAGCTAGAAACAAGCTATTTTTTCTGAACTCTGTCCCCAGAAACTGACCAATGGGTACTCATCTGCTTATGACTTCCGAGAGTTAAAGGAACTAACATTTCTATATTTAGGTATAGAATTCATAGTCCTAGCCAAAGAAGTTGCTTCCACGGCAATGGCAACATCCCTTCTACCTAGCTGAGATCCTTCATACCTATCACTACCCTCAGTCAGCCATTTGGTATACTAGAAGCTTCCATGACAGTCCCAGAGCTACAAATTATACTAGAGTTAATAGAAAACCACACATACACAGAATCACGACCTCTGATAAAGCTGTGCCAATACCGGATATTGTAAAGAGACTATATAAGGAGATTTAATTCAGATTCTAGGCAACAGAAATGTGTGCCTTAAAGGCCTCTTCCAATACATTCAGCCCAAGCTGTGAAGGCTGAGCAAAGTGAGCCAGATAGTGAAAAGAGAAACGCAAACAGATGGGCTGAACAAAGAGCTGGGATCAGGGTACACTGGGAAGGTGGGAAGGGCTTTTGTGAGGGGCTTAGGTAAGAAATCTGTGTTTCCCTTTTGCTATGCAAAGCAATCAGCTAATGCAAAACTAACAGAAGCAGGGACACTAGTAATTACTAGCAAATGCTATGGGAGGTGACAATGGCCTGGATAAGGACACGGGTGATGGATAAGGAATGAAAGAGCAGGGAAGAATACCATGAAGCTGGCATTGACAGGACCAGATGGCCTGGGTGGAACCAGGGAAAAGGCATGGCATCACCTTGGTGTATGAATGCCTCTTCAAGTGGGGACGGAACGAGTGATAGTCAGAAAACTGCTCCTAAGCAGTGGCCTACAACTGCTGCACAGGAAACACCTGTTCTTCTCTCTTCTTGGAAGAGGGAATTAGTGCTTTAGTTAATCAACTGATGGTATGTTTCTATTGAAAGTATGGGAAAAAATTAAACCAGCAAGCAGTTACCTTTATATAGGTTCCAGAAGAGGAAGAGTTCGCCCCTGCTAGCAGTTGTACTCCCAACATGCCCAAACAAATTTACACTTGGATCCCAGAACACTCGGTCAAAACACAACACCACCTACCACAGGAAGGAAGCATATAAGTTGGCTTATAAGCATATAAGAGATAGCTTTCTGTTAGCATCGTATGTGTCCTTTAAGGTCTTACTTATACTTACTGACCGCTTTCAGTGTAAAAACAAGAATCCCCATTGCATTATGATGTGACTTGTGACCCTCAGAAGGCTTGAGGTTATAACAAGATTAAGTGTACTTGAATATTATATAATACAACCAGGCACTGGGTTATATGAACTGCCAGGCCTCAGGCCTGGAATCACAGTGGAGGGTGCAGGCAAACATGGCTGCATGGAGACCCCATTCCTCAGTGATGCCACTGGACACCAAACAGTAGGCTATAATGAGAGGAAGGAAAGCATGTCACCTTGTTAAGGTTGCCAAATCCCATCCTTTGAACTGCAGATGTTTTCCACTCAGGAAGAGGTGGCACAAACTGCACAGCTGGTGGCTGCTGCTTCAACACTCCCAGGGGAAGGGTACAGAGAACCGCATCACACTTATAAATAAAGGTTTGACTTGTGGAGCGTGTATTCACAGCGATCACTTCACATCCTGGAGAAAGCGGGAAAACTTTATTGTATTGGTGATGAGGATGACATCAACGAGGGAACTGGACACGGTGGCCAACAGGATTGGCATGCTATTTCCTTCATTTTTCAGACAAGAAGACAGAAGGGGGCTACGGCTGCCAGGATTTAAACCCCCAGTCAATAAGGAACCCTTGATTGCCCCCATTCCACACAAGCAATATACTAAAGTGGTTGCCTGTTCACTAAGGAACTTGAAGACTGGCACAAAACCTCAAACTGTGGAGATATACTGTAATGCTTAGCCTCACTTCTAAGTTGACATCAGAATTATAACACCATTATTAATAGTTATACACATTTATCAACAATGACTGTAAAAGCATAGAACATAGGAAATGGCTAATGAGACCTAGTATGTTTTTATATGAATGGTCATACAACTATATATGTAGGTATCTTTTGATCAAGTCATTGTTAAGTATAATTATGAATTCTCTGAAAATATAGCACATCCTGAGTATGATAGCTAACCCAGGTCCACTCTCTGTAGACAAAGAACTAAGATGGTACTGAAGTTTCTCTCACTCTATCATCTACTTACAAAAGTTTATCCATGAACCATGCAATCAAGCTTACAAAAAAAGGTTGTAAAAAACCTCATCTTGTGTCAGAGAAGGTGGTCTAGTTGCTATAGAGCAGGCACATACCTGAGGCTGTGTAGCGAACCTGTCGCACCGCTGTATTCAGTTTAATATCCAAGCCTTCAGCTAAAGCCACAGGCACACATGAGTAGCCATTCCTTACTGTCAGGTGACTGCCAGTAAACTCAAAGTCATCATCCTAACAAGGACAAAAAAAGACCTATTACCACACTTTTTAAATAAAATTCAAACTGCCATTTGCACTGAGTTCTGTATGATAGTGTTAAAGAGCACAAGCTTGTAGACTAGTCAATTTCTAAAAAATGTATGTGTATGGGTATTACCAGCATGTGTCTTATGCACCATATACATGCAGTGTCTGCAAAAGCCAGAAAAAAGGTGTTGGACACCCTGGGACCAGAGTGGCTGACTGAGTGGGTGCTAGCAATCTAACCCAGGTCGGTCCTCTGCAAGAGCATCTAGTACTCTTAACTGCTGAGCCACCTCTCCAGCCCCAAACAGTATTTTGTATTTTAAGACCACAACTAAACAATTACTTAGTATTCAAGTTTAACTGCCTAAGGGAAAAGTATTGACTGATCTGTCTCTACTCTCCAGGAACTCATTTCTATTGTCCCTAGATATTTTTAGCACAGCACTCACTACCATGTTCAGACCATCCACAGAGACAGATGACTAGAAAGCACAAAAGCTGATACATGCACTTTTTTTTTGTTTGTTTGTTTTTTGTTTTGGGATCCTTTTTGGTTTTTCCAGACAGGGTTTCTCTGTGTAGTCCTGAGAGATCCACCTGCCTTTGCCTCCCGAGTGCTGAATTAAAGGTGTGTGCCACCATCACCCAGCCCTATTTACCTTCTTAGAGCATTATAGACATTTACTTAAGAGAAAAATCCATTTTCAATCCTTAAACTGACAGATTTTAAAGTTGAGACTACTTCTAAAACCAGCTGGTCTGGTTAGGTAAAGGTTGCCCATACGCAAAAGGAAGCTCCAACATTCATGAAGCATCAAGCCAAGGTCTCGCCTGGAAGCTAAGAGTATCCCACATAGTCTAGAAACTCTTGGGGATGTATCATAATTCTTAGGAATTACATGTGAAAACATTACAAGCTCAGGTGAGAATGACAATTTTCAGAATGTAAAAAGTAGAGACGGAGCTGAAGGGATAATGACAGAGCATGCTCACAAGCTTAGAGCCAGGACAAAAAGGGCATACCAACAACTAGAAGAAAGTGTTTGAATATATTTATCTGACAGATGAGCTCTTACAACTTCTTAAAAAAGACAACCAACCAAATACCCAAGGACATTTCACTACAAGACACAGAACAACTGATCCACACATGAGGACATTCTGCCTTTCAGGTCTGACACTGAGTATCTCTGAGGATGTGAAGGCACATGGACTGTGCTACTGGGGGGGAAGGCAATTTGGTATGCAGTCTGGAAGTTATAGGGGCAGAAGCAGGGCTGGGGGTTAGATCAGAGGTAGAGTACTTATCTGGTATGTACAAGGCTGTGAATTTGATCCCTAATACCACCAAAAACCAACCTACTTTCCACTAAAAAACCTAATTCCACTAAAAAAATTTTTGGGGATTGGGGAGTGGTGAGGTCAGAAGCAGGGTTCCATTATCTAGTTCTGGCTGACCAGGGATGGCCTCGAACTCACAGAGCTCTGCCTAACTCTCTTCTGAGTGCTGGGATTAAAGGCATGCACCACTACCACCCAACTTACTCAACCTGTTTTCTGAGAAAAAATTAATATTCAGAGCAGCTTCACTAAATAGTTCCTCAAACACACACATAAACCCATCATTGTACCAATGATGAATTAACAATCTATGTTTATCCCTACAATGGAATTGTAATAAATGACAAGGGGATGAACTACCTCAAGGTAAGTGGAGTCAGGCACATAAAGACAACCCACAAAGAAAACACACAAACACACACACACACACACACACACACACAGTTTTTAGTCCTAAGTATGTGCAATTCAATAAGTAATGAAATCTTACCTGATCCCAATGTTTAAGAGAGAGGGTAGAGAGCGGTGTGGCGTTGGCAAATTCAAGATTTGCAAAATGCCAGTCAAGTATTTGTCTGTCTCTTGATGAGAGGTATACATCACTGAAAAAAATAGGAGTGCATTGTTAACAAAGATATCAATGAATTCACATGGATGGTCTCAGCCAATCTGCACTCTAAAACTGGGACTGTACCTTATATGTAAGTCACAGAACTGCTCTAACCTTGATGTCTAGAGAGGATGCCATTGCTGCCTGAAACGCAGTGGAAATAGAAAAAGTCCTAGTCCCCCAAATCTATTGTAAAACAATGGTCTCTTAAATCACCCGCCAAAGACAATTCCTATCTAGGACCGCTATATCTCAATACCAGGTCTGTAAAGAAGAGCTAATTTTAGATACAAAGAACACCTCACACACAACCCGAGCACAGCTCCGTGTCCGTACATATTGTCCATCACACACTAACTCGTCAGTAAAGGCGCCTTGTTTTGTCATCTTCCTCCCAAACTGAAGAAGGAGAGCAAAGCTGTCATTCTTAATGTCTGAGTTTCTTTCCTTACCTTGGGGGATTTGCTTCCAATTCTTGAAGTTTTTCCTCTAGCTTTCCTTGTGTTTCAGCTAATTCATCATATTCCTAACAGAAATTAAAAAAAAAAAAAAAAAAAATTTGTCTCAATTCAGTGGTCAAATATTTATCTAGTTTATATGTAATATGTTTCCTGCTTAGGTCAGGTGTACAAAATGTGATTTAATTTAAGGCTGGGGGGGGTCAAACCTCAGGGGTGATTTTTATGCTGGAAACAGCTTTGAATCTGGGATAAGATAGAGCAGGATGGAAAATGTAAAAGCACTGGCACGCTCTAAACAAGGATGTGAAATCACAGTAGTTACCATGCTCTCAGTACTTCTCATGGCCCTGCTGGGGGGTTCCTTAGAGCCACAGTTCATTTACGCTTCAGAGGGATTCTCCAAGCTATGTATCATTATTAATACCATGCTGCACATAAGGAGACTAAAGCAGCCAAGGTGCTAGGGATCATCGTGTGAGATACTGAAAGCACACAGTCTGAATTCAAACTCCACATACATTTCCATTCCCAAATGTCAGAATAAGAACTATGCAGGAAATACCAATCTCACACTGTACTGAGCCATTAACTCTCCATGGCTCTTTAGGCACCGACCCATCTTCTGCATAGTACAGACTCTTGTCGTTGGCTAGAAGCTCTCTTTTCTCAGGTTTCCCACCTCTACATTACTTTTCAGGGCAGTGTGGAACTAACCTTGCAGAGGGCAGTCAGGTCCCTGTGCTTGCTTTTCACTAAAAACTCAGCTGTAATATCTCGGGGTGGCTTCACTTCCGATGCTTCTTTGTACTGCTGATGGAGTTCTTTAATTTTCTCCTTCAAATTTACCATCTAAGATGGAAAAGTAAAAAATTTTCATACTAGCCAGTTGGTGGTGACACACACCTTTAATTCCAGCACTAGGAAGCAGAGGCAGATTCCTTTTTTTAAAATTTTTTTTTTTTTTTTAATGTGCACTGGTGTCTGTCTGCATGAATGTCTGTGTGAGGGTGTCAGAACTCCTGGAACTAGAGTTACAGACAGTTGTGAGCTGCCATCTGGGTGCTAGGGATTGAACCAGGGTCCTCTGGAAAGAGCAACCAGTGCTCTTAATCACTGAGCCATCTTTCCAGCCCCATTCTTTTTTTTTTTTTTTTTTTAAAAACATGTAAAAAGGTCAAATCACACAAATAATTATATGATCATTTCTAATATTAGGGTGTTGAAGCCAGGCCCACAGCTGTTTGCCAACTGGCAATTCTCAACCACTCTTCAACCCTTTCCACACTCCATATAGAGGTGGGCTGGAGCTCCTAGTGACAAGAAGCCAGAGTGAGGCCCTGGCCCTCCCCAGCTGATAAATCATTTCTCCCTAAGCTGGTATCTTTTGCAGTTGGTAGGATAAAAACAGATATCTGACTGTACCTGTATCATCAGAAGGTGGTGACAGAAACCTCAGTGAGGGAATGGAGGTAGAAGTGTCGGCATCAAGAGAAACAGTTACGGCAATGAATGGGCTGACTTGATCTTCTTCATCTATAGGTACTTGGCCCCAGTATAGCTGATCTTGCTATGACCCCAGACTTCAGCAGAAATGCTGACCAACCAAACTGCAGTTAGTAAGGGTCAGGAGACCAGCCACGCAGCACCTCTCCATGGAGGTGAAACTCCAGAAAGGTCTTAAACATTTTTAAGTAACAGGAGTCCCCTTATTTTTTTTTTTTTTTTTTTTTTTTTTTTTTTTTTTTTTTTTTTTTGGTGCTATGGAAACCATGAATGCAGAGCTCTACCTTATTAAGAAGCTCTTTCAACTCCTCCTGAGTTTTCACTATCTTCTTCCAGTGTTCAATCTGTTCATCTTTGACATGCTTTTCTTGTAGCCTGTAAGAGACAATGCACGGGGCCCAGCTGCAAAGCCAGCTCTATAGCACAAAACAGGCACCCAGCCAAACACTGAGGGCCAAAGCCCACTGACTTTCTAATATTCAGAGAAGAAAATTAGCTGGTTGTATCTGTTACCTGACCTACAAGATAAATAAAATTACAGACATGAAAGTGATACATTTTAGAACTGAAAGTGGCCTTGGAGATTCTACAATTATTTTAAAATTTATTTTAAATGTTTTACTTTGGAATTCATTTTATTTTGAAAAGTTTATCTATTTTTATTTTACAAGTGTTCGCCTGACTGTATGTCTATGCACCACGCACATGCAGCACCAGCAGAGGCAGGAGGCAAAGGATGTTCAGATCCTCTGGTACTAGAGTGACAGATGGTTACAAGCTGCCATGTAGGTCCTAGGAACTGAACCCAGGTCATTGAAGGAGCAGCCAGTGTTCTTAACCACTAAGCCATCTCTTTGGCCCGGATTTCAGAAATATAGTCTGTAATGGAACTATAAATGATAAACAGTTTCAAGTACTTACTGAATGACAACCTCCAATGCCTGGCCAAGGGATACAGGTTTATTATTGAGGACATTGAAGTCTAGCTGATGACTAAGGTAAGAGGTGGCTTCTAGCAACCGGTTAAATTCTTGTTCCACCATTTCATCTTTCTCTTTTGGAACCTGAAAATATGAAGTATAGCAGAGTTGGTCCTTATCAAACTAAGCATAGTCATCCATGAACACACAAAAATGTTCTACAGTTTAAGAGGCCAAAATATGTATTTCAAAGGAAAACCTTTGAAGACAATGATTTGACTTTTTCTATGAAGTGGTTAATCCATTTAAATGAGATATGAAATGTTTCAGGCCTGAAATATTTCCCTTTCTCCCTCAAAGCTAGGACTCAACCTACAGTAACAGCCACCAGACCTCCAATGGCAGGCACTAGCTGAAGTTACACGAAGCACAGTGTACACTGAGCTGAGCTGGGCTGACATGCAAAGGACATATTAGAAAGTTCCAGAGAACAAAGACTTGATCACACAACTGAAGACTTTCCTCCAAAATAAGAGCAAAATGGGAAGAGGCTCAAGTTACCTGTTCAGAGACGAAAGATTTTCAAGGCACAGTAGGAAATAGAGAAGTCAAATTCATGGTATTGACAGTAACACGTCAGCACCTTACTGTTTTACATATGATAATGGATTCTCAGCCTCAGAGGTGAATGTCAACTCTCTCAGACTAGGAATAATGCAATTACCAGAAGGACTGGCTCCTTGCTGTGGTAGAGGAAGGGAACACTTTGAAGCAGTACTCCTGCTGACCTAGACCATTTTGTACAGTCTAATGACAGCATCAGTTCATCATTCTCCTGTCTGCAGTCCCACTGCTGGATTCACAGCAATAGCCAGAAACAACAAAGCCTGTCTAAGATAAGCATCTTTTGCCAGAGCTGGGCACTGGGTGGGAAATGGGATTTAAAATACAGACTTCACTTTGCAATCAACTTAAAACAGGGAACAAGAAAACAAAGCACTAAAATAAGACAGTAAATAGCAAGCCTGCAGTGTTTGGTAGAAAGTGACTACTGACAAGATCACCATGTAAGAGGTTTTTACCTCTCACAGGAAACACTTCAATCCTGCACTTGGAAAAAATGGAGGAGGAGAGCACTCGACCATACCCCTCACAGGTAACCCCATGAGATGAGCCACTAGTGTGGCAAAGACGACCTGTCAAAACAGGGTAACTTTTACTAAAAAGAGAAGGGGAGAGGGCCAAAGCAGCTTTGCATTGGATCTGTGAACACAACAGATACAAGTGACAATTAGGGTCACAGAGAATCAACTACTTCCAGCCTAAAGGAAATCTAAACTCCAATAACCTGGTTTGTGTAGAGAAATGAGGTAGAGAACCAGGCTTCAGATGTGTGGTGTCATTTTAGACAGTACTATAGTCCCAGCTGGGAGATCAGAGGATCTGGCAGACCCATTTCTCCCATGAAAGAGCTCTTGGCGATGGTTCTGCTTGCACTGATTGCATCTATTAGAGCTGTTCAGAGACCCTGTTGTCATGAATCTCATTCATGTTCTCATCAACTACTTTTTCTCAGACATGATGGCCATGTACAGAGTAACTCAAAATGAAATTCTGCCCAGGAACTTGCTATCTCCAGTGCAACCCTGCAATGTGCTACAGAAGATGGTTCTAGCACTCTACAATCACACTTCAATATCAACTCTACACAGCTGTGCCATGTCAACCGCAAGACCGCTTTTCCTGGCGGTTCCTTAAAATGCCTCACAAGAAGATGCTCTAGCAAGAGGAACTAGACCACATATGCCTCTACCATGAGGCGGAATGCGCCAAAACACGAGAACGTAAATGGGACAGATTAAAGCTCTTCTAATGCCAACTGGATGGCTTGCTTCAGACAAGCTTTAATCTTTGTGGTTAGGTGATAGTCACATAAGGGAGCTCATACTGAGAGATACCCAGCACTCAGGTTCAGTAACTGGGTCTAGGGTGGTGATAGAGAAATATTTAAAGGGACACTGTCAAGGTTAGAGGGACCAAATTGACCTATTGTTTCTTCCCTCTATTTTCTGAGCAGCCTGCTTAATTCATTACACTTCCCCCTTTCCCACCCATACTCCCCACAAAAAAACTGATGTTTACATGCGCTTTCAATGACAAAAACTCAAACAGCACCAGCCCAACATATAGGCGCAACTCTACAACAACAAACCAGTGTGAATGTGTGATGGAGAGGATCATTGAAAGGAAAAGATTTAAGTGTTAAGCTTTTAATGGGTTACTGTAAACAGTGAAGAAAATGATTTGAAAAATTATGAAAAAATACCTTGACAGTGTCCTTTTAACCAGTGCAGCAGAGGGAGAAATAAACTGTAAATAACAGCCCAACAGCCACGTCAAGTTTAGTTTTGTATGACAGCAGTAAAATCAAGGCTTTAAACACACAGCATGACAGAAGCATTCTGTTAGCTTAGAAGCTGCAACCGCTGGAGAAATAAGGAACAGACTGTACAGAGACCAAAATGGGAAAGTCAAGGCATAGAAATGGCCAGGGGTAGGGGCAATTTAAAAAAGGTGGGTGGTGGTGAGAAAGCAGTGAGTAACAAAAGTAAAAATTAAAGAACAGAAAACACAGAACAGTAACAACAAAATCAAACAAAACTCAAAACAAAGAAGTACTGCCACATTTGACTGACATCAGATGATAAGACTGCATATCCAGTACCCACTTAGACCCAAGGCTCAACTTTATGAAATTATGTGAGATCACCAGCAACCAGGCCCACCCATTTCTGCCCAGGAGAGCAATTACAACAATGCTAATGTTACCAGTGAAACCAGGGGGTAAGCATTGAAGCCAGGCTGTTCTCCATTAACTGTTACATTTCAATTGGAAATTAAAGGAGTATTTAGAAAATGGTAAGTAGCATACGTGTCCATTGGCAAACCAATACTGACCAGGGGAAACCCAAACATGTTTTTAATGCATTTAAATATTAACTCCATTACTAAAAGGCCAGTTACAAATGCTCTATTTTACATATCCAACATTTAAAACTTTCACTGTCAAGGCAAACACTGAAGCTCGATACTCTAGCTGCCCGTGTAGGACCACATAGAACAGTGAGCTACTACTATTTTAGAGATCACTGTCACTATGTTTTTAATAGTTTAACAACAGGTGCTGGGGAGATGAGATGCTTAAGTCTGTAAAGTGCCTCCACACAAACAGAGGACCTGAGTTCAAATCCCCAGAATTCACATAAAAATATAATACAGTTCAGGGGCGGCAGGGTCAGGAGAATCCCTAGGGCTTGCTGGCCAAAACAGCTCAGTGAGTGAGCTCCAGGGTCCGTGAGAGATCCTGTCCCAAAAATAAGGTGGAGAGTGAGAGAGGGAGACACCACTCACAACACCAAACATGTATACACGTCTGGACATACACATATACACACAAATACAAAAAAAAAAAAAAAAAAAAAAAAAAAGTAACAACAAACACTACCTATTACATTTTTTTCCTATACCAAAAAATGGCTGGGTATGGAGCTATGTCCTTAAGCAAGTACCACCTGTGATATACACAACCGCCCCTCCCACCCCACCCCCTTTTTAATGTTGGTTTGTCAAGATAGGGTTTCTCTTTGTAGCCCTAGTTATCCTAGAATTTATTCTTAGACCAGGCTGGATCAAATTCTTAAAGATCCACCTGCATGTACCCACTAAGTGTTGTGATTAAAGGCATGCACCACCATGTCTGGTGATATCCGTAACTTTAAGTAACTGCTATCTTATATAACCTGGGAGAATTATTAATTCTCTATGTACTAACAAGAGAACTAAACTATCAAATTGTTACCCTCCTTTGTGGTACTAAGGATTGAACCCTAGACCACTAGGCTACATACATCCCTAAGTCTTTTTATTTTGAGGCAGAGTTTACTTCAACTGCCTGGGCTGGTCTTGAACTTGTGATCTTCCTGTCACAGCCTCTGAAGTAGCTGGAATTACAGGACTGACACTGTGCTGGGTCAATTTTGATTGAGGTTGTACACAAAGAACACAGAATCTCATTTTTAAACAGCTAAAAATCTCCATAGCTGAGTAATTTCTACTCCAGGTGGGTCTTGCTGGCTCCAAGGGAAACTACTTTAGGTTTTTGTTTTGTTTTTTGAGACAGGGTCTTTCTATTATGTATCCCTGGCTGTCCCAGAACTTGCTATGTAGACCAGGCTGATCTCGAACTCATAGATCCACCTGCACCTGCCTCTGCTTCTGAGTGCCCAGCTAAGGAGAACTAAAGTTCTCTGAAAAGGAGACTTAGCAGACATAGTCACACAGGCAATCATGGTGCTGCACACCCTCACCCTGCAGGGAACAAGCATGGGAATCTGAGCTAGACAGAACACCAAGCAACAGTCCTGCTTTCTGGTCCTGACCAGTGGCTTTAGGGAAATACACGGGAGCTACAGCTTTCCATTATGCAAAATGAGGGGGGAAAAAACTGCCCACCCACTTAATTCTGTCTATTTCTAAAGCCACAAAGCGTCATTGAAATTATAAGCATGTGCAAGGAAGGTTCTCTGTACCTGTCCTTCAAGTGAAAATCTAGTCTACAGGTCAACAGTTCCACATTCTCACTGAGCTATACCAGTGGAGACAGAAAAACAGACATTAACATGGCTACTTACATAAGTCAAGAGGAGCGTAAAGCTACAAAGAATTCTTTCTAAAACTAAAATGCCTAAGAATCATCATTTAGATATGGCAAATACAAATAAATAAACTGAGAGGAAACAAAAACCAACAAAAAAACACATCCAGGACTGGAGAGATGGCTCAGCAGTTAAGAGCACTTGTTGCTTTTGTGAAGGACCCAGGTTAAGATACCCAGCACCACCTGGTATTTTACAACCATCTATAATTCCAATCTCAGGGAATCTAACCCCCTCTTCTGACCTCCATGGGAACAGGTACAATACTGTGCAAAGACATACATATGGGCAAACACCCCTACGCATAAAATATATAAATCTAAAAATAATAAATGGGGAGAACCCCACATCCCTTTTCAAACTATCAGATGTTGCCCAAAGGGCTGGTCTTTAGATAGGGAACTTACACTGGAACATCTATAATATGGTTGGTCGCATATATCTATGTTTTTATGCAAGCTGTTCATCTGTGACAGGAGAGACTGGTGACCATGCTATTAGAACACATTAAAACCCTGTAACAGAAATGTAATCACCAGTAACAAACTTCACAAAAGGCAAAACACTGAGCACTAAGGATCTGTGATAGAGCAACTGTCTAGAAGCCTGAGGGTTTGGGTCCCATCCTGGACACAGCAAAAACAAAAAATGTCAGCTAAGCTGTGCTGAGTAGCACAGGCCTGATATCTCAGCACTTGGGCGGCTCAGGTAGGATGCTCAGAAGCCAGTTACAAAAAAGCTTATCTAACACTAAAAGCACTTCTCTAGGTATCTCTTTACTGTTGCCTGGTTTCCTTACACCAACCAGGCTTTCTTGCTACTGACCTCCAACATCTACCTCATTCTGTCACTTCCTCTGCTCCAAACTCCACTCCCAGCACCCATAGCTAGGCCTAGCCCTACACTGTAGCTTGTCTTCTTGCCTCACTAGGATGAGCTCATCCTGCCCTCAGAGACCCCTCCACCTACTTACCTTCCTCAGCCCCAGTGTACAATCACAGACGCAAGTCTTAACTGCACCTCACAAATGCACTCGTCCTTTTCACACTGTCCTACCAGTCCCTCCCACACACCCACTTGTCCCTTGACTCTTCTGCAGCAATTGGTTCTACCTAACCGTTAGCAAATCTGCCTCAATTTAGTGCTGTTGTTAGGCTTCTGGGTATAGATTCTTCAGATCCTTCTCTCCCCAAAGCAGAAACAGGACAAATTAAATCAGAAAAGTAGGAGTTCATTTTGTACTATTTTTAATAATAAAAATTGGAAGGGGGTTATTTCCAAATGGCTATCATTAAAGTAGAGAATGATATTCAACTTTATATATATCCTTTACTTACTTTTATCAAATAATTCAATAAATTAACTTCTAGCATATCCCTTTTTTCTCATTCTATCCTGCTTATTTTATTAGATGGCTCTCCCAAGCTCTGGAAAAAAATCTGGCCATGTTGGTGCACACAACCCAAGGCAATTCTTGAACATCAAGCCATTAAAAAACCTAAGGCAGCTAGGAATAAATAAGGATGTCCCTACTCAAGAGTAGGGAGTCTTACCTTTGGTATAATAGCTAAGCCATGACATAGGCAGTATATAGCAAATATTTCTTCCTCAGAATTAATACTGTTTCAGACAATGGGCTCTCATCCTGACTTGAGGGAGTTGATCAAATTTCTGTTAACACAAACTTTTTAATTTTTCTCATGCCTACAAAATCAGGCCTGTCAGGCTCAACTACTCACATTTATTTCTCAGACCAATCACCATGTTCCTGCTACTCTCACACCAAGGATAAGAAGCTCCTAGATCTCTGACCATAAACACTTTAACTTACCTCTACTTCTGGGTAAGTATCACCATTTGGCTACTTATTAGCCTATCAGAAGCCTGAGTCTAAACACACAAAGCCAAGTGACAGAGCACACAGAGCTTAAGCACACAATGGAGGCACAGTACAAAAATATGAAGAATTAGGTTTAAATCCACAGGTCTCTTAAAATAAGTGGCCAGGGCCAATTAAGTGGGTGGCTAGCCTTCAGTAAATACCTGTAGATAAATGCCTAAGCAGACAGACATGTAAATTTGCACATGTACCATCATCCTTTCCTATATAGCTCAGGGTTAAGAAAGCAACCAGAAAAATGCCAATTGTTTCTCAGTCTGTATATTCATGCCATGCTCAGTAACTGATTGCCCTGAAATTTTTTCCAACTGAATCAAAGAAATTTTGAAAAGCTCTGTTTGTCATCAACTTACAGCTTGTCCATTGGCTTCATAAAGTGGGCATTTTTGCTTGATCTTGGCCAGTTCCATATTTACTTGTTTGCTGACAACAGCCATAGGATTCCCTCCTAGGAAAACAAAATAAAACAAAACAAAATTTCAAACAAATTCAGCCTATCCTTGAAAAGAAAAAATTGAAAGTCAAAATTCCTTTACTCAAAATAAAAAATGCTTAAATCCAGCCTTGGTGACCCATGCCAGTGCCACAGCACTTTCGAGGCAGAAGAATGGAGTGTTCAAGGCCAGCATGGGCTATATAATGAGACACCTTGTAGAATAAACAAGGGTTAGAGATGGAGCTCAGTACTAGAGCTTGTCTCCCACATTACAGGCACTGAGCTAGATCCCCAGCAGCCTTGCCAAAAGAATAAATGAATAAAGTCTCAGTTACATCTTATATAATAAAGCTCACAGTTAAAAAAAAAAAACACCTAAGACAAACATAAAAAATGTTAAATTAGCTGGGCGGTGGTAGTGCACTCCTTTAATTCCAGCACTCAGGAGGCAGAGGCAGGCAGATCTCTGTGAGTTCAAGGCCAGCCTGGTCTACAGGGCCAGTTTCAGGACAGCCAGGGTTACAAATTACTCATAATCCTCTAAGTTAACATTTTATTACAGATCCCTCTGAGATTTAGGAGTATAGAGTTACAGACTTCCCATAAAAGGATTATAACCCATTCTATGAAAGTTTTTAACTTAGTAATACATTGAAAAAAACTACGGAGCTATATAAGTCTTAGGAGATACATATGTTTTACTGTATAATAAGTAATCTAATGTGGTTCCTAATGCTGTGCCATTATAAACAATGTCGTGTTGGAAATAATCCAAGCACAACATTGTTCACTTGTGTTTCTTAGGATAATTTCTTTAAATTAGAAAAAGCTACCCAGTATCAAAGGACTTGTACAAGTTACAATTTCGGCCTTCAGAAAGGTTATTTGGCAATTTACCTCCTACTAATAGGAGGTAAGGACCTGCAATGGTTTGAATATACTTTGTCCCCTCAAAAATCAGGCTGGAGTTTTAATTCCCAGTAAAAGGATACATTTAATCCCAGTATTCTGTGAGTTCAAGGCTAGCCTGATCTACAGGATAAGTTCCAGGACAGCCAGAGCTACACAGACAAACCCTGTCTCAAAAAACCAAAACCAAACTAAAAGACAGACAAACTTGAGCCACTTGACTGAATCTTATTAGCCTTCGATGAGTGAAATCTAAAGGCCCTTTTTCTTGCCATGTGACCTGAAGTACCTGGAGACAATCATCAAGATGTCTATCAGATCACTGACACTTTGGCCTAGTACCACAACTATAAGGAAAACAAACTTCTTTCTTTTTGGTTTTTCAAGACAGGTTTCTCTTTATAAGAGCCCTGGCTGTCCTGGAACTTACTTTGTTGACTAAGCTAACCTCAAACTCACAGAGATCTGCCTGCCTCTGCTTCCTGAGTGTTGGGATTAAAGGCATGTGCCATCAAGCCTGGCTTAACTTCTTTCATTATGATTCATTGTCTGCGGTGTGTCCCTGACTTGTCGTGGGATGACTCTTTGTCTCTGATGTGTCCTTATGATTCATTGTCTGTGTTGTGCCCCTGTGACTGTCTGTGGTGTGTTACTGGCAAAGAAAACTAACACAACCCATAATCAGTGTATTACAAAACTATTGATTTAAATTTAAGGTCTATCTGTCTCAGATTAAGTATTACAGTATAAACTAAAATTACTTACCAAGACCTGTTACTACCATGGCTCCAAGATCAGCTACATAGTTTCCTTTTCGAAATGTAGCAACCCGTCCACCTACACGATCCTGTTTTTACAAATCAAATGGCTAAAGTCGTTTACTCTGTTTTAAACACAATAAGTCAGCATACCAGGATTCAATCTTTCATAAGGTAAGAAGTATTATTTTGAGTTTATGTTTAGTCAATAGAAAGTACTATGTGCACAAAACACAAACCAATGATAAACTGAAGTTGACGTAAAGAAAGTCAGCAATAAGCATGAATGTCAGAAGTAATGTGAAACAACAAGCTTGTCAGCCAGAAGGTTATGCATTGCTCAGCTATTCTAACTATACAGGATGCACAAGTGCCCTTCAGAGAGAAAAATCTATGCTTATAATTTCCAACACTAAACACCAACTTTCTATATGATTTGAAGCTTATTCTTTAATTACTACTGTCACTTATAATAGGGGGAAGGGTATTTCACCAAGCTGCCCTGGCTAGTTTTAAACTGGTGGTCCAAGCTATCTGGACTACAGGTATACTGGCTGTTGTAACTGAATCTTTTGGTGGATGACTTCCCTGATAAATGTTCTCTTCTAAGCAACCTGATGCCCAGGAACTATGTCTACTGAACATAAACAGATAACATAGCTTTTACTCCCAATTAGACCCAGGCTTACATCTGCTGATTAAGGTCTTGGGGACAGGAAAACTTTACTGAGCTACAGTGATAAAATTATGGAAAATATTAAAGTACTCTGCAAACTTTAGACACACAACAACAACAAAGCAAAACTAACCCTTACCAGTTAGATTATAACCCATGTGGGAACGATCACAAATGGCCCGTAAAGCATTCCTTTACTCTTAACACACAGTACATAACACAGAGTACATAAAAAAAGGTTTTTCCAGTAACAGCGTATCGGGAAAAATCATTTTTATTTCCCAATACTCTAGGGAGAGCATTTAAAACTTAACACTTTAAGAAAGTAATTTTGAATGAAACATAATGTTCGAAAGTTTTATAAAATTTTGAAAATGTTTAGGTTACTGAGAAGTTTCTTTCATTTTTTAAATAAAAATCTTTAATCTACTGTAAGATAAAATATGAAAAATTATTTAAGAAAACCATTTTTGTAACAGTTTGCTGATGTGATGATGTAACACCATGTACTTTCAGTTTCCATTTCAAGATCCAAGGATAATAATAATGAATATAACCAACTCTTTTGCCTTTACCAGGTCCTAAAAGACTGTATCTACCTAAAAGCATCCTTCCCCCTGTCTAACAAACAGTGTAATTTATCACCAAAAGATACTGTCTCCTACAAACAGGTAGTTTATGAACACCTTAACTTTAGGGGCTGAAGAGACAGCTTAGTGGTTAAGAGCACTGGGTGTACTTGTAGAGGATCTGAGTTCAGTTTCCAGCACCCACACTGGATAGCTTGCAACCAACTGTATTGAGTTCAGGAGGTTTGATACCCTCTTCTGTATTCCTTGGGAAACTGCACTCACATGTACATATATCCACACACAGATACATGCATAAAACACATCATTATAAATCTTAAAACAGAGAAAAAGACAAACAGTGCTAATGGTAAAAACTTATCTGACATTATCTACACATACTCAGTGAGTATTTTCTAAAAATGTATTGTCAAAAATACTCTATCTAAAAATATCGATCAATGGTGGAGCATCTGGCTACTATGTGCAAGGCTCTTGAGTTTGATTCCTAGCACCAATCACATAATGTAAGTAAAAGCTATAGGAGACACTTTATCTGCTATTCAGTATCCAAAAATACTCTGTTACACTACAGAAATCAGTCTTGGTTGTTCAATTCTTTAATTTGCAACAGGTACTCCTTACCATATTTCCATTAAATCAAACCTCTAATCCCAAAGTACAACTCTTACCCTGGCTTCCAGAAGTGTAACATCCATCCCAAAACTCTGTAGTTGTCGAGCTGCTGCCAAGCCGGAAACACCTGAACCTATAATAATCACCTTTCCTGTCTTTTTAGCTAAGAGGAGGGGGAAAAAAAAGAATAAGAATTATAATATTTTGTTGTAGTTTAGATTTTTTTTCTTCTCTTGAAAACTTCTGGTTTGTTAATATGTCTTAAACAATTCAGTTACTTTCAAACTGTAGAAACTATGAAAAGAACAACTGTCTGAAACTTGAAAAAATTAGTTCAATGCTATAAGTTTATAACTGAATTTATAAGCTAGAGTTGTATTAGTCAGGAATGGAAAGTTCTGTGGTCAAACCTCTGGAAGGCCTGCTCACTGTACTAGTGTGAGCCATTCTCTTTAAGGGTTTTACTTCTGTTTAAGTTAGTGTTTCTTTCTGGAAAATTACTCAGTTCTCATCGGCATATCCTTGTCTCTTAACTCCCTGGCAGACATTATTCAAAAAGCATGAAAAGGACAAATATTTAAAAAGAAAAAAGAACTCTAAGAGGAAAGCCTCAAAACCTCCTGCTTGCATAATTGACTTCTCAGATTTCTAATAGCATTTTAATTCCAATTTTCAAACACTGGAAATTAATCTTTTCCTAAGACCCTTTCAAACAGGAAATCCAGGGAAATGTACAAGACTGGGAATATTTTCACTGGTGGAAATGTATCATGAATATTAAACACAAGCCTGAAAGTATTACAAAACCACTTAGTTCATTTGGTGGGTGAATCCTTACTTGGTAAGGGTTTTATCCTCTTGTAAATGCCGAAGTTGATAAGACCATGGCGCTCTAAGTAGCTGTGAACTCGGTGGACAAGTACAGTATCGCCTATAGAGTAAATTAAAAACATTCATATTTCCAAAAGTCTACACTTCTTTTTCCAATGTAAAGTCATACTATATACAATTCATGTGACTCTTGGTCATGTGATACCTTTAGCAAACTAAGCTACAGAACTATTAGGCTGTAACATAATACAAAATGCTCAAAACAAAAATTAATTTGGGAGGAGGGGCATGGATTGCTGGCCTCAAACTTGCTACATAGACAAGGCTAACCTTGAATCTCTTCCACCTTCTGTATGCTTAAGTCACAGGCATGTGCCCATACACCTGGCTAAATTAACATTTAAAAATGATACTATGTTACAGATAAAATAGAGAACAAACCTTTTACGTTATAAACAATGTTCATATATTTTGGCAAAAACTTCCTAAGACTTGGTTGGTGGTAAACGGGAAGAAAACCAGGTAACTAGCCAATCAAATACCAAAGTATTTATATCCAAGTGAGATAACAGAATTGGGATGCACTTAGCAATCTGCATCAATACAATTTATAGATCAGAAAAGCAAACAAAAATGGAACTTTATAGGTCATTTATGCACATCACAAGATGAAATAAAATGTCAATGAATGAAAAAAAAAAAAAAAAAAAAAACCCAAAATAAGAAACAAAAAAATTCCCTCAGAAGCCATAAGGTCTCCAGCAAGCACAGTACTTACTGTTGTAAGGGGCTTCCAACTGTTGGAGAGTAGCCTCAAATGTCAGCTGAATCTTTGGGTTGTCCAACCATAACTGCAACTATATTTAAATGACATATGTTATTATATGCCCATAGACTCATGTAACCTCGTCAGCTGTAAAAAAAAAAAAATCACCTATTAAGACTTTGAGTTTATTTTCATATAAACAGCTAGGGTTACAATGCTGACAAGGAAACTATTGTGTCATACAAAACTGCACCATATTAGTGTATTATTGAAATTGGAGACTATTTGGCCCAAAGAAGGAAAGTGCCTCATAACCAATAGGAAGCAGCTAGGATTTAAACCTGGGGCTATGTAATTCCAGATATTGAACAGATAAAAATCATTATAATCATTCAGGTATACAGGGGCTAAAAAGTGTCAGTGATGATCCCTTAGTTCAGGGTTATCCAGCTAAATGAGTTGCTGAATGGGGCCAGTGAAAATTCAAAGACTACACCATAAGTCTAATTCTAGGACAACTAAGAGGAGGCACAAGAGATAAAGCAGGTGAGGTCTGCACGGTGATGATTAAGTGAATGTACAGAAGACTAGAGAAAAGGGATGGAGGACTTCACATAATAGTCAGTAGGAAAGCATCTGGCTACACAGCCAAGATACAGGAGAAAAAAATCTATATACCATGAAGCCAAGAGAGTAGATATGTTTAAGAAGGAAAAAGGGAACAATGAATTATTTAAGTTATATCAAAGCCTACAGATGAAGAATGGAATGATTACTGTATAGTCAATGGTTCTCAATGAGTTTTAACATGGATTCTTGTCAAAGTGAACACACACACACACACCCCAAAGCAGGATAAATGAAGTCCCGCTAAAGATTAAAAAAACCCTGTTCTAACCAAGGAATTTAATTTGCTTATAATAAATAAACCAGTTACAAAGGACTATTGTAGTGAGATAGTTCTGTGGCACTGACCACGCCCATTGGGGGGTGGAGCCATGGGCAGAGTGACCTGTGGAAGGAGGTCGGAGGGAGAGCCAGGAAAGGCTCTCTGGCTGGCGTGACTCCGACAGAAGAGGATCGGGTTGAATTTCCTGGTGTTCATCTGTCTAGGTTGTAAGTTATTTCTCCCTGAATAAACATCTATTCGGCCTATTTGTTTATCCTGATCCTTATTTAACCGCGATAGACTATGGCTAGAGCTACACAGACACTCCACTTTTTGGAGAGCTACAATCAAAGAAGAATACAGTCACTCCATATACACGGCTCAAGCTCTTCAACCTCACAGCTCCTTCCTCTTTCCATCCTGGGATAAAGCTCAGGTCAGAGCTCTATTTCAGTTATCAAGTCAGAAGACAGAAGATAGAGCGGAAGGTCACTGTGATATCATCACTGCAGCACAAAGCAACTCAGAGCAGAAACTACAATGCTAACTTGAGCCAATCCTTTACCAAATCTTGACAAGAGCAGAAGGTCACTGTGATATCATCATTGCAGCACAAAGCAACTCAGAGCAGAAACTACAATGCTAACTTGAGCCAATCCTTTACCAAATCTTGACTTTGGGTCACAGAAATTGAACCACAGAAGACAGAAATCATTATTAAAACCATCTCTCAAATTTAAGTAAGAAGCAAAAACTCTCCTCAAATGAAACAAAACCATGGTAATTATATCTAAAATTTCTCCTAAAAGCAAATATTGTTATGCTTAAAACCTGTTGATTCAATTATAAGACAGCTTGTGGAGCCCACAGGTGACTCAGTTTCTATCTGGAGTCTATTCTGACTTATAAGACATTAGAGTTCAAGTTTGCTTATGAAGCCCATGGAAAAGAGCATGTTATCTAACACGCTTCTGATATAAAAGTCATAGGTATTTTTCAAAATCCAAGTGAAAAAAAAGGAGGCATACATAGATACTTACTGTGCGGTTCCTGATGAACAGAAAAACCTTCTGTGTCTGCTGAGGCCCACTGATGATGTCTGGGAAACAGGCTGCTTCCTGAGAGGTCATCCGGTCATGGGGAAGTCTGCTTTGAAAAGCTGCACCCTCCACACCTAGCAAAGGAAGCAGAGGACCACTAGAACAGTGCAAGTGGGCACATACTGCCAATGATGGAACCTCAAACCCCTCTTCTACGCAGAGAAGATCTGTAAAGCTTTGCCTAATTTATTGCTTTTTTAAATTTTACTTCAAAGGTTAAAATTTCAGGTACTATTTCAAGTTAAACATCTCAAAACTTAAAGTTTATTAATGAATTACTTTGTAACAAGCCAATTAGAATATTTTCATTCATCAAGTAATACTAAATTATACTCTAATTAAAATGAGCATCATAGCATACAATAAAAGCTAAAGAAAAAAGTAAATTAAAGGAAAGTACACCAACAGACACCAGGAGTAAAGAATGGAGTCACAAGCTTTCACCTGAGAGTGCAGCATGGAATGGAAAGTTGAAGGTTGAAAACTCAAAGACAGAAAAGTACACAATCTCATCATGAGCAGGCAGCATTAGTCCTATTATGCAGTGTTAGCAAGTGGGCACAGAAGTAAGCAGACTATAGTCAGAAGAGGGCCAAGAATTTACTTTTCCTGTCAGCAACATTAGAAATACATCTCTATACAAGCAAAATGCTGATATACATATGGTTTTGACAGTGTACACATATACTACAAAGTTATTCTGAAATTGTTTTAACTGGCTTTTAAATATTTTATAAGCCAGTGGGTAAACACATCTTTGTAAGAAATTCTTGGAAAGTCAGGCACACCCTGGGGTTACACTAAACCAGCATCTGAACAGCCAGATAGGCCTGAGTGCAGCTCAAGCTTAGCATGTGCATGTGCTTAGCTAGTTCTAGGTCCAATCCCCAGCAAACCTCTACTCTAGAAAAAGGAGAGGGACAAGAAACGGTACAATTTTAGAATTCCTGAATTTAGTATTATAACGTATTATAGTAAGTAACAAAGCAAGACGAAAGTACCTATATTTAATATTTTAAAGTCATAAAACAAGTTAGAAGCAATGATAAAAGGAAGTAGTACAGATTAGAATTAAGAACACAGCAGAGACCTAAACTAGTGAGAGATTACTAACTCTAGTCTGACAAATGGGAATGCTGCAGAAGACCGAACTCGATTCCCTTAATATAAATGACAATGGTGCGACTGGGACAATATATGAGGTCACTGGCAGTGGGTACAAAACCTAATGCACAAACTGACTTAGTAGAGCCCATTCTATATGGAGAAATATCTTGCTCGGCCTAGATACAGGTATGTGGGGGAGTGGGGGCGGTTCCTTGGTCATGTCTCAATGAGATGATGGAACAAACTAAGTCGACTTCCTAGGGAAGGCTTTACCCTCTCCAAGGAGCAGATGGGAGGTGGGATGGAGGTAGGGGAAGTGGGGGGATCAAAAGGAAAGGAGGGAGGAGGAACTGGGATTGTAATATAAAAAATAATAACTTTTAAAAAGAAAGAACACAGCAGACACAAATTTAACTTTTAGACTGGAGCAATTCTACTACAGGATCTGTTTCCATGATGACATCCAAATGACAATCACTACTTAAAGAAACAAAAGAGTTAACAAAAAGTCCAGATAAAACTAACCAGTGCTAACAGAGGTCACATATTAAAAATAGCTGTTCTCAGAGAGAAGCACAAGATGGTAAGGGCAAAAACCATGTGTTGTACATTACTAAATAAAACCAACAATCCTATTTAACTAACTTCAACCCAAAATCAAAGATTGTCAAAACAATTAGATATTCTTTAAGGATAAAATAAGGTGGCACGTAATACAAGAGAAGGAGGTGATGGTAGAGATGGAGGAAACGCTAGCAGGGGCAGAAATTTTTTATTATAAAGCTTTGATGTCCCTGTCCCCTACCCCAAAACCAAAGCAACTGAACAAAAAACAAAAGTCAAACCCCAAAATATCTTAAATCCTTATAATGAACAGTTACCTACTCATTACAGTTTAGTACTTCAACCAAATACTTAATAGATTACTGCTATATAGTTCAGGTGTGCACTATTAACATGAAGATGACTATCTCTATCAAATCCTCATTAAATTCCCATTTCTCAGCTGACCATGGTGATTTGTGTCATAATGCCAGTACTCCAGAGGCTAAAGCCGGGTGATCATAAATTTGAGGTCAACCTGGGCTATGGCAAAACCCCACCACATACCCAAACAAAACATCAACAAAACCCCTTTCTGGCTTGCCAAAAATAATTGTCTTTCTTAACTATACTGTATTATATTCTGTATGCTTAAAAAGTGGTAAATTACTTAACATTTCTACAGCAGATTATTTTTCAATGACAGCAGGGAAAATTACATGGAAAAAAAAATCCCCCAAAATTTCATGACATTTGGTTCCAAGTTGCAAGTGTTCTTAGGGAAAACAAAACAAAAATTCTCATATATTTGGCTAACTTGGGGCAT
Organism: Phodopus roborovskii; assembly: GCF_943737965.1. Lineage (NCBI taxonomy): Eukaryota > Metazoa > Chordata > Mammalia > Rodentia > Cricetidae > Phodopus > Phodopus roborovskii. The sequence goes on from NW_026126645.1 coordinate 2,597,537, forward strand.
CTGAGGAGTATGTAACAATTAAGATAAGTTATTTACTTGACATAGCAATTTCAAAGTACTTCTCTAAATCAGAAATCAAAAATACTATACAAATGCAATTAAAGAAACTAAAAGTGGTATAAACACATCAGAAACAATATTGCTTTACAGCTCTATCTTCCTGATAGAATTCCTTCGAAACCAAGCTCTCAAGTTGAGAAAGCCTCTAGGAACTCTGGAGAGTGAGGGCTGGGGTGACTGCTCAAAAGCATAGACCCAGCATGGCCATGTACAGGCCTGGCCTTCTCCTCAGTGCTGCCAACAAGACAAATCAAAACTCACACCAATCTCCTTCACAGGAACCCTGATGACTTGGATAATGTATTGCACTTGGCTCTGGAAAAGTTTCCACTTCTGTGTTTGGGTGCACTTAATACAATCTATTATTCTAGAATTCAGAAAGTTACATAGATGTTGTCTAAACTTTTAAAAAGCCCCAGTCTACCCAGCTTCAGTACTATCCCTCACCCCTTACACAGTTCTAGAATAGCTTTCCTTCCAGACTGCAATTACCCTGAACTACAATGTCCTTTCTGATCATCTGATGCTGTCTCTAAAAACATATAAACCTTCTTTTTTAAAGGAACAACCTAAATTTTGCAGGCTTAGTCAACTAGAAAAGAATGAAGCAGGGAGGTAGGATTCTTAAGTGTTTTGTCACAAAATCATTTTACCCTGATTTTTATGAGATGCAAATGGCATTTTGATGAGCCTAAGTAACAGAAAAGTTAGAGAAAGGAGGCCTCTGTATATCATTTGCCTCTATTTTTTAAATAAAAGAGATAAATTAACTAGATTCCAAGCTGAAAGTAAAGTCTTCCTTAAAATCAGAAGAAGTATATCAAGTCCTACTTGATTTTAAAATAAAAAGAGTAAAGACAGGAAGAGAAAAGCAAAGTCATGACTTCTCATAATTACACTTTTTATCTTTAGGGTAAGTATAAAATATACTGCTATCAATAAACAGAACAGTCTACAGTCTACAGCAAAGTCCCCGGGTTCTTCACTCCAACAGCTTCTGGTTCACTGCTGGCCAACTCATTAAGCTTCTTTGGGTTTCTTTCACAACATTCACCACCATCCTGGCAACACCGAGAATCATGCTCCACAGTTCCACATCAAAGTTTGCTGTTATACAATGCATTGTCTGTTCATTTAAGCAAAGAGGAATGTTTCATAAAACAAACAAAAAACAACAAAACAACTTGGCTTCAGACTTTAAGGCTGTTCCTGATCAAGTTTCAAGGAAGATCTCCTGCATCACTCAATAAAAGCATTCTCTCTGAAAGAGAAATATACCCCTCTGAGGTAAGCATGTACTGATTTAAACCTCTGGTCCTTGGGTCAGTATAGAAAGATCTCTACTCTGAACAATCCAAATCAAATCCCCTTGACTACCAACTGCCAACTGCTCTATCTCCAAGGAACTACCTGTGATCCAAAATAAAACACAAATATGTCCTGAACCTACTAGACACACACTGTACAAATCTGTACTTAATGAAAATAGACAGCCTTCAACAGTAAGTAATATGTACTCTAATTTTATCCAAGTGTCTAAATAAACCAGCTCTGGACCCTGGCATACACACAGACACAGACACACATACCCTTCCAAAGACAAAAAGGATGAATGAAACGCAAACATGTTACTTCAGATTCTTGGAACAAGCTTAACTGTTCCAAATGATGGCCCTATAAATCCCAAGTTAAAGTTCATAGTTTGGTCTGAGAAGAGATAACCCTTTGAATACACTTTTTTAAGGGGTGATTTTTACCCCAGAAACAAATTAATTCAACTGTAAAGAGATTACCTACTAAAACTGGAAAAAGTATCCAACACGAACCTATGTAACATGTCACCTATAGTCTAGTCCTAAAATACCTCAGCTTTAAGACTTTAGTCCATGACTTCTTGTCTGTATCTAGTGCTACTACATTTCTCTTTAAAGGTCCCATGATTCCCGAGAAAAGTACCCGCCATCTCCTCAAAAACATGAAGAAGAATGGAGGGCTGAGATCGGCCTGAGGACTTCAATAGAGACTGCTTGCCTTTGTTCTGGCTACACTTTCTACTTACACTACTCTGTCCTGTGGGTTACATTACCCCTGTGCTTCTGGCTACAATAAGAATACCATAGCCAAAAACACTTGCAAGCATCAATCACTCCCTGGCTTGGCGGCTCTTGCTAAAGTGGCAAGCATCTAATGCCACCCTCACCTGATGCTTGGCCGTCTCCATACCCTCCAGAACTGTCGTCTTGAAGTCCTCCTGCTTGCCCTGTGGAAGGAAAGAGGAGAACTCAGGGACCTTACTCCATAAATTAAGATAATATCTGGACATAAAAGGTCTACTAGTTGGCGACTCAAGAATTTATCACCAACTAGTAAACCTGCATCAGAGAGCTCCTTCTGGAATCAAGGCCCAGAGTATTACATCATCTTTCAAATTCCGGTCAGGAAATTTCAACTTCACATGCTGATCCTTATTGAAAGGCAGTAGAACAAAGTACATAGTATTTCTAATCCCTAAATTCTTGCTACCAGTCTTGCTGAGTAAGTCTGCATGGGACCAGAGATGGATTCCAATATCTTTTAACTAACTGTTGCTAGACTGAGAATGTTTGACATGGACTATAGGACCTTAAACTGCATCAAAAATCTAAAAGGACAACAAACAAATGACTGACAATCTTAGTTAAAAAAAAAAAAATCCTGTCCTCATCAAAGCAGGGATATAACTAAAAGATTCAGCATCAACAGTAGTTTTGTTTATCATACATGGTAGATAAGACTGGACTGAACATGCCAGTATGCCAGTGCTTCCTCAGTAAAGATATCATGTAGTCAGAGGCCAAACTGCAGACAGACACACACTTGTGGGAGGATGGAGAGACTCGGGCAACATCATAGGGGAACTTCTACCTTAAATGACATACTAAGCCCTGCTTTAGAAAAATTCTCCTAGATGGTACTGTTTAGAACTTCAAGAATCAAAGCTTTAAATTCAATCAGAAAATATCATCAACAGACTGTCTTTTACAATCTATCACCAAGACAGACAAAGACAACATGATCTTAAGTTTCCAAGCCCCTGGTATACTGCTGGTAGATCACAATGTGGCCTTTGGAAATAGGAAAACACAATCTCCCAGTGATCTGAACTTAGACAAACTTCATTAGACAATTTAAACTATCCCCACACAAAAGTCCAGAACTGAGTTTAAGGGTACAGTACAGGCAAACAATTTTAGCCCTTATAAAATTGTTCCAGGTCTATGAAACACAAACAGTGACTTCTGACAATAGAATGTGCCCGCAGATGGTGGACACTGTTCTAAAGATTATTTTCCTATGCTCATCTAAAGGACTCACTAGGTTCTAGATGGTTTTTCTGCTTAGACAAATACAATGTGTATGATTTGTTGTTTAGTGCCCCAAGGAAACAGCACATAAGCATGATGAGAAGATGTAAGAGTACGGGTTTTTCCGCCCGCCGCCTGGTCTTGTCCCGCCGCGCCAACCCCAAATAATACACCGAGACTTTGTATTTGATATTATGCTGTTGGTCCATTACTAGTTTCTTATTGCTAGCTCTGTCTTAAGTATTAACCCATTTCTATGTATTTCCATGTGGTCTTACCAACGAGAGGGGGCTGGCAGTTCTATTCTCTCCAGATTCTCCATCTTGACTCCTCCTTCCTACTTCCTATTTCCTCCTTGTCTCCTAGTCCCTCCTATCTTCCTTTCCTATTGGCCAACAGTGCTTTATTCATTAACCAGTATGAGAAACATATACAGAATGACATCTCCCATCAAGAAGATCCAAATGCTAAACCTAATATGCAAACTAATCTTGAGAACAAAGGCCCTACAATTTAAATCAGAAATGTTCACTCTTGGTATGATCTTTTATTCCTAAAAGTACTGTGGGTTTAAAAAAAAAAAAAAAAAAAAAAATGTTCTCATTGTTGAATTTCCCAACTGAACCAGAGTAGATCAGAATATTAAATCATATTTTTTAAAAAGAGAGAGAAAGGGGTTATAACAGTAAACAAATACAGTTTAAGAATAACTTTTTAAGACAGGCGGTGGTAGTGCACACCTTTAATCTGAGTAGGCAGAGGCAGGTGGATCTCTGTGAGTTCAAGGTCAGCCTGATCTACAGAGTTCCAGGAGAGCCAGCACTACACAGAGAAACTGTTTCAAAATACAGAAACAAACAACAGTAACAACAACAACAAAAAAAAAAAAAAAAAAAAAAAAAAAAAACACAAAACCCCCAAAACACCAAAAAATCCAAAATAAAAACATTAACGTTCTCTCTCAAACAATGTTCCGAACTTGGCAAAAATTTCATACTAAACACAACAACAAAAAGCCTAACAGAAAAACAAAAGCACTTTCAACTGGCCATTGAGCTCAATTATTCCACTCTTCCTATTCCTATCATTTCCCTTTCTCCGACTACATGCCATACAAGAAGCACATTTGTTTAAGCTACAAGTAGCTCATCTCTTGTTTTTCTACTGTCAATGGTACTAACAACAACAATAAAAAGACACATTTCTTACTTGTGATTATCATGTTTCAAAGAATATCATAACAAAAGAATAAAACAGTCTTGCTTTCTTGCTTCTGCTTTTAAAACATTTTAAAAATCTTATAAGGACACTAATTGAGCCAGGTATAGTAGTGCATGCTTGAAAGGCTGAAGTAGGAAGATGGCAAGTTCAAGCCCAGCCTGGTCTACACAGAAAATTCTGATCTTAAAAAGATCCTGTTAATTGATAACAACATATAGAATAAATGTAGAAGCTATCAAAATCCTGGAAATAGTTTTAAAAGCTCTTTCATTCAAGGTATTACTTAGGCAAAGAATTAAGAGTTCAAAAGGTAATACAGCATAAGAAATGACAGAAAATAGCTGGGCAGTCTTTAATCTCAGCACTCAGGAGGCAAAGGCAGGTGATCTCTGCCTGGTCTACACAGTGAGTTCCAGGACAGCCAAAGCTACACAGAGAAACCAAATCCAAACAAATAGAATTGATGGGAAACAAAACTAAAATATGCTTACTAAGATTTATCTCCTGGCCTCAAAGTTTATTTTGTTAGAAGTGAAAGGATGTGGTTAGTTTCTAACTATAATGTATTTGTGGTATATTTAACCACTTTTCAAAGGAGCTAAGAAATCTTGTTTTCTTTTCTTTTTTTTTTTTTAAGTGACCATTTGCTATTGTGCAGCTGAAGACAACTATATTTCTGATCTACCTGCTGGTCCCTTCCAAGTGATTGGTTATATTTGCGCCATGACTAAGTGAAAAGTTACAATGTTGGGCTACATGCCTAGCACAACAAGTGTTTTGTTTGTTTGCTTGTTTTGCAATGCTGGGACCTGAACCTATGGCCTCACACATGCTAGGCAAGTATTCCATCATTATTGTATTCCCAGCCCAGCAATCTATTTATTTAAGACAGGCTCTCATGTATTCCAGGCTGGCCTTGAACTTGATACATATTGGAGGATGGATTTAAACTGCTCCTGCTTTCAGCTGCTAGAAAGTACTCTGCCAATTTGTGTTACAGTCCAAGCCCTGCCAGATGTCTTTATTAGTATTCTGGATGAACTCTCGAGTCAGGGTCTACACAATAACCCTCCTTTACAAGTTTCAGTGTTGGAACTACAATCACCGACTATTACATGCAGCTCATTTTCTTCATCATGGTACAGATACAAACACTAACAGCTAACTTTCCATTCAAGTAACATTTAACATACATAAAATGTCTTATTCATCTGATCTGGGATTCTCCAGCTTGAGACTCTGACATGAAAACAAGCAAGCATAGTTATCTTTAATAAATACAAATTCAAGATAAACAATGAAAATACTCAAAAGTAGCTTTTCTGGTGCCACAGCCTTCAGTTTTCATCTCAACCACTATATGTGCAGTGCACAAGCGTGCAAAAAAAGAATTCCTCAAGCATGCACGGCTTCTCAAAATCGAGAATCAGTCTTTCTTTGGCTTATCATCTGTAGCATCTGTGTAACTATCTTTCAGTGCTCCAGTTCCATCACTAGACTCCTTATCTTGATTCAAATACCCAAGGGACCATTTTTCTAAAATCTTAAACAGAAGGCAGTGTTGACCTTCAAATATTCAAATATAGGGAGGTGAAAATCCCCACTTTGTTGATACCAGGAACTTCTTATTTTGACTAGTTTCTTGGAATTACATTCTAAATATCTTGATAAACTTCTAAGTCTTCTTGGAAAAAAAATACTTTTTTTGGAAGACTAATGACTGTCAATCTAGTCATCTCATGTTGACCTTGACAATTAGATTGGTAATAAGAAACAGGTATTTCAAAATTTAAACAAAACAAACAAAAAAGCCAGGTGTTGGTGGTGCACACCTTGGATCCCAGCACTCGGGAGGCAAAGCAGGTCTACAAATCAAGTATCAAGTTCCAGGACAGGTTCTAAAGCAATATAAAGAAACCCTGGCTTAACAAAAAAAGAAAGAAATAAAAAAGGTAAAACTCTTCCTTGAACACAAAAACCTCCACTTTATTAACAATCAGTGAAATTTTGGGTTTCATAATTTTATATTTGATGTTTAATGGATATTTATCCCAAAACTGCTAAGCACCAAAGCAAAAATAGGGTAGAATTTCTGCTTTAAAAGAGCTTAATCTGTTTGAAGAAAAATGAAAAATATTCACAAAGCAACTTTAAAAAATGAACTAAGCTAACAGACTCGAGGGTCAGGGATGATTTTCTGTATGGGTTCCGAGGTATTTGGATAGACTGAGATGTCATTCTGAAAATTTATTTCTTGTATTGGTTAATGAATAAAGCAATGTTGACCAATAGGAAAGCAAGATAGGCGGGACTAGGAGACAAGGAGGATAAAGTAGTAGGGAGGAAATTCAGGATGGAGGACCTACAGGGTAGTACACCTGGTTCTCTCTCCAGTGAAGATAAGACCACGTGGAAATACTTAGATTAATAGAAATGGGTTAATATTTAAGACAGAGCTAGCCCATAAGAAACTAGTAACAGGACAAAAGAATTATATCTAATACAGCGTCTCCGTGTGTTATTTGGGGCTGGTGCAACAGTGGGACCAGGCCGGTGGGGAAACTACTCATAACACAAAGCATTCAGAGGCAGGGAGAAAATCAGATGTGGTATGTGCAAAGGATGGCATAGTACACACTCAGCTAAGGAGATGGTCTAGAACAGCAGTGGGGGATCAGGCAAAGATGGCCAAGCTCTAGTTATATCCAGTTAGTAGCCCACAGGTCACATTTGGCAGAGAAGAGCTATGAACGTGGTCCTAAAAAATCTATAAGCCTATTTAAAACATTATGATAGCTTCCCACAACTATTTTTGTGACTCGACTATATGTTTCTCCAGTATGAACTTTGCAGATGGTAATATCTAGTCATAACTAAACTTGACCTTAGCACTAATGGAAGAAAACTGATCTTTAACAAAACCAAACAAAAACAAAAAACAGTAATACTGTATTTTAATTAAACTGATCTGACCACTTTGTAACAGATGTCTTGGAAGAAGAATGGCCTAGAAAATGCAATTAAATGTCAACAAAATCATTTATATGTGAAGTGAAATAACTTGTAACAAAATGAGTAAGAGGACAAGATTTACAAATTAAAAAGGCTGTGCATATGAGGGCATAGAAAGGATAAAGGACTTTAAAGATTACTCTGTTTTAATTAAGGAGAATGGTAATGCAATAGATAAAATAGAAACAGATAAAGCTAAAATGTAAATATTATAAAGATGGCTGAAAAAGAATAAAAGACAGAAGGAAAAATGAATTTAAGATTTTAAACCTACATGAAAATAGAGGCTCAACAAGTTTGAGCTTATAAATAAATGCATGATTGATCTTAGGAGAGTAAGCAAACCCATAACTTCAAAATCGAACCAACTAACAGAGACTAGCTAATCAAAGGTTAAAAACTAAGGAAGTGGGCAGAACTACAGCTAAGTGAGTAAAGGCACTTGTTCCCACATGTGATGACCTGAGTTTGACCCAAGGAACCCACATGGTGGATTAAGAAAATGGATGCCTGCATACTTGCCCTGTTCTGTGCCACATAGGCACATGCACATAAAATTAAAAAAAAAAAAAAAAAATTAGAGTGATCATCACTACTTTGTACTACCTTTCTGCTATCTCCATTTTAAGAAATAGCTTTAAAAACACCATTCACAAGTTGGGCATGATGGTGGCATGCCTTTAATCCCAGCATAGGCAGGCTGAATTCCAGGATGGCCTGCTCTACATAGTGAGTTCCATGTTGGCCAGGGCTACACAGAAAGGTCCTGTCTTAAACACACAAACAACAAACCAAAAACCTAACACCAACAAGAACAAGCAAAAAATCATTCAAGAGGCTGGAGATAAAGGTTTCCACATTAAGTGACTCATAACTGCCTGTAACTCCAGTTACAGGGGATCTGATACCCTCTTCTCACCTTAAGGCAACCAAATATACATGTCCATACAGAGAGACACACACTCATAAGTAAAAACAATCTAAAGCATCATTAAATAAATAAACTCAATACAGTTCTTTCCCACTGCCTATTTAACCCAATTTTGTGCAGAATAAATGACCTATGTTTGTTAGAATAAACGCAAAACAAAGTAAACAAGGTTCATAGAGGTAACAAAAAATAGCCAGAATCTTCAAGCACACTAGAGGCCTTTGACGGTCTCTAGGGTGCCAATTACAGTCAGCATTTGAACAATATAAATAAAATTCACAAGTTTCAATTGGAATAGCAATCCCATTATGCCATCATTGAAAAAATGAACTAAAAACAAGCAACCTTCATAATGTCTATTATTAAGTAAGAAAGGGTACTGACAGGATCTGTCTAGAACTTCATGGCACCTGCCAGAAGGAACAGAAGTCAGAAGCAGCAGGAACCATGGAAACAATGTAAGAAGTTAATACACGGTAAGCTGCGGAGGAAAGCAAACCTTTCAGAAATCAACAGAAGACTATTTTCACACACTACCCACATTCCACAGTAGGGATTTTTCTGTCCCCTATTTTTGTGCAAAGTCTTGATTCATAGTGTAGGTTTCAAAATGCTCCAAAGAAAATATGTAATTCAGATTCTGTTACATTGTCTAGTTACAAGCTTCAGATGTGTCTGGGCAGTGAAAAACAAGGCTTACTTTTCTTATTTAACTGTTTTTAAAATGGACAGCATCAAATTTTATTCTGGCCATTATTAAAAGTACCACTGTAACACATTCCATACTAGAAAGTTACTATCCTACTTTATACCCAGGTGCACATATTTGACAATGAGGTACTAAAAATGACTTCCAGTTTCTAAAAGCATCTATGTAGGCTATAAGCTGACCTCTTTTTTTCTGACTAAAATATTAATTTGTTCTATTCCTAGTTCAAACTTGTACTTAATACAACATGTTCATACATAATGGTAGAGTTTACATTTTCTCAATGGAGTCTTCACAGTCACAGACAAATTACCCCAGTGGTATATTACAATGTGATCAGATCAAATAAATGATGGTAGCAAAGAGGATTCAAAGTCATTAAACAAAGTTGCTCAGCTAAAATTACTATTTTGAAAAATCAAAACAAAATAAAGCCATTCATTAAGAAAGCAGGGCAATCTCTCTAAGGCCAAACATAGAATCCAATGGTTCTTACCAATCAAAAACAATTAACATTTCAAAAATCAAGAATCTAGAACTACTTCACAAAAACCTAACATCAACTCTTCATATTTAATGCAAAATTTACAAAATCCAATGTTCCTGGGGCAGAAACATTAGCTTGCAAACAATTTCTAAAAGATCTATGGTACAGCCAGGCAGTGAGGATCATGCCTTTAATAGCACCAAAAGGCAGAGGCGGATGGATCTATGAGTTCCAGGACAGCCTGGTCTACAGAGCTATAGAGAAACCCTGCCTCGTAAAACAAAAATCTATGAAACACAGTGACTACAGTAAGTAACAATAAAGCTGTATATTCTTGAAAAATGCCAAGAATAGGTGTTAGGTATTCTCATCATAAAAATGACCTCATCAAGGTAATACATATGCTCCTTCATTAGATTCTGACATTCTACAAATATATATTACTTAAAAACAGATTATATACATAATCTGATACAAATAATTTCAAACAATTTTATCTACCACTTTAGAAAATAAATTTCTGGATTCTCAGTACACTTTTCCTTAAACACTTGTTGTGCTGCTTCACTCCTACAGCCAAGCCAGCTGCTATTATCTGTAGCCCTTTGGATTGAATACCATGGGAGAATCTGGTCTTATTTTTTCAATTCTTAAGACTCCAGAACTACACCTCCAACAAAGGATTACAATTAGTTGTAACAGTTGTTGTGTGTTGAATAAAGTAAATAAGGAACTACTGCATTTGGAGGAATCTTATTTTCTGTAGTCTCATCTTTACCATTTTGTTTTGTTTTATGAGACAGGGTTTCTCTGTGTAGCCCTGGCTGTCCTGGAACTTACTCTGTAGATCAGCCTGGCTCAAACTCAAAGATCCACCACAGGTGTTTCCAGAGCAGAAGAAGACCTTATCACCAGCTTCTTGAATGTTTTTTGCTTTGTTCTGTTTTGGTTTTGAAACAGGGTGGTGTTTCGATGTAGCCCGGCAGGTCCTGGAATTCAAAGAGATCCACCTGCCTCTTCCTCTGAGTGCTGGGATTAAAGGCCTGGACCACCTCCCAGCTCCATTTTAATTTTTAAAAATTTTACCTCTGTATTACATACAAACCCTGTACTCTCCACACTTTCTGCTTCTAAGTCTCTCCAGGCTTTGTTTTTGTTTTAAGACATGGTCTTTCCACATAGTTCTGGCTGTACTGGAACTCACTATTGTAGACCAGGTAGGTCTACACCAGGTCATCACCAGGTTTGCACAGATAGCAAGGAATTTATACGATGAGCCATCCCATTGGCCTGTTTTCTCCTTTTCTTTTACAGAAAACCAGCTGAGTATAATGATGTATGCCTATAATCCAGTTTGTGGAAGTTCAAGCAGGATGATAAACAAGTTCAACCATGGCCTTAACATAGTGAGTCCAGAATGAGCTTGGACTGTACGAGGTCCTATTACAAAGGAAATAAGAAATCAGCTGCCAGCTCTTCTTCAGGGCCAGGGAGATGGCTCAGAGTAAAGGCACGTGTTGCCAATCTAACAACCTGAGTTCAATTCCAGGAAATACATGGTAGAAGACAAGAACTGACTTCCATGAATTGTCCTTTGAATTCTGTCCTCCACTAATAAGGAAGATTCCACCTTTTAGATTTTTGTTACACTGAATAATCAATTAATAAAATGTTTATCAATTTTTGTCACTTATTTTAATTATAATAGCACTTGTGATCCAATGTCAATGAAACAAATTAAATTCTTCTAATCATAACATTCCTATATTTGTTTTTAGATTATTTAGTATTTTCACTAATCTAGGTTGGGTATACCTTTTAATTTATTTTTTGGGTATTTTTGTGTATCATCCTCAACTGTTCTCTTCCTTTCTTCCCTCTTTTTGCGGGAGTAATAGTTGGGTGAGTTTCCTCACTTTGCAGCCCTGGCTAGCCTTGAATTCACTGAGATCTATCTGGCTCTACTTTCCAAAGTGCTAGGACTAAAGGCATCTCTCACTATGCCTAGCAGTCTTCTCTTTATTTTTCATCTCACTGAACCTAGAACTTGTTAATTCATTTAGATTGCTAGACTGCTGGCAAGTCTCAGGAATCCTGTCTTTTGCTTTCCAGTGCTGGGATTAGATAGAGACATAAACCACTATACCTGGGTGGTTTGGGACCTGAACTAGGGTCTTCATGCTTGCTTGTAAGGCAAGCACTTCACTAAAGGAACCATCTCCCTAGCTCCTGAACACCCTTTATGTGCATTTTGTCTTCCTGGGTTTTTTTGTTTTGTTTTTTGTTTTTTGTTTTGGTAGGGGTGGGGGTTGCAGTGCTGGAGAGCAAACCCAGGGCTGTTATGCTGGGCAAGTGCTCTACCACTGAACTACACTTCCATTCCAAAGGGAATTTTTAAGATACCATTAAGTCAGTTTATTACAACAGCCCCCAGATTATTTAAAGCACACAAACATTTTGCTATACCGATTATTACATAAATTAATTTTGCTAATTTAACAGCTTTTCCCCCCAAACACACACATTCCCCAAGTACAAAAGAACTGGCTTTACTGCAAAGAGACCTTCATCTGGCTTTAAAAGGGATATAAATAATGCTTCCCATACTTAACATATTGATTATAACTGCCAATCCACTAACCATGCCTAATAAAACTAATCTGAGAATTGAACAGTGGTTTAAGTGGTACCTCTGTGAAAATAGCTCACATACTCTTTAACTTGAAGAAGCCTTGGAAAAGCATCTAGTTGCCCATTTTAAACATGCTTTTGCTTATTATTTTGAAGTTTTCATACATGTCAAGATATGCACAACAAAGCTGCTTATTACTCAAAATAGTATATTATGGTCCTAAGCAAAGTGCTCTACTGAAATGTAAAGTCAGCAACTAGTAAGGCAGCAGGATGGGGACAAGTGATGCTTCTGTACACAAAAGGCTTAGTAGCAGCAGAGCAGCTAACAGTGTAAAGCCCAAACAACATCAATCGATGACCTGAAGTAGATGAGAAAAGCTGAGGTAAGCTCCAAATAAAGTGTATTTCTATTAGAAGCTCCTTCAACCAAGGAGCAATTACTCTAAACCAGTGAAGGTTAACTGAATGAGTCTTCTATTACAGAAGTTCCACCATTAACCAATACATGCCACCCAAATGCAGTTTGTTCCCAAGCAGTCTGTATGACGTAAGACAAAGCTTAATCTTCACAGAAAAGATACTAAGAAAGGAAATAAAACCATCATTTGTTAAACAAAATATTAAAAACATGGAAATTTTAAGAAAACAAAGTAATATAGGTTTAAATATAAGCAACAGTTAATATTTAAAAATCTGTATCCATTTGATTCTTAAAAGGAGTATAATGCCACAGTGCAATGTCAAAGAAATTGGAGAGACAATGTTTAAGTCCAAATAGAGAACTTCCTCTAAATAAATTTAATCCAATAACACCAAACAAATAAAACACCTCTTATTTTCATTTTTAAAAATTAACTGTGGTGCCTAGATGAAGTATCACTTAGCATGAGAAAGGCACCCCACTTCAAATCAACTCTCATATACTTTTCTCTCTCCAATGTCCCTCCCTCTCTATGCTGTTAGACCCCTCTACAGACTGACTTTTCTACAACAAATAACTTGGTACTATTCTCGTACTCTAAAGGACCTCAGTGAGAGCCTAGGGAAGTGCGGGCAAATGACTTGTAGAATACATGTCTGTCTAGCTGGAGACCCTGAGTTAGAACCCAGTTCCACAAAACCAAAGTAACTTGGTTACTACCTCCAACCAGACTACCAGTCAAGCCAGGCTCTCTACAATATGGCTGCAATCTGCCTTCCAGCTTCCCTATCCAATTCTCAATTAAAGGAACTTCTCCAGTCAAACCATGTGAGCTATCTTTGGAACACCCACAAAATTAACACTTTAGAAAGCAAAGCAAAATTTTGTAAACAAATTTAAAAGTAGGTAAGAATAAAATTAAGCAAGCAACACTTAAAATATTTTAGAATTAACTTAAAAAAAAAAAAATCTAACTTTCCATGCTTTTAGTTCCAGCACTTGGGAGGCAGAGGTAGGATCTCTGTTGAGTTCGAGGCCAGCCTGGTCTATAGAGCGAGTTCCAGGACAAGCTCCAAAGCAATACAGAGAAACTGTTTAGAAAAACAAAAACAAAAAAATCTAACTATCCCAAAATTACTAAGACTCCTTTATACTAAAGCACTGGATTGTTTTAACATAATGGAGTAAAGACAGGGCCTCCAAATCCCTTCAAGACACATTCTGTAGGACCAGTGCCTGTTATTTATGTAATAAAACACACACAAACATATAAAATCCAAGGCTTGATTTAAATTTTTAAAGGACAAAGAAAATGTACATCAAGTTGGTACCTAAGATAAATCGTATTTACTGGGACCACAGAATACCCTACCACACCAGAACCCAACCTCTGACATATCAGAACATCACTGTACAATACTTAAGAACCCTAAGTTGAGGATCTGTAGCCTCATGAGCTATAGCACGCATTTCAATAACAAGTGACCAGCAAAAACAGAAGAAAAAGATAAAAATAAAAAAGACTATATTAAGGAGGCACAAAAAGAAGAGAGAGAGATACAGATTGCACAAAGAAAGCTAAACACAGCCAAGTTGGTGCACGCCTTTGATCCCAGACCTCGAGAGGCAGAGGCAGGTCAGCCTGGTTTAACACAGTGACTTCCAGAGAGAGAAAGAAAAAAAAAAAGCTAAGTACAAGATTTAGGAAGGGCAGGAAGAAAATGCAACAATGAGAAGGTGTTGCTGAGGTGCAGAGAAGGCTCTGCTGCCTCCAGATGGATGTGCAAAGGTAAGGCACCAGACTAGAGGCCTTCCAATAGGGAGTTAACTGATAAACTATTTTAAGAAAGCCTTAGGGAAACCCCCGGATACTGGGATGAATTGAACTTAGAATTTTATCTTTTTCTTTTTCAGAAAGTATTTTTATAATTACTTCAATTGTACATTATTTTTAAGAGCTTTAGTCAGAATTTAAGCTCTGAACCTAAATTTACATTAACAATTTGACCTTTAATACTCTCAAGAGGAATACCAGCATTAATAGTAGACTTAAAAAAAAAAATAACTTAAGTTCTAGTAATTTACAATAACATCAAAGAGGAGAAACACCCGGGATAAAAAATAAAAAGATGCTAGGCATAAGGAAGCTTATGTGATCAGATTCTCTTCAAGGCCTTTTCTATTTCATGTCAGTTTGTGCAGATGCACACTTGTAAATATGCATAAAGGTACCATAGTTCAACAACATCCGTCTTCCTCAATCACTCTCCATATTATTTTCAGACTGGCCAGCCAACAGACCTAAATGATAATCCTGTCTCTGCCTGGCCTTCTTAGCACTGATATTACAGGCTCATGCTACCACACTCAGCTTTTACACAGGAGTTGGGGATTGAACTCAGGTCCTGGAACTTGCAGCAAGCACTTAACTGACTGGACATCTCCCCATTTCTTATACCATTCCTTTGATTGGAACGCTCAAAAATAAAAATTACAAGATCTTAGGCTTGCTCCTTTTAATTTCAGGATGTTTTTATGTATGTTTACCAGAAAAAAAGTTTTTACTAACAAGTATGCATACATAACAAAAACAACAACACTAAAAAAAACCAAAACTTTTAAGCTGTGAATTCAAGTTGTTGCTGACAGGACTGGCTCTATGGATTTGACATTTCCCTAACCATTTATTTTCTCCTAATTCTAACCAACATACACTGCTATTATCTATCATCATCCTTTATTTTCTTCAGAAACACACACATACACACACAAAATTGCCAGCAGCACTATGTATACATGTGCGCACATACATACATGTATACATCTACATTAAAAAGGCACACAGCAAAGAGCCCCAGAATCAGAATGTAAGCCAAAGATGAAGACATAAATAATACTGCAAGACAAGTGATTCATATTTCTAAGATAAAAGAAGCCATGGTCGGTCACTACAACTCACCAGATGGCTCTTCTGGCTCACTTTCATTTTCTTCTTCAGGGGGGGCTTGAGGAGGTGGTGGGGGAAGCTTCTTTTCCTTCTCTGCTTTGGCATTTCTCTCTTCTTCTGAATAATATTCATCTTCTGAGAGGTTGGCCAAGCTTTCATCCATTTCTCTGTATTCTACCTATGTAGAAATTATTCCAGAAAAAAATAAATCCAATGAGAATCTCAATCAGGGACTCTATTTGGAACCATTCATGGAAATTAATTGATTTCAAACTTCAAATTTTAAAGAAATAACAAAGATAAAGCCAACTTTCAACAGTTATTAAAGACAAAAGGCCTCAAGAAAGACTAGATTAGCCCAATCTATAATTTACAACATTATACTGGTCACATCTCTGACTCAAGCTCTCCTGTAATGTTGTTTTCAGTGTGTCTATTATCATGATCACACACTAAAAGTTTCAATTAAAGTAGCCCTCATCCAAAAATACAGTTAATAGTGAGCCAGATATGGTGGTATATGCCTATAATTCTAGTACCCAAATGACTTCTAAAAAGAATTGTTTGTCTGATTGTTTTTCGAGGCAGGTTTTCTCTGTGTAGTTCTGGCTATTCTGGAACTCATCTTGTAGACCAGAATGGCCTCGAACTCAGATATTCACCTGCCTCTACTTCCCTGAAGTGCTGGGATTAAAGGCATGTGCCACCACCTCTTGGCTTCACTCAGCTATATATGAGGTATGTAGCTATACCAGCCTACATAATGATAAATATGCCTGAGGATGCAGCTCAGGCAGTAGTCTCTCTCCTCTCTCCCTCCTGTCTTTTGATATTATTTGTCTCTTTAAATTGACAAGCTTGTTACAGCTACTGCTAGGGCCCAGGTGTTGACCCTACCATCTTCAGTAACACCTTTACAAAACCTGAACCTAATTTTGATTATATAATTTCATGCTATTTTAAAAGAGGCACACCACACTAGACAAATTTCCAGGCAACATAACATTGCTATACTGTCTATATACACCTCAAAACTCTTGAAGCAAAGCCTGTCTACACTGGCCTCAGCTTCCTTTTTAAAACAGTCTATATGGTGCATGTGCACAGACTGTGTACTCCTGCACATTCTAAGGCCAAAGGAGGAAACTGTGTGTCCTGGCTTATTTCTTTCTGCTTGGTTCTCTTGACACAGGGTCTCTCACTGAACCCAAAGCTTGGCTAGCAGCTAATAAGCCTGGAGAGCCTCCTGTTTCTACTTCACCTACAATACTGGCCAGCAGGGCCACACTCATCAGTCTGCCTTTTATTCCTTAAGTGGATAATTATCCACTGAAGTTACAGTTCACACTAGTTCTCAAGTCTGGCTAAGAATGAGTAAAATTTTTCACAGCTTTGCTGCTGCTACGTTTTCTGTATTTTAATTTATTTTATACTATGGGTGTTTTACATCCAAGTGTTTCTGCATACAGTGTCCAGAGAGACCAGAAGACAGCATTGGATCCCCTGGAACTGGAGTTACCGATGGTTGTCAGCCTCCACAAGGGTTCTGGGAATCAAATCCAGGTGCTCTGGAAGAACAGCCAGTGCTCTTAACTGGCTAGAGCCATCTCTAGCCCCACAGACTTGCTTCTAATTGTCCCCCAAATAAACATATCTCATGTTTCTTTTGAAAGTTTAAGAACTGATCACACCCGGTGGTGGTGGCACACACCTTTAATCCCAGCACTCAGGAGGGAGAGGCAGGTGGATCTCTGTGAGCTCGGAGGCCAGCCTGGTCTATAGAGCTAGTTCCAGGACAGGCTCCAAAGCTATACAGGGAAACCCTGTCTCACAGGGGTGGGAAGATGACTCCTGGGATAAAAGCACAAACAGTAAATGGAAATGAAGGCCACAGTCCCCAACAGTCACATAACAGGTTGCCAGGAGTGTTGGCCCACATGTAATCCCAGTGCTTGGGAGATACAGGGGATCCTTGGATTAACAGACAAGCCAAAACATAAACATTTGGGGTTCAGGCTGAAACCCTGCCTCAGTAAATAAAGTGGAAAGTGATTAAGGAAGCCACTCTATATCAACCCTGGCCTCCACATGCATGCAAACATAAGCACACACGTACCCTGCACACACAAAGAAAAAAAAAAAGCTAATTGAGATGGGAAACAGGAATTAAGTGCAAGAGAATTACAAAGACAATGCTTTAGTAAGTATAGCTTAGAGAAATGACTGAGGAGGGCACTGGTATTAACCTCCACCTCTATACAAACATACACATACAAATGCGCCCAAATGTCCAAACATGAACACCAAGTGCAGGAGCACAAGCGCGGGGGCCTGACCTCAAGTCTGGAGTTTTTAAATTATTATCTTTGGGGGGTTCAAGACAGGGTTTCTCTGTGTAGCCTTGGAGGCTCTCCTGGCACTTGTTCTGCAGACCAGGCTGGCCCTGAACTCACAGAGATCTGCCTGCCTCTGCCTTCCAAGTGGACCACCACTGCCCAGCGGTTTTTTTGTTCTGTTTTGTTTTTAAGAATTTAATGAAGTTGTTCTACAGTTCCTATGAAAAGAACAATCAACATGATCTTGAAAAAGAACAAAGCTGAAGAGTTCACACATCTTGATCTTTTACAAAACCACAGTAACCAGAACAGTATGTTAGTGGCATATAGATAGAAAAATATATCAATGGGACCAGAAAGACATTCCTTAGGGGTAACACTGGGGACAGCAGAACAAGGCAAATACATACACTGAACGTCAAAGTTTAAAACAATAAATCTCGCTATAAAATCATTTAAAAACCCATTTTTAAAAATGACCCCAAAATGTGACTAAATAGAGCTGGGGATGTAGCTCAGCTAGTACAGTGCCTGCCTAGCACACAGGATGCTCTGGGTTTGATCCACAATGCCAACAAAACTGGGTGTGATACATAACAGTAATCACAGCACTGTGCTTAAGGTGGAGGCAGATTGGTCAGAAATTCAAGGTCATCCTCAACCACATATTGAGTTTAAGACCAGCCTGGCTTGTCCTTTAAATTTTTTTATTTAACAGATATCTCTCATATGAATGGCAAAAGGGGGAATGGGGATCAGGGCACACCCTTTAATCCCAGCACTTGGGAGGCAGAAGCAAACAAATCTCTGTGAGTTTGAGGACTGCCTGGTCTACAGCGTGAGTTCCAGAACAGCCAGGACTACACAAAGAAACCAAAATACAAGCAAATCAAACCCCAACCATGTTCAACATCATTAGCTATTAAGGAAATGCATGTCAAACTACAATGAGATACCATTTCCTATCTACAAAGATGACTATAGTAAAAGAAATGCTAAGTACAAAGACACAGAAAATGAACACATACACATTGCCAAGAAAAATGTGAAACTGTAGCTGCTACTTTAGAAAAGCATTTGGTTGCATTTCCTCACAAAAGCAGAATTCACACGTGACTCAGCAATTATAATCCCAGGTAGTACAAGACTTGAAAACTTATGTTCACATGTTGTATATTACTGTTTATAGCTAAATTGTACATAGCAGCAAAAAAGTAGAGGCCTCCCCAAGTGTCACTCAAACAAATGAATGCTGACAAACCCTTATTAATGACAAAAATAAAGGGCCACATATCCTGAGACTCCACACAGAATGTTCTGAATAAGCAAGTTCACAGAGTCAGAAAGTAGACTTGTAGTTGCCAAGGGCTGGAGGTAGGGGATGAGAAAAGATAGCGACTGTTTCTCTGGGAAAGAGTGAAAATGTTCTAAACTGACTGTGGTGCTGATTTTCTTATGAATACATATTTTAAAAACAACACTGGCACATGAATTATCTCAAATCTGTTCTAAGTTATCTTAAATTTGTTTCTGGCCACACTTTTAAATGAATTGATAAAATGGAACCCTACTGGGCTCTGGTTTGTTTCATTTCTAAGAGTTGAAGTCATTTCTGTGCTTTTTTTTTTTTTTTTTTTTAATGCCTCTAAAACAAACAAAAGACAAAAACCCACGCAAAACAAAGCAGGCTGAATCAAATTATATTTGGTTGGGGGGTGTCCCCACTGTGTGCCTTTTGCCTTCCCATGTGTACTTTCTTTGGAAGTTAAAAACAGGATTCTAGTTTGGGAGATTTTAAAAACATGTGAGGTAGGTTATCACACATCATTTTGGTTCCCTCATCCCCTTCCTCTCCTCCCCCTGTACTGAAACCATTCCAGTCCCAGGACCCCACCTTTCTATCAGTGTGCTGATGACAGCCCACACAAAAAAAGTCCTTCCTCCAAACTCACTTTACTAAGCAGTGAGCATGAGATCTCTCAAGCAGGCAGGTGAAGCTGAGTGCTCTCTGTAAACACTCATCTCAAGATGCTCCTCATCCCACCGACTTGGAAAATGATACACAGCAGCCGGCACAATCTCTGGATGTGTTGATCACAAGTGTTTGAGACCAAACTGAGCAACATAACAAGATGGTCAGATCAAAAACAAAACAAATCCCAGTGGCTTGGGAGGTTGCCGAAGGAGGATCACAAGTTCAAGCCCTGTCTAGGCCACAAAAAAAAAAAAAAACCCTCAGGGCTTAATCTAGGCAACTGAACTTCAAAATAAAAGGGGGAATATAGTACAGTGGTAGAGAACCTGTCTAGCACATACACTTCCCCAGTACAGCAGGAGTACAAAGAGATTACCTAAATCCAACTTTACTTAACACTTGTACTGATTGACGTATTTATTTGCAGTGCTGTGGACAGAAACCCTGGGCCTCAATCACACTAGGCAAGTACTGTGCCATCCAGGTACAACCTCAGACTACTTCATGTACTTATTATATACCCACATGTGTGTCCAGTTTTCCCCGTCGGATGAAGAACGCTCCAGAAAACGCCAGAGTCCGTGCAGTAATAAAGCCACACCAACGCCTAGCAGTGTCACTGCCCCAGGTGCTCTTTGTTTCAGTAGTGCAATGACACCTTGTCAAAACACCAAGCTTTTAAACTGTAAACCTCAGTTTACTCAATTCTTAAAACGAAGCTACCACCACCTGATCAGTGGTGTTTGGCAAAAGGAGAACGTTGGCTGTGTGCCAAATGCACCATCTGGCACACAGAGGTGTGAGACGGAGGTTATCTGAGTATAGTGTTGGATTTGGTGCCAAATCTTTTATCTTTGCATTTGCACCGTGACCAACTGCTATGAGCATTCTTCATCAAGTCCACCCGAGGCCTGCGAGAGCGTTTGCCGCCAAGCCTGTCAAGTTCGGTTCGATTCCTGAGAACCGTGGAAGGACAAAAACCTACTCAGGCGAGTTGTCCTATGATCTCCACTCGCACAGACAGCAAATTCATGTTTTTGGTTTATTTTAAAAATGTCTACGCCAAAGACCACCGTGAAAGAAAAAAAATTTTTTTTAAATCCTGGCGTACAGAAAGACCTTTTAAAAAAAATCAAAGGGAAAAAAGTCCCTTCCTTTGCAAGTCCCTTGACTCTCGAGCATCACCTCCAGCTCCCGCTGCGCGTGCACCCAGACCAAAAGCCGCCCGATGTCCGTACACACCAGCCACCCAGGTGGACCGACGCGTCGGGAAGCCATCTTTCCCAGTGAGATCACGGTCACGCCCTCCCGTGCCCGACACCCTGGGTCCCCGCACAAAGGCCGGGCCTCCCCTCCCCCGCCACCTCCACTCCCAGCCCCCGGGAGCCAGAGGCTGGGCCCGGCCTTACCTTGGCCCGCTTGCGCCGGCTGGTCCGTCGGCCCTCCGGGGTCTCGGCTATTCCCGTCTCCATGGGCGTCGCGGAGCCCGGCCCGGCCGTGGGTCCCGCCTGGGGCCCGGCGGACCCGGGAGGCTCGGCCAGGCCCCCGGGCGGCGAGGCCCGCGGAGGCTCCTTCTTTCGGGGAGTGCGCTCGCCCGCCGCCCCCGTAGCGACGTCGGTGGGGCCCGCCAGGCCCGCGGTTGGCGCGGCCACCTCAGAGCCGTTCTCGGCGCCGCCCGCCGACCCGGGCCCGGCCTCCGTCCCAGAAGCCGCCGCCGCCGCCGCTGCCGCCGCCGCTGCCGCCGCCGCCGCCGCCGCCTTCTTCCCAGACAACATCTCGGGCCGCCTGGCCGCCGCCGGCCGCAGGGGCCGCTCGGTCTGCCGCTCCGTGGGTCCGCAGCCGCCTAGCCTTCCCGCTCCGCACCTCACACGGTCGGGGAGACGCCAGACACCACCGCGTGCGCACGCGCCCTGCGCGCCCCCGCCGCGCCAGGACAAAAAGCCGCAGCTGTGCCCCTCTTCCCGGCCTCCTCACAGACACAGAGCAGCGTCCTGGAGGCTAGAGCG
The DNA here is from genome assembly GCF_943737965.1 of Phodopus roborovskii. Classification (NCBI taxonomy): domain Eukaryota; kingdom Metazoa; phylum Chordata; class Mammalia; order Rodentia; family Cricetidae; genus Phodopus; species Phodopus roborovskii. The sequence continues at coordinate 2,619,620 of NW_026126645.1, forward strand.
GAGCCGGAGCTCCGAGAGCGAGGCCGACGTAGAGCGCCCCCTGCGGTAGGGAGTCAACCAACACCATTAATTCTAACAAGGGTTGCATTATGGCGTTGTGGCTTACAGAGAGCTTACCACCTCTAAGTGAGACAGAGGAACACCAAGACGGATGACTTAACTAATGATGGCTTAATTATCCTACGCTGTGTTACTCATCTTTAGAGCACTTGCCTAGCATGTACATGGCCCTGGGTTATCCATAGTGCTGGGGGACTATAGAAAACTAACTTCTTAACTGCCCAACTTGGACTGGGAGAAAAACAAAGAGTGCTCAAATTTCCACAGTAATAAAATAGAGAGAAATAAGTAAATCATGGCTTGAGTCAAAGTACACTCTCTCTTGCCACCAAGCCTTGTTTATTTTGTTTCTTGGGTCAGCACACTATCTGCATACACACTCACACTCACACACACACACACACACCAGGCCTCCTCCGTGTCCCTCATCTTCAGGCATGTAACACTTCTTCTGCCTAAGTCAGTTCTTTCTAATGTTGTGGTGGTGGGTGTTTTATTCGTGGAATGTTGAGACGTATGGGGTATTGAGGACAGGTGATGTTGTGGGGATAAAATCACCAGGGAAGACTGTTCAGAAGTGAGTTTAAGCTACTAGAAAATCTTTATCAGCCTGCTGGCAATGACTGGGTGTTTGGGATCCCAGCAGTAGCCCTGAGCCTTTCTCAGGGTGAACATTCAAGCACAAAAACCATGTCCTGGATTGACATGCTTCAGTTAACAAGAACAGTTAGCCAGAAGCAGATCTACAAAAGCCAAAAAGCAAGGTTAGTACATTTCCCAAAACTATGGACTTTGATAGATTAGGCCTTTGTTTTAGTTTTGGCAGACAGTGCTTTCTGTGTGTGGAATTTTACAGCCTGAATGGTACTTTCTACCATGGAGTCAGTTATTTTAGGTAGGGCCCCAGGGGCTACTCAAGTCTGGTGCCCTGTTACACATAGTTTATTTAATTCTTCCACAGTGGGAAAGTTGACTGCAAAACAGTAGTTTGCTGGGAAGAAATTCCATACTGCAATTAGGGTGATGTCTACAGGGGTGTGTGTATTCATCAAAACTAATTGAACTACATGAACAGACCTTTTTAAAAAGCTATGTAAGAAAAAAATGTAATCAATACAACAAATGTCTCGCATGAAGTACATTGGCTTGACCAAAATCAACAACATCAGTGACTGTGATAGAATTATATTGAGGGAACGGAGATGAGTTTGTGGGTAAGAGATGAGAGCAATTTAGGGAAGGGTTAATAATATGGAGAAGGGTGCTTGGTGCTAGCTAAACCCTGCTCTCCCATCATAAAATACATCATATCCAAAAATGTAAGCACATTACTCTCCCTTCCCTCTGGGGCCTAGCAGCCACTCTTCTACTTCCTGCCTCTATAAATTTGAACTAGCTCACAGTTCAAGATACACCATCAGAATAGGGGAGTCACAACAGCTAGAGCAAACTGGCCTCCCCACATCCACAGTTAGGAAGCAGAGAGTGATGAATGTATGTGCTGCTCAGCTCCCTTTCTCCACCTTATACAGGAAAGGCTCTGCCCAGAGCTGCCCAGTCTTCCCACGTTAATGAACATAGTGAAAATACTCCCCTAGTGGCGAGTCTAGGTTCAGCCACAAACCCTGACCATCACTGTAGGCAGGCACTGTATCACTGAACTACGCCTCCAGCTCCCATTTGGTTTGATTTATCCATTCATTTATCAATGCAAAGTTTTTTGCTTCAAACTTTTGACTTTTATTCCTTCTCCTTATTTTTAAAAAGCTTTTAAAGCCAGGCATAATGGTTCATGCCTTTAGTCCCAACACTCGGGGAGACAGAAGCAGGTGGATCTTTTTTAGTTCAAGGCCAGCCTTGTCTACAGAGCTAGTGCCAGGACAGCCAGAGAAACCCCATCTTAAAAATAGGTAACTAAAAATTTTTTTAATGTGGTGTGTGTGTGTGTGTGTGTGTGTGTGTGTGTGTGTGTCTGTCTGTTGTAGCATAAGTATGGAGTCATAGGCAACTTGCAGGAGTCAGTTCTCCCCTTCCATAATGTGGATTAAACTCAGTTGTTCAGGTTTACCTACTGGGCCACTTCAATGATACACACACACACCTTTTTTTTTTTTTTTTTTTTTTTTTTTTTTTTTTTTTTTTTTTTTTGAGACAGGATCTTAGTGTCCTAAGATGCCCTTCAGCTTGCTGTATAATCAAGGATGGCCTTGAATCCCTAATCCTTTTACCTTCACCTGGAGTCACAGGCTATGCAACCTCACTTGGCTTTACCTCTTGTTTTTTTGTTTGTTTGGTTTAATTTTTCAAGACAGGGTTTCTCTATAGCTTTGGAGGCTGTCCTGGAACTCACTCTGTTGACAAGGCTGACCTCAAACTCACAGAGATCCACCTGCCTCTGCCTCCCGAGTGCTGGGATTAAAGGTGTGCACCAACGCCCGGCTACCTCTTGTTTTTTATGAATAATGTTGCTGTGGACATGGATGTATAATTATCGCTCCAAGTCCTTGCTTTTGAAACTGGTTCTGACAGGTACAGGCTTGCAACTGAGCCTGGACTTCAGTCAGAATTCAAGGTGATTTTGTAACTTAGTGAGGTAGCAGGGTGGAGAGATGGGGTTTGGGAATCCAATTCAGCTGGTAAAGTGCTCACTGCACAGGCTTGGGGACATGTGGTCAATCCCGGGAACCTATGTAAAAAAGCCAGATGTAGCTGTGTGCACTTATAATTCAGTACTGGGGAGGGAAAGACAGGCAGATTCCTGGGATTCTTGGCCACCAATCTACCTGATTGGAGAGGTCAGGTAAATGAGAAGATCCATTCTCATAAAGCAAGGTAGATGGCTCAAGGAATGAATGATACCCACGGTTGACCTCTGGCCTACACACACACACACACACACACACACACACACACACACACATAGGGGATATAGGTCAAACTGTAAAGCAATGGCCTAGCATGCATGAGGGCTTAGGTTAAATCTCCAGTATTGTAATAAATAAGTAAATAAACAATGGTGTAATTATGTTTAATTTTTTTTAAAGGATCATCCTCCCAATTCTTTTAGGGAATTCTCAAAGTGGGGCAGCTAATTTATCCACTTTTAAAAAGTTAGCATCTGCCAGGCATGGTGGCACATACCTATAATCCCGGCACACGGGAGCCTGAGGCAGGACGGCCACACATTCTAGACTAGCCTGGCTGCATAAAAATATCGATTTCAACAAATAAAACAAAAAAGTCAGTGTCTTAGTTAGGGTTACTCTTGCTGAGATGAAACACCATGACCAAAAGCAACGTGGGTAGGAAAGAGTTTATTTGGCTTATCCTGCCACATCACTGTTTATCACTGAATGAGGTCAGGAGAGGAACTCAAATTGGGTAGGAACCTGGAGGCAGCTGCTGATGCAGACAGAGGCCCAGGAAAGGTGCTGCTTACTGGCTTGTTCTCTGTGGGGTGCATTCTTATAGAACCCAGGACACCAGCCCAGGGATGGCACCACCCACAATGGGCTGGTCCCTCCCCCATAAGTCACTAATTAAGAAAATCCCTTCCAGATTTGTTGCTTACTGCTTAATCTTCAGGAGGGATTTTGTTTTTGTTTTTTGTTTGTTTTTTTGAGACAGGGTTTCTCTGAGGCTTTGGAGCCTGTCCTGGAACTCGTTCTTGTAGACCAGGCTGGCCTGGAACTCACAGAGATCCACCTGCCTCTGCCTCCTGAATGCTGGGACTAAAGGTGTGTACCACTACTGCCCAGCAAGGAAGCATTTTCTTAATTGAGGTTCCCTCCTCTCAGAAGACTTTAGCTTGTGTCAGGTTGACATAAAATTATCCAGCACAGTTAGCAAACTTGTACCTAAACTTTACAGAGTAAGGCCACTAATCAACATTAAGAAGTTACTTAAGGGCTGGGGAGGTGGTTCCATCTGTAAAGTGCTCAGCATGAAAGCACAAGGACGTGAGTTCAATTCCTAGCACCCCTGTAAAAAGTTAGGTGTGGTGGTGTACACTCAGCACTGTGGAGGTAGAGACAGGGGAATCCCTGGGGCTTGCTGGTCAGCCATTCAAACCAAATTAGTGAACCCCAAGTCCCAGAGAGAGACCCAGGTGATGGTGGTGCATGCCTTTAATCCCAACAGTCAGGGAGCAGAGGCTGGAGGATCTCTGTGAGTAGATCAGGCCAGCCTGATCTACAAGAGCTAGTTCCAGGACAGGCTCCTAAGCGACATAGAGAAACCCTTATTGAAAAAATTAACAAAAACAAACAAAACCTAAAATAAATAAATAAGGTGGGTGGCTCCTGAGGAACAATAGCCAAGGTTTGTTCTCTAGCCTCCACATACACACACAAATAACTAAAACCGAAAATAAGCAGAAGTACCCACTCGGTAGATAAAGACACTTGTTGACAAGCCTGGCAACCTGGGTTGGATCCCTGAGACCCACATGGTAGACTGTTCTCATGCATTCACACATACACAAACAACAAATACATGTAATTTTCAAAGTAAATCAAGTATATGACCTCCATGGACTTATTGACAGTATGTTAGCATGACTATGAAAGTGCACACAGCACTGTCTGCCTTATCTCCATGGTATGGATAAGTTTTCTTCGATGTCTCTCCCTTTATGAGAACAGGTGGTCTGTGGCATTGACTGTTTTGTTACAGGGCGCACCCAGAAATGTTCAATGAGGGAGGTACATCACTTGGCTGCCACCAGGAGGTCCTGAGATGGTGCCTGCAAGCTGCCTGCCAGAGAGCCTGGCACACAGTGGGCCCTTAAGACATAGGGGTACTTATTGTTATGCGACAGCCAGGGTGGGGTGGGGGTGGGGAGCTGGTTATGAATCAGAGGAGTGGGTGGCTGTGCCTCCTGTCATGGAGGGGACTTCAGCAGGGGGCTTGGGCCTGTGCCCCTCTGTGCCATAATGCTGAGTGACTTGGTATTTCTTCTTAGGAGTTTCCATGGCTTTCTTGCTTCTTCTGGTGCCATAGGAGCAGTTTTGGCCTGGCTGATAAGCTTTAAACCAGTCCTGCTTGGCTTCCTCTTCCTTCTGCTATTGCTCAGCAACTGGCTGGTCAAACATGAACTCCGTCAGGCTCCTTCCCATTCCCGGACGGTAAGCAAGAAAGTGCTTAGCTTCAAATGCAGGTTGTGAGACTCTCAGAGATGGACTGGGGATGGGGTGGGGGGCTCAGAGGTTAATGGGAGAATGAATGCCTGATACTGAGACCTTGCTCCTGTCTTATATACCTCTCTAATGCTGGGATTAAAGGCCTGTGGTCCCAGCTGCTGAGATCACCTTTGTGCAAGCTGTTTCTCTTTAGGACTGGATCAATCTTGTGTAATCTGGATGGCCTTAGACTCACAGAGAGCCATCTACCTCTTAATCCTGAGTCCTAGGATTAAAGGTCACCACCTAGCTTTCTGACTTCTGGGATTAAAGGTGTGTGCCTGGTTTCTATGGCTTGTGGCTGACTTTTTGCCTGAGGAGGCAAGCTTTAATAAATCATAAATAATATATCACCATAAGCACATATGACCAGGAAGTGAAAAGGAGCTCTGGGAAACGAACCAGGGTTCCATGACCCCCTTTGAAGGCATGCCTGTGAAGTTCCCTCTCTTAAGTGGTTTTACCACTTCTCAAATACACCAGGGACTGGACTGAGGCTTTACTTTAACTCATGGGCCTTTGGGAGGCATTCTGGATCCTCACTATAACAGATGTTTTATGCTAGGAAGGGCTGTAACCAAGTAAGAACAGTTTTTGATTGTGTGTGTGTGTGTGTGTGTGTGTGTGTGTGTGTGTGTGTGTGTGTGCTGTGTAGGAAGGGGGGCCATTATTTAGCAGCTTCTCTGGCCCCCATGTCAGGAAATACTAGTATCACTTTCTACCCCTTTGCCACAACCTAGAATATATCCAGATATTGCTTGGAAAAGGCAAAATGGCATCTTATTTAAAACAAATGAACATGTTAGAGAGATGGCTCATTCTTTAAGAGCACTTGTTGCTCTTGCAGAGGACTCAGATCAGTTCCCAGCATCCACATGGTGCCTCACAACCATCAGTAAGGTGATCTGATGCCCTCTCCTGGACTCTGCTGGTGCTGCATGCACATGTTACACAAACATACATGTAGGCAAAACCACCCATACACACAAAATAAGAATAATGTGGGGCTGGAGTGATAGCTTAGTGATTAAGAGCATTTGCTGTCCTTGCAGAGGACCTGAGTTTGGGTTCCAGCGCCTACATGGTGGCTTACAATTGCTTATAACTCCAGTTCCAGGGATCTAATGCCCTAGGATAAGGCCCACAGGCACTCATATGGTGACTCAGCCATCCATAATTCCAGTTCCATGGGACCCAATGCCCCCTCCCGATCTCCTTGGGCACATACATAAAGACAAAACACTCAAACATAAAGTAAATAAATATATATCTAAAAATAAAATAAAATAGTTTTAAATTAAAAGGGGACACATGAGGGCTAGAGATATGTCCCAGTAGGCAAAGCACTTTCTGTCAAATGTGAGGACTGGAATTGGATGCTCAGTACCCACTTAAAAGCAAGTAGGTGGACAGGGCGGTGGTGGTGCACACCTTTAGTCCCAGCACTGGGGAGGCAGAGGCAAGCGGATCTCTGTGAGTTCAAGGCCAGCCTGGTCTACAAAGCTACACAGAGAAACCCTGTCTCTAAAAACAAAACAAAACAAAAAGCAATTAGGTGTGAGGTCCACCTGTAATCCTAGGCTGTGGCAGGTAGGGATGGAGGGTCCCCACAGTAGGCTGACTAACCAAAACAGAGAGTCCTGGGCTCAGGGAGAACCCTTCCTCATATATAGGGCAGAGAACAATTGAGGAAGACACCCAACATCAGCCTGGAGCCTCTTCACACATGAACACACATGCTCATACACATTCCAGCATGCAAACACACAGGCACACCATCCCAATATACATTTGAAAAAGGGAAAATGCATTAAAGCACTGAATGCCAAATTCAGGACTTTAACTGAGGAAGTGATGTTTGGGGGAAGGGAACTCTGCGGGGAGAAATTCACAGAAACTTTAATTCTATTTGTGAAATGTCCTCCCTCTGCCCTCTTCTCTCCCCCTTCCCTGCTGTCCCTTCTTAATCTCTCCCTGCTCTCCCACTGAATCGCATCCCCAGTACTTTACTTGATTTCTTTTTCTTTTTTAGCCTTTTTTTTTTTTTCTGTTTTTCAGTTTGAATGCTCTGCATGCATGCATGCCTGCATATTAGAAAAGGACACCAGGTCTCATTATAGGTGGTTGTGAGCCACCATATAGGTGCTGGGAGTTGAACTCAGGACCTCTGGAAGAGCAACCCAGTGCTCTTAACCATTGAACAATCTCTCCAGCCCACCCTTTATTTGATTTCTTAAGTTTACACGAGAAAGGTGGGAATTTGGCATAATATTTACTGGTTCCCCCAACCCACATCTTTTTACTTTGTTTTTTGAGGTAGGGTTTGATATATCCCAGGCTGACTTTGAACCCCTAATCCTTCTGCTTCTATCTCCTGAGTGCTAGAGTTATAGGTGTGTGTGTCACCACAACTAGATTATATACTGCTAGAGTTCAAACTCCAGGACTTTAGTTAGTTATGCCAAGCAAAAGCCCAGCAACTGAGCTAGATCCCGTCCTGAAATAATTAGTTTTAAAGTATTTCTTTCTGTTTTTGTTTGTTTGTTTGAGGCAGGGTTTCTCTATGTCACAGCTCTGGCTGTCTTGAAACTCATCTGTAGACCAGGCTGGTCTCAAACTTAAAGATCCTCCTGCCTCTGCCTCCCAAGAGCTGGGATCAAAGTGGTGAGCCATCACCACCACCCGACTAAAGTATTTCTTAAGACCACCAGTTTGGGCTGGCAAGATGGTTCGGTGGGGAAAGGCACTTGCTACCAAGCCTGATGATCTAAGTTAGAATTGACTTATACACACATACTCTGAATAAATAAATAAATAAATAAATACATGTGTCCAGTTTTTAAAGACCAGTAGTTTGTAGCTTAATCCAAAGGGGGTATGTTGCTATAAACTGGAGGGAGGGCACATGAGAACTTGTGAGGACTGAATGCTGAGTATGTCTAGAGACCACTAGGATGCTGTAGTTTGAGGTTTTACTGATTCTGGCAAAATGCTCCAAAAGAAATTGGAAAATAAAGATTTTGGAGACAGACATATACATATGTATGCTAATGGCATTAATTTTTTTCTTTAGTGTGTGGCTAACCTTGAGGCACATTGCATGTTGGGATGACAGTCTGAAGGAGTCAGCTCTCTTTTCACTGTGTGGGTCCTGGGGGTCAGACTCATCATGACCCGCTTGCTAGCAAGAACCTTAACCATTGAACCATCTTGTCCACCCAGGGTGATGGGAGATGTCATTCTGTAAATATGTTTCTCGTATTGGTTAATGAATAAAAACACTGTTGGCCAATAGGAAAGCAAGATAGGCAGGACTAGGAGACTAGGAGGAGAGAGGAGGAGATTCATCATGGAGAAGAGAGAGCAGAACGCTGGCCCCTCTCTCCGGTAAGATGAGACCATGTAGAAATACTTAGATTAATAGAAATGGGTTAATATTAAAGACAGAGCTAGTCTATAAGAAACAAGTAACTGGCCAACAGCATTATATCAACTACAGAGTCTCTGTGTTATTTGGGGCTGGTGCGGCTCTGGGACCAGGCTGGCGGAAAAACCTTACTCATAACACCAGGGCTTTGTGTCTTCTACAACCAGCAGACCATTCCTATGAAACAAACACAACCATGGGTGTTAGACCTTTGGAGAAGGAAGTGTTGGCTGTAGGTTGATAAGAAAGTGACTTTCCCTCACTGGACCCCAGTTTTCCCAACCACAAATTATGGCAAAGATGCTCTCATCTTGGCAGAGGGCCTGAGAATTGATAAAATGGCCCGAAGGGCTGGGAATGTAGCTCAGTAGGTCGAGCCTAACATACATGAAGCCCTGGGGGTTCCCTCCCAAGCACTGTATAAGCTAGATGTACAGATGTACATGTGTAAGCCCAGACCTGGAGAGGTAGAGGCAGGAGGATGCGGAGTCCAAGGTTATCCTGGGCTATGTAGTGAGTTCCAGGCCATCCTGCGCTAAATGAGATTCTGTCCCAGAGATGAAAAATAAAATTAACCTGGCCTGGAGCAAATGTTCTGTGTTGGAAGGAATTATCATTATGAATTGACTCTTTCCTTCAGATGGGGCTCTTAGGAGGTGGCAGAAAAAATGGCTCCAGAATTCAATCCTAACAACAATGTTATGAACAAGAAAGAGCTGGAGAAAATGAATGCTTGCTTCTCCCTCCAGGGTATTGTCCTTGAACGGCTGTTGTTCAATGAGATGAAGCTGAAGGTCTTGGAAAATCAGATGCTCATCATATGGAATAAAATGAATCGGCAGCGTCGCCGGTGGAGCAGCAGACACCAGAACTTCTCCAGGAGGCTGCACAGGACAAGAAGGAATGGCTCTGCTTTCTCCATCATCTCTAACTATGCTACCAATAGCCCTAGTGAATGTAATTGAAATGGGATAGCCTCTACTGATGTGATCTTCACCCAGTGTATGAGTCTGGTTTTGTTGTTGTTGCTGCTATAACAAAAGATCTGAGCCTGGGAACTTATAAAGAAGTTTGGTTTAATTTATAGTGGAGGTTCAAGACTGTGAAGCTAGCAGTGGCTGTTTGTGAGGGCTTCAAAGAGGATTCAAAGAGGACAGCATCACAGTGTGTTTGTGTGTTGTGTTTGTGTGTGTGTGTGTGTGTGTGTGTATGTGAGAGAGAGAGAGAGAGAGAGAGAAATAGGCAGACAGAGACAGACAGGCAGACAGAAATCACTTGGTGAGAAAGGAAGTAAAAGAGAGCCAGGAAAGCCAAAGCTGCTTTATAAAAACTTCTCCTGCATTAGGGATGTAGCTCAGTGATAGAGCACTTGCCTAGGATACACAAGGTCTTGGGTTCAATCCCCGGTATTTCCAAAATAAACAAAGCAAAACAACACTCTTTTTGGCTCATCAGGTTAAGACACTTCCCTCGCACCAAGTTACCCTGGCAACCTGAGTTCAATTCCTAGAACTCACTTAGTTGGGGAAGAAAACTGACTCCTGCAAATTGTCCTCTAACCTTCACACTTGTCACAAACATACACATGAACATGTACCCAAAATAATAAATAAATAAAATAAAAACAGCAAATGCCTTCTCTCCTTCTCTTGAGGTAACCAGCCCAGTCCCAGACTGTTGCTGTAAAAAAGAAAAGAAAACATAACAAAATCCATGATTCAAAGCAATCTGGAAAGGAAAAGGTTTATTTGGCTTACAGGTTATATCATCAAGGGAAACTAAGGCATGAACTCAAGAAACTCAAGATCTGAAGCACAGACCATGGAGGAATACTGCCTACCGGCTCAGTCAACCACCTTTCTTTTTATTTTATTTTTTCTTTTGAGACAGAGTCTCACCATATAGACCCAACTGGCCTGGAACTCACTCTGAAGACAAGGCTGGCTTCAAACTCACAGAGATCCACCTGCCTCTGCTTCCTGCGTGCTGGGACTAAAGGCGTGCGCCGCCACATCTAGTCCTTAACTACCTTATAAAGCCCAGGCCTACTTCCCAGAGATGCTGCCCACAGCCAGCCTGGCCCTCTTACATCAATTAGCAATTAAAACACACACACACACACACACACACACACACACACACACACATGAAAATAATGAACAAAAAATGCCCATGAACCAATCTGGTAGAGATAATTCCTCAGTTGAACCCATGTCCTCCAGAAGAGCAGCCAGAGCTCTAAACCACTACAATCTCTCCAGCCCATGCTTTGATAGCTATATTCTTGTATATTAGTCTAAATAAATGAAAGAAAGGTTTACAAGTTATGAATGGAGCCTGGGAATTAGCTTGGTTGGTAGAGTGCTTTGTTACAAGTAGGTTTTTCCTGCTGGCCTGGAGCCACGGCAGTGCCAGCCCCAGACAACACACAGAGACTCTGTATTAGATATAAATGCTGTTGGTCAGGTACTTGTTTCTTATAAGTTAGCTCTATCTTATTAACCCATTTCTATTAATCTAAGTATTTCCAGGTCTCATCTTACCGGAGAGTGGGCCTGGACCTCAGTTCTCTCCAGTCTCTCCATGCTGACTCCTCCTTACTACTTCTTTTCTCCTCCTTGTCTCCTAGTCCCTCCTATTTTGCTTTCCTATTGGCCAACAGTGCTTTATTCATTAACCAGTATAAGAAACATATTTACAAAATGACATCTCCTATCATCTCTTTTCTGTCTAAATAAAAAGAAGGATTTTAACCTTAATATAGCAAAATATATCACACAACAGTTATCAAATAAGAATCACAGTTAACAATATTTAGTCCATTAATATTTAGTAAGATTTAAGAAAATATTCCATCATCTATTCTATCTTTGTGAGTCTAAAGTCCTATATGTAACTTATCTTTAATCCTAATTAAGGAAAACTATAACCATAACTATCTGTCTTCAACTCCATCAAAGACCACAGAAGGATAATATATAAACTCTAGAAATGACAGAGACAACTCACTGCCTGGCCAGTCACCCGAAGTTCTTCTGTAATCTTCCATCTTCAGCCCATAGGCCATAGTGTGTCTGGCAGACTCCTCAGCAAAGCAGGAAAGTTTAACTGTCTTCTTGTATTGGCAGTTTGTCAGTCATTTTTCTTCGTGTGTGTGTATGTGTGTGTGTGTGTGAGAGAGAGAGAGAGAGAGAGAGAGAGAGAGAGAGAGACGGGGGGGGGGGGGGGGGGGGGAAGAGCATTCTTGTTTCATGGGTACAGAGCCTGAAGAGCAATTCTCCAGTAAAAAACATGCGGAAGCTGACCGAGATTTTACCCACGTGTATCTGCTGCCACCTAGTGGTGATATTGCTGTATGACATGGTATGATTCTCTTCTGGCTGAATTGGGAATAACCCTGGCTTGCAGGTGAAAAATTGCTGGTCTGGAGTTAAGTATCCAGAGCTGATCCCAGCACTTGGGAAGCAGAGGCAGTCGGATCTCTGTTGGAGACCAGTCTGATCTACAAGAGCTAGTTCCAGGACAGGCTACAAAGTTACACAGAAAAACCTTGTCTCAAAAAACAAAAACAAAGGTAAGTAAGTATCCAGGAGGATATCCAGAAGGGGAGGCTTGCAGGCTCCTGCAGCGAGTTGTCTGACTCAGATCATCAGCACTATCTTTGACATGCTGTCTTTGCCCTGGGGGACCTCATGGTCGGTCAGATGTGGGGTAAGGAAGGCGTTCCTAGGGGGCTGCTGTGCTCCAACTTCAGCCTCACACTTCCTGGGAACTTCACATCTCTGAATGGGAAGTGCGACAATGTAGATCCCACTTTGTGCAACTGCCATGCAGGTCAAAGACACAGACAGGGGCCTTTAAGATGGCTCAGCAGGTCAAGGTGCTTGCCACCAAGCCTGAGGACCTGAGTTCAATCCCTGAGACCCACACAGTGGAAAGACCAGCTCTTGCAAGTTGTCTTCTGACATTCCAGAAATTCCATTAAAAACAAAACAAACAAACAAACAAAAAAAACAAAACAAAACAAAAACAAAAAAACCTAAAGTCAGCCTTAGGGCAGGTCCGGGGTTTGATACCAAAGCCAATGCACGAGAGCCAGCCTTGGCAGAGCGGTCCCTGGGAGCCAGGTCCCAGGATCCTTGCTTTACAATCATCGTGCTGCTTAACTAGGTATGGTTATTATTGTTCTCATTTACAGAGACACCAAGAGAGCGTGCCACTCCAGGTCACCATGGTGCTTCTGAGAATTTAATAGGAAGGTGGCACCCTATGCTCCTCAGAGGTGACTAGTGAACTAGCTTTCAAATGGGTCTTAGGGCCTGTGGGTCACATCATTTTTTGTCACTTCTTTTCTACCCTGGGTCCGCAGAGATTCCTGGAGAGAGAGCTCATACACACACACACACACACACACACACACACACACACACACACACCAAACTATAGCTTCTGAGGCCACATGGAGTATGCAGCAATCTGACACTTCTGCCCAGCTTACCTGCTGCTGGGGCTTCTGGGAGCTAATCCTCTAGGCAGAGGGCAGAGGGATTAGCACTGGAGAAATGAGGTCCACATCTGTCACCACTGGGCATTTGGGTAAAAGCCCATGCTGAGAACCCAGGAGGACTCTTCTGTCTCTTGGAACACAGGGAACCCTGTGAAAGACCTGCATTGTGGGCCTATTGTTCTTCTGGAAGTGGGTAAGATGTGAGAATCGTGGGCTGGGCAGGTCATTGTGAGGCAGCCTGGGGTGGGGATCCGGAATTAAATGCCTGGATCTGTTGGTAGATTGTCTGAGGTAGAAGGGTTTGGGAGAATGTAGGTCTTCCAGTGGGAAAAATGGCACTTCCAGGATGAGGCTTCTGAGATTCAGAAGTAAGGAACCCCTTTCCCCAACATCCAAATCTTACCTTTTTTTTCTAGCTATTGTGTGTTCCCCTCTTGCCCCAGGACAGTTTTTTTTGTTTGTTTGGTTTTTTTTTTATATATGTAGGAGAGCGTTGCCTACATGTGTGTTTGTGTCAGATGCCCTGGAACTGGGGTTACAGACAGTTGTGAGCTTGGATGAAGGGAATTGAACCTGGGTCCTCCAGAATAGCAGTCAGTGATCTTAACCTCTGAGCCACCTCTCCAGGCCCTGTCTCCCCACCACTCCCACCTCCCTTTGTATTTGCTCCTCTCTCTCTCTGTTTCTTGCCCACAGAGTCTCTTGGGCTACAGGCCAGAATCCTCAAGGAGCAGGAATCTTCTATGCCTTGGGGAGGATGAAGACTCGGGTGAGGCTCAAACCGGAAATCACACATGTCTTTGTCAGCATCCCTGTTCCTCCCCAGCCACCTGTTCAGTGCCTCTACCCTCCTTCCCACCATGGCTGCTCCACCTGCACCCCTCACCAGAGCCTCCGTCCTTACCTGTGTCTCTGTGGAGCAATCACAGCAACTGTGACAGCTGTGCTAACACTTGTTGTTGTTACATGACTGCTCATTGGTCCCTGCTTTCTGCACAGCTTTCTAAGGGATTCAATCATCTGCTTTCCAGGGGGAGGGGCAGTGGTCAGGCTCCAAGAGGTAAAGTCATTTGTCCTAAGATTTCCCTTTCAGTGGGGCTCGGGATATCTTGATAAGCACATGTGAGGTGAGGTGAGTTGAGGGCATCAGAGCCAGACCAGGTGTGTAGGGCTGATGAGGCACTTACCCTGGGGAGACCCTTGGCTTCACGGGGCAGCATTGCAGCAAGCATACCTTCCTCTCCTTGCTCATCCTAGAGTTCATGACCCATGTCTTTGCTTCTCTAGGCCTGCCACCAGCCCTGTCTCCTAAAAGGGAAAAAGAAATGGTTTTTTCGGGCCCTCAGTGGCTTCCTCTTCCTGTTCTCAGTGGCCATGACTGGCTGCTTCCTGTGGCAGTACCACCTCCCCAAGCTGCAGACTGGTGAGTGAAGAAAGCCACTCACTTCCAGTCGGAGGGCATGGGTCCCTGCTATGTCTGGAGCAGCCAAGGATGTGGGGTGAAGGAGCACAGAGGTCTCTTCACTCCGAGTCACACTGTTCATCTCTGGTCTCAAGAGCTCTCTGGGCTTGGTCAAGCTCTTATAAACAGAGTGAAAACCCAATTGCCATCAGAGTTCATCCAGCCTAGGGGCCAACTCAGGGTCCCTGAGAAGCTCAAACAGAGGCTGGTGAAAGGCCCTTGCCAAATAGCTTGAGTTTGATCCCCAGAACCCATGTCAAGGTTGAAGGAGAAAATCCATGAACTTATTCTGACCTCCACATGCATGCACATGACCTGTGTGTGTGTGTGTGTGTGTGCGCGCATACTAATTTAGAATTTTAGTTTTAAAAAGCAAAGTTTAAACAGTGCTTCCCTTGCTCTGTGGGCTTGCCTGACCCTTGCCCCTTTCAAAGACCCCCTCATTCCATCTAGGACTCCAGAGGGGTAGGTCACAGATGGATACCATCCTCTGTTGCCATAGCATCCAGCAATCCAGCACCCCAAGTCTCTACTGCATTAAAGAGCAGCTTCTCCCGGTCCTGTCATTCATATTGCCAATGTCAGTGCTCAGCAAGATGCCCAGGGCTCCATGGCCCCAGGAAGCCTTCCCAGACACAGCCCCTCTTACTGTCTCTCCAGGGTCTCCATCCCCCACCCCAGTCCTTTCTGGGGTAAATTCCTTTTCAAGGGGCTTCTTTGTTGCTTAAGCAAATAGGCCATAGCTGGCAGGCTGTTCAGGGCCACTATTCTCAAACTACCAAGCTGTGATGGACAGGTGGTACTATAAGTCCACAAAATGAATTTGTAGTGGGGAAACTTCAAGACATTTGACATCTGAACTGAGCTGTGTGAGCAGATCCAATGGGCATAGTCAGTGTCAACCCACTGTAAACTTTCCAGAGGCTGGGTAGACCAGATGGCTCATCGAATAAAGCTACTTGTCACCAAGCCTGATGGCCTAAACTTGATCCCTAGAACCCACATTATGGAAAAAAGGGAAAATTCCTACAGGTTGTCCTTTGACCTCCACAGCCATGCTGTGGCAACCCCCCAGTCCCACTTAAATGCTGGAACTTTCAGGTCCTACCCAGATTTGCTGATTCCACCATGCCTTTTGAGACATCCCCCAGGTGCTATCTGTGTGTCTGGCTACAGATGCCAGACCCACCCAGGTCCCAAACTGACAAAGCTAAGGCTCTATTTAAGACTTCTACTCCAATGACCAACCACCCATCATCTATTTATCTGTCTAAAGAATAAACCACCCCAGGGACTAGGGGCGCAGCTTAGTGTCAGCACTTGCCTACAGTGTGCAAGGCCCTAGGGTCTATCTCAAGCACCACAAGGGAATAAACAAACATATCAAACTCACCAGCTGATAATTTCTCAGGGTTCTGAGGGGCTGGCTGACAGTTCTACTGCTGCTGATCTAATCTGCTTTCTTCAAGGAGGTATGAAAGATACTTGATATTGGAGCCTCCCTATGGTTTTGTGCTCTCAGGGATAATTTCCCAGATTTGTCCGTGTGATGATGGCCACTCCTTGGATAAAGACAGATGAGACTTACCCTGTGACCAGTGTTTACATTCAGTTCTGGGAACAGAATAAACTGTTCCTGCTGCTTCAGGCCTGAAGTCCACCTGCGGTTTCAACACCCAAACATAGAAAACTATCTTGAGGTATAGATGGGTAGATGGGCAGATGGATGAATGGATGGGTAGAATGGATGGATGGAATGGATAGATGGATGAATAGATGGATGAGGCTGAGCCTGTGAGGAGAAAGGGGGGCTTAGGACTAGTAGTTGAGACTTGAAGAGGCTCAATCCTAAAGGTGACACTATGCCTTGGCCATTGGTCTCTTGGCTGGCCCATGTCTGAACATTTCCTGGGAAGGCTCCTGCTGGTTGGAGGGTGTTCCCCAAGGCATGGCTCTGGCCTTTGCTGCAGCCTTGCTATCTTCTAAGATGTCCCTTTGCCCTTGACCTGACCTCTTCTGTATTCACCTCTTGATATGCCCTCCAGGTTCCTTGAAGCCAGAGGTGACCCCAGCCCCAGTGAAGATGTGTCCCCAGCACCCCGAGCTTGTGCCTCTGGCTCATCCCCTCCCAGTGCTGAAGGAAGCCTTGGAGAAGGTTAGTGATAGCCCAGGAGATTACTGGTAATGTGGTAAAGCTTGGTAGAGGAGGGAGTGTTCTCTCTCATTCACTCATTCATTCACTCAATGTACTTGGCTTTTTTGGTTGTTTGTTTTTTGTTTGTTTTTTGACATGTTTTCTCTGCATAAGAGCCCTGGCTGTCTTGGAACTTGTCTTTATAGACCAAACTGGCCTTGAACTCATAGGTATGGACCTGCTTCTGTCTCCTGGGTGCTGGAACTAAAGGTGTGCACTGCCATATCCAGCTTTCAACACAAATTTCTTGAGTTCCTGTTCTGTGCCTAGAATTCTTGTGCTTGGGAGGCAGAGGCAGGAGGATCACTGCAAGTTTGAGGTCAGCTTGGACAACATTGTGAGTTCTAAGACAGAAGGGGGTAGGGAAAGACTGACTCCTATTCAGTCTATTAGGTGAAGGAAGCAGCTAAGATAATACATATTTCTGACTCAGGGGCAAGAGTGAAGATTAGGAGCCTGGGGTGGTGGACCACACCTTTAGTCCTGACACTCAGGAAGCAGAGGCAGACAGATTTCTGAGTTCAAGGCCAATCTAGTCTACAGATCAAGTTCTGGGATAGCCAGGGCCAAAAGAGAAACCCTGTCTTAGGAGGGGGAAAAAAAGAGTGAAGATAGGGTTTCTATTGCTGTGAAGAGACACCATGACCACAGCAACCCTTATAAAGGAAAACATTCAATTGGGTAGTTTATAGTTTCAGAGGTTTAGGCCATTATTGTCATGACTAGACATGGTGGCTTGCAGGCAGACGTGGTGCTGGAGAAGTAGCTACATCTTGATCTCATAGGCAGCAGGAAGTAGTCTGAGACACTAGGTGTAGCTTGAGCATATGATACCTCAAAGCCTACCCCCACAGTGACATATTTCCTTCAACAAGGTCATACCTATTGCAACGAAGCCACACCTCCTACAAGTGCCACTCCCTGTGAGCCTACAGAAACCAATTACATTCAAACTGCCACAATTAGGAAAGTTTTGCGGACTGTGGGGCTCAGGTGTGTGAAGCCTTTGGAGGTTGTCAGGGCCCTGTAGGGCCAAGGCTGAGATGAGGACAGGCAGGGGAATAAAGAAGCTTGAAGGATGTAGGAGTATACCCAAACAAGGGGCCAACATATGAAAAGGCCCAGAAGTAGTGGAGTGAACACAGGACACATAGAGAGGTGGGGAGAGATGAAATGGGAGAGTGACAGGGTCCACTGTAATATGGTCTTGTAACATGTAACATGCATAGGTGTACACACATACACAGGTATACATGCACCGGGCCAGAACTTGCCCCACTTCAGGATGGCTCTCCTTGGTGCCACTCAGATTCTGCCCTGTGGGTCACTCACCTCAGGAGAATAGAGACAAAGGGATCAGAGCCAAAAACATCTGGGCAGCTGTGCGCTGACGAGAAGCAGAAGGAAAAGGGTGACAAGTTCATAGAAGTTTTATACCCAAAGATAAATAATAGCGACTTTTCCAGTGTTGTCAGTGACGTATTGTTTTTTATTCCTGGACAGAGTTGCTGTTCTTACTTCCTGTTACAGAACAAGGGAAGGCAGCCCATTCCCAGACAAAGAGTCTCAGAAGACACTTTGAGACAAACATGCTTGGGTCCAAAATAGGGGTGGGGGAGATAACCCCACTTCTACAGTAGCTACAGTGAACTCAAATAGCACATGACAATTTACCAATATAACTTACATCACAGGGTCACAGGGCTCGAGTGACAAAGCAGCCTCTTCCCACTGAGCACTGTGGTATCAGTCAGGCTGTGCCACCCCTTTGTATGCATGTCCAGGGAATCCCTGACTACATGGGTAAACTGAGGACCCCAAAGACCGACTTAGAGCAAGTGAGAATTATGGAAACCGCTTAGCAAGGGGCAGGTGAAACCACAAGGCAAGGTAGGTGTCTGGTAGCTGATTAAGTAGAGGGGTTTGGGAGATGGCTCAGTGGTTTGTGCAAATATGAGGACCAGAGTTCAGACCCTCCACATGGATGTAAACTCTAGGTACATGTGGCCTGTCTATAATCCCAGCACTTGGGTGGAGAAAGGTTTCCCTTAGACAAAGATGGCTAGCTAGACTACCTGAATTGGTGAGTTCTGGTTCAAGTGAGATACCCCGATCCAATATATAAAGGTGAAGAGTGTTTCAGACACCCAATGTCAATTTCCAGCTTCCATATCACTTGCACACATGTGCACTCCTCCCATGTGCGCACGCACACACACACACACACACACACACACATACACACACACACACACACACACACGAGTCCTATGTCCAAACATGTGGGAGGGAAGCTGCTGAGAGAATGGGTCCTCATGGGGCACGGCTGGGGTTACAAGGTCTGGAGGCTCCTAGGGTACTGTGGGGGTGCCTCTGTGGGGACAGGTGGCTATGCGAGGAAGGGGCAACAGCTGTCACTGCACCCACATTCTGAGTGCCTATTCTTCCACAAGGTGGATGGAATTCTACGCAAGGCAATGTTGGCCCCAGGCCTGGCTGCCATGTCTGCCCTTGTCATCCACAATGACACTGTGCTCTGGACTGGGAACTTTGGAAAGAAGAATGGCTCAGATCCAAATTCTGGAACCCCTAACGAGTATACCATGTACCGGTTAGTGGGGTGACCTCCAGGGTCCCAGAGGGGATGAGCAGGATGGCAAGTCAGGCAGATGTAGGAGGCAGGGACATTCAAGAGAAAGGTGTGGCTGGGGTCTCAGCTGCCTGGGCCCGTGGCTCAGTCCTGGTAACTCTACAGAAGAGGAGACAGAGGTCCAGAGAAAACCAGGAAGTATGAGTGCCCAATGTCACACCCCAGGGACCACGGGCCACATGAGAAAAGGATCCATCTCCTCACTTCTCAATGTGCCACCCAAGAGTGATAACTAACCAGCTCCCAGCCCTATGAGTCAGTGGCACTGGCCCAGATGGAAGTATCTGGGGATACTTGGCTACATGCCCAGAGACTCTCTTCTCAGGTGCTGTCTACAGAGTCCTCATAGCTGCAACAATGGACACATTTGATCCCAGGGATGCTGTGGGGGCTTCAGAGGTCTGATGGGATTTAGCCTTTACACTGCACCTTTGTGGTGCTAGACACAGGGCCCAGAGTTCTATTTGCCTCACTTACTGTGTACTCATCATCTGTTTGCCATGCTGAATGCTCTGTGAATGCACACACACACACACACACACACACATGCATGCACACACGTACATACATGTGTATGCATGTGCTCATGCACACACATGCATGCTTTTGCACACACGCACACATACACATTTCCACCCCCATTATACTCCATGAAACCAACAGTTAAACTCTCAGAAAGGTCTAGTAACTTACCCAAGGACACACAGTGAGAGACTCACTAAATCCAGGTCTGCCTCCATACAGGTGGGGCTTGGTAAAAGGTTTAGTATGGGGCAGGCACTGAACTGTCTATCCTATCCCAGCTTCTGGTACATTCTACACATCTCAAGGCTCTCTACAGAGGCTGGGGATTCAGCTGGAGTTGCAGACTAGGGCAGAACTATTGAATATGAGAAGCTGGAGGCTGGGCACAGGGTGGGGAATAGGCTGTGAGGTTAACAGGTTGCCCTCTGCACTCCTATACCCCAACAAAGGATTGCCAGCATCTCCAAGATCTTCCCAGTGCTTATGCTGTACCGCCTGTGGGAGGAGGGCATCGTGGCCTCCTTGGATGACCCTCTGGAGCGCTATGCCAGCACCTTCTCCATCAACAACCCATTGGGCAAGTCCCAAGACCCTGAACCACAGGGACCAATGGGGGAATATGAAGAGATGGGCTCCCTCCCAAGGCCTTCTTCTGTCACTCTCCGGAGGATGGCCAGTCAGTTGTCAGGTGAGCCTCAGAATTGCCCAGCTGAGCCAATCCACATCAGAGGGACTTGGGGAACAGGCCCAGGATGCAGATTCTCCATCAATTAGGACTCTGCTTTGGTTCCTGAATAGCCATATTTCCAACCTACAGGCCATGGTAGAAATAATTGTGGTAAGCCTGAGATAGTTTTTAAAATTTATTTTAAAAATGCATGTATGTATGTGTGTGAGAGTGTATGCCGTGTGTGTGTGGGAGGGCCCACTGAGGTATGTGCCAGATCCCCCCACACAGTGGAAGCTACAGGTGAATGCTGAGAACTGAACGTGGGTCTTTTGGAAAAGCAGCGTTAGCCCGTCATCTCTCTAGCACTGGGACTTATTACATTTGGAGCCCAGGCTGGCTCCAGACTCACTGTGTAGCTCAGGGCGACCCTGAACATTTGGTTCTTCCTTCTCTACCTCCTGAGTGCTAAGATTACAGGCATTGACCTCCACATCCAGTATGTATGTATGCTGTTGGGGGAAGGAACACAGGGATTCAAACATGTGAAGCAAGCATTGTACCAGCTGAGCTCCATCCCAGGTCTAAATCTGGGAATACAGGTCAGGCAGAGACACAGGTTCCCAAACAAGTGAGTCAGGATGTGTGTGTCATGCCAACGGCCAGGCAACATGTTAAACCCAGTAGGGTGCTCTGCACTCCCTGAACACATACACAAAGGACGTGGCAAGCCACAGCCCACAGGGCACATGAGTGAAGGACAGAACTGACATGGCACAGGAAAGGCTCTGTGAAATAATAAAAGATGCCAACGCTAGTTCATTGAAACACGTGTGCAAATTAAATTACACTGAGACACACAGTCCCTATCAGACTGGCAAAGACTGAAATGGTGGGTACGCTGATTGGGGAAACCATGGAGACAATGTCCTTGTCTACGCCAGCAGAAGGAATTTAAATTGATTTAAATTTAACACCCCCTGTCCTGGCTAGTTTTATGTCAACTTGATACAAGCTAAAATCATCTGAGGAAAGGGAACCTCAATTAAGATCTAGTTGTAGACAAGCCTGTAGGGTATTTTCTTAATTAGTGATTGATGGGGGAAGGCCCAGACCATTGTGGGTGTGTCACCCCAAGGCTGGTGGTCCTGGGTTCTATAAGTGCAGGAGTTTGATGTGTCTTACCACCACAGGGGTCCTGAGGGTTGAACTCAATGAGTCAGGCTTGGTGCCAAGCACCTCTCCTATCCAGGAGCCATCTTGCTAGCCCTAAATACTAAATATTTCAGGATGTATTAAATGCCCTTGGAAGCATTGGTCTTGGTGGCACCTGTCTGCAATCCCAATACCTGGGAGAGAGAGTTGAAAACAGTTTGCTTCCAGGAAGGGGACATCATGGCCCACTTGGGGTGAGGGGAGAGGCTGGGGGAGGGGCAGGGATGTGTGAGGACAGGTGATTTGGTGGCATCTAGGGAAGGGACTTCCCCAACAAAGCACAGGCTCAGCAGGTCTGACCGCTGCTCTCCCTAGGACTTCCCAGAAGGCTGCGGGGCACTTCGCTGCTGTGGAGGGGCAGCACCCAGGAGGCTCTGGGCCTGCTCAGGGATGATGTCCTGGTGGCTGACCCAGGAACCAGGTGAGGAGTGTACCCTGAAGTCCAGCCATACTTGAGGAAGTGCTTTCCCTAGATGGTCAGAGTGAGCAGGGTTCTGGGAATCTCTGAGTAGAGCCCATCCTACAGCCAGAAAGACTGAGGCCAGGACTGCAAGGCCTAGATGAGCTGGGTCCAGAACACAGTTCTGTTCCAATGTCCCGGTACTCATCAACTGAATTGTTTACTAAGTGTGTGCTCTGGGGATGGCGTGGTTGTGCACATCTGTAATCCCAACACTTGGGAGGCTGAGGCAGGAGGATAGAGAAATGGAGGGCAAGTTGGGCTATACAAAGACATTGTCTAAAAACTAACAAACAAACAAAAATCCCAAGACCCAAAATGCAATCAAGGCAACTACTCCACCCAGAAATCTGCTAGCACTGGATACACCAGCAAACATCTGACCAAGGCTCTTTTTTATAGCATGCACTGATGAGGCATGGAAAAAATTCAGATTTTGCCATGATGAATAATGATGCTCAGATTAAGGCCTGACCATTAAACAAGTTGAGAACTTGGTGGTGAGGGATGGAGGATGGACAACACACAATAGGCAGAGGAAGCTGGTACTCCTGGGCTACCCTGGGCCAGATTTCTCTCTGTTTCTCCAAATACTGGACTGTAGGCCATGCTGTCTTTCCCTTCTGGTGCCACCACACACCACACTGTCCTGAGGACCCCATCCTGATGCCCCCTTCTCTCCCTCCAGATGCCACTACAGCACTCTGGCCTTCTCGCTCCTTGCCCATGTGCTGGCTGCGCACACGGCACAGGGAGACTACGAACGCTGGGTGTCTGAGCAGGTCCTGGAGCCCCTGGGGATGAGCGACACTGGCTTTGCACTGACCAGAGCTGTGCATGCTCGCCTGGCTGCTGGCTTCTATGGCAGCGGCCGGCCTGCACCGCTCTACGACCTGGGTTGGTACCGGCCATCGGGCCAGATGTACTC
Organism: Phodopus roborovskii; assembly: GCF_943737965.1. NCBI lineage: Eukaryota > Metazoa > Chordata > Mammalia > Rodentia > Cricetidae > Phodopus > Phodopus roborovskii. The sequence goes on from NW_026126645.1 coordinate 2,642,895, forward strand.
CACAGCTGCAGACCTGGCCAGGCTGGCGGCAGCGCTACTGGGCGCAGGGTCCCAACAGCTACTGCGACCCGACAGCCTGGCCACGCTGCTATCACCACTGCGTGTCTGTGCCCACGGTTACTTTGCTCACGAAACCGGCACACCTTGGGAGTTCCACGAGCGACGGGGCTACCGAGTGGCACGCAAGGACGGCGACTTGGATGGCTATGCTGCCAGCCTGGCGCTGGTGCCACCATTGCGCTTGGGGTTTGTGCTGTTGCTGGCGGGGCCACGCCCACCCACACGCGACCTGGTGGCTGACGCCCTAGACATGCTGCTGCCTGCTCTGGAGCGTGCATTGCGCGATGCTGAACGCGTCCCCGCGCCTCCGCCCCACGCGCGCCCGTTCGCCGGCTTCTTCACCTTCGCCAACCGCACCTTCTACGAGGTGCGTGCCGCAGGGCCGCGTGGCGAGCTGCTCTTGCGCCAGTTTGGGCCACGCGTGGAGGCCCTTGTGCCCGCTGCCTTCCGATCGTTCACCCTGCGTCACGTGCGCGGACGGGTCTTCCAGCTGCATGTGGCACGCGAGTTCCCATGCACACTGCCGGTCGCAGATGCCTGGCTGTCTCTGGAGGCGCAACACGGGCAGCTGGTGCATTTCTACCCGCTGGACCGCCACGGGCTGGCACCAGGCTTCGACGTGCCTGGACTCAACACCTATGGAGTGCTGCGCCTGCAGCGCAGGCCAGTGTTTGGCTCCTAATGAGCTGGGCATCTCTGCGGGAGCCTCCACACACACAACCACCTATGCCTTTGCATTACCCATGCATGCAACCATCCTCATGCCTCCAGCCTGCCCACACCGGCCTGCAGTTCTCTTACCTGCAGCTTCCTCCTGCAACCTCCCCTCTAGCCTCTTGCTCATAGCTTTTCTCCCCAACATTAACTGCCACCATCTCACCTTCCCCCCACAGCTTCTTCTGTCCATAGCCTCTCCCCAATTCAATTTTCCCATACCTGCGTCCTCTCTTTAGTCTCTCTTCCCTACAGCCTCCCGTGCACGGTACGGTGTCTGTTCAGCTCTAGCCTTGCCCTTCCTCCAGCGTCCCAACCGATGTTGTGAGGGAAGCCCACCAGAGAACACAATAGTTGGCAAAGTGAGGTCTTCCTTGGACAGCAGCTGGTTTCAAACTGCGCTTATTCACCTTGGAGGAAGAGTTATACAGGAATTTACAGTAAGCATTTAAACACTTAGGCATTGCCCTGCCACAGTGATACAGGCCAGAACTGGGGAGAATCAGGAGGCCAGCCTGGACTGCAGGAGACCCCCGTTTCAAACAATCAAATAAATATTGAAATATATTTGAGTGTGTGTGTGTGTGTGTGTGTGTGTGTGTGTGTAAACAAAGACACAATACCAGGATCGGCGTCTTTTAAAAACCATTCTCACTAGGCTGAGAGCATAGCTCAGAAGGTAGAGAGCCTGTGCCAGGCTGCAAAAACACGGTGTGGTGGTGCACACTTGTAACTCCACTATTGGAGAGGTGGAGGGTGGACGGTCAGGAGGCCTGGACCACATGAGGCAATGTTTAAAAGAACAACATGTTTTGTTTTTGAGTTACAATTTGCCTAATATTAAAGGCACCATCAGGTGCAGTTTGTTTATATATTTATTTAGTGGGGCTGCAGATAGAACCCAGGACATCATGTGCTAGGTAAGTGCTCTCCCAACTGAGCTACATCCCCAGCCTGAGTTTGGACAATGTAGATAAATATTTATACCCATCACCACAATCAAGACCCATGAGATTTTCATCACCTCCCCCCCCAACTATTCCTTTACAGTCAGTCCCCTCCCTCACCTCCTCGCCCAGCCCCAGGCAACCACTGATCCACCTCCTGTCATTTTAGATTAGTTTGGTGTGGATGGGATCCCACCATGGAGGTTGTGTGTGTATCTCCTTGAGCTCGGTGTGTTTTGAGGTCCTAGTGTTTATGTGCATCCATAGTTCATTGCTTTTTATTCCACAGCATGGCTATGCCCTTTAACCTTTCATCCACTGAAGAACATTTGGGTTGTTTCCAGATGAGGTTTGTTAGGAAAAGAGGTTTGTATGCAAGTTCTCCTGTGTGCACAGGCTTTCATTGCTCTTGGATGAGTTTCTAGATGTGACTACCAGGCAGTTTTCCAAAAGTCTGGTGCCACGTTCCATCCCCACATGGAAATGTGTGGTGGTTCTGTTTCCCATGTTATGTGGCAACGCTTGGTCCTGTCGGTCTTTTCATTTTAGCCTTTCGGTAGTTCTTAAGTCCTATCTCACTGTGGCTTTAACTGTATTCTATTTCTTGAATTGTAAAAGATATATATATATATATATATATATATATATATATATATATAATCTCCTCTCTGGATACAGTTTCTCCCACTCTCTGGACTGATCTTTCATTTTCCTTTCTCATGTAAGTCTATTTATTTATGTAGTTTGAGGTACAGTCTCCTGTAATCTAGGCTGCTGTGGAACTCAGTATGTAGCCCAGGGTGACCTTAAACTTGTGATTCTCCTGCTTCCACCTCCTAAGGACGTGCACCACCACACCCTGTTTATGCAGTGCTGGGTGCAAACCCTCAGGGTCCAGTGCATGCCAGGCAAACTGTTCCATCCAAGCCATACTCATAATCCCTGTTCTTCTTTGTAAGATTAAAAAAACAATGCTTATCGTTTGATCATGTCCTCAAGAGCATAGGGTCCCTAGGAGGCCAGAAGAGGGTGTTGGAGCTGGAGATGCAATGTTTATAGTTTGGATTATGTCTTTATGAGCGTAGGGTCCCTAGGAGACCAGAAGCGGGTTTTGGAGCTGGAGTTATGGGCAAGATGCTGTGAGCCTGTGGGTGTGGGTGCTAGGAACTGAATTCAGGTCCTCTGCAATAGCGGTATGAACTATTTTTTTTAAATGATTTATTTTTATTTTATATGAATTGGTGTTTTGCCTGTGTGTATGTCTGTGTGAGGGTATTAGATCCCCTGGAACTGGAGTTATAGACAGTTGTGAACTGTCATGTGGGTGCTGGGAATTGAACCAGATCCTCTGGAAGAGCAGCCAGTGTTCTTAGCTGCTGAGCCATCTCTCCAGTCCCACAGTATGAACTCTTAACCACTGAGTCACTTCTCCAGCTCTCCCACCCCAGATATTACAATTTTAAAGCAGGGTCTCGAGATGTTGGGCAGACTCCCTTTAATTCTTGCCTCCTTGGCCACCTGAGTTGCTGCAATCACAGTCATGTGCCCATTTTCCTAATGGTGTCTTTTTGTTTGTTTGTTTGTTTTTTGAGACAGGGTTTCTCTGTATTGCTTTGGAGCCTGTCCTGGACCTAGCTCGGTAGACCAGGCTGGCCTTGAACTCACAGAGATTCACCTGCCTCTACTTCTCAAGTGCTGGGATTAAAGGTTTGTGCCACCAATGCCAGGCCCTAATGGTATCTTAAAGAACAGAATTTTAATTTTTTTTTCTTTCTGAGATAGGGTTTCTTTGTGTAACAACCCTGGCTATCTTAGAACTTTCTTTGTAGACCAGGCTGACCTCTAGCTCACAGAAATCTGCCTGCCTCTACCTCCCAAGTGCTGGGATTAACATTTTGATGAGATTTATTCCTGTTAAACCCAATGCAAAGGTATGGATTGCATTTTGTATCTCTCTCTCTCTCTCTCTCTCTCTCTCTCTCTCTCTCTCTCTCACACACACACACACACACACACACGTGTACTGGAGATTGAACCCAGGGCCTCATGTGTGCTAGTAGGCAGATGCTCTCCCAGTAAGCAATATGCTCAGCTCCCATGTGACTTTGAAAATCTTTAGCTTTTAATTTTGAGATAATTATAAATCCCCACATAAGTTTCAGAAATAACTAGAGTAGCCTTTACCCAGTTTTTTTTCTCTGAGGAACATCTTGCAGAATGTTGTTAAGTAAGACATTGGTCTAATGCAGCCAAGATCCAAAGCTTTTCCCCAGCACAACAGCCCAGCTGTCCCCATTCCTAACCATCTCCACCTGCTCCCTAAGACTTACCCTTTCTTTAAGCACTAGCAATCATAGCTTGTTCTCTATTTCTGGAATTCTGTCATTTTAACACTATCAAATCTTAGGGGCTGGCGAGATGGTTCCTTGGGTAAAGGTGCTTGCTGTTAAACCTGACAACCTGAGTTTGATGCCCAGAACCCACATGACAGAAGAACTGAATTAACTACCCCATATTGTTATCTGGCCTTCACCTATGTAACATGACACTTGTGTGTAGACCCACATACACAAGCATACATATGTGTGCACAAAGCGCACTAAATAAATGGAATATTTTAAAAAGGGAGGGGCTGAAGAGATGGCTCAATACTTAAGAGCATTTGCCACTCATGCAGAGGATTGGAGTTTGGGTCCCAGCACCCTCCATGAGCAACTCACAACTTTCTGTAACTCCGGGTTCAGGGGGTCTGATGTGATCTTTTGGCTTCTGTAGGCACATGCCACATACATACACAATAAGGAAAGGAAGGAAGGAACTTTTTTTTTTTTTTTTTTGTACTTTTGAGACAGGGTTTCTCTGTGTAGCCCTGGCTGTCCTGGAACTTGCTCTGTAGACCATTGGCCTCAAATTCTGAGATCTGCCTCATGAGTGTTAGGCTTTACAGCAAATACCTCCAAATAAAATAAATTCTTTTTTGAGGGGGAATCAAAACACTTTATTAAAGACAGTGAAAGGCTGGAGAGGTCCACGCTGTCTGCTGTCCCCCACTGGGCAGATCTTGGAGGTCTACCTGTCGCTAAGACTAAAATAAATTCTTTTACAAAAGAAATTTCAGGCATTAAATGGCTGTTGGGAAGTCAGCAAACTTTGGAGGTCCTCCCCCAGCATTTAGCATACTTTTCCAGTCATTTCAAGTGGCTGCAGGTATGAACAGTTCGTTCCTTCTGGTTGCAGAGTAGTGACTCCATGGACAAATGGAACGCTATTTGTCTAACTATTCACTTCTTGAAGGATGTCTGTGTTGTTTCATATGAATAAAGTTGCTATGAGCATCTGTTTACCCACATTCGTGTGAACTTGCTTTAATTTCTCTGGAATAAACACCCAAGAGTGCAAAGGATTGTGGACCAATGAAAGTTTATGCTGTTTTTGAAGCAATTGCCAAGCTGCTGGTTTGCACTCTGTCTAGTGAGATGGGAGTCCCCCACCATGTTGGCTAGCATTTGGTAGTGCTACTTTTCTTTTTCCTGACCAGGTCTCATTGTGGTCCAGGCTGGCCTTAACTTGTGGTCCCTCAGGTAAGCCTCTCGAGTGCTGGGATTCCAGGCATGTGCTACCATGCCCAGCTTATTTTAATCATTTTAATAGATGTCACTGTAGTTTTAATTTTCAACTTCCTAAAAGCTAATGATGTTGAATTTTTTCATACATACGTCTTTGGATTGCTTGTCATTTGTTGGATACATGGAGTACAAGGATCTTCTGACCTGTAACTCATCACTCTGTTCTCTTAGGGTCCATTTGCAGATCAACACCAGGGCTACACAGAGAAATCCTGCCTCAAACCACCCCTCCCACACACACACACACACACCAAAAAAGAAAATAAAGACGTTCATTTGAATAATACCATTCCCAATATACACATTGTAAAACCACGTGTATCATTACATGGACTTAAGATGGGATTAAGCTACAGAGCTGTGTGTGTGTGTGTGTGTGTGTGTGTGTGTGTGTGTGTGTGTGTATGTGTGTGTGAATGTAGAGGCCAAAGGGTGATACCAGTTTGTAGCACAAATTCCAGTTGGTATTAATAATAAAAACCTGAAGTCAGATATTAGAGTAGAAAGCTAAAAGATCAGAGAAGCAGAACAGCCAATCACTAGAGAGTTCTTATGTCTACCGAGGCTCAGATCAAAGAGGAGACCCTGTCCTCAGCATGACTGCAGATGGACTGAGCTCCTGTCTCCTCCCATCTTATATCCCTCTCTCCTGTTGGGATTAAAGTTGCACACCACTGCTGCCCAGCCTCTATAGCTAACTAGTGTGGCTGCTGAGATTAAAGGTGTGTGCCACTACTACCTGGCCTGTATGGCTGAATAGTATGGCTAGCTTTGCCCTCTCTTTAGGCAAGCTTTATTTGTTAGATCATCAACAAAATATCAGCACATCAGTTGTGTTTGTCTGTTGCCCTTGGCCTGATTTTTGAGAACCTGAAGCTCACTGGCCAGCTAGACTGGCTAGTCAGCAAGTTCCAGGACCCTTGTGTCCTTATTGTCTGTCTATGATTGGCATCGCCTTATTGACTATCTATGATTGGCATCGCCACCACACCTGCTTTTCCATGGTGTTGGGAATGAGAACACAGGCTCTCATTGGCAGAAAGCATTTTACCCAGCTAGTCATCTCCTTGATGCCCATTGTTTCTCTTCTCTTATTATTTCATTCCTTGCCTTACTTTATTGTGCTTTAATTTTTTTTATTTTACTTTATGCCTTGCCTGCATGTATGCATGTATACCATGGGCATTTCTGGTGCCCAAGGAGGCTAGAAGGTGGCAATGGATCCTCTGAAACTAGAGTTGCAGATGGTTGTGAGAGGCCATAGTGGGTACTGGGAACCAAATGTAAATAAATCTTCAGAAGTTCAATGTCATCCTTGGCTATATTCCAAGTTTTCCATTAGCCTGGAATATTTGAGACCCTGTGTCAAACATGTACACAAATGGACTGGTGAGATGGGTCAGCAGATGAAGGCACCTGCTGCCAAGCCTGAGGATAGAAGGAGAGAACTGACTGTTCTCTGTCCCTGACTCTTTTGTGCATAATGTGTTGAATGGCCCCTCCAATAATAAAGATGTATGTATATAAATAGATAAATGTAAAAAAAAAATCACCAGTAATGAAAGACCTCTCTTGTCATCTAGCTCATCTTACCTCTCTTGGTTACATTTGACCTTCTTCTCTTGGCCATTGTTTGACCTTCTCTTGGTCATTGTTGACCTTCTTGAGAAGGCCAAGCTCTCAATCATTTTAAGACCCCAATGTTTTGACTCATGTTCCTTGATGTAGTGGTTTGAAGGAGAATGTCCCTCACAGGCTCACGTATTTGAACATGTGGTCTCTAGGTGTTGGTGGTGCTATTTGAGAAGTTGTGGAACCTTTAGGAGATGGAGGTTTGCTAAAGGAAGCATGTCACTGGGTAATATCCCGAGCATAGGAAACCTCAAGGCCTACCCCTATAGTGACATGCTTTCTCCAAAAGGCCACACCCACTCCAACAAAGCCACACCTCCTAAGAGTGCCACTCCCTATGAGCTATGGGAACCCAATATATTCAAGCTCATTCTGATCTCTTTGCATGAGACCACAGCAGCTTCACCTCTTGCTGCATTCATTCACCATGCACTACACTCCTCACCCAAGCCCACTGTTCTTTGCTCTCACCTCCTTTGCCCTTCTCAGGCTTTTCCAGACTCACCTGGCCCAGCCTCCATCCCGCACGCTGATGATATTGCTACCCTCTAAATTGCTCCCCTAACTCCAGGCTTGTACATCTGGCTGCCCGCTTGCCATTTAAGTGGTTAGGCTTCTCTAATCCCTGCCCCCACCCTCCAGCCCACTTCTTCGGTTTCCCAAGTGCAATGATCAGGTTGAACCTATCCTCCACACGATCTCTTACCTCCACATTCAATCTGTCAGCAGATCGTAACAGAGTTACTTCCCACTGGATTCAACTGCTTCTCACCATTTTTACCCTTCCAGCCTTCATCTTCCTCTCCAGAGCTGTAGGAGTAGTGACCCCTATTTCCCTGCTCATCTTTCCCCTCTAGGATGGTTCATCTCCTGCATCTACTTGGCAGGCTATGGTTTCCCTGTTACCCAACATTAATCTGGGTGTTTTGTAGACGTGATCAGAAGCTTCATCCATTGACTTAAATTGAGGATTATAGTTTTTGTAATCTGGGTGGGCCTCATTTAGCGATCAAAGGGCCTTAAGAGGAAAGTGAAGTTGGGGCTTAGAGAGGGAGATGCCTCACCACGGTCAGTGGCATCCAACACCTCTGGGACTTCCTGCCTGCTGGTCTGTCCTACCAATTAGGGGTTTACTGGGGAAACACTAAATCAGTTCCCTGAAATAGAATAGATTTCTTAATGTATGTCTTGCCAGTACTGTTTCTCTGGAGGGCCCTGGCTGACATCCTGCCAATATTTTGAGGCAAGGTTAGAGGGAGGGCCCCTTTGATAAGTGGGTTCATGGTCCCTGAATTCTCAAACATTCCAAGAGCCTGCCTGTAGTTGATGTATTAACAGTCAGACAGGTGTTCATATAGCTTCATCAAAGCACAGTGACACTGGAAACAGTCTTCTGAAACCCATAAAGCTATGCTTGTCCATACTTGTGCTTTCCGTAAACCTGAAACTAATTTTTAGGCAGGTGTGAGCTAAAGATCTAGCTGTGATCCTTCCGTTTGGAAGGATGTTTCTACCACACCGTTGTTTTCTGCCTGTTGAGAGTAGATGTCTATGTTCCCATTCCTTGTCTTGATTATTTATGCATCTTCACTTTAAAGCCTCTGAGGTTTTAAGTGTCTTCCCCCCCCACCCCAAACAGGGTTTCTTTGGGTAGCCCAAGGCTGTCCTGGAACTCATTTTGTAGATCAGGCTGGTCTCAAACTCAGAGATCCACCTGCTTCTGCCTCCCAAGTGCTGGGGATTAAAGGCGTGCCAACATCACCCAACTTTACTTAAAAGTGTTTTTTCTATAGCCAATCTACATCTTGTATATTTTGAGATCATAATTATATTATGTATCTCTTCCCTTTCCTTCCCCCAAACCCAACAGGAGTTACAACCTTGGCTGCTTCTGGGACGTAGCTTCTGTGTGCTGACCCTGAGGACACACTTCCAAGAACACTGTACCTCAGTGATGCTGCTTTCAGTCACAGCTGACTCTCTGGTCCAGCTGACCAGCATCCAGCAAAGCAAAGGTTTCACTTCAGTGGTTCTGGTCTCTTGTTAATCACAGCTGGCTCTTCAGCCTCAGCTGCCCAGATACCTCAGATTCTTCACACAAATGGCTCAGTAGAGTCTCTGTTTCCCTCTGAAGCTCCACAAGTCAGCCCTCCATTGCCTACACTGCTCTCAACAGAACATCTCCTACAGAACATCTCTCTGAGCTCTTAACACTCAATGTCTTTTCTAGGCCAAAGTTCTAAAGTCCTTCTGCAATGCTCCTCAAAACATGTTCAGGTCTGTCACAGCAATATCCCACTATCCTGGTACCAACTTGTCTTAGGGTTACTATTGATGTGATGGAACACCGTGACCAAAGCAAATTATGGCAAAAAGGGTTAATTTGGCTTATACTTACACAGCATAGCCCATCAGTGAAGGAAGCCTGGGCACAAACCTGTGGACAGGAAGTGATGCAGAGGCCACCGAGGAATGCTGTTTACTGGCTTGCTCTCTCTGGCTTGCTCAACCTGCTTTCTTATAGGAACATCAGTGCAGGAGCAGCACCACCCACAATGGTCTGGGCCCTCCCCCATCAATCACTAATTAAGAAAATGCCCCACAGGCTTGCCTACAGCCTGGTTTTAGGGAAGCATTTTCTCAATTGAGGCTTCCCTCCTCTCTGATGACTATACCTCATATGAAGTTGACATAAAACTAGGCAGCATAGCATTCCAGCCCTACCTCCGGTCCCCAGAACAGAAGCCAAGTGCTGGTCAGTTGTGCAGGACGTCTCAGGAGCTGCTCCCTGCAGAGTAGGAAGCCACCCATGAGAACATGTGGGGAGAGAGAGATTCAACACGGTGACTTTGGTGTTGTCAAGGCTTTGCATTACCCTGACCATCTTGCCCTGGAATCTGCCAGATAAGTTGGGACACAGACTCCCTCCTCTAACAGCCTTCACCTGACATCTCCATAGCAGACATTGGTGGAATGTCAGTCTGAGCTATGTTGTGAGCACAGAATTGCATGTGACAGATCTGGCCTTGCCATTACGGGCCCCTCATCATGCTCATTTTCTTTATCAACACCCATACCCTAGGAGTTAGAAGGTACAAGCCCATTTTACAGACTTGGCCATGAGGTCAAGATGGCTAATCTCTATCCTCAACTTGATTGCATTGAGGATGCAGAGGAGCTCATAGTGTGTTTAAGGATGTTTCCAGACATGATAGCTCACAGGGCTCTGACCAATGAATGATTTAATTCATTGATGGATTTAGCATGTGAATGGGAGGCCAGGGAGTCATCTCTGTGGGTAAGGGCACTTGCCACCAAGCCTGATGATGAGTTCAATTCCCAGGACCCATGGGGTAGCAGGAGAGAACTGATTTCTACAAGATATCCTCTAACCTCCAACATAAATATGCAAATGTAATAAGATATGATTATCTGAGGTGGTGGCACTGGATGTCAGTGGGGTCCACTGGATGAAGTAGTCACTGGGAGGTGTGTCCTTGGGGGCTGTATAGACCCCTCCTGTTACCAGACCAGAAAACTCCCCAGACACACATTCCTACTGCTATGATGCTCTGCCCAAGCAAATGGGGACAAGTGAGCATAAACTGAATCCACGAGTTAAAACAACTCTTTCTTCCTCAAAGGTGTCCCCATCTGCTGGTGTCTGGCCACAGTGATGAGTCATCTCTCCAAAGGACACAGGGTCTACAAGTGGTAGAGTTTGTGTGCATAACCAGACTTCTGTTAGTAGTGCTCTAGCCTTGCAACTTGAATGAATGCTGGTAGAAGTTACTGCTTCAGTGTAACATTCTGCCTTAGCCCAAGCCAAATTCTTACCCCAGCTCCAACCTAGGACTCCATCTGTAGCCCTGGCAAACTCCTAATCATACTTCAGAATGCCACTCAGGGATTCTGTGAATGTTCATTTGGTTTTTTGGGTAACTTCAGAGGAAATAAAATATTGAGTCCAAGCATTTATTTTTACAATTCACATTTATTTTGGAAAAAAAAAAAAAAAAGGTTCGACTAAAAATACTCCTACAAAGACATCGGAGTAACGGGGTCAAGGTTGCCATTGGATGCAGCTGGTGAGATTTTCTTGGTCACAGGAGTGGGGTCTAGAGGAGCTCCAGCCACACCCCTTTCTGACCCCCTGACATTGACCAGAGGAAAGGGCAGTCCTGTGAAATCTGCCAGATGCCCCAGTCCCTGGTTGAGAGCCATGGCGTGGACAGCTCAGGCTGGTGGAGGTGGGGGACTCTTAGGGAGAGGGTGTAGACATCCACCTCTCTGTCTGATAGCAGCTGGGGTGTGTGTGTGGGGTTCATGCAAAGAGCAGTGACCCCCTGAGGACCTGGGACCTGCCAGACAAAGGAGCTGACCATGGTGAGGGCAGAGCATAGTGAGAAAAGTGTGCTCTACTGGAGTCCAAGGCCACCTGCTGGCTGTGGGACCTGGGGGAGGCAGCATGTTGCCTTTCTAAACTTCCCAGCCCAGCTCTGCTGTGGCTGTCATTATTGCACCTATCTCGTGGAGTTGCAGGGCTGTGTCTGGAAGTGATGCACAGAGACCCTGTACGTTGTTGGCACTGAAGAAATAGCGGCAGTCAGCTCTCTTCCCTGGAGTCCAGAGAGACTGCTTGTGAGTGAGGGTCCCTGCCAGGCTCACCTGGGGTCAGTTGCTGAGACATCAGAGTCCCTGTCCACAGAAAGGAGGCCAGACAGATGATCACAGAGCTCTGGGCCAGTCACAGCCCTCCTTGGGGACGTTCTCATTCTGGAAGGCAGTGGCTAGACCTGGAAGGGATACGAGGGCTCCTTGGAGGGAGCAGGTGCTGACAGCCAGTGTCCTAGGAAAGGAACCCAGCTGGAGGTTTGTATGGAGACCGTGACAGGAAAAGCAGTCTGGTGCCTCTCGGCCCTCCTGCTTCTCTGGTGTGGAGAGATCTCACCCCAGGTGACTCTTAGCAGGCAGAACCCCACACTGGTCAGTAAGAGCCCCCCAGCAAGTGGGAACTGCAGCCTGCATGTGGGTTTTGAAGAGGCAGCTGGAGCAGCTGTGTTGCCTTCTTAACACAGGCTTGGTGAGGGCCATTCTGAGTCTCCCTGGAGAGACGCTGCCTCACACTCCAAAGGAGGCTCTATATTCATTCCCTAGAGTCCGTCTCTAACCAGATTCCAGGATGAGGTTGTTTCCAGCGTCTGTGTTCCTCTGTCCCCCTCTCTTCCTCTCTCTCTCTCTCTCTCTCTCTCTCTCTCTCTCTCTCTCTCTCTCTCTCTTTGTGCTTTTTTTCCTGCTGGGGTCCCCCCTGTTTGGGGAGCAGCAAATCATGGGGCTTGAGATGTCAAGAATTAGCACAGAGTCACAATTAATATGTAGTCTCATGAACACAGATTTCTTCTGCTGGCGCCTTAGGAGACAGTCTGACAGATCATAGAATCTTGGGGTCTTTCGGCCCTTGGAAGGCTGAATTCTTGGCTTAGCAGGGCCTGGAGTATATGTAGCCCCAGGGTATGGGATGTTTTCTGGCCTGTCCTCCTTGCTCTCTTTCTACCCTAGCCCTTTTCTCCAGCAGGGGGTACCAGGCCTTGAGGAGCCCAGGTGCCTTTGCTCACCTGCTTCATCTCTGCTGCGTGGCAGGGATGGTGGGCTCAGGAGATTTGAAGGCCAGGTTTACCTAGAAGCCCTGCTCAGCCTTAGTCAGGCCCACCAGGCCAGATATGGAGCAAACAGTCCTGTACTGTGGCATTGGGGTGTTGGATCTCCACAGGGTGGTCTTGGCTGGGATGCAGGGCCCCTCTGAAGTATTATGTTCTGCTTCTTCCAGGATCAGCTTTCTTGAGTCGGTCATCCTGCTGTGAACTTGACTCAGCTGGACTCTGAGGCAGTGGGGGTCTTTTTTAATTTTTCTGAAACCCTAGCCCAGTCTGAGCACATTCCTGAGGGTCTGTCCTGCCTTCTCCTCTGCCAGGGTCTTAGTTTGTGTCTGGACTTGGGTATCTTTATCTGATGTGAAGCTTTGTCCTAAGCCCTGTTCTGTACACTTGGCGAAGTTTGTTAAAGGCTTGTGGGGTGGGGGGTGGGAAGGAACGAGCTCAGGGGAGGGTAGGAATCTCCCACTCTTCAGGTAGGGAATTCTGACTCAGGGGGTCTGAGGGTGCCCTGGAATCCTCAAGTTCAACACTCTGGAGTGGGGGAGGAGGTTATCCTGTGGGAGATACAAGCCCTGCAAAACTCTAGCCGGTGGGCAGAAGGAGGCTGGCTGGGGTCTCTAGGGAGTCCCCTCAGAGAGCCACATTCCTCACTAGCAAGAAGGGGGCAGTAATATTTTGGCACTTGGCATAGGGTAATGTGTACAGCTATTAGTCCTTGAGGCTTCAACCTCCTGAGATGAGCTTGAGGGGTGGGGTGGAGGGGGCACTCTGAACCCTCTTTGGCCAAAGTCCTTTCCCGTGACCAACACTCCAACATCGATTTCCCGGCAGGAAAAAAAAACAGACGGGGGCCAAGATCACTCTTTAGCTTATTTTGTGGTAGCAGTCACTGGCTGGGAATCTGAGTCAAGGCTGGCTGGGGGAGTATGCCCATTTGTGGACATACATAGCTACAATCAGAAGCAGATGGACTAAGGGTGTAGCTCAGTGGGCAGAGCACTTGCCTTACATGCATGAAGACCCAACTTCCATCCCCAGCAAACCAGGCATGGTACCACATACCTGCAATCCCAACACTTGGGAGGCAGAGGCCGGAGGATCAGAAGTTTAATAACCGTCATCCTTGATTGCACACGGGGTTTGGGGTCAGCCTGGATTATATGAGACTCTTTCGAAATTAAAAAGATGAATCGGGCAAAACAAACCTCCACCCCCACTGTCCCGAGCAGCTGAAGTGAGTCTAGTTTACCTGTGTTGGTAGCAGAGGGTAAATAGGGTTGAGACTCTCTTGGAGTCATGAGGACCGTTCCAGGGACTGTTCCTCTTTTGGTCTGACGGCTGAACTGACTCTTCTAGAATCTAATGCTTGTCCCGATGCGCTCTACTCAAAAGCCTCTCTGGCTGGACTATAACACCATACTCTACACGTCTTGCCCTCCCAATCCCTCCAAATGCCTTTGCACTGAAATGTTAAAGTGATTACATCTTGGAGCTACCTTCCTCTCAGCCTGCCATTTTCAAGACCGCCTCTCCCAGAAGAGGGACCCATCTCATCTAGCTTCCTCTTCCCTTGTAAGGCAAAGTCGAACCCTTTTGCTTCTTGCCCCAAAGTGACCATGCTTTGGTGGGCACGGGAGTAGGTAAACCAAGGCTTGTGGTTCTGCTCTGCCCCTTTTAGGAGCTGAGGCTTTGAACCTCTGTGTCTCTTAGGCCCTCTTTGCAGGACTGAGATGCACAAAGGGCTTCCCAGGTCTGGATCACCCAGCCTAATGCTCTTGTTTTCTAGATGGGACGCTGTGGCCCAGGGAGAGATGGTGTCCTCCTAGGGTGTCCTCCGCGGCCCTAGGGTTACAGCCTGTCCTTTGCGTTTGCACCACTCCCTGGTGACGGTTTTCCTAAGGGAACCATCCCTGGAAAAATGACAGGGTTCTGGAGAACCAAGAGTGGCACTGGGGTTGGTGGTTGTCTGGGGTGGTAGTCCTTCCTGTGCTCCTGCATGAGGTAGGAGCTTCCAGCTTTCTGGGGACCAGTCTGTTCTGTGCATGCAAGGTTAGTGAGTGTCCACAAGGGGGCGGCATAGAACTCCTAGGCAGTCATCGAGTGGGTGGTGCTCTGGATACTAGAAAGGGTGGGCATGAGGCCCAGCTGGTAAGTACATTGCCTAAGTGTCCTCTGCTACTCTAGGTCTGCTCAGAGGCTGTGCATCCAGCACTAAGGATGTCACTATTCGTCTGCCTTGCCACCCAGAGACGGGGTTTCATGTGGCCCAGGCTGGCTTTGAACTCACTAAGCAGCTGAGGATGATGTTGAACTTCTGATCCTCCTGAGTACTGAGTTTACAGTCTTATGTTACCATATCTGGTTTATGTAGTGTTGGGGATGGAATCTGGGGTTTTGTGCATTCCAGACCAGTGCTCTTACCAGCCTACTAGCTAGACACCTTCAATATCATCTTAGGAACAGGCCTGCTGGTCACTACTAACGGTCTGTTGGGGGAGCTTCTGCGCTGGGTGGTACAGCTCCCTCTTACTTAGTCTGGCCCTGTGTGGCTCTGCCAGGCACACTCTCCCTGAGCAGCTGGCCCCATTTCCATGGTGCCCTGGCTTAGGTTCACAAGACAGCTTTCTTTCCTCAAGAAACAAGCCTGCACTGAGCAGCCGGAAGAGTCTCCTGATGCTGGGCAGGTGGGAGCTGGCGCTTGGGGAGGTGGAGCCAGGAAGGGATTAGTAACTAGGCAGCAGATAGCTCCAAGCTGTGTGCCCATGTGAGCGGGCAGCCTAAGTGGAAGGCGCTTGGCAGCAGGGCCTACCACTCCCTGCTGAGCAGCCATTGAGAAGTGGGGGGAGGACACTGTCCCATGATTGACAAGTGAACAGTGCCTACACCCAGGACAGCCACAGTGATGTCCGTCTGATACCCTGGAGAGGAGACAGGTCTGGATAGCACCCATATTTTGAAAGCAGATATGTAGAGCCCGGGGGCTCTACATGAACATACTGGGATCTAGAGGGTGGGCAAGCAGGCGAGCTGGCTAGAAGAAAGCAGCCTAGAGGCTCAAGACAGAAAGCCATCTGACGGAAACCCTGACTGCCAGGCCTCATGGGGCTCTGGAGCAGGGAGGTGGGCTGGGGAGACAGTTAATCTACAGAGCATCAGGGTAAGCTCCCACCAGAAGGTGACCTTGTGTGCTGGGACAGCTGCCATCCACGCTGGGTGTCTTTGGGGCACAAAGGGATGGCCAACGGGCCACCATTGGCCGCTTTGTGGGAAACTTGCCAATACTTTCCCTATGGCCAGCCCCTCAGGGACAAGTTTCCTCTCTAATCCCTTCCTTCCCTCTGCTCTAAGAACAGGTGAATGACAGATGACAGACTGGGTTACGATGGCTTTGCTGACCTCAGGGTCTTTTTCTGGTGGCCTGTGGTCTCAGTCTTCAAAGATGCTCGGCAGACAAAAGGAACGGTCCTGAGATGTGGTGTCCCTGGGATACCCCCTCCTCCTCGATAGACTTATCTGCCCAACACACACTTCCTGCCTCCTCCTACTGCACACACACAAAAACCACAGTAAGTCCGAGCCCTTAGCACAGGAGACAGCATCGTGTAGGTGAAGGGATTGCCCCTGAGGCTGAGTGGGGGTCCACAGGCCCCGTATCACAACCATCTGACCACAGCTCCCCCAATATCCATAGTCCCTGTCCTCTGGCAGGGACTTACTGAGTGTCTTGTGTCCATCCCTGTTTCTAATGTGTCTGGCGTGTGGCGTACTCTACCAGGCATTGTATACCCATTCCCGGCCTGTGCTTCTGATAACCCTGGGCTAGAAAGGCTACATGAGAGTTGTTGTTTTTTTCCCTCTCCTCCATGAGTTTCCTCAGCCTGGGCCTTTTGGATCCTGGAGAGGGGGTAGCATGGGTGGGTGGGGGGAGAGTCCATTGCAAGAGCATTCAAAGAGTCATTTGGCAGGTCCCAAAAGTGCCAGGGTCTTTTCTTGGAACTTACAGAGTACATGGGTCATTTTATAACTAAAGCATTTATTTCCATTCAATTCACTAACCGATTGTTCTGCTCGGGTTCCTGCATTTGCTCACAAGGGTCTGTGGCCAGACCCCTCTGACTGATAATGTTCCTCTGGCCAAGACCTTCAGACCTGGGCAAAGGCCTCAGGGAAAGAAGGAGTGGGAGAGAGAGTCATATGGTCTCCCGGGGGTACCCTTGGAGGGCTGGGGTGTCACAGTGAATGATCAGGGTCCTGGTGTCCCAGGTAGTCTGGTCCAGGCTCCCAGAGGTGAGATTGGGTTTTGGCCATTGGAGAGCACCCAGGGACCTGAATGGGCCTCTGTGCCTGCAAAGTACCAGCTAGAACAGGGCAGAGAGGATGAGAGCGTGCGGGGAGTCAGGGAGGCAGGGAGGACTCCCGGCCTCAGAGCCCTCATCTGCCTCAGTCTGCTTTCCAAGGATGCTAGGATGCTTGGATGCTTGGTGCAACTCCTTCCACTCCCCCAGTCCCACTGAGGTCTCTGAATGGCCCATGTGGCCCTGTGACAGTTGGCTTTGGTGAGGCCTGGCAGCAGGTGGGAGGAGGGAGGGGTGTCAATGAAAAGCATATAAAAATCCAGAAATGTGCATATAAAATCTCGCCCTTGGTGTATTGCCTAAGTCAGTAAGCAGAAAGCACCTTCTTCCTGGAGAAGGATCAAGTCCTCAAAAGGTAGGAAATGTCAAAGTGTCTCTTCATTGTCATTTAAAAAAACCCAACAAACAAACCCTCCCCAGACCAAAGCCACCCCGATCAAAATACCCCCAGTCCACGAATTGCCGTAAACAAACCCAGATGCAAGATCAATGCTTCTCAGTGGCAGTCGTAGCTGATGACAGTCACCCGCAGCAACAGCATCAGTCCTCAGGGTGAGGCTGAGTGGGGAGCAGGGCACCAGGGCAGGGCAGGGCCTCCTGGGGCTGCAGACCCGGGTGGCTGACCTCAGGAAGATCTGGCCTGTTTGGTGTGACCTGGGGTGCCAGGAGCTCCTCTTCCACCTCCTGAACCATTAGCCGAAAGTCGCTCGGAGTTTTTGAAATTGTCTCCCAAGACAGAACTATTCTGTCTGCTGGTGGCAGCTGGAATGGACTCCCTCAGAGCCTATTTGGGGTGGCTGCCTGTCTCTCTACCCCTTGTGCCTAGGGCTGGGCCGATAGTGATGCTCCAAGAAACAGCTAAGGCCAGGCAAGGAGGGTGGCCCATCTCTTCCCTTCATATTAATTTTCCTGGAAATGTTTCTTGGCTCTGGCCAGCTCAACCTTCCCAGAAGGAGTTGGAGAGAAAATGCTTTTGGCTTCCAATGGGACAGATCGCGTGGATCTCCCAAGCCCTTTCCTTTTCTCCCCTAAGAACCATCAACGCTCTCCTTATGAGAATCCTCTTTGAACGAACGGTCCTTGCCTGCCCCGCCCCCTCCCAGATCTAGGTGTGTGTTCCCCCATTCCCTTTTCGTTCCTTTGACTTGCATGGGTTCTTGGTGTCATCTCATTGTCTGGAGTGCTGCTTGGTTCTTCCTGTTGCCTGTGGCCTCCTGGCAGGTGGCTGACCCTGCAGTGGACAGGGTAGCAGAGGGACCAACGTAGGGGGCTTAGGGGGCGGCATGGAGGAAGAGGCGAGCCGAGGCAGGCGAACGTCAAACCTCCACAGACTGGATCTGGTTCATCTGGGCCCGCATCACCTGGATACTGTTCAGGATTTTTTTCTGGTGGCCAGCTAGGGTGACCCCAACCCGGAGAATATCCCTTTGGGAGAGATGGACACAGTTAGGAAAATGTATGTGTTGAGGGGATGGTGGGCCAGTTGCCTTAACTTCCCCCGGCCCTTAGTGTTAAGGGATAGGGAAAGGATGTGGGGATGGGCAATGGGTGTCAAAGCCGGACTGGGAGATTCTGGGGCCAGATCAGCCGATGGGGAGGCAGGAGACCCTTTATCCTTCTGCCATCAGGAAGCAGGGGTGGCCTTGTATTGGTCACGTACCCACTTCCTTGATTTCCCTTCACTAAACCCCAGTTTTCAGGTGAAAATTCTTCCCCACCTTCTGGGATTTTCCCATCCAGAGACCAGAAGGCACCAGGCAGACCCAGCTATAGATCTGGGTGTGTATGACTCCTTAATCCCCACTGTCCCTGCTGGGTCACTGTCTGCTCACTCTCCAATGCTCCCCATCTGGCTGAGTGGGTGGGTGGGGAGCAGGTGTCAACAGCAACGGGTGGAGGCCGCTAGGTACTCACTCCATCATCATCTGAGATACAACGTCGAACGAGGTGAAGCCGGCATTGGCGAAGCTCTCCTTGTACTGGCCCATCTTGATGGCTTCCAGCCACTCATCCACCGTGTTAAAGCTGGTGTAGTCAGGGATCGTTCGGTCCAGCAGTGGCAGGTTGATGCTGGGGGAGGGACAGGTGACAGGGACAGGGACGGTCAAGGCATATGCCTATAGCCAGCTAGAGGATAGGAATGTGTGTGGTATCTGTGTGGGGATCCCTGTGTGAACGTGTGTGTAGATGTTTATGTGTGAATGTGGACATGAGTTAGAGCTTGTACAAGTGAGTATCTGTGAGTGCCAGAGGAACTAGGAAAGCTGGGAAGGCTCTGGGGATCCCTAATTGATGGGACAATGGTGCCAGCTAGTTCCTGCTTCCTCCTCTACAGCCCATTCTTCATCTTTCTCTAACTGTACCATCAGATCCATACACAGACAAGGCTCAGAGCTAATGGGAACAGCCTCTGGGTGGGCAAGGAGTGCACAGCTCTCATGAGGGGAAGGGCTCAGTGGCTTTATCTAGAATAGCTGTGGACTGTGACCCCTTTGGGGCCTAACAACTCTTTCACAGAGGGTCATCTAAGACCATAGGAAAACACAAACGACATTATGACTCATAACAGTAGCAAAATTATGAAGTAGCAATGAAAATAGTTTGGTCGGTGGCTGGTCACATGAGGAACTGTATTAAAGGGTTGCAGCATTAGGAAGGTTGAGGACCACTGCTCCAGAGTGAAGACTGGCTGGTACAGGGTTATGGTAAAGCACAACAGGCAGAGGCTAGCACAAAAGCCTCATGGCCACAGAAGGACTCTGACTCAGGGAATCCCCAGGTATGTCTGGCCTGGTGGTGAGGTACCTGGTTACACACTCCCCTAAACACTGTGGGACTTAGGGTCCCTGAGAGTAGGGCTAGCAGCTATGTGACCCCTGAAAGCCATGTGACCTGTGTAACATCTGTCCTTGGGTCCAGAGACTAAGCATGAGCAGGATCAGCAGCTGCATGATGTGTAATGGTCACCTATGGAAGGCGATGATGAGGCAAGCCTAACCGAGCATGTCCTGGGACCTCAGAAAGGAAGTACCGGGGTTCCTGAGCCCTATCCTGGGGCTGAGCTGGTATTTCCACCCTGGGAACATGTATGTGGTGGGTAAGTCCTTCTGAATGGAGGCACGCATACATTGGTGACCATGAAGCTGTGAGTGTGTCTGTGTGTGAGGCTATGTTTGTGTAAGACCAAGAATGAGTGCTTGTGTCTAGCTATGTGTATGCAGGACTTCACACAAATGGTGTATATGTGTGTGTGTGTATGTGTGTGTGTGTGAATTTGTACATGTGCCAAATGAGGGTACAGCCAGTCACCACCAAGACTCCAGACCATAGCTAGCGCTTCCTAAATGCTGTCCTCTCTGACTCTGCTTTACAAGGGTCTTCCTCCAACACCCAGACTGTCACTGGGCGGGGCCTGGACAGAACCCAGAGGAGACAGGTGGGGCTAAAGTGAATCACACCCAGAAGTGAGGGCTTGGAGACAGGGTTGGGGCCAGGGCAGTCATACCCAGAGGATAGGGGTGCCATGGCTTTGAGGCTGTTGGGGTTCCGGATCATCTTGTCTAGCGTGTTGACAATCTGTCCGAACTTGGGCCGATGGTTGCGGTCCTTCTGCCAGCAGTCCAGCATGAGCTGGTGTAGGGCGCTAGGGCAGTCCATGGGCGGAGGTAGCCGGTAGTCCTGCTCAATGGCATTGATTACCTGGGAAATCACAGAAGCAGAGTGGTTGGGGTGAGGACTTTAGCCCCTCCTGCCAGGAATATTTACCCCTGGAGCATTGCAGGCCTGACCCATGGGGACTCCTCTAGCTCCAATGGCTGCCTTGGGTTCCACCATCACCTGTCTGTCTCCTATCCTACGCCCTTGGTCTTTCTCTGTCAGCCTTGGAAATCCAGTAACCCCAGGTAGCCTGTCCTCAAGACCTATCAGGTGACCCTCCTGTGCTGGGCTGTCCTAGCTCTTTGTTCTCGCTATCTGTAAGCCCCCTCCTGGCTCTTATGGCTGTGGATATCTCTGCTGCCTCCCACCATTTGACTCTAGGGTAGCCATATCCTTAATATCACTGTCAGAGATCTGGGTAGAGAGCTGGGTGCTGAGCTGGCTGGTGATCTTAAAGCCAATACCTGCCCCTCTGTCAGAAACAGGAGGCCAAACATGGCTTCAACCTGCTCTGCCACCATGAAGATAAGATTCATCTTCTGGAACTTGACCACAGCTTAACAGATTTCCCCTGCAAGGAGCTTCATCTTTCCAGTGTATTTGTGTGAATGGAAATCCCTGGGGTGACTCCTCCCCTGAAGCCTGCTCCAGTGTGGATCTCAAATGTCACTCAAAGACCCAAGTGCTGAAGGCTTGGACCTCAGCCTGGTGCACTATTTGACGGCGCTAGATCTTTTAGGGGTTGGGGCCTAGTGTGGGGGGGAGGCAAACCACTGGAGGCATGCCCTGGGAGGGGGATACTGGGATGCTGGTCCCCTTTCCTCCATTCTCCTTGCTTCCTGGCTGCTATGAATAGAGCAGTTTCCTTTACATTCCCACTGTCATGCATGGCCCTCAAAGAATGGGCCAACCCAATACAGACGGGAACTGTGAGCTCAAACAAACCATTTAAGTTGATCTTTTCAGGCATCTTGTTATAATGGCAGACAGCTGACCCACACAAAGCCTCACCAAGCTTTCTGGCCGAGTCTCTGCTTCAGGCTCCTGACCCTGCCTCTCATTTTCCCCTCTGCACCTTTGCAAGGGCCATTCTTCCCTCTGCACTCTGAGTGCTACAGGTTCTGTGATGGCTTCTCGGCTGGCCTCGTCCTGACTGTCCTGGCCTCCACACCTACAAGCCTTGACTCCTGTGTTCTCACAAGCCTTGACTCCTGTGTTCTCACTTTAGCACCTGACAGTAAAGGACCCTGATGCTTGCAGCTGGTTCCCTGAAAAATTATCTTGGGGCCAATGAGACAGCTCAGCAGGTAAAAGCACTTGCTACCAAGAACCCAGAACCCTCACGATGGAAGCAGAGAACTGATTCCCACGGGCTGTCCTCTGGCTTTCACACACACACCGTGACACTTTAACACACACACACACACACACACACACACACACACACACACACACAGGGCAGAGTGGGTTTCTTCGGGCCTGCACACTCCCACATGCTGAGGATTTGCTATTGGTGGATGAGCAGATGGGCCTCCTTAGTCTCTTTCTTTGAGAGTCCAAGGTTCATCAGTCTGGGAACCGGGCCTTCAACCTCAGGGAAATCAGTACAAGGCCAGAAGTCCCTGGTCTTGGCCTCCTCAACCTAGCGGGCCAGCAAGGCAATGCCCACATCCTGGAGACTTACGTCCTGGTTGGTCATGTCCCAGTAGGGCCGTTCCCCGTAGGACATCACCTCCCACATGACAATGCCATAGCTCCACACATCGCTGGCTGAGGTGAATTTCCGGTACTGGATGGCTTCTGGTGCTGTCCAGCGGATGGGGATCTTCCCACCCTGGGGAGCAGAGAGAAGAGGTTTGATGGGCAGGGATGGTGACTTGTCTGACCTCTTCTCTCAATACTCCCCACACAGTGGTCTGTGAGACCCCAGGAAGAACCTCACTGTTTTCCCAAATCCTCAACTGCTTTAACCACAGGACATTTGCATATGCTGTTCCCTCTGCTGGAAGTGCCTTTCCCCACACTGCCATCTGGAGTCCACCTTTTCATCCTTGAGTCCCCCAAAAGCCTTTCCCTGGTTCTCAGAGAGTTACTGGTCCCCAAGATTCCACAGTGTGCTCATCTCTCTCTTGCCTTCCAAGGCTATGTTCTGGCTCCCAGCCCTTCATTTCCTTCTGGTTATAGTCTCCCTGCCTCAGCAGCCCAGGAAATCCAAGAGCCCAGGAGGTTTTCTGTGTGTCCCTTCCTGTCTCTAGGGCCCAATGAAGGCTTGACCTGGGCAGGCCAGTGGATCCACATAGCATGTAGAGATGGCTGTGGCCAAGGACACCTGCTGTCCCCTTACCAGAGCACTGGTATAGGTGGGGTCAGAGGTGTCATCCTCCAGGAAGCGTGAGAGCCCGAAGTCAGACACTTTGCAAACCAGGTTGCTGTTGACAAGGATGTTGCGTGCAGCGAGGTCACGGTGCACATAGTTCATGTCTGCCAGGTACTTCATGCCAGCTGCGATGCCCCGCAGCATGCCCACCAACTGGATGACTGTGAACTGCCCATCATTTTGCTTTGGGGAAGGTGGAAAATAGAGTCAGTAGAAGAGTAAGTGTCAGAGCTCTGGAACTTCTCAGAATGGCAGATGTCTGCCACCCTGGGAAATACCCAGGAACCTCACAGTGGCCTAGGAGAGTCCAACTTGAGGAAGGGGGAGAGAATATCAGCCTTGGAGTAAGCATACATAGACTGACCCCAACTCTGTCTCTTCCTGGCAGTGTAAACTTGGACATATGACCCACTCTTTCTGAGCCTAATTGCTCACCTGTTAGATAGGGCAGAAGTGACATGCAACCCTTAGGGCTGCTCTGACTTAAACAGGATGGAACTTGGAAGCTACTGGGACCAATTTCATAAACATTTGTTGAATGACAATGACAGCTGGCCTGGTGGCATCTCCTGATACCCAGGCCAGGATTCTCTTTTCTTGATGACTGACTGCTGTCCCGAGGAGATTCATCTGTTGGCCTTATACTCTGATTTTTTTCTCCCTTATCTTGTGCAACTCTGGAGAGCTACAAAGTTTGGTGAACACCCTGGCTGGGGTATCAATACCCCTGGCTGTGGTCTGGGCTCCTCCTTTGGCCCTCTGACGCTAGGCAAATGCTTCTTATCTCTACACTCTATTCTGCTATGTAATGAGAATGCTTCCTTAGCATGGACAGGCATACACCTTAGGTTGTATAACCCTAAGGAAATGCCTGGGCTTCCCAGCCAACCACACTGAGAAGGATTATGAGACTGCTTCTGAGCTGAGTGGGAGGGAGCTCTGGCATTGATTAACAATGCCTGTCAGGGTAACACAATGGAAGGTGGTGGCCAGTAAGCCATTCCTGACCTAGAGCTTTCTTAAGATCCAATGAAGTCATGCCCATCAACCTTTTTCCTACCCTGCTCACACCCCTGGGGCTCTCCATACCCGGAGGAAGGAGTCCAGGGAACCATTCTCCATGAACTCAGTGATGATCATGACAGGTGTGCTCTTGGTGACAACCCCTTCCAGATGGATGACATTGGGGTGGTCGAACTGGCCCATTATGGATGCCTCACTCAGGAAGTCCCGGCGCTGTTTCTCCGTGTAGCCCGTCTTGAGGGTCTTGATGGCTACAAAGATCTCTCTCTTGCCTGGCAGCTTCAAATGGCCACTGCAGACCTCACCAAACTCCCCTGGCATAGACACATTGAGGCAGGCACGGTGTCAGGTGGGAAGTGTTACCTCCGGTTCCCTGTCACTCCCATTGTGGTTGCTTTATGACCTTATTCTATCGGATACAGGATCCCATTGTGAACGTGGGGCCTAGCGCAAACCCAGCCATTTTTGGGAAAGTGCATCCTTTACGGCTGCCTTGGGGTAGCAGGGATGAGGGCATGGGGAGGGCTGGGGAGATGGGGACAAGACCATGGTGGACAGTAGGAAGGACAGAGCTAGGCCCCAGATCCAGTTCCATCTTTAACTTGCTGTGCTTCATGCCAGCCTCAATCTCCCCTCTGTGTATGCAATAATTTTACAGAATGACCTCTGAGGGTCCTTTTCACTTGGGAATACTGAACCTTTAGGGGGGGTCATTTGTGGCCCTTGATCTTCAGCTTAGCATCAACTCCAGGGTTACCATGTGCTTGCCCACCCATGGCCAAAGCTATGGTACCTTGAGGCACTTGCCACCTACCTGCTCCAATCACCTGCTCAATCTTGACACAGGAGATGTCAATTTCCTTGGCAAACTCCCGCACTGCCTCATTAGGGTCTTCATAGGTGAAAGGGTCAATATAGATCTTCATACCTGGGGTCACTGGGGGACAAGACCAGGCTGGGTTACATGGACAGGCTCCAGAGGTGCACAAATGGAAAATGGGCAGGTAGCCCACCCCTAACCCCCCCCAGGGAAAGGATGTTCCAATATGGCCCCCATAGTAGCTGGGAAACCCCATTTCAGGTCACCTGACCCATCTAGGTCTCACCAAGTTTGTGGGAAGCAAGCAGAATGGCAGGGAGAACAGAGATCAGAAAAGTGACAAATTGGTTCTAGCTCTTGTCCAAGATCACAGATCACTAATAATTTTCTGGAGCAGCTAAAAGACTATTGTAATTGACTAGTGATGTCTGGCTTTGGTAAGGGCATAGAATAAAAGGCTGGATAGGTTTGCTGCCTCGTGATACAGAATCCAGGTGGACAAGAAAGAGGAATTTGTAAAGGAAAAGAGGGCTTGGAAGATGAGTCAATCAGTGATGAGCCTATCATTCAAGTGCAAGGACCTGAATTCTAATCTATGGTACCCATTAAAGCTAGGGCAGTAGTATGATCATGTAATCCTAGCATTGGAGTTTGAGGCAAGTGAATGGAGGTAGATGGATACCTGAAGCTCAGTGGCCAGCTAGCTTAGTCAAATTGATGAGCCCCAGGTTCCTTGAGAGCCTGTGCCCCAAAATAAAGGTAGGAAAGTTGATACTAACCTCAGCACTCACAAGCATGCATTGTATCTACATGAACAGATACACACACTCATATTAACAAGCACACCACACACACACACACACACACACACACACAGAGCCAGGTTCATGAAGCCGGTGGAGGGCCTCACTCAGCACATCTTGAGTATCCTACATTCCCTCATCTTCACTAGCTGAGTCTCAAGCCTTCCTAGATCCCTAGACTCCTTGGTGACCAGCCTGAAGTCAAACCCAGGACACGCTCATTTCATTCCTGACCTGCTGCCAATGTTGATGTGTGGATTCAGAGAGAGAAGAAGGCAGTCTGGACATCAAAGTCCCATTCTGACCCACAATGAGTCAGTGAATTGCTGTGATGGAAGACAGGCAATCAGTCTGTCTTGGCCTTCTTCTGGGCTCCCCAGCTCCCCACTCTCATTCTCCTCAGTACTGGAAGCTGTGAGACTGGAGGCAACAGTTCTAGGACTCAGAAGCTGGAGTCCCTATGTCCACATAGTCCACCAACCCACCATAGCTGTGTGACCCTAGAGTTATTTTCTGACTGTTTTCTGCTTCTACTTCAGACACTCCATGAATCTGGGAGTTGGAGCCTGCAATACAGGCCTTTCTGCTTGTGTGACAAATAAAGTTTTATTGGAACGCAGCCATGCTCACTGATTTTATACCAGGAATGCAGGGTGGAGTACTAGAAGAGACCAAAAAAACTAGACAGCTCAGCATATGGGCAACCCTAACTCATATACATTAACTATGTTTGTAACTGTGTTGGTGTTTGTGTGTGTGCATGTGTACATACATGTGTTAAGCTGACCTTTTCAGTCAGGAGTTATAAACTGAGCCTATAAGCCTTTTGGCAGCACCTGGATAGGTTTTGAGAGGCCCAAAGGCCCTCAGGAATAAAGCACAATTATTAATACTGGCTTTTTTTTGAATTAAAATAATAATTTGTGAGTTGGGGAAAAGACCGACAACCCGAGTTTTATTTCTAGAAACCATGTTAAAATAATAAAAATAAAAAGCCAGATGTGGTGGTATATACTGCTAATTCCATTGCTCCCAAAGAGAGATGGGAAGCAGAGAAAAGGAGTAGTCTGAAGTTTGTGGGTCAGCTAGCCTGAGTATGCAGCACGGGGGAAGCAATATGAGAGGTTCCACTTCGGTGAGGTAGAAGGATAGAGATGACTCCCAAAACTTGCCCTCTGACACCCAAACACAGTCATCCATACACACACCATGATAACAAACGAAAGCTAAAGAATAGAACTGGGCCAGACTATTTTAAAAAACAAATGTACAAAGTCCAAAATTATGGTAACAAATACTATAAAAGAGAAAATATCTTTAAAAATCTATCCCTGAGTATAGATGTCTAGATTTTTATGTTGCAGAATGTTATAAATGGGGATGGGAAGGTGGCTCAGTGGGTACAAGGGCAGGATCCAGCATTCCTATAAGGAGATGGCAGGAAGAGAAGGGGAGGCTCTCCAGAAGCTTGTGGGCCAGCTAGCGTGCAGCATGCCCTGGAAAAGCAAGAGGCTGTTTCAAAGTAGAAAGCGAAGCCCAATATCTCCATCCTCTACACATATACTGTGGCATGTGTGTGCCTGCATTTACACATATGCACATACATACGCAGTTTAAAAAAACTTTATGGGGCCGGAGAGATGGCTTAGCAGTTAAGGGTGCACACTGCTCTTGCAGGGGACCTGAGTTTGGTTTCTAGCATCCATGTTGGGTAGCTCATAACCATCCATAACTCCAGCCCCAGGGAATCTGGTGCCCTCTTCTGGCCTCCACAAGCACCTGCACTTGTGTGCATGTACCCCAACACACACACACACACACACACACACACACACACACACACACACACACACACACGGTCCTTCTGACCATATAATGCAAAACTTTCATTAGAGTTGTATAGGAGCCCAAGATTTCACAAAGACAATAAGAAACACCAGCCAAAATCGAGTGCTTGTGAGGAGAGCTGGGCACGGGCTCTCATCTCACTGTTCACTCCCTGGCACATATCTGCACACAATAGATGCTCCAAGTCTTGGGAGCTGAGGATCCAGGCGACAAAGATGAATTAGAGTAACAGCAGCTGTCACTCGCTGAGCCTTTATCTGAGCCTGACACTATGCCAGTCTCTGCCTGTATTTTCTTATCTCTCCCTGGCCCTCTCAGGAGCTGTAAGACAGAATTGTAGCTCCATGAAGCCAATCACTCAGGCCAAGGCCACATATCTTAGAGCCCCAAGGTCTTTCAGATTTGGACATAGGTGTGATTCTTCTTCTTCTTCTTCTTCTTCTTCTTCTTCTTCTTCTTCTTCTTCTTCTTCTTCTTCCTCTTCTTCCTCCTCCTCCTCCTCCTTCTTCTTCACCCTCTCCTTCTTCTCTTCTTAAGATATTATTTTTAATTATGTGTGGGTGAGTGTATCTGAGTATGGTATGGGCATTGAGTGCAGGTGCCTGCAGATGCCAGAGGTATCAGATTCCCTGGAGCTAGAGTTACAGACAGTTGTGAGCCACCTGATGTGGGTGCTGGGAACTGAACTCCTGGTTGTCTGGAGGAGCAGCAAGTGCTCTTAACTGCTAAGCCATCTCTCCAGTCCTAAGGCTGATTCTCTTATATTTATGGGACCAGGAATTGAACCCACAGCCTTGTGCATGCTAAGCAAATGCTCTATGACAGGGCTATAGATCCCCAGACCTCAAGGATGGCCCTGTTTTTTCCTAAAAACATTATTTTATAGGTATGAATTGTTTTTGGCCTGCATGTAAGTTTATGCACCATTTGTATGCAGTGCCAATGGAAGCCAGAAGAGGGTGTCAGATCTCTGGAACTGGAGTGACAGTTTGAGCTGCTATGTGGGCATTGCAGAACCAGAGTCCTCTGCAAGAGCAGCCAGTGTTCTTAACAGCTCCAGCCTCAAGGATGGTCTTCTTAGTCACAATTCTCACTCCTGCTGGCCCTAGTATAGGCTTTCCTAACCTAATAGATGAGCCACATCTCCTTCCTTCCAAGTTAGCCTCCTCAGAGACAGGAGAAGCTCCCCCCACCCCTTTTTTTCTCAGACTAAATACAATGGGCCATAGTGCCTGGCTTTCAGCTTCTTGAGTTTAAGCACAACTTAGGGAGATCCTTTCTGACAGTCAGCTGGAGAGGGAGGAAAGAAATGAGGTCACTCTAGGAGCAAGGGAGACTCAACAAAAGTCAGCACCTCTATAGACAGCAGCCAGAGGCCATCCCCAGCCTTAGCTGGGAGCATGCCAGGATGTCTCTCAGACAAAGGCAAGCCTGACATTGCAAGCCACTCATGACTGGCCCCACCCAGTCCTCTCTTCTGAACCACTAACTGCTCTAGTTTGGATGAGGTCTGTTCCCTACAGGTTCACATGTATGAAACTTAGTTCCAGCATGGTGTGTGGAGGTGGTGGGCTCGTGGGCTCTTTAAGAAGCAAGGGCACAACCCTGGGGAGGAATGGATGGAGGTTTGTGGAGCCCAGGAGACTCTTCTGAGAGATTAAAGAACAAATCCAGTCCTCCTGAGAGATTAAAGAACAAATCCAGTCCTCCTACTTGTCTATGAGGTCTCTCCCTGTCACACACTCCTGCCACTTTAGCAGAGCAGTTGATTGAGAATTAGATTAACCTCCTTTCTTTACACACGATGCAGCCTCGGGTGTTTTGTGACAGCAGCAAACAACAGACTGTTCTTAGCCCCTCAGGGCACCTCCTCTTCCTCTCTGAGACCATATCAAATGCCACCTCCTCTGTGAAGCCTGACTGGACTTCTCCAGAAGGTCTGTGGCATTCCTTAGGTATCACAGCCCTGTCTCCACTGTCAATTTATGACCCTGGTGTCTGTTACTTTTCTAAACACCCATGCCCCCAGCTCTCTGAATCCCCTTTCTGGAATTCCATGGTACCTGGGGTGTTTTACATTCTCTCCCAGGTAGGCAGAGACAATTTTGCCTTGTTCCAACTCAATCCCCAGGACTGGTATACAGCAGACACTCAATGAATGCATACTGTAAAATCACAGGGATTCACTTGTGAATCTTCTTATCAGTTGGGGTCATGAATACCTTAGAGAATTTGGTGAAAGCTGAAGTTAAGCCCCTTAAAGAAGGATTCCCATGGGTATGTACACTCCCATATCCCACAGGCAATACTGGAGTTCACAGGCTTTGGCGAGCTCCCATGGTCTAACCCTAGGTTAGAAGCCCTTGCTTTGGTGTGTTTGCTTGACCGTGAGTATGAAGGTGGTATACAGCAAATACTTAATAGACACTTGCTGCATACACATTCAGGGTAGATTTATTGGGTACAAATATGTTCTATAAAGTTGGTAGTTTTAAACCCACTCATCCCTTCTAACAATCCTGCCAGGTACGATGCCATCAGGCTGAACCTTATGATGTTGCTAACATCTGACTGTGTTTGACTTACAAGAATAGCAACTTCATTCAGGGCAGTGGTGGCTCGCATCTTTAATCCCAGCACTTGGGAGGCAGCAGCAGGCAGATCTTGGTGAGTTCAAGGCCAGCCTGGTCTACAGATTGAGTTCCAGGACAGCTAGGGCTATTACACAGAGAAACCTTATCTTGAAAAAACCCCAAAACTGAAAACTAACTAACCAAACAAAAACCAAAACCCAAAAGAAAATAAAAACAACACCTTCATTTGTTCTTACTCAATCTTACTCCAACTGGATGGAAGACTGGCATAGGAAGGAAAAACAACCCACTCAAGGAGACAGACAGAGCTAACAAATAACAGCAGTAGGGTCTGACTGAGCCAGCTCTCGGTTCCCTTTGGTGTCTACCCAGCTGCCAGTTTTCCAGGCACAGCAGATGCACAGCAACTTCATGGCCAGAAAGAATATCTCACAGGGTAGCCCTCAGGAGGGACATTTGCTGGCCTGAGCCAGGATGAGGACTCATTAGGGACTGTGAGGGTTAAATGAGTCTCTCTCTCTCTCGTGTGTGTGTGTGTGTGTGTGTGTGTGTGTGTGTGTGTGTGTGTATGCACATGGCCAGGTGCATGTATAAGTGTGTGTGCAGATACCAGAGGACAACCTTGAGTGTCAGTTCTGAGGAACTACCCGCCTTGCTTTTTTTTCTTTTCTTTTCTTTTTTTTTTTTGAGACAAGAGTTCCTCAATGAAATGTGCAGATTAGGCTAGGCTGGCCAGCAACTCCAGAAATCCACTTGCCGCCCCCCCCCCCCATGCTGGGATTACAACTGAGTACCATGCTTGGCTTCCCCCCCCCCATCCCCTGCCACAGGTCCTGGGGATCATATCAGGTTCTCATGCCTCATGACACATACTTTACCAAGTAAGCCATTTCCACAGCCCTGGAGAAATTTCCTAAAGGACTTAGCGGAACATTTGGCAAACAAAAAGCAACAAATAATTGTTGCCTCACGAAAAGTAGACTTGGCTCTTATTAAATGTTGCTATTATAAGGACACTATTATTATGCTAAGATCCACAGATTCTTCGGAAGGACCCATCACTTTTTCTGTGGACTGTATAAGGATGCCAAGGCTTAGAGAGGTCCAGTGTTTTCCCCCAGGTTAACCAGGTGGCCAGTGGCAGAGAGATGAGAAATAAGGTCAGCCCCTCTGGCTCCTCATCCAGACACCCCAGAGCACGTGCCGATGACTGGGAAATATGAGTCTATGTTCATGACCCTGAGCCAGCCAGACACATCTCAAGCTCTCCACATTCTCCTTCGTCTTGGCTGTGTAGGGCTATGGGGGTGGACATGGGATCAGGGACACATCCTGGGTGGCTCTGAGAGTTCAGGGCAGGGAACAAAAACTTATTTTTTTGTTGTTGCTGTTTTTTGTTTAAAATTCAGCATTAAAAGATATTAATCTCTGAACAAATCCTGGGGTCTATTTTAAAAATAAATCTCAAGCTGGGTAGTGGTGGTGCATGCCTTTAACCTCAGCACTCTGGAGGCAGAGGCAGGTGGATCTCTGAGTTCCAAGACAGCTAACAGCCAAGGCTACAAATAGAAACCGTGTCTCAACACTCTCTCTCTCTCTCTCTCTCTCTCTCTCTCTCTCCTCCATTTCCTCGTTATTGGCTCAGGCTTCAAGTCACCGAGCTCCCAAATGGCTGTGGGTGGGGAGCAGGAGAGCTCACCTTGCTCTGCCTTGGTGGGGTGGACACAGCACAGGGTGGTGTCAGGACTCAGCTCCTTTTCAGAGCTTCCTTGTAGTTTGGGTGCTGGAATCCATACAGTGGGACTGTTACAGACATTAAATGCTAGCCATGCATTAAACATGAAATCAGGTTCTGTTTTTACTGTTGTATGTGTGGGTGCATGTCACATGTATGTGTGTAGGCATGTGGAGGCCAGAGGTCAACTCCATACGCTTTGTTTCTTCACTGACTTGGAGCTTGCTAAGCAGGCTAGGGTATCTCTCCAGGGAGTTCTAGAGATCCTCTGCCTTCACTCTCCAGCACAGGGACAGCGGGAGAGACAAACTCAACAGTTTTTAAATGGGTCCTCATGCTTGACAGGCAAACACTTTACCCCCTCATCTGTCTCCCCAGCCTATGAAAATGATTTTTTTTTTATGTCTATGAATGTTTTGCCTGCTTGTTATGCTTATGTACCATTTTACTTGCCCACTGCTCAAAGAGGCAAAAAAAAAGGTTGGGGATCCCCAGGGACTGAAGTTACAGATGGTTGTGAGCTGCCCCATAGGTGCCAGGAATCAAACCGGCTCTGAAAGAACGCTCTTGTCTTCTGCACCCTCCCTCCAGCTACTCTTAACACTTAAATGCACAAAATGTGTCTACATCTATGACCATGGTGGTGGTTGGAGGCAGTCGTGACTTCTTCCTAACACATTAGTGACACATGACTGTCATTCCCTGTGGCCCTTCTGGATGGACTTTCCTATCGCTCTGTTCAGTAGTCACTTGAAGATCTCCATGGAAATTTTAAGAGCTTATTTTTATACTTATGTCCAGCGTGATTTCTACGCTAGGAACTTTCCCTTCCAACTTTTTGAGCTGGAGTCTGCATCCCAAGTGAGGGTCTGCTGTTGCTTGCCCTACCTCCAGGTCAGCAGTATATGTCTGAGGGCTGAGGATGTGGCTGTGTGGGTAGAATGTTTCCTAGCATGCACAGAGTCCTAACTGGGTTCTAACTGTGTAAACTGGGCGTGGTAGCACATGCCTGTAAACCCAGCACTTGGGAGGAGGAGGAGGCAGGAGGATTATAAATTCAAGTCATCTTTGGCTACATGGTGAGTTTAAGAAGAGCCTGGGCTACACACACACACACACACACACACACACACACACACACACACACACAGAGGGGGGGAAAGGAAGAGAGAGAGAGGGAGAGAGAGAGAGAGAGAGAGAGAGAGAGAGAGAGAGAGAGAGAGAGAGAGAGAGACTTCCTACTAATGCCCCTGGTGTAGCCACCATGGTATTTGGCCTGAATGGCTCCAAGAGCCACCTCCCTGGCTTCCTAGCTTCAGTATCTTTTCTGTTCTCCACACAACATCCAGAGAAGCCTTTGCTGGGACTATAACAGAACGTCAGTCCCCCGCTCAGACCTTGCTGGGGCTCCTCCCCACTTCACTTAGAGGAGAAGCCAAAATTCTATAAGGCTGACAATCACTCCCACCTCCCATTCCTACCCTCCCTCTGCCCTAGCCATGCCTGCTCCATCTGCAGCCCTTTGCACTGGCTATCCTCCTGGCCTGCAGGGCTCTCCAGGCTATTCCCTTGGCCTGTAATGCTATTCCCTGGAGATATCTGAGCAGCTCACTCTCCAAGTGCCTTTGTGTTTTTGTTCGAATGAAACATTCTCAATAAGGCCCTCACTTAAACCCCCCGATCACACACCCTGCAGCTCTGGGTCCATCTCCCTATATAGCTCACTCATATGTGTGTTACCCACTATGTGCTGGGTGCCCTGTTAGTGCCAGGAAGACAACTTCAGATCTGGAGAAGACCCACTGTATCTGCAGGGGGATGGGGCAACAGTTAGGACAATGTCTCTGGTAAGATGGGCTGCACTGGCTCAGATTAGGACCAAGACCAGGATGGATGGAGTCAGGGAAGGATGTGGTGGTGCATGACAGGGTCATCACAGGAAGTGCACATGGAGCAGCAGGTGCAAAAGCCAGAACATCAGAGGCAGCCTAGCACACCCAGGACCTACTTGGCCTTAGAGAAGGGCAGGAGAGATGACTCAGGGGTTAAGAGTACTTGCTGCACATCATGAGGACCGGAGTTCAGATCCCAGCACCCATGTAACAAGCCAGGTGTCCCACAAGCACCTGTAACTGCAGTTCC
Source organism: Phodopus roborovskii (assembly GCF_943737965.1). Classification (NCBI taxonomy): domain Eukaryota; kingdom Metazoa; phylum Chordata; class Mammalia; order Rodentia; family Cricetidae; genus Phodopus; species Phodopus roborovskii. Next base: position 2,676,882 of record NW_026126645.1, read on the forward strand.
AAGGGATGTGATGTCCTCTGTGTGGGCATAGGTAGGTGTACATCCTCCATACACCCCAACTCTCCATGGCTCATACTTTCATACAAACACATACACCCACGCATACACATACGTATTTAAACACAAATAAATCTTGAAGGAGGAGGAGAAGCAGCAGCTGGAGGGGTCTTCATGGAAATGGCAGAGAAGGGCCCCGGGGTGTGTACGTACTGTGGCCGCTGGTGTAGTGCTGCAGCTTGTCGGTGTACTCTGAGTCGGCACGCTCAAACCCCCGTCTTCTGGAACAAGAGCAAAGGGCTGGAGCCACCTGGAGGCACCCAGGGAGGTGGGAGCCACAGTAGGTGATAGGGAGAGAGGGTGGGCAAGCCCTTAAGGCCACTCCCTTGCTGGAGGTGGTGGTGTCTAGGCAGGCCTTTGTCTACCCTGGTCCTGGCCCCATTTGCCATTCCCATTTCTCCATCCTGAAACCCAGGCTCACTCTGTCCCCTGTCCTTTCTGCAGCCAAGTCCCTTGAAGGGAAGAAGTGAAGACCTCAGATTCTAGTTGTGGCTTCTCAATCCACTAACCTCAAGAGCTCTGTCTGTCTGTCTGTCTGTCTGTCTGTCTGTCTGAGCTTGCTCTGGTCCTTGGTTGGGAAGTGGCATTGTGGGAGTGGGGGGAGTCTTTTTAAGCAGGAAGTCTTTACATCATGTCCTGCAGCCGGCAAGGATTGGCTCCTCCCTCCTGTCTCTGCCTTGCCAACCCTGCCCAGCCCCTCCTGGCTAAGTTCCTCCCATCTCTTCAGCCCTGAGGCAGTGAATGGCATCCTCCTTCACCATCCCCACAGCTCCTGGCATCCTGCCATCACCTTGCCCACTGTTCTGGGATGTTCCTCACTGCTGAAATGCCTCAGTGTGCAACCCTGTCCATGTACGTGTTTGGACAGCACCCGACTCTACTGTAAGGATGGTCAATGGTAACCTAAGATATCCTGCCCTACTGGAGCCCTCCCTGCCACCAGTGGCTGAGAGAAAGTCCCCACCTGCTCCCAACTATGGCTGAAGACCAGGCCCAGAAGCCGCCACCCACCTGTTACATACGATGGCAATGATGACCACAGCGATGAGGAAGATTAAGCCAGCAGCAGAGGAGCCGACGATGAGAGGCAGCTTCTCTTTGATGCTGGTCTGGTACTCGGCTGTAGAGACAATGAGGCAGTTATCTCAGCCTGGTTTGGGAGCCTGACCCTGCCTCTATCCTCCACCGTGATGGTCTCTGAGGTGACCCCTAGTCTCCCCTCTTGCTTCCAATCCGGCAACTGCCTCATGTTGAGCATGAAATGAGACTTGAGAAGGAACAAGCCAGTGACTGGGTTCAATCCTCACTTCTTCATGTATAAAGTGGACACAGGTATGCCGACATTCCCACACTGATGTGGTAATAAGGGAGGACAGCTGGGGCCTGGCTCCCCTGACCGGAATTCTGATCGTGATGGGCAAGTAATAATACCTCCAAGATGGGAAGACTGATAGTTCTCATCCTACTGGATTGTGGGTAAATCTCTGACAATGCTTGGCTCACAGAGAACACTCAGTGAGCCACTGAGTGTTTGCCACTACTGTTTGCAGTGCCACTCATGGAGACTTCCAGGGCAGCCCTGTGATGGGCTGCCTACAGTGGCTTCCCTCTCACGCTTGAAGAAACCAAGCTTGAGGAGGTCAGAATGGGCCCGAGGCTATCCAGGAAAGAAGAGGTCAAAGCCAGCACGTGAGCTCATCTGCCTGCCCTGAGGCTGGGATGTAAATGACAGTGCACAGATGCACTTGGCATCCGCTGGGCTGGTGCCAGCCACCCCAGCACCCTCCTCCATGTTATTATTAAGAAGAGGGGCCTGTCAAGGTCAAGGGGTGAGGTCATTTTGGGTTCTTAGTGCCTGCACATGGCCTGTCATACAGCAGGGCCCTGGCACAGAATTGCTGAGTTAATAAAGAAGACTTGGGATGGTGCCCAGTCCCTGGCCAGTGAGCTCATCTGACATGGAGGGATGCAGAGAAAGGCAAGAGGAGCTGCTGGTGAGGACAGGGCAGAGGACAGAGGGCAGAGGGCAGAGGAGGCAAGTATTGGGAGATAGGTGAACAGTCAGGGGAGGTTTCTACAGTGGCACAGGAATTTAGGGTCATCCAACAGCTTCTGAAAGAAAGGTTTAGCCAGATGAGAGCCAATGTCCATGCTCCAAGGCCAGAGGCTAAGAAGTGATACTAAGTCTAGCCATAAGAATGTGTTTCAGAACTTGGTTGGCTGGTGACAGGCCCATGGAAAGGATACTGTTCTAAATATTTGGTCCTCAAACTAATTCTGAACTAGGTCCTAGGACTTAGATATGTTTAATGCTGTTGATGATGATGGTAACATAATTATCATCTCTTTTATGGACAAAAAAGACAGGGCCAGAGAGGTTAAGATTACACAGTTAGGGCCAAGGCAGAAGTGGACTCCCATCTGTCTTGCTTTGGAAGTCATACCTCTCTATAATCTACTGTTCTTCAGGATTATTAAAGTAGACAAGGTACTCAGAAACCATATAATCCAAGATTGGAAAACAAACATAGCACATAGGCCCACTCCTTTGTCCAGGTCAGACATTACTAATTTATCCCAGCACCTTTTTCTGCTGAGTTTAGACAGGATTTCAGAATTCTCAGTCCCAATGCAACTTGCAATGTAAATGGATACAATGTTTACTATCTCAATTAAGCACAATACTTTTTTGTTTTATAGATTAAAATCCAGAGTAGAGAAAGAAAAGGATTTGATTAGCATGGATTTGCAAGTTAGGTCTGACCTCCTAAGTATCCCAGAAGAGGAAGCAGTCTCACTGATAAGATGGTAATAGAGAAGTAGGGGCCTTTGTGGGCCACAGAACTGGATGGCTAACTGGCAGTTTGTACATGCACAGAGGTTCACATCTGGGAGAGAGGGAGATGGCCTGCTTTCTGGCTGGCACAAGCTTCCTAGGAATGGGGCCCCACATTTGTGCATTTGCTTATTGGTTGATGGGGCTGGGACTTGGCGTTCTTCACTTACCTTCTGTCATGGTTTGGAAGTACATCTTGCCACTGTAGCGCCCATAGCCTGCAACGGTGCGTGCCCGCACCTGGAAGACATAGATGGCGCCGGCTTTGAGGCCCTGCACTGTGACCGTGTTGGTGGGGCTTTTTATGGCTGTGGCGTTGTACTCACTGAGCTCCTGCTGGGGAACAGAGAAGATTGTTAAAGAGAGCAGGAGCCTGCCACCTTCTGCCGCTCCTTGGAGCAGGCCCTCTCCAGTGCCAGGTTTGCCCAGTCTTGCCTGTGCTGCATGACTCAAGAATACTTCCCATGGAAGCAGGCATAATATCTCTCTGTCTTGGATCTGGACACGTGACCTGCTTTGGCCATCGGAACACTCTCGTGCATGGGCACAGTGCAAACTCTACACGTGTCTGGTGCTCCGGCTAGGCTTCCATGCTTCTACCATCTGCCAGCAAAGGGGCTTGAACCAGGTTCCAGAACTGGGGAAATGCAGCTGGCTCCAGAACAAGAAATGTGTGAAGACCTTGACCCAACTCTCAGCTGAATGAGGGCCATTTAACTCACAGATGCAAATCTGTGAGGAAGAAAGCAGCTGCCTCTTGTATGCCATGGTGTTTTGCGGAAGATCCCCTGCTTGGTCTCAACACCCCAGTGGGAGAAAAGAACCAAGGCTTGGAGAGGGACAATGACATTCAAGTTCACACATATTGGTTAGTGGTTGCTTTTGGGGCTCAAAACTGGGCTCCACATGGAGCCACTTCTAGTGCCCAGGACTTTGGGTATGTGAGACTCAATGCAGACCACCATTCTGACCTTCTGGGTGCTGCCCCAGGCAGAAGAAGAGGACAAAGATCCAGCGAAGCAGTGGGGCTGTGGATGTGACAGATGCAGTCATATCTAGACTCAAGTGGTACACACTTACACATCTGCCAGCTACTCCACACACCTTCCCGGAGCATCTCCCTTCTGCAGGGCCTTGGCTGAGTACTAGGGTCCCATAGGAGTTTGAAGTGTAAGCCCACTCTCAGAGCTCCAACTAGAACAGCTGAGTGGGGATTCAACCTCTCAAAGAAGGGGAAGCTGACAGACAGCTCCAGATCCTTATCCAATACAAAGACACCCAGTTACACATGGGTTGATCATGTATGTGTCTCAGGTGCAGAGCCCCAAGCACATCCCGAGACTGGGAGAGAGCAACGTTAACTCAGGCACTGAAGTGAGCCTGCTTCCGGATTCAGACACTGCTTTGCTACTGGGATCGTGAGAGCTACCTAAGAGTGAACACTGCTGGGTATGAAGTGCTCACAGGGCAAGGGAAGCAGAGTAAGCTGAGAGGAGAGACCTGGCCTCAGTGAGGATCTGCAGTAAAGTCAGAGAAAGCTCCCCAAGAGAACGGAGGGCTCTGGACTGAAACCTTAAAGAACAAGCAGGAGCCACACAGGCAAAGGAGGGTCTTCCAGCAGAGAGAGCAGCAGGTGCAAGGCCATGGGTAGAGAAGAGCCTGGAATACGAGGCTAGAGGGGACAGGCCTGGGAGTGCCTCCTGTTGTGTTGCATGCCAGGGACATGGTTCTTGGGAGGCCAGACAGGAAGCTACATTCCCTGGGTCACCACACCTGTGCTACCACTAAGACACACACCTTCTACTGGGTTTTATCAGGTGACCCCCCCACTTACTTGGACACTAGGCTCTTAGCCAGGTTCTTGGGCCTCAAATGTTCTTTCCTCCTCTGACTAGCAGTTCCTTGCTCATCATCATTCAAGGCTCAGCACAAATGCCAACTCTGATGGAGACATTTTGGATGTCCCAGCCACAAGTAATGGGCGCAACACCTCTTCTATGATTCTAATGCATGATTCTATCTCCTCTGAGGATTAGGATTTCCTGAGGGCAAGGGCCACACAATTTATCTCTAGATCCCCCTCTCAATACACACACAGTAGGTGCTGCTCCTCATTGACATATACGGCCAATCTAGAGTGCAAGTCCAAGACTGACCAGTAGGTGCCGCTGTGCAACATGGTATCAGAGTCCATATTTTGGGTGGGTGGCACTTTAGGGACACTTAGGGTTTGAATTCCTGATGATATGGGGGCAATAGAGGCAATCCTGGTGTCAAAGGTACCCTGGGAGAGTGAGGACCCAATCCAAGCAGATTGCTTCCCTAAAGCCAGGCACAGGATGGAGATGAGACCAGATACTATTTTAAATACCAAGTTTCTCTTCGACTTAGTTGCAGTGTGTTCCCAGGATGGACCCTTCGCTTCAGAGGCTTGGTGCGCCAATCCATAAAATGGAGCCATAAATATCAGACCTCTAGAATTCAACTAGGCAGTACATGGCTCATGGAGATACCAGACAGAATGCATGGGTCCAACCTCGTCTCTGGAATACTGTTGGCTAGCTATCACCAGGTAATGGGAGAAATGCATGAAGTCTACCAGGACTAAGTAGAACCAGGCCCCAGCCATCCATCCAGCCTGCCTGCCTGCTTGCCTCCTTCCTCTTTCTATCTCTCCCTCTTTTTCTTTATGCTGCGCCAGATTCACATAGCCCAGGCTGACCTCA